>NC_082341.1:81447682-82647682 GCF_027477595.1 Haemorhous mexicanus
TCAGATATGCTCATTAGTCATTCCTTTCCCTTTCATGAGATGAACACCTCAATTGATTTTCTTTGTGACTCTGTACAGGACTTCTTTTACTCTCCTAGGCCTCTGTTAATAAGCTTATAAATTGCATTTTTGAAAGTCTTCAGGAAAACAATTAAGGTTGTTTCTAGCTTCTAAGAAGACTAGTGATGTGGCAATGAATGTTTATAAGATGTGATCATTTTTAGAACAGGATCATATCCTATTGGTGAAAAAGAATAACAAAAAATATGGAGATAGGAGAGGGATTGCTTTTAGAAGTAGGTTGATGAGCACAAAAGATATTTTAGAAATAAGGCTGAAAAAAATGTCATCAGACATGTGCTTTTGTCCTTATGGAAAGAAAATAAATGCTTTGCAATTTTACAGCACAAGAATTGCTTATCAATTGCTTCACTTTTTTGCTACCTTAACTGATTTTTTGAGAAGAAAATATTACTGAAATGTTAGGGTTATATTAGCTTTATGTTTTGCATAATGCATAGAATAGTGGAAGGAACATGTAAGACAACTTTTAAATATTGTGCTGCTTTTGGCATAATGCTGATGATGTTCAAGAGATAAAAGGTCTGCTTTTTTCATGTTGAAGTTCATGGAATTTTTATATCTGGTTAAGGTTGCTGCTTTCTTGATTATTTCATTGATTTAAACACTCTCTGGACAATAAATTGTGTTAGAAATTACTTCAGGTGTCGGAAAACAAGCATTGATAAACTCAAACGGGAAAGATGGTTCTGTAGAAATGCAAAATTAACTTCCTCTTTTTAGTTAAAAAAAAGCAACAGCTTTTGAGATGTATAAGAATGATGATGTTGATCAAAGCAAGGGAAAGAATGGTAAGGGAAAGATTGTGGAAAACTTTGTTGATCATGAGAAACAAGCCAGGAGTCATAATAAAAGTTGTTATTAAAGATCCCAATGCTTTAAATTTAGACAGTTTTTAATGACATTTGGACTACACCAATTGTTATTTTTCATGTTTGCAGCATCAGTAACATGCAGTTGTATATTTTGCCTAAAATAAAAATGGTTAATAAGGTTATTGAGAAAAATCAGGAAAATTTAAGTAACCCCAAGTGTGTTTATGTGTCAAGGCTCAGTGAAAGTTGGCTGAAGACAGCTTTGTCCTCGTGCCCTCTCTTTCAGTCAGTATCTTGTTGTTCACTGTCATAGTGACAAATGAAAACATTTCATGGCAGCAACTGTCAAAAGCCCTCCTGTGAGCCCTGCATTTTCTTTCTCTTTCTCAGTCAAGAGCTGCCATGAAATATGACTTCATATCAGTAAGCTACAACTTCATGATCAAATAGGCTAGCTGTTAGTCACTGGCTGGTGGCCATTTAGGTGGTGAATAATAGGTTTTACTTACCCATTTTTCACTGAAAGAGGAAATAAGTCTCTCTTTATAGGGTACCTCATATTACAAACATGGAATATTTATCTATGACATAAGAGCCTATTCAAACAGTGCAGTGTCAAAACTTGCTATAGATGAATGTGCTGGGCTGATACATTAAAAGGTGCTTGGCCTGTATCCTGCTGGCTATGAAAGTTCCAGCAACTTTGTCTTTCCTGGCATCCATGTTACTTAGAAAAGCAATGTATGCACATTTATTGCTACATATGTTACTGCTCTTAATAATTAGCAGCTGCTGGCCATCCAGGTGTTTTCCCTTTATTCCTTTCACCTGATCCTCCATCTTTTCTTACGTGGCTGTACAGGACCTTCATTTAATGTAAAATAAGTTACTGTATTTCTGGTCATAACTAAACAATGCTGTTGGGTTGGAAGCATAAATTTGAAGTTGGGCATAAAATTCTTCAGGGAATGAAAAGATGTGTGCCCAAAATTAGTGAGAGCATTTGTACTTAAAAGAAATCACTAATGAAACATCCTGGGAAGTAAATGAGTAGGTTGTCCAGGACAACAAATAAGAAAAGAGTGTATAAATAACATAAAGAAATTGTACAACTCTGTTTTTTTTTTTTGTAATATCACTTTTCTCTCCTGATGAACACCCAATGAAAATCCACATATGTTGTATTTTCTTGAAGGTCACAAATGTGAGTAAATTATTCTAATGAATGAAGAGTGATTTGGTATCAGCCGGTGTTTTTAAGTCATTATTGGTCATCCAGTCCCAATTCTTAGAAGTTTTGAGGCAGAATTTGTCCCTCTTTCAGATTTGTCCCTCTCCTCTCCCTTGCTAGTTCCTGTTTCTAGCCATGTAAGGGTTGAATATTCAGCAGAAGGTGACAAAAACAGTCAAGGAACTGGAGCATCTCTTTTAAGAAGACAAGCTGGGAAGGTTTTGCCTGTTCAAACTCAAGAAAAGATGAGTGAGAGTCATCTGAGTATTTGAAGGGACGATGTCAAGGGGATGCAGCCAGGCTCTTTCCATGGTGCTGAACGATAAGAAAAGAAACAGCGAGCAGAAAGTGATTCACAGGAAGTTGAGGAAGAACTTAAACTGTGTAGGTGACTGTGCACTGGAGCAGATTGTCCAGAGAGGTTGTGGAGTCTCCCTCACTTGAGAAATTAAAGAACTGTCAGGATGTAATCCTGTTCCATATGCTCTAGGATGATGCTGCTTAAGCAAAGAGGTTGGGCCACATGACCCCCTGTGGTCCCTTCCAACCTGACCCATTCTGTGATTCTGTGATTCTGTGATTCTGTGATTCTGTGATTCTGTGATTCTGTGACTATGACAGCAATGTCTTTTTAGTTTTAGAAATATAATTATAAAAGGGAGAGTGGATGTCTTGATAATAATGCAAAATAAATCTACTAGTAGTACTCTGCCCTTCAAATTAATATTTGGAGGTTTTAATTTGCTTGTAGATTTATTTGCATTGTGTCAGACTTGCCACAAGCTGATTTCTGGAAAATGGACCCAACATAATATCGAGTCTGACTTTGTTTCAGTTTTGGCTCAAGTCTTGGGAGTTTCAAATTACTATTTACGTGGCTTTAATATTTCCTTTCAAGAGCAGCATTAGGACCTTACTTGTACTTATCCCACAATGAGGTTCAACATTTTTTTCATATCCCAATCTATCTCAATAATGAAAAGGGAATATTCTAGCAAAACTATCAAACCAAAATTTTATAGCTGGATAATTTTACTCATTTTCAAAACTTCTCTTCTTATATCCTGTTTATAAACTTAACATTATCTCCTTTCTTCATACCTTCTATTAGCCCAAATGAAAAGCTGCTAATGAATCTCATACAGTACAGCAAGCTAGTTTTAGCCACTTTGGGTTAAATTCTAAATCTGCAGGTTTCAGACTCTAATCCCAGTGAAAAATAAACACAATATAAATTACCTTTACCCCTGCTCATGCCATAATTTGAACCGGTATAATTTCTGCAAACCTTTGCCATTCAGAATATACTGATCATATGATACTGTGCTAAATCAACATCTAACAGTACAGACTCCAAACCGATCAGCAAAGCCAGAATGGCAGCAGGCAAGACAGCATCAGCTGGAACTCTGCTGTACATCCTCAGTCTCAAACCTGACTAAATCATCAGACCTTGGCTGTCAACAGCCTCAGTACCTTCATGGACACTCACCACAAGCCCCAGGGACAAAAAGTTTGCGTATGTATGCAAATTTGTGAAGACAGTGCCTGGTCATGTTGCCAGGTTAAGTCCAGATAAGTGAGAAAAGAAGTCTGTGGTGGGTAAATCATGGTGATACTGCAGCATACAAAACCATTCACTGTTCATTCAGGCTAGGAATGGGATTTATGGAATGAAAAATACAATGCTGACCTTGGTGTTAAAGTCAGAAAAGCTTGAAACAGGCCCTGGAGATGTGTGAACTGCTTCTAAGCCCTCTTTTTTTTTTTTTTTCCATGTGTCAAAGAGGTAGACTTTAGACTGACTCATAGCACTTGTTGTTTTCCTTCTCAGTGCTCTGAAGAGAGGTATCTTTGCTTCAGTGAAAAAAAAAGCCTTGAGACCTTTTGTTCACATTTAAAGTGAGGAATGGGCAAAAAGGAGGAGAAAAAAAGGGGAGGCATACAAATCAATCTTCACGGTTGATAGGCAAAATTATACATTCAGTAACACTCTGGCATTTCTTTGCTTCAAGCTGTAGTCCAGTTTTTGTGTCTCTAACATTGCATGTTTAAATTCATATACATGACCGCACACACAAAATTTGAAGAACACATCAAAGTTCTGTGCCATAATGTTGTCTGGACTGATGTGCCACAGATCTTTCACAAAGAGCTTTCACTTACTAGAAATCTTGGAAAGAAGGGAAGAGTCTCCCATCTGTCTTATATATGAAGTTTCTCAGACTTTTTGAGTATTCAGCCTGGAGCCTGTTTGGGTCATGTCTTTAACCACATTGTTATTTCATGGATTAATTGCAAGCAACTCATTACAAGTGCAACAGAAACCTTCTTGAGTTAGTGTGTATGAGGCATATTTTTAAGGAGTTACACCATTACCCCACAGTTAAGTTTGTTATGGTTTTAACCTGCCTTGCTGGTGTGCCTCATGAAGCATTGGATTTGAACTTTTTATTATTGCTTGTCTTTAGGCCTTATTATCACTGAAGATAGAATGTATGATTTGAATATGAATAAGAAATGAAGTCACTTATTTGCATGATCTGGGTGTATGTAGTGGACAGTGATGCAGATTTAGAAATTTCTGTTCTTATGGTTTTTGCATAAGATATTGAGAATAGCACATTGGGCCACGAAGTGCATTAAACAAATTTTGGTCTTCGGGGTAAATAGATATGAAGGAGTTTCTCATATTCCCTGTGCAACATAAGGATATGCAATAATTATGAAGCCATTGTAAATCTTTTAGCATATGCTATTTGCAGCATGGCCAAGTCTTTATTCATATTAATTTATTTTTATTAACTTGGAAAAACAAATGAAAAGCTCCTACCTCAAAAATCCTGACAATTGAAATTAATTCCTTTGATTTTTAGTCAAATCCCTAACCTTTAGTTTCAATGATTGAAATGCCAATCTCTGAAAGCAAATAATTTTAAAAATGCCTTAACCAGACTTTCAGATTTTTGTAGAGACAGAGATGAAAGGTATTATTTATCTCTGTGGGTAGTCAACTTTTATGCTATAAACAAGATGTAGAGATAGTATGCTAATCTTGTCAGCTACACTTTAGAAATGCAGTTTTACCTGGTAAGGGAAATTCAAAGTTTAGCTTAAACATATTGCAATAGAATATCTTATTTTATCTATGGGGGCATACTTTTCATAGTAATTTTTAAATCATTGCAATATTTAACCAAGACAATGATGAATTACAAAACAATCCTTCTAAGGTTACTAAAAGGAGAAGCAAACTTCAATTGCTATTCCACTGTTTCTGAAATCCAGAAGGTATAGTTGGATAAAGAAAGAAGGACAAGGCTGCATTTGGCAGAAAGGCTGTTATGTATATGCACTGAAGAGTACACTCTATTTTGAGATATGATGAGCATCTTCAGGTGCTACTGTTGGAAAACTCTGTATAACTATCAGCTTTTGAGTTTTGATTCTCAGTCAGTCCTGCCACAGCTGAAAAAGATCTATACAGACAGGCAATGATTCATGTTAGCTTTATCTTCAGTGAGTCAACTTCATAAATTTGAACTCCAACAACAAATTCTCATCTTCACCTTCCTTTGATGGAAAGGAGATGGTCAACAAAATGAACTAAAGCAGCCACATTCTCAAAGTAGATTCTACACTATTAAAGATAAAGGGCACATTTAGTTAGACTTAAACTAATAAAAGGAGTGGGTAGGTAAATAAAGTGCTGAAAGTTTTATTTTCCATGGTAACAGCAAAATGCAGCTTCTGAGAATATAACGCTGGAAGAAGAACAAAACAGAGAAAAGAGAAAAACTGAACAGTCAGGGTGAAGGTAGTGGTATGGTAGTAACTCCTTGAAATTTTGTTAGTCTTGGCAGCTTGAATCATGGAGTTATAATTGTATAATTCTAAAGTGTTAATTTTAAAAAGAATAAAAGGTCTTTTTTTTTGAACTTTGCAAAGATTTGTAGGAATGACAGTGTAATTAAAAAAAATCACAGTGAGTTTTCATCTATCACTCTTTCACAATATACAGTGGGGGAACATATTTTTTGACAATTTTTGGACAGGATCTTTGTCTAAGAGCCATTTAAATTCTCAAGTCTGATGATGTCATCACACAGTGTACTATATTGGGTAAAGAATCAGAAGAACAAAGTGTTTTTTCTTCTCAGTCTCTTCCCCCCCCCCCCCCCCATATACAGCTAAAATATCTTCAGAAATGTTTTAATAAATATAAGTGGTATTAAAGTTCCCACAGAGTGGGACAACTGTTAGGTTTCACTAAAGTTTTTTGGCACAAGCAAAGTGCTGAGGTTGAAGAGGAGCCTGTGACTCAGGAGGCCCTGGTCAGTTACGTCTCCCCTCATCTATTTTCTTGTCTCACCAATTTACAGTTTGTTTAAGTCACAATGGAAATCCCATTTTCCATCATCCCCATTACCTTCATATTCATGGATATTCCTTCTGTGTTCAATTCCCCCGACCTTTTCACAAAGGTTTAGCACTTTCTGTTTCTTATGGAAGATTTTGTATGTGTTATTTTGGCTTCAGTAGTGCCCTGCTGAGAGGGCCAGGTAACCTAAAATTTATCTGATACAGACATAAATTTTGGAGTGTGTGTTTTTAAAGTTCCTTAGGATTTGCGAGTTTGTCAAAACTGCAAGCAACTGAAGACTGACACCTGTCTTTATAATACCATATTTCAGTTGTGACCAAAACGTTGTAAGATTCTGCACTGTATTTCATCTGTAGTCTATATAAAAATATTGTTAACTGTATAGCTCAAACTTACAAACTGATATCTCTAAGTTACTCACAAATGTTTCCTTAAATGCTTTATTATACCTGAGAAGTTGACTTCTATTTTTGTGGATGTGGGAGGGAGACTTTCTACATATTAATCAGTCTTTATCACCAAAAAGGAGATCACTGATTATACACCAGAGATCAAAGAACAAACACCTGGTTAGGGCATTTCTGTCATACTGAAGATGGTAGATATTGCTGCTGGTTTTAGTGTCACTGTCTGCAGCACATTTTTTTCTTCACCTGTGACACAGTAAATGACCAAGTACTTATAAATTATTAAATCGATGACCTACAATGAGATAAACCTAACAGCAAGTTGGTTAGGAAAGGTCACCCAGTCTGTTATGAGGAGCTGACTGGAAATAATAACTTCCTTAGTTATAGGCCATTTTGACCTATCAGTTTTTCTCTCCATAATTATAGTTGCAAGCAAATAAAATTTTAGACGAAGGACATTCAGGTGCTAATCCCTCTCATGATGAAGCCAATATTCTTAGGAAATATGACACTGATAGTTTTCCACAGCTGATTTAATTCTCACAGTGCAGGATTTAGGGGGTGAAAAAGTAGCTTGAGGCTTCCTAGAGGAGAAGCTACTGTCCTTTTCTAAGAATTATCATGTTTGTGGCGTTCACATTCTCTGAAAAAAATTCCAGGATTTTTCTCCTGGGAAGCTGAGAGGTCTCAGAGAAAAGCAAAACAAGTTTTATCTCATTTGCCTCTCCTGTGTTGTGCTAGTCTGGAATGTGTTAGGAGATTGTTTATCCAAAGGTGATTGCCTGGTTGGATTCTGGTGTGAGTTGTTTTTTGACTCTTTGGCCAATCAGGGTCAAGATGTGTTGCGACTCTGGAAAGAGTCACGAGTTTTCATTATTATCTTTTTAGCATTCAAAGTACCTTTTCTGTATTCTTTAGTATAGTATGGCATAGTATAGTATAGTATAGTATAGTATAGAATTTTTTAATATAATATAGTATAACAAAGTAATAAATTAGCCTTCTGAGAACATGGAGTCATTTCCTTCCCTTGTTGGGGGTACCCTGCACATACAATACATGTTAACATTAAGACTGCCTTGTAATACTGTGTCCACCAATAACACATAACCTGAAGCTGTTTCTGGACATGTCTGTGAGGCAGGGTGCTACCAGGTGCCTTTGAAAGATTTGCTTCCTGAATGCCTTTGTTCTTTACCCAATGATCTGCAAATCAGAGTTGGAGGTGTTTTCCACAGTGCTCTGGCAATCTAGAGATGCAGGTTCTGTTAGACTGAAGGAAACATGTTCATATTTCCATGCATAAATACTTTTGGTGCTGGTCCTACATCTGTGTCTCTGGTCAATTTTATCTGGGTTTTCTTTACTGTTATGTTACTGCTAACTGAAAAAAATGATGTTGCTTCCCTATTTCATAAATGTAACAGCTCATAAGCCTTTTCCTTTTTATTACTGTAATTATTTGTGTTTTAAATAATTCTATGATGGTAGCTTTGTGTCTGATGTGTGATGTATTTTGAATAAAGTTAAAAGACGAATTGATAAAATGAATTGCAATGGCTAACAGTAGTTTGAAATTAAAAATTATGAGAAATTGTGACAAATGCTTATAGTAATATCTTCTTATAATTGATACATTTATGGATGATGCTTCTGTTATGAGTGCTGAAGTACATTCCAGATGAATTTATTATCTTTTTCTTGAGCATCCATTATTGTAAGTTAATATAATTCTATAGAAAAAGATTAAAGACATCACAGCTGCTGAAACTAGTTTGATTTTAAAACTTCAGGACCATTTTTTTAATTTGTGGTCATTCTTTTTTGGAACCATTCTTTGAAGAAGTCATTCTCTTTTTCTCTTTTAAAAATTTTTTCCCCCTCATATGCTAACCTCCCTTTGAAACAGAAACTATATGGGAAACTTATTTTTCTGGCTCTGAAATGGCTTTCTCCAGCATGGAAGAAAGCTGAATTTCTGCTACCTCAATTGTATTCCTGACAGTGTTTTATCTCAGATGATTCTTTAATTCTTTTCTTTGTAAAGGATATTCCTGGGGATGTTGTCCTCAAGTACATTTCAAACTGTGGGATGTGTAGGGGGAAATAGGTAACTGTCTTGTAAAAAAAAATAAATTATGAAGAAGACTTTTTACAAGCATTGACAGTGAAAGGGATTTATTAGTGATCATTACAGACTGGGCTTCCTGAGATAAAAAGTGTGGAAAATCTTTACTATCTCCTAATTGTCTCACTTGGTTTTACATTGTAGAAACGTCATTTTATTTTTACATTGCATAAGATCACATTCTGGCCATTCAGTTTCAAGATGTCCAGGCACTGTGTACATCCACACAGAGCTTTTTAACTTCCAACGGAACAGCAGGGTTTTATTAAAATTCTCTTCAATACACAGAAATAGCAGAGAAAGGAAAAAAGAAACCCATTTGCCTGGTCAAAAAGAAGGTAAGACTCCCTGAATCAAGAGCTTTATGGTTCTCCACAAATACTTAATAACAGCATTTTATGATTGCTTGAAAATAAGAGGAGGCTTTTTGAATAATGAGTCTAACTTTGGGTTGCTCTTGAATAGAGTTATATGAAAAAATAATAGATTACTACCTAGTAAGTTTCAATATTTCAAGGTTCAATAAATGCACAGTCCAGTCCTAGTGTATCCAAAAAAGATATTTTCTATAGGCTTAAAAAACCTGATCATATAAATTCAGGAAAATTAAAAATTCTTCTAATCTGTAAATATGTCTCTATAATGCAATGTACAAAACCCATAATGTGCTCTATTTAAGATGCATGTGGTTGAAACTTTTTTTTAGGCCTTTGCTGGAACAAACCCTGTGCGTAAGTACCTAGTTGCAGTGAAGAACAATAGGATGTTTTTGTGTAACCCAGTGTTTTAATTTGCTTATTCAATTCTTTGTTTCTGTGTGACATCAAAGAGCTAATGAATAGTCAGTTTATAATTAGAAAAGGGAAATTATCAATTTAATAAACTATTTTTACAGAAGAATTTATTTTAGAAACTCCCTTTTCAATGATGTGGGTACTTCAGTGACGTCCATTTGGCCTCCAAGACCTGGAAGCTGAGCTTTGTTCCAGCTTTGTTCCTGAGTCGTGCTGACTCAGGGTTTTATGACAAAAATTGAAGAACCTATGGCTGGTAAGTTCCATAAATTTAATCCAAAATATTAATAGAGAGTTTTTAAGGACAAAAATTTCTTGTTTCTACCACAGGTCACACTCTGCCTCTTCCAGGAGGAAGTGCTGGGGATCACATTTCAGTGCATAGAGGTTTCTCTACTGCTCCTTCTCTGACACCTTTTTTCTATGTAAAAAGGAATGTGTGCTGGTGAGAGTTCTTAATGGGTTGCAGAGCCCATGGGTCTGTGCAGCAGAAGGGAGAGAAGAGGGCATACACATGGTTTGTTTGTGTGGGTGTGTGTCCGTGGTGGCCACCAGTGAGCATCAGGCCATGCTAGCTGGTATGTAGGCAACCTAGTGTTGATTTGGCAGTCCTAATCCTAATTTATGGATGTTTTAATGTTTCTTTTTGAACTGTTTTGTGAGTCCTCCGTGTAACATGGGTAATAGGATCTCAGCCATGGCATGTTCAGGTTGTGGTAAGGAAGGTATATTTGTAACAACTTCTACATGGTTTAAACACAATTTTTAGAGGTGACTTTTTTTTAAAATCAAAGTTTATCACACAAGTATATCCTGTAAAATACTTGTGCTTTCCTGAGATTATTTATTTTTAAAAGGCAAGTTTAATACATAGATTCTTCTTTCACAAAACTTGTTAAACTTTTCCATGAGCATTTACTCATCTCTGCCCTGATCAGATTTCTACTTCAAATCTTAAATGTTAAACTTGCATTTTCATTTCATGAATTTAGAAATGCACTAAACCAATTTTAAGTGTCTGTGCAACAGCTGCCAAAAGTTTAAGCAATCTAAACACTAGCTAATGAGGAAAGCAGTTCTCCTCTTTAGTGAGAAAGAGAATAAAATTACTTTCCTCTTTTAAGGTACTGATAAACAGCTAGGGTGTCATGATTTACCCTCAGCCAGTAACTAAGTACCCTACAGATATTGGCTCACTCCCCTGTCCCCTGGAGAGTTTTATGTGTAGTAGAATCAAATCAGAACCAGGTAAAACCCATGGGTTGAGATAAAAACAGTTTAATAATTGCAATAAATAAATACTACTACTAACAACAGCAACAGCAGCAATGTATTTACAACAAAAAGGGAGATAACAAAAAAAAGCAAGTAATAAAACCCCAAAAAAGATGAATGATGCACAAAACCTCTGATAGATATCCAGCCTGTCCCTATGTAGATGTTGATCCCTCTTGGCCAACACCCCAGTTTATATCCTGGGAATGATCTATGGTGTGGAATATCCCTTTGACCACTTTGGGTCAGCTGTCCTGGCCATGTTCCCTCCTGGCATCTTGTGCACCTGCTCACTGGCAGGGCATGGAAAACTGAAAATCCTTAGGCTGAGCATTGTTCAGCAACAACTTAACATCAGTGTGTTATCAACACTATTCTCATATCAAATCCAAATCACAGCACTGTACCAGCTACTTGGAAGAAAATTAACTCTATCCCAGCTGAAACCAGGGCACAGGGAAAGAAGTTACTGGTTTAGAGTGAATTTTTGTGTGTAGTTCTTGGTGAAATAAAATTTCTATGGACATAACCAATGTATGACTGAACTGTACAATAAATTGTGCTTAACTGCACAATTGTATGCAGAATTCTAAAATTAGCATTGGGCAAAAGTGTCAGCCTCCTTTGTTAATAACACAGATCCTTTTAATTGAATTGCTGCCTTTTGCACTCTTTTTCCTATGGTTGCTAAATACTCTAGTGGCTAAAAGAGAGTGTTACTGTGGAGCAGAAATGTGGTGGCTCAGTGATACCTAGGAGTTATGGCATTATTCTTTAATTACTAGTGGCCATGTAAAGCCAGCAGAAGTGAACAAGTGCCTTAATTCTTGTTGCCTCTGAGAAATGATATTGTAATGATCATTACTGGGTAGAAAACAATTATCTGAGTGACCATAATGGGTAGTCCTACAGCTACAAACTATTGCTCATTTATGTGCTTGGAACGAGAATGACAACTGGATTTTACCCTTTATCTTTTTTAGCTGCTTCAGTCTTTTATATGACAATTTCAGTTTTGGGTGTGGTTTTTGTTGTTGTTGTTGTGGGGTTTTTTTGATTGTTTTTTAAGTACCACAACAAATGAGCTTTGGGATACTTATACTCTTAATATGCACTTGTGACTGTTGAAAATAGAAGGGGAATTAAATGCAATTTCTAGTGAAGAAAAGCAAAGAATAATAAATTATATATTAGTCAAGAGGAGAGTAGAAATGAAAAATAATTTCTTTCTTGCAGAATGATATTGCAGAATGATATCGCTGAATGCACCTTCTAAACAAGTTTGTATAAATCAGACTGAGATTAGAAATCTCTTTTAATTGATGATCCGTGCCTCTGGAATCCACTCCTGAAGCCTAAATGTGCTGAAAAAATAACTGAATTATCAATATTTACTGTTAGTTTCTCCTCCTTGTCATTAGAGAGAGTTACAGTGTATTGGGTAAGTTCTATAGAGGTTTTTCCTGCCGATTTTAAAGGTTTTTTTGCAGTGTAATATTTACAAATTTTGATGTAAAGACAGAAATTTTAATTGGCTTTTCTATGGCTTTTCTATGGTACTCTAATAGACACCAATGCTTCATAAAATCAACAAACATATTTGAAGCACGTCATTTTATGAGGTGATGTCTAAGTTTTACCCTTCCTAATTTTCTGGGGCATTAAATTACAATTATTGCAGTTTCTTGGAATACTCAGCAGAAGGGTCTGGAACCTGATTTGGGAAAGTGTTTAGTGTTCTGTGACACTTCACACTGAAAGTACTTCCCAAATACCCTTCTGCAGACTATGCTCTCTAACAAGCACCCAGATCAGCTGCCAGTCATCTGTGGAAAACCTAATTAAAGGCTTGATAGCAAAATTCAGAACAGCCAAATCCTGACTGCACTGTTTACTATAAAGAGTTTGTTTATTACTCACATGTACCTCTCTGTCAGGATGACTGCACTATTGCCCACAGCTGAGGAAATAGGGCTTTTGTTATAAAACAAGTTCTGTAACTACCACCTTCATGTCACATGGGTGAATCCTTTTTCTAAATCAAGTCACTTTTCTAGGAAATCAAAGAGGTTATCCTCTGTGCTGAAGCAATAATATTCCTTATTCAATTTACATTTATTTTTTTCCACCTGTCTCTTGCCATTTCTGTGGAAAAACCTCTCTGATCTATTTTTAACTTGCTTTTGGATCCCAGTCAATTCTGTTCCCTTTTTTCCCCTCTTCATTTTTTGATTCATTTTGTTGTCTGTCTACCTTGTTGCAGGATCCTTTCTTTGTTATATCCTTTCTTTGTGAATTAAGTTAATCCATTTTTTGAAGTGTAATGAACACATTTGGAAAAAGAGTTTATGCACAGGGAGCTGATCAAAGACAAAATTAACTGTCTCTGAAGGACAATCCCTACTAAAGTCCTAAGCCAAATACCAATTTTCAGGTTTTTACATCTGCATGTAAAACCTGGCTTTAGTTATTTAATACCAGCTTCTGGCATGCTTAAAAGTAGCATCATGGTGAACTGCAATATGCTAATTTTTGCAATACTAAAGCTTAATACGTGCTATCAGTTGGTACATAGGGAAGAAGAAACATGAAAATAAACCTCAACAAAAAATTCAATATGGAATTCTGCAGAGGTCTATTCAGCTGTTCTGATACACAAACTGGAAAATTCTATGGTGATATGAGGAGAGGAGGTGAGTGAATACTCTGAGCACGAGCTTGTGGTTTGTAATTTTGCCTTGTTCTTCTGATCATAAAAGACAGGTGGCAAAGAGTAACGCTATGTAGTGGAGAACAAACGAGAAAGGAGCAGTTCATAAGATTCACCAGAGGTTATCTATCTTAACAGAGAGGAGATTTCCTTTAGTCTCTGGTAGACATAAAGCTTTTGTACAGCAGCATTTTTCCCCACAGCCCTCCTCACTCCCCCAAACCACAATCAAATGACCAGCTAAAAACTCTATTAGATTAGTGTAGTCCCCTAGAGGTTACTTCTCATGCAACTTACTCAGTAAACCTACTAAGAAATGGAATAGATCCATCTGTATTTAGCTTGAAAAGAGCAAAATAACTCCAGAGATGTCATACTCTCCAGGGCTGCTCCTGTATGTATCATGAAGTTACAGAAAAACTGGGAAGGTGTCAGATAAGGACTATTCTTCAGTGTCCTCTTAGCTTGGGTGATTATAAAGTTATTTTGAATAGAGTTGGTTTTTTTAAAGTGCTTCTCTGATTTCTGATTTTTGGAGAGCCCCCTTTCATTTTTACCTAGGTTTGTTCCCCATTTATGACTGTGAATCATAAGAGGAGCATTAATTGACCTTGACTTTGATACCTGGACATTATTAATGCAAAGTGTATGACTTAACTGTCAAGATTCTACTGGAGCTGTGTAGTTCTAGGCTGTATTTCATAGAGTCAGAGAATTGCTATGGTTGGGAGGGACTTGTGGGGATCATCCTGCCCAACCCCCCTGCCAAGGCAAGGCCACCTAGGGCGGGTAACACAGGAGTGTGTGCAGGTGGGTTTTGAATGTCTCCAGAGAGGGAGACTCCATGACCTCCTTGGGCAGCCTCTTCCAGAGTTCTGCCACCCTCAATGTAATGAAGTTCTTCCTCATGTTGAGATGGAACTTCCTGCATTTTAATTATGTCCATGGTTCCTTATCATGTACCTGGGCATCACCAAAAAGAGTCTGGAAAAACTCTCGGCACCACCTTTTGGGGTATTCATATGTATTAATGGGATAGTCTCTCAGTCTTCTATTCTTCAGACTAAACTGGCCTAGCTCCCTGAGTCTCTCCTCACATGAGAGATGCTCCAGACCCCAACTCATCTTTGTGGCCTCTGCTGGACTGCCCCCTCTCCAGTTACTCCTTGCCTTTCTTGTGCTGCGGAGACCAGAACTGGACACAGCACTCCTGATGTGGCCTCACCAGGGCTGAGAAGAGGGTCAGGAACACCTCCCTCCACCTGCTGGCCACACTTTTCCCAGGATATCATTGGCCACAAGGGCACTACCAGCTCACAGTCAGCTTGTCATCCACCAGGATCCCCAGGTCCTTCTCCACAGAGCTGCTCTCCAGTAGGTCAGATGTAGTGTGTGCTGGTACTTGGGGTCATTCCTCCCTAGGTACAGGACTCTGCACTCTCCTGTTGAACTTCATTAGGTTTCTCTCTGTCCAGTTCTCCAGACTATTCTGTCTCCATCCTATTTCTGTCTAGCTGGCTTGTTCAAGGATAGTATCGAGCAGCAATCTTACTGGCACCAAGAGAGCTTACAGTTCTGGGATTTTCCTCTTTCTTTCAAACAGCTTCATGCTTTAGATTTGCAGAAATTTATAACCTAAGGGAACAATACTTCTAGGTTAATTCAGTCAGCCTTGACAATCCTCCTCCAGAAAAATTATACATTACCCTATATAGGAACAGCTGTGATATGGCAGAAACATCAAATGTCACAAATATTTCAGATGCTGTAAGAAACACTTGTATTTTTATTTTGTCTCCACTTTCCCACTGTTTTGAGAGAACTGGTTTCCTTTGAATTTTTTTTTTTTTTGTAAGCACTGAAATTTAGCACATGTAGGTAAAGCATGATGATGTAAAAGCAAATTATTTAACATACCTGAAATCACACACATACAAGGAGAAATGAAATTCTGTCAAATGACACTGATAGGATCTTGTGCTTTTTTGTTTGGATTTTTTTCCAAAACTGGAAGAAAACTGTTTATCATATAAAAGATGAGGGCATGGTGGTATTTGGCTTCCACAGAAGCCAGGAAGTTAACTTTCATACTTAAAAAGTGCTTGAACAGGCTGTATTGATATCAGAGTTAATTGATAACAAAACCAGGAAAGAATATTATCAATTCAGAATTCATTGGTCTTCTAGGGCAGATGAAAAAACAAAAATGATGCCAGGTACTGGAGCTAACTCTGCTCCTGATTCTGGGACTCACTAAATTAAGAGAGTTGAAAAGACTTTGGAGTGCAGTGCCCAGAAATACTTCCTTATGGCAATTTTAAGACAAGGGTGGAAAAAGAATTAACACAGGTTCCTATTTATGCCTTTAAGTGTAGAAAGCAAAGTCAGAAAAAGCCTCAGAATCCAGCCTCTTAGGCTCAGGATGTAAAGTCGTCTACTTTCTAACAAACTCTTTGTCCAAGTTATTACATGAAAAACTGGGGTGATTTAGGTATAGGAATTTGCAGCTCTTTGAAATGTGGCAAAAGCAATCTTGTTATTCAAAAGAGAAGACACCCACTGAAATGCCAGCAGCATGCAGAAGGAGAATTATATTAATCCTTAAAGTTCTGATTAACATCTCTGCAGCCCTCTGCTTGTACAAATGGTAACTAGTGCAGTGGAGAATAAAAAATCTTTAGTCCCTGAACCAAAATATAGCAATTTTTCTGTGTTACCAGTGTGTTTAAAAGAAGACATATTTTGCTTTATATTGCTGCTATAAGCACTCAAACCATGGCAGGGTAGTAACAATAATTTTTCAAAACACTGAAATTTTTCATGTGTTCTCATCTGATTATATGCTAAAATCATGCATTAGATGAAGCAGATTAATTCTAGCATAAATGTGAAATAGACTGGCCTTGACATCTACTCTTATTTTTTGGACTGGCTATCTACAGTGGTATTGTACAATGTAATGTATGTATCATTAGAACAGTGTGTATTATGACAAAAAAAGGGATGCATATTTGTGTGCTATTTCTCACCACAGTACTTCAGCCCTTCTTTAGAATTTTTCGGAATCTTGTTTGAGGAAAGATATCAGAGATTGCTACAGCTGATGAAGTTCTTATTAATCAATTATAGTTTCTTTGACCAATTAACATAGATATTAGTATGACTTTTCTTTTGTCTTTATTCTGTTCCGTATATGAAGTGAAAAAAAAAAAAACTTATAATTTTATAAAGTGAATATTTTGTATAAATTTTCCTAGGTCAAAAACCTTGTTGTGTATGAATATTATCTGCTCAATGAAATGGTTGAGATATCAGCCAGATGTGTATTTTTTTGTTCCAGATTCAGTGCTATAACGAAGAATTAAATAAATCCCATAGGCTTAAGTAACTAAGATTTATTAGTGAGATGAAGAACTACTGACCTAAGCGAGCCTGTACTCAGACAGCACAGAGTGCAGTAACTGGGGAATTATGGAAGACAATGTTGATTAGGGTGAAATGATGTTAGACATAAAGATTAAAGCTGGTGAAAAACATTTTAGAATCTCAGAGTTTGTGCGATAAGCTGAAATGCAGTTTCTAAGACATGCATGTTCATGTCTCTGAGTTCCTGATATTCTGTGACAAGGCCTCCCAGACCTGCATTTCCACCACTATTCATTTAAATTTCATAGCTCAGTCCCACCTACTGAGAGAGCCAGCCCTACAATTCCATCCAATCCGCTGTTGCAAAAGCTCAGGCTGTCAACTCTATCATATCCCCACAGTTCTTCCTTCTCCTCCCTTGACACATCAGAGAGTGCATAGCTGGATGCTTCAGGCTCTTGATGTCATACATGTTTTCCACCTTTCATATTTCTATTTATACAGACTGTCAGTTTTTTTCACAATTTCAGTAAAGTGCAGTCACTGTTGATAGCTTTGGGACCCTCTAGCAGACACCCAAATTTTGCACTTTCTTGGGCTGATATATACCTCTGGATGTTGAAACCAACCTTGAACTAATCTGCTTTGCATTCTATAAGGCTATTTTACTCAGGCTGTTGGTAGTTCGAATTTCTGGTGCAATCTATTTTGGGAATGTGTGACAGGCTTGATGTAATTTAAAGCTTAGGAATAAGTCTACTCATCGAGAGTTCTGAACTTGAATGTTCATGTATGCACTTGGAAACTATTAAAGTCTTGGGAGAGATTGTCCTCTAGCATGACTCACTGCTGGTTGGGGCTTTGAGATGGTTCCCCTGTCCTCTTTCCTTCGTGTATTTTTTTACTTGTTGCAATGGTTGCTCCTGTTGCAGATGAGCTGTGTTTTTAGATATGATGTCCTCTTGATGTTTCATGCTGAGTCTAAGAAACAGCAGCACCACTAATTGTAATTTTTATTTTTCCCTTACTGATTTCTCCTGATCATAAAAAAAAAAATGTTTCTTGGAGGTAAGCCAGTAGTGAAGCTGACAGTCCCAGAAGCCTCTCAGCAATACTCCTTCAATGAATTTCCAGGCGCAGTGACCGCAATGCAGTAGAGCAGAGTCTTTAGACAAGGTCAGACTGGTATTCAGCAGAATGCAAATAGAAATTGTAACTCAGCACAGACATATCTCACTCTGTCACATGTGCTGCCTGCTGACAAATTAATAACTCTTTCAGGACTTAAATGCAGATGTTTTTCAAGGCTGTTCACTACTTTGGTGGCAACTATAATGTTCTTGGATATACCTACCGTATACATTTCTTTTTCATTATGAGGTGAATCACTGAGCAGGGAACAATTACTGCCTAACTGCTCATATCCCACTGAGTGTTACAGTGGGTTGGTGTTAGTTCACAGTGCTGTATGCAAGCTGTCCATATATCAGTGGGTTTTTTATCAGTGGTTTGAAAGAGAATTCATGAGCTGCTGCATGATGTGGGCAAAAGCTGTGTTTTCTTTCTACCTGTCTTACAAAGATGAGGTCACCATCAGTGCTTGGGCCAGAACAGTGATGCTACAGTGTTCCATTCTGCCATCAGTTACAACTTCTGTCAGTTTTAGGAAGTTTTTTTACTTTTGGCTTTCTCTGCTTCTGTTCTGTGAATCACAGTATACCCCCATACAGTGGGTCATTTATGTTTTTCAGGAGGTGGCATTTGAACCCCTGGAATGTATTGGGTGCTGACTTAGAAACATTCTTAAAATTCTTACAATACTTACTGTGAAAAAAAGTAAATCTTCAAGCAAATCTGGGTGAGGGCTTACAGTTGGAATAAAGGAAGATTTCCCAGTAGTGCTTGTCTCTCACTTTGTCTGTGGCAATGATCTGCCTTCAGGGGCAGATCCAGAGAAGAAAGCACAGAAATGTGTGCGTAGAGGGGCTTGCTCAAGATCTGTCGAGCGCAGGCATGTGCTCTGCAACATCCACACATTAATCTCCATCTAGGTGTTGTAGGAAAAAGAGTTTTACAGTAAAGTCTTGTAGTAGGGGGCCAGGTACTTGTCCAGGACAAAGATTAGAAAGAAGACCCTTCTACCAAGTAGTTGCAGACACAGTTCTTTCTCTGGTGTTGGTGGCTGGATAGCTACTCAAGAAGAATAGGGAAGCTAAGGAATAAGAAAAGGCCTGAATATGTCTGAAAAAACTTTGCTTTGGTGTTTGGCCCAGTGTTAGATTTCGTTTTCCTTAATGGGAAGAGTCTTTCAAGGCTTGCAGAGTAAGATGCGAGTAGTTCCTTCATGGTGTTGTCTACTACATGATTTACCCAGGTGTAAAACAGGGGCCTCCGACTGAGCACAGTTTGACCTACAAGAGCTTGTTGCAATGCTCAGGGACAGGGCAGGCACACTTGGTGCTTCAGAGAAGAGAGAATGAGGAAAGACAATGTTGAGAAGACAAAGGATGTATGAAAATAAGAGAAAGCAACAAAAGAAAGAAGATGTGCCTGAAGGGGAGAAAGATCTGAAAAGGTAAAAATTACAACTAGACTGTACCGTGACAAAAAATGAAATGAAACAGCAAAGACAGACACATGAGGCTTGGGCTTGGAAGTATGCCACTTAATCTCATGATTCTTAAGAGTTCTGTTAGTTTCCTTTTACACTAGATAAGGATGGGAAGGTTTCTGCCTGGTACTATGGGGTAAGTGAATTCAGGCAGGATTGGAAAGCAATGGATTGTTCCAGTACGCTCTCTCACCCTATCTGGGGAAATCTTGGTAAAATTTCTTATTTTCCATATGACAGCTTTATCTACAATGAATTTTTTTAAAATTTAAATTTCACCTATGTTCCAAGGAGTGATGTAGCATGCATCAAGTGAGGAAATTCTGAAATCAATCAGGTCCAATAAAAAACTGTAAGGGTAAATACATATCTGTTAAACATGTTCTCCAAGGGATGAGACACAAACGTACGGCTCTGCCATAAATTTCACATGTTGCAAATGTGCACAAAGTTACATTGCTTCCAAATGATCTGAACTGATATTTGTACTGTTGCAGTAGTAATGTTTTAATGTACTGTTGCATTACATTCCCAGAGAAAGTAGAAGCACATTTCAACAAACAATAATGTATAGCAAATTGATGGACATGAATAGGATAGACATGACCTGCATTGCTCATCCTCAAGTCAAAAATCATGCAGCTGTATATTGAGAATATTGATTAATTTGTTTTTATGACTACAGAAGTAATTTTGAATGAGTGAGAAGTCTACATGTACAAGAGATCTCTATACAAGCATTTCTCAGAAGAAAGCACAGAATCATAGATTATTTTGCTTTGGAATGTACCCACAAAGATCCGCTACTTCAACCCCACTGAAAGGAGCAGGGTCATCTTCAACTGGATCAGGTTGTTCAGAGCCCCATCCAATCTGACCTTAAATCTTTCCAGGGATAGGACATACATCAGTTCTCTGGGAAACATTTTCCAATACCTCACGACCCTCAGCATAAACGATTTCTTCTTTATATCTAGTCTGAAATGACACCAATGTTCTTGCTAGAATTTGACATTTTCAAGAAATGAAAAGTGATTGTAAAAATTATTAACTGTGTAAATAAAATACATGATGCAAGTTCAATAGGCCAGAATGCAATTCAGTTTTTTCAGCTATGAAAGCAAAAAAAAAAAACCAACCCCAAAATTTCTAAAATGTGATTCTAGTTTTTGAGAAGAATGTTTGCCTGCAAGTCACATTTGGAGTACATTTCATGTTCAAGGTAAAAAATATTGAAAAATGGGGAGGCCAATTCATAGTAAAAGAACATGAAAATCAGAATGCTGCTCAGTTCTCATGTCAAAAGCTTTAGTAATCTAATTGAAATAAGTTTAATGGCACTGGTGTATTTTTCTTGAATTAAAACACAAGAGTAAGCAAGGAAAAAGAATTTTCTGTGTCTCCAGGGTATTCTGTTCAGTTTGAAAATGACAATAATAAAATGAAAGCCTACATAAATACCATTTACATAAAAAAGGCACAGTAGTGTCTTTTCTTAAAATGTATGCAATTAAGAGCATTTTTCAGGCAGTAAGTCTTATCTTGCTTTGATGCTTTAGGCTAGCATAGTTATTTAGGCCTACCAGTAAGAAGTTTTGACAATGAACTGCTGTCTTCTAAATTTTGAAGATCTGTCAAATACTTTTTTTTTTTTTAAGAAACCAGTTCTTTATCAGTTAAAAGAGAATAGCAGAGTCATTAATGTGTTTTGGGTAGATTTCTACCACTCCTACAACTTATATAGATTGAAAAGAAATAACGTGATTTATTCTACTGAAGCAACCCAGTGTGAAATAATGTCTTTTTAAAAAAAGTTTTTCCTCACTCTGCCATGAAGAATGGTAGGAGGAAGGTATAAATAAATAACAAAATAAATAAATAAATACACAAAAAACCAAAACCTTGATTGCTACTCACTCTTGCAGTCATTGTAAAAAGCTGTTATATTAAGAAACAAGGAACTTGACAGTGTTGATTAACTCTGTGAGGGCAACTAAACACTGGATAATGTTTGCACTACAAAATCACATTAGCAGTTCACTTTCCATAGATTTAACTTTGCTTTCCAACTAACTAATTATACAAAATTAACTAATTTTGGCATCTTCATAAGAAAGGAAATGGAATATATGATGCTTCAAAAACTTTATTATTGAGTAACTCTGTGTCAAAACTAAAATGCACAACCATTCTTCTGAAAGTAAATTAGATATGCTGTACCAAGTGCAGAACAAAAATTCAGATAGGTCAATAATTATGGTCCTATTGTCAGAGATTTTGTGAATTTTCTGGCCTAGAAAAGATATTGAAATTGTAGACTCAGTGGGAGGGAATGGAAGTGGATCCTGCTCTTTGCTTGAATATCAAAACAGATGCTGTGCAAACTTCAAATTAAAATTCATCCCACATGTTTTGAGGGGTGGGATGTTTAAATGCGAGCAAAGGGAGAAAAAGTGGTAGTGTATAGTCTAGTGTAGTAAAGAATGGGACAGATTTTAATTTCTAAATTGTTCTTGCACCTCACAGTGCTTAGCTAATATGATGGCAATCAGAAAGGTGTATTTTTTTCTGGAATTTGATCACAGTTGCCATAAATTAAATAACATATTGTCACATTTAAGGCTGCTCTCCATAGGCTAAATGAAGCCCTTTCCTCACAACACAACAGGTCAGACAGCATTCCTAGCAGAATATGTTACATGATGCTTTTCTTCATCTTGCCATCTCTTCCAATAAGGTGCAGGGTTTTCAGCATGGGTAGTTAGCCTAAACTGCCCTTACTGTATAATTGAAATTTGTATAGCAATTCAAATTAAACTTAAATGTTTCCTTTTTTTAATAACTGAAAAAAGATATTTGAAGGGGACTCTGCTATGAATAATGTACATTAGAAAATTATTTGCTTTGTCATTATATACGTCTGACATCTGCTGACTATTTAAATTCTATATTTTTAAAATTTATCCAACATTTCCAAAACAATAAAAGCCTTCAACAGATTCAATTTGATTCTTGCTTCCTCCTCTGGTGAGGAGGATGTCCTAGGCATCATGTTTAAAATTGAACTTCTATTAGAGATTTTTAGAATGTCTAATAGAAATCAAGGCTTTAAATGCATTAAATGTCCTTTGACTTCATGTTCCACTATGTCATTCAACTTTGGGGAGAAAAGAAGAAAAGCAACTTTGTACCTTGGTTGGCACTATGACAACAAAATCTTATTTGGGAGAATATTGGTCAAGATATACATGGTATGTCAGAACCATATTGGAAATATATTTGAAATAAGACATGATTTTATAATGTGGTATATTTTTTTGTCTCTTTTCACTTATCAATTGATTTTGATGACCTGCTAAGTGATTGTGTTAAAAATTCTTATTTTTTCAAGCATTAATATTTATTTTGGTTTTAAAATATTATTATGTGAAGTGGTGTATTTGCAGAAATCTTTTTTGTAAGGTGTAATTTAACCAAAAAAATTATTTTAAAAATATAAAATTGGAAAGACTAGCAAAAATTTACCACATAAGAAACTTGGCACTATTTTTGGCTGAGTTCACATATGTTTTTCACTGTTTAGTACTTGTAGCTGACAATCTGTTTGCTTTATTTGCTTCTACCAATTATTTCAAACGTTCAGCACTTTCTCTTTGCTTTGAGCTAGTGAAGACTAGACAAGGCTCTTCCTGGCCAGGAAAATTCTCCTTTCAGGGGATGTATGTCAATTGTCCTTGGATTAGTTTACATGTTCCATGCTCAGTTAAAGTCTGTGATAGAAATAAGACTGTAAATGAAGTACTATTGTTTACTCCTGGTTAATACCCTATTAAGCATTCCAATACTTAAAAAAAAAAATCACCAGTTTATCATGGTCTGGTTCTGACTTTGAAAATTAATGGTATGTTCTTATTGAACCTGAATCTTGTGAGAAAAGCAAAAGCACTTTTTTCTCCTAACTGAAAGGCATCTTTTTCAAAATTGAGAGTAGGTAATGTAAATTCTTTTTTCTTTATTCAGGCCATGAGATGTCATTTTCAAAACCTATACTATCTGAGAATGTGAGAATTTGATGTCCAAAACCAATTAAATTTTATGAATCTGTGGTGTGATTCACTATGCCGTCTTTCTTTGACTCCTGTGAGGTAAATGAAAAGAAAAGGTTTTTCACATTTTCCATAGATTGCAAGTTCTCACTGTTGAATCTGACACTGTTGGATTTGTCTCTGGTTTTTTTGGTCTTCTGGATCTGCTAGCACTTAAATCTTGTGATGCTGTGCTGTTCTCACAAGACAGAACCTTCACTTGCCCAATAAGTGTCTTTCAACGAGCTGCAATGACCTCTGTTCTGGAGCTAGGACTCCCAAAGTTTTTTTTTGTCATGGGCCTAGGTCATTGACTCAAATGCATGTTCAGTTTTCCAGTTTTTTCTTGCCATTCATGAACTCATCTCTTTCATCCTGAAATCAATGAAGGACAGTAGCACTTAGTGACTATTAGGTTTTTGAAAATTATTATTATTTTGTTTTTTCCATGTAACACGCACATATGCACTGTCTCTGGAATGTTTAGCATTCTTTAGCCAGAGAGCCAGCTGGAATTAATTTCAAGGAAAGCATCACCACCCACTACTAGACTTTTTCTGTCTGTTTTTGAGAGTTTATTTTAATTTCAATACTATACAGTAAATATCTACCTCAGTTACTGGTACCAATCAATGTAGAACTTGATATCCTGATTTCTACCTTGAAGACAACCATAGTTTTCCTTTATGTCTTCCTCATCTGCCTTGGAAAGAGTCCCAAGATCTTGACATCTACTTCTGAGACTTTATTCTGGAGTATTAATGACTGGGAGAAAAAGCAAGTCTATTTAGCAGGAGGGATATGTTATTAGAGAGGAAGCGAAGCAGCCTGCTGTCCAATATTCCTGTCTGCTGATCTATATTCCTCTGAAGAGACTTTTCTCAAAAGTTTGCTTTTCTGGGATCCCTTCACCTCATTCCAGAAAACAAAAGTTGATTTAAAGTACCTAAAATTTTTATTTGCATTTCAAGCTGGAGTTGATGTGCTTTATGGACTCATAAAATAAGCAAGGCCAGGACAATTACTGGAAGTAATGGCAGTTATAAATTGACTTATTTGGGACTACTGCATTAGTGGATTACATTTATGTCACTGTTTTACAGTTAGGATACCATGATAGACTTAACTATTCCTGAGCATATGTAGTGAGGCAGAAGGTGAGTACGCACAAGGCTTTATGATACCCATTAAAAGTTATGAGATTTTGAACATTATATTTGTGACTTGAGTAATTCTCCTTACATTAAACTTGATTGCTGCATTTCTTGTTCCACAATATAAAGTCCAGGAAGCCACTTTAGGGCTTTTTTTTTGTTGTTTTGTTTTGCTTAGTTTTTGGTGTTGACAACAGTAAAAATGTACCAAGACATTTTCTTTTAAAAAGTTGCATTAAACGAAAGTGGTGGAAAAAAATTTTCTCATCAGAATTTTCCAAAATACCAAGTCTAAAAAATTGCAATTGATTTTGACCCCAAATTTGCATACTAAAGTGCCAGAAAAAGGATTACATCTTTTGAGCCTCATTCAATTCTAGACAATATTTTTTAAATTTCCTACGTCAATTTATAATATTCCTCTGCAAAGAGTTTTTACATTATTATTTTGTATGGTTTTGAAGCAATCTGAGGGTGATAAAATGTAGAATCTGGCATCCCTTTGGCACTAAGGTAGTTAAATATATATTTTCCTGAAATATGATGGTAGAGTCCGGTTGGTTTTCTAGAAAACCTGAGAAAATTTGTTGCTTAAGCTTCTTTGTGCATATGTGGATATGAACATATTGGTACATATAAGATAATATCTTAAAAAAATGTAACTCTCTGTGTTTTACATAAAGTAGTAATAATAAACCATACTTCTTGTGTCAGACTCAAGTAATAATGAATTTGAACACCCAAATAAAATATACTGAATATCACTTACTCGTCACTCATTTGAAGGTTTGAGTTTCCATGACAGCTTTTCCTTGGTTTTTTTTGATGCTAATGAAGTAAGTATGGTGCCCTCAAGTGAGAGCCCATCCAAGTGAGAGGTGATAAAAGACTTGGCTGCACTGGAATGTCAATATAATTAAACATTGTTAGTACTACGAAATATTTCTGTATGCATGTTTCTAATATTCTTTAGGAAAATATAGTTTCTTCTTGAATGGTTTTTACTATTACATTGAAGCAATCTCTTTTCAATTATGTGTAAATATTTGACTACACATTTATATTGAATTTAAAATTAGACAACAAATAAAAGTTGATGTTTATCCTTTAAACTATTACAGATGCTTTTTTTTCTAATGCCACAAATATTTAAAACATTTTTTATTTTATATATTAGGGAAAAACCATATAGTATTTACCTAAGTTTTTAAAATATTTTTGGTAATTTGAATTTTACTACCTGCCGAGGGAAGAGAGCAGAAATCAAAATAACTTAAATTTTTCTTCAATATTTGAAGTGGAATACACTCTCTGCAGATTTTAAATAGAAGCATCTGAGAAGGTGTGTGTGTTCAGTTAACAAAGGTTTATGAATAAAAAGGAGTAAGCTTTATTCCAAGATCAAAATGTCTTGGAAGTCTAATCTGCCATGATGAAATGCAATGCACTACTTAAAAGTTAAGCACTCACAATACAGTGCTATGAATTAGAAAAGTTAATACATGACTCTATGGCACATATTTTGAGATGACAGGTAATCCCTTATTTCACAATAAAGCAGATTGATTTTGAGAATATTCTATTGTAAACTTACTCTATTCCATGTTGTAATGAGTCCTTAGGGGTGCCGTGTCTTGAGTGGCAAGTTACTCCTTGGAAAGCTGTTTTCCAAGGTCTTTGAGAAAGAAGTAGCAGCTGTCAAGCAGCTCATTTGCTGTTGTACCAGGTGCAGGTGCCAAGGTTTTGGTTGCACTGGGAGCCTGCAGGAGCAGTGCATTATTTCTCTCTGTTGAACTTCAAGGGGTTCTTTTCTCTAACCTGTTGAGGTCCCCCGAATGGTTACAAAACCATTGGATATGTTAGCAACTTCTTCCAGTACTGTGTCACCTGCAAAGGCGCTGCTGGTGCGCTCTCTTCTCGTCATGTGGGTCACTAATGAGGAGGGGAAACTGTGCTGGCCCTGTTTAGGGCTCCTGAAGCACAGAACTAGTGACTGGCCTCCAGCTGGAATTCGTGCCACTGATCATCTCCTTCTGGGCCTGGCAGTTCAGCCAGTTTCCAACCCATCTCACCATTCACTAATGTATTTAGTATTTTATAATTTTTTAAGTGAGCACTTGAAAGAGAGAGCACTGCATGCCTTGCTGAAGCCAGGATAAACAAGAGAAACTGCTCTTCCCTCAGTCAGCAGGCCAGGCCAGCACTCGTTACATTGAAGAAGGCTATGAAATATCCCCTTCACTTTTATTATTAATCTGCTGTTTCTGCTGGTGCAACTTCTTTCAGTTTCTTTCTTCACTCTTTAATTTTTTTTTTTTTTTGGTGGAGGTTGGACGCCTTTGCTGAAATGATAGGTTTCATTTTAAAAATAAAAATATTGAACATATAAAGGTCAGCACAATTCTACTTTCCTGAAGCTAATGGAAATCAATGAAATGATGTAAACACCACTGTACAGAGTCGTAAATACCATGTAGTAGAAGTATGAATTAATAGATTTAATGGAAATAAGTGAATGATACTCTCCTGATAAAGGAAGGGATGGAGACAGGGATGCTTTGAAATGAAGTTTTGTAGCTATTTTGGTGCAATGTAGAGGTTGCAAAACAGTTGCTTTATTTAATCTGTTTTCCAGCTTATGGCTTCTTTAAAGTAAAGTAAAATCACTAAAATTGTGAATGGGTGAACAGCAAAATAAGAGATAATATTGGTCTCTTCAGACTAAGACTTATCTAAACTTTATTTTAACAAGGAAATTGTTCAGAAAGACATGAAAAAATTATATTCTAATCAATCTAATGATTCAGTCATAGATTTAAAATTTTAAAACTGTTTGGCAAGTAAATGTTGCATGTTGTTAAAAATAAAATGTTTCATCATAGCTGAAATATTTGTTATGAAACTCAGCATTTCTGCCTCAAAATTGTTTGCTTCTATCAGAACAAAATGGATAGAAAGTGAATGCAATCAATCTTCCTCCTTCATTGCATGTGAAAAATAACAAACACAGATAGGGGATAAAGAGTCACTCTTTTAATATCATCAATATACTGGATTTCATGATTGTTATGTGTCTGATAGAAATATAGAAAAGCAAACAATTATCAATTCCTGCATTTTCTGTGGTGAAGCATAAGGTTTTTTATTTTGAAAGGGTTTATAATAAATAATATATGCAAGTTAAAATAACTTTGAGTATTATTTCCTTCAAAATGGTGATGGGTTACTTGAAATAATTAAGAATTAAAAAATGTATAGGAGTGTATTGTCCTATTAAGATGACTGCAGACTGGACCAGAAGTTTAGAATGAGAATAAACAGATTCATCTGCTCCACCAGTGAAATGGCCTTGCAATCAATAAGCTATTCATATGCCCTTTTGCAATTAATTTAAGGTGTAACCAATTTTTGCTTACTATGAACTTGGGCTGCCAAAATAATTTTCTACTTTTTAAAATTTTTTTGCAGTGTATGTAGAATTCAGTAAATATATTTGAAAACAAATTCTTCAGATTTATATTTGTCTATTAGTCACTTTCCCAAATGCTGTGTTGCTTGCAGCTCCCTCAAAATGGTTTTTTCACTGTTATCAGCACAATAACTGGAGTTCCCTCAACTGGCCATAATTATAGTGTGAAGCTCTTTAAATGAGATGCATCCACCTAATAATGCTTCTTTTTATTTATTTATTTTAATACAGAACACAGAAAAACCATGTGGCATATATGAAATTCATGCATTTTAGTAGAGTATGGTCATCTATGTACAATAAAATGTTAGGGTTGTCTTTCAGCATTCAGACATGAATGTTATAAAATCAAAGGGTCTCACAAGTGGCTCTGAAACTTCCAAATTGCCACTTGAAAATCATGTTTCCCAGCTTTGGCCTTAAAATGATCACTGAATTCATTCCAATGGAGATAACAGGTTGTGATGAGACTGAAAGTAAAATTTGTTTATGATTTTGGGAATAATTTACTCTCTTGGAAGAAAAGGAGGCTGCATTAATAAAGTAGGATTTAATAGAAAAGGAAGTAGATTTTATTTAGTACTGGAATAATAGAAGGAATGGAACTGAACAATGTAAAAAGTAAATTTTGAGCTCTTATGGAGCACATTACCAAGTGTGGAAGAATATCAATTTTTTAATAAAATAAATGAATTGAACTATAAGTGTAATATTAAATCCTGTGGTGGTGTTTGATTAGTTTGTGGTGGTGATTCTTTGATCTGCTCACCTGGAATGACAGGGGACTGAGATAGAAGTGCTTATTGTTAGCTGTTTTTTCAAAAATGAGGGATCAGTTGATGATTTTGATGATAGTCTTTCTAATATGTCCTAACACTTCAAATTGGTCACCTTAGGAGAATGGAGCTTTTTAAAAATCCAGATAAAATGATTGTGAGGGGTTTAAATTATATTTTAAAAAAATTATTTATTTTTCTATTTGGATGGTTTTGGAGTCACAAAGTAATTAGTGAGGGGAACTGAGAGATCAATTGACCCTGTGAAAGTGAAAACCATGTATTAGAGATTCTTGTTCTTTCATGCAGCTAACAAAACAAAAAATGGAATACTAAAAGCTCCTATCCAGTAGGATGTTAGACACATCATCTACCTCAATACTCATGGCAGAATTTATCTACTATTTAAAAGGGTGTAGCAGTTGGAGACATTACTTTCTGATAGGAACATTTTTCAGTGTTTCATATCTTTTAGAGTTGTTAGTGTGTGTGTGCATATATATATATATGTATATATGTATATGTATATATATAAATTTTATGCAAAACACTGAAGAACTAACTTCTAATCTTGACTGTCCTTTATCTTCTTTAATGAAGAAAATATTACATAATTTTTGGCTTTTTCTGACAGTTTAAAAATTCTGAATTTTTTTTTTACATGCTGTCTTTTCCATATAATGAACAGAGCTGAACATGGTACTTCAGCTGGAAACTTACTAATAGTAAGCAGTATGGAGGATTATGAAGAACTGAGGCATTCATACTCTTCCTCTGTAGATTTTTTTCATTGTAGAAAAGGTATAACACTCTCTGTAGGTTTCAAACATGTTTGTATAAGGGAAAACCATCTTCAAAGTGTCATTTATGAAAGTGTTATGTTTAAATTTGGACTGTTCAGTATTAAAAAAACCTAATCCACTTTTCAAAAGTTCCCGTTACATGAGCTTTAAGAACTGGGGTTTTTTATTTACTAGGAAAAAAATGTCTTGTACAACAAAAAATGTTCTTATAATTGAGTAATAAAAATGTCTTGTGCTGGTCTGCCTGATGACTGCAGTTTTTAAAGAGGAGTGGGCATGTAGATTTTGGTAGCTTAAGCAGTAATGCTTCTTCATGATGGTCCAGTACAAGAATAGAGGATAAAACCATCCAGATTTTTATGTCATTCATTCTTGTCATGAAATTGAAAGCCTAGGAAATCCTAAACCTGTGATTGGGAAGTATTATTTCCAAATGAATGCACAAGACCTTTGTAAACATTGTTATCATGACAATTTAATTTTTAATGGTAATTTATCTGTGATCTTTCTGGTTTTCCAGTGTAATTTGGAGCCACTGCTAAAGGTACCAAATGTAAATTTAAATGTCTAACACTTGTCAGACTAGCAATTGATAAAAGGTGTTTTATTCTTGACCGATCAGTACTTTAGTCAGATGGTAGAATGTAGATCATTTCATGTGGTTTTTTTTCTTCAGAAGGAACTGCAGCATACAGCACTTTACTGGAAACTTTTTACTAACAAACAATGAAACTTTCCTGTTTCCCCTCTACTCTTTCACTAAGACTTTTATTTACTTCCCTGTCTTTAGAAAGAACACAAATGTTTGAAAGGGCTTTTTCAAATCTGGACCATTTTTTTTTTTCCTCAAAGCTTTTTTATCACATCTTACTAGAGTTTTATTTGTCATTCTTCATCCCTCTGCTCCTCTTACACCTCTTTATTTTCTTTCTCTGCCAGTTTGTTCACAGGAACATCTTGTAGCATCACTGTGACTGGAATGCCAAAGATTAGCTCAATGAAACTACATGTTTAAATACTTAGAGTTGGTGATTAGAAAAATGAATTAACTTCTTGGTTCCTTAAAAAATACTCCACCCCAAACTATCACATTTTGACAAGTAGAACTTTCCTCCTAAATGAGTGTAAACCTGGAAGCTAAAGGTTATGCAGTGATATATTTTAATACATTTTAGAAGGTAAAATGTACAAATTCTTCTGAAATACAATATTTCCCCACTTCTCTGAACTCCCAGCATCTATCTTGCAAAGTCTTATTTTAGTGCTAGGAATGTCTTTTGTCAAAAATTTTCTCATGATTTCTCTTCTTTGCTAAACAAGAAAAAAAATCTGTAATTCTTAAAATTATTCAGGAAAAATATCAGCAAAACCAAGGAACCTTCATAAGGCCTTTACTCTCTAATGTTACAAAATCTCCTTGTGACAGTGTGCTGCTGTTTTGCTGCTGTTTCTGCTGTTAAGTGTGTTTTGACCTGGTTGGCCTTGCCATATAGTCACTTGAACTCATATTGCTTATCCGTGAAGATTTAGGGATTTTAACTCTGCTAAAGGTTTGATTTATGATTGTTCTTTTCCATATCTACTCACAGTGTAGTGAATCTCATTATTCTGTAATGAGAAAAATATATCCTTTATTTCAATAACTTTGTTTTCTTGTAGAAAAGGCAGGCATCAGTTTTGTGCCAATGTAGTTTTCCTGCACTACAGTCCTTTGCTCTATTCTTTTTCCCTTTGCTTCAAGTTTCAGTTCTGAAAGCTGTCATTCTTATTCCAAAGTGATCACCTCAAATTTTGCTCAATCCTATCACTTAACAGGACATTAACTCCTCTTTGGTCAGGATTATACCCTAGAACAAGGCAATCTCCTTCATAACTGCAGTTTTGAGTTATTTTACCACTAATTTCACTATTATTCTGGTTATGTGCCCTATGTAGTTTCACATATGAAGTACTGCAAAAAAATAAAGATGCGTCAGGTGAAATCAGGTGAAATACTTCACTGTGAAATCAGAGTAAAATTTCTGGAATGGTCTATGGAGCTGCATAAGCAAGCAAGTTTTGTCTTCATAGTCAGGAAGCTTAGTGAAGCTGTATTTGAGCACCTGCCTTCTAATTGTTGCTCATTATCTTCACTGCTTTAGGATAAATGGTAGCCTTACCAGGTGGACCACCTAGTTTAAGGTGAAAATAGATTTTCATGGAGAAGAATATGAATGCAATCATATGACACAACTTGATCTGGGACTGACATCTAAGTAGTTTGAAAAAAAAATTCCTTCCATGCAGCTGTATGTGTGAAACTTGGTTTTAAAAGAGAGTTTTAGGTTGAAAAGGATCATTTGAGCGTATAATTAATGCTAGCAGTAAATGGTTCTGGTTCTAAGATGAGTGATGGATTTAGCATGAGTAAGTGCCTGTGTTAGCAAGTGCTCTTCTTTCTTGTAACTGAGCTATGAGTCATTAGAATTATGGTGTGCTATAAAACTTAATTAGCATTAAAGTATTCTCTCAGGTGATATACATTTTAACAATCCTGTATTAATAGTCACATCCCACAAGTCCATTACACATTTCATGGTTTAATTATCTCTTCTCAGTGTTCAGAACCTGTCTGGATTTGTCCATTCTTTGGCAATGAGTGGCAAATTTGTCCAAGTTTTAGTAAGTTTCTGCATGAAGTAATTTTGCATCCTGTTAATATCTGTCTAAATTTTGGATGTCTGGGCAAACAGATAGTAAAGAATAGCCAACATGGACTTATGAAGGCTAAATCATGCTTGACATAATTACTTTTTGCATTGAAATGAGGAAGCTGAAAGAGTGGTGCATGCAATATACTTTAATTTCAGTTAAATTTCTTACGCCATCTGCCACAGTATTCTCACTTGGAAGCTCATGAAGTATGTACTGGAAATAAGTATAATTAAGTGGACTGAACATTGGCTGGATCCTTATATATAAAATGTGACAATTGAACATCTATTTGGTTCCTGGTAAGAAGCAGAAAGCTCTTGAGGTCAGTACTGAAGCCCGGGTAATTGAATATCTTTATCACTGTCCTGTACCATGACACAGACTGCCCTTTTATCAGATCTGTTGATGACAGCAAATGGGGTGAAATGACTGACATATTAAACTCCAAAACTTCAATTGAGAGAGAACTTGGGAAACTTGAGGCTTGGAAAAACAGGAACATAAATTTCAGCACAAAAGGAAGGCAAAAGTCTGTACCTGCAGTAGAATAATCCATGCATTAGAGACTGATGACTGACGGAGAAACAGGACTGTTGGAAACGAACTGGACGTTCTTGTAGGTGTCCACTGAATATGAAGCAGCAGGGTATTCTCATCCTAAAAAAGGCAAACCATGCACTCCAGCAGCTTAGGATGAGTGTGGCTAGTGTTTTTGAAGGAAGCTACTCTCTGCTTGACCCTGATGAAGACACACAGGTACTGCTCCGTCCATATGTGGCTCCCTGCTTGAAGCACAGTGTTGAGTAGCTGGAGAGGGTCCATTGGAGGACTACTACTGTAGTTTGGGGAACAAATGTCCCACGAGGAGAGGTTAAGGAAAGTGGGCTTGTTTATTGTACTGAAGAGGAGACTACCAATGTGGCTTATAGCTACTTGAAAGTGTGACAAATGTGGTGGACATAAACTCTTGTCTTCAGAGGCAAACAATAATCAAGAGACAATACTCTCAGGCTGCACCTTGAGAGGTTCATGTTGGACATCAGGAGAAAACATTTACACAGTAGACTAGTGCTGCAGTGGAAGTATCTTGATTCTAGAACTTTTCAAGACTTTGATAGATAAAGCACCAATTGACTTGAACTGCTGATGGACTAACCAAGTAGGAGAATTGACTAAAGGTGCTTTTGAAATTATATGTTTATGATTACGGGAATATGATTTCCATTTCTACTAATACAACCAATGACAAAAAATATTTTAAAATTTTATCATCAGAGATAATTCTGCCCACAGTATTGCTAGGCAAAGCTGTCTCTGTTCATGTGCTGTTGATTCAACAAATTAAGAAGTCTGGAAACATTGGTCATAGTTACGATTTGAGGTCTTCTACATCAGTTATATTTTTAAAGACTTTTTCAAAACCAGGGTTATTAGTAGAACATAGTTCTTCAGCTGAAATCAATGGAATCCCTTCCCTTTTAACCTTTTTTTCCTCCTTCTACCTCTGTCAGTTTTCGGTCACATTAAATCTGAAACACTACTAATGCCATATTTTTGGCAGAAGCTCCTCAACTTATCATGGAAAAAAAGAGTAAAAAGTAAACATTTAAAAGGTTGTACATGTTTATTTTTAACAGAAAGTTTGATGCAGAGAATGAAATACTAAAAATTGAGATAGAATAAAAAAACATTCTACATAATTAGAGATGACTTTACTCTATATGTCCAATGAAAAAAAAGAGAAAAGAAGGAGAGAACAAAATATCCTGCAGACTGTTTTAGGGAAGTTTCAATGCATGAGGGAGAAAGGTGGAGAGCTGGGTGATGATGTTAGATCCCAGGGCAATATAAAAATTCTCATATTGACCTCTACTGTTGCTGCTCAATGTACAGCACATACTTTTCCTGGCTCCCCAACAATAGAGTTTACTGAGATAAGACTATAGCTGGACTACATAGTTTCTTAGGATGTTTCTTCAGAGTAGTATGAGGCCTCTGCTTGTCCAAATAAACAGCTGCTATATTTCCTCTATGCTATTTTCTCTCTATCAAAGTTTTCCAATGAACCTCCTTGAGGTCAGTCAGCAGAAGAATGGAGTGACACCTTTTGAACTTGATATTCACTTTCTTACTCTAATATGCAGAGCATGTGAAAGTAAGTGCTCTTTGTTCCTGGATTGCCTGGAAAGACTGTGCTGAAAAAGACAACTGCTTTACTATTTGTATCAATCATAACACCTATGACTATGAGCGAGCTGTGGTATTGATCAGTTCAGGCTACTTCCATCAATACAATATTAAAATGTATGGCAAGCACTCAATGTAAGGTTAATGACAATCAATCATAAACAGGTTTCAGATTGCATTGAAAAGTCCTTCTGAGCTGTAATCACTGCTTTAGTGTGTCCAGCCACTGGATGATATAGAAGAGATCTTTGGAAGGCCTTTAGGTATCTTTTTGCGTGTGGAAAGTAATATAAGATACAGATTGCAAATATTGTATGTTTCCTGTCCAACAGTGATTGCTAATTACTTTCTACTGCAAAACACAGTTATAAAATGTGTTATGATTTTCCCATGAATATAATATTTACTTTATTGCAATTTTCAGTTTTCTTCAAGCCCAGGTAGCTTCCACAATTCAGGTAATGATTCCTATGAAATCATTTTCAGCTTCAGAAACCTTATTTTTGCATTCACAGAGACAATTCACTCATATCTTAATCTCATTTCAGAATGGGTATAGGCAGAATGCAGGAAAAAATGCATTCTATAGTGATGGCCAAATATCCCCATATAACAGTCATTTCCAAAAGGAAAAGTCCAATTTTCTTCACAACCATTATTTCCACTTTGAATCCATTCTTGCCACTAAACAAAAATAGCTAGAATTAGCTACTTTGGTGGAAACAAAATATTCTTTTTGTTCTAGTCATGTTTTGTACACTGCTGTTTAGAGGTGGAGGCGGTAAGAGGTAGGGAATAGGGATAATATATTTCTTCAAAATATCAGTAATCCAAATACTTTTTTCTTGCAGAATAATTTACCTTGATTTCTTTCATTATTGTTCTTCATGATGTTCATTCCATTCAGTTATGCAGTATCCAAGGTGAATAATCATATGAGAAAAAGAGGTGAAAATGCAGATTTGCAAAAGGAATAGGTGTTTCATGAATACTGTGGTTTATTTTGCCTTTTTTTTTCTGATTGACTTAAATCTGTTGAAACCTTCAAAAATTTATTGGTTGAGCTTCTTTCAACATAGGAGGAAATGAAACCTACAAAGAGAATTTTTGAATTTAGTCTATCACTCCTGTGTTCTGTTTGATTTTAGCTACGAATTTTGCTTTTTTGTGTGCATATTTAAAGCAGAGAAAGTAAGTGTTTTTTCCTTCAAGTACTTCAATTGCCATTGAGGCAGGCAGCTTGGTAGACCTTAATGGCTGGAAATAGTGGTGTGAGTTTGAAATGTTGCTTAGAACGTATCCTGTTAAAGATCTGGAATGACAACTGTGGCAGTACTGTGTTATATGGTCATCACTATTGCAAGAGATGACATGATTGGACATGAAAAACCACACCGATCACAGTGCCATGTGATACAAAGGAAATGATAGTGCTGCTGGGAAAAAAGTGTTCTGTCATCCTGAAATGAAATGTAAGCTCAGACTGGATCTTCCAAAGAATTTGAGTTTTTAGAGACGTTGTGCTACATCTCACTTAAATTCTCAGAATTTTTGCATTAATTCCAGAATATGGGAGTTTTTATTTCAAGGTCATTCTCTTTCTTTAGGTAGTATACCTCACTCTGAAAGTGTATCCCAGCTTTTCTTGACTTTGGATCCATTGGTTGTGCAATGGAATTCTCTCAACCTGTGTCATTAGCTTTCTGCCTCATCTCATAAAGTGCTTATATTTGAGCAGTAAAAATGAGTATTATCTAGTTTCATGGCTAGGGGATCATGTAGGGAAGTAGGAGATTTGGAAATCCAGTTACTTATTGATTAGACACTCATAGAAAATTGAATGATATCAATAGACAAGATGAGATGAAGACTTTCCTGAGAGGGAGAAAATGAAGATTCTAATAATTTTTGGCAGTGGGAGAAACCAGTGTGAATCACGTGTGTGTTTTATTGACCCTGTGTTATTAAGCTTTTATGTGAATCAAACTTTCGCTTCCTTTTTTTTTTTTTTAATGTTTAAAACTCTAAAAAGCCCAAAAAACCCTCCAAAACCATTCAAAATCAGTAGACCTTTTCTTTAGTTCCAACCTATTTTCTAGAGAACTGAAGCAAAATTTAAGTAAATTCAGCTCCATCAGCAAAGTTAAGGATGGACTTACTATAGGGAGAGTTCTGCTTAATTCTATCTCTGAGCTTTTTGAATCTAAATCTAGCTTTCTGTAAAACTGGTATTTGTTAGTATGTGGGAAACTGGCCAGAGTCTATTCTGCCTTTTCCCTACAGATTCTTATTATGTGTAAAAATGAACTATGCTTGTGCCAAGAGAGACTCCTAACTTGTGCAGGTATACATACAAAACTTGTGCAGGTATACATACAAAACTTGTGCAGGTATACATACAAAATCTGTATCAAGTACTTATTTTCTGCATACCCTGTATGGCACATAGCTTCTTTTGCCATGTCTGCAGAGCAGAGGAAAACAGCAAACAAAGAGCCCTATCCCATGGAGGGCTGGCTAGTGTTTGTTCTGCTTAATAACTTAGAGCTGTTTTCAGAAGCCATTCTGTCAAAGGCTTGTCAAACAACTCTTCTCAAAAGAGCAATTATCCAGATGTAGTGCTGCAGATCCTCTCTAGGCATCTTCATGCTTGTTTCCAGTCTAATAATTTGACATCAATATGTCCTACTCTGTCATTTAGTGTAATACTGCCACTAAACTAGCTACCAACCTAAGGAAACAAATAAACTGTAACTTACCCACACATACCATGTACTTAAAAGCTTTGTGGAAAAGTGGAGAGCACATAAGAAATCAGACACTAGAAAATATTGTTGTAAAACATATAAAGTATTTATAGACCCATAAAATAGCTCTTAATGCTATGAAAATGCTGTCAGGAAAATTTAAATTTAAATAAAAATTACTGGCATTCATACAGAGGTAAAACGAAATCTTTAATATCTGGGATGACAAGAACTTTGATTCATATTTTAAGACAGAGAGACTATGAATAAGACAAATGAATAAATGTTTGAACAGCTTTGTTGTGTAAAGTACTCATGTATTCATTTACTCATTCCTACAATTCAGATTTCAGGTTTGCTTACTATATCAGTGACACTAAAAGAAATTAAATTAGTACAAAAAATTCATTGAGATTCTTTTGCTGGAAATAATTAATAGGCAAATCCTTGTAAAAGTGACATGGGAGAGAAGGTCTTGTTTATTTGGCATGAGTTAAAGTGGTTGAAGTGTCAGAAGTTATGGTCCCACTCATCTTTTTGCTAAATGAAAGCCCTTTCTTCCTACGGAGGTTTGTTAACATGGTAAATCATTTAGCTCTGGGGTATTTGTATACAAGTAATATACCTATTTATAAAATATTTATGGAAGACATGATTTTATTTGTCCACCAGGCTTTTGTACTATGTTATCATTGAAGTAATTCTGAGTGAAATAGAGGTTTATAAGTAAAACATTTTTGTGTACTAGAATGAAATACAGGCACTAATATCTTTAACAGCAAAAAAAAATTTGATCAGCTGATATAGACACTTGGATATCTGTGCAAATATGTCCCTTAGTTTATTTGGAAAATGGTCTGTGCTTCATTTCTGAAAGTTTTTACACTGCTTTTTATCTAGTCTAGGAGGTGGAAACTGAAATATGCATGTTTATATTAGAATCAGTAAATGGGGAGGTTTAGTGTTTCAAAAAGGAAAAGAGGGAAATGGTGCTTTTTGTGACTTTTCATTTTGAGAAGAAAGATCACTTGGTTATCAAAAGGGGACTAGATACCATTTTCTTAAGTAAACCTCGAAGAATTTTAGATACAACAAGGTTCTTTGAATTGCTCCATTAACTTCTTGCTTTTGGTTTCTCGTTATCTTTGTGTTGGTTCTTTTAAATTATAAATCATTCCTGAAGCATGTTTTAGAACATAAGCATGCAGGAATTCAGTTTTTATTTTGAAAGTAGCAAAATAAAATTGCATTTTTTAAAAAAATTTTTACCTGTTTTTATTTCAATGGATAGTTTATTTTTTTTCTTCTAGGTTTATTGTCTCTCTCTTTGGGGAAGATGACTATTGGACTGCCTCAAACTATGTACCTGAGAGGGATTAAAGGTTCCAGATGTTATTTTATGTTTTGCTTCTGCCAGTGTAGGTGGTATTCTTGTCCCGTTAGAAATGATCTCTGCAACTGCTGAAGCTATGTTACAGATGGAGCTTTATTAAAATGGTAAGAGAAAGACATACTCTTGGCTTTCTAATACAGTTCCTGCCTTTTTTTCAGGGTTGTATGCAGCTGGATTAAAGCTTGTAGTCCCTTTCCTCCTACATCAGATGGCAGTTACAGCCTTTTGTTCCATGAAAAATGTCTTCTGTTTATTTCAATGAAAAAACACTGTTTCATTATCTTTGGATTTTGCATTTTTTTATAAGGATGCACTGAAATCAGCATGTTCAGTGATGAACCACAAAATAAATCAGTTGGTCATCTAATTCCCTTCCCTAGAGATGGGATGCTACTGAGCCCCTAAAATCACTTAATTAGACAGTGATACACATTGTGTGTTGTCATTTGCTGTATTTGAAGCAAAAATAATGACAGAGAAAAAGAATGCACCTCTACTGACCCTTGTGTAATTGTACAGTGCAGTTCTTTCTACCTTGATTAATAACCTTGACAGCAACAATTTGGCCAGATATTAAGATCTAGTCATAATGGAACGATTTTTAAATTTACCATCTGGGTACTTAAAAAAAGATGACATTTCAGGCTTTATAGGATGGAGTATATAAGTTCTTTTGAAATATTCTATTAATTATATTCAGCATTTAAAATTGTGTACTCAAAGCTGGTTTGTCTCTGTAAGGCTTGGGAAATGCTGATCAACAGAGCAGGTGAATTAACATGACTCTCTTCTGTTGGAGGCAGAATAAGAATATGTGCATAATAAGACAAATATTAGATGTACAAAGTATGAAATGCAAAGTTGAATGCAATGTCAAAGGCTGTATTTTTGTGAATGATGTGGTGAGGTTTACTAGCTCAGAAATGCTTGCCCTGGTTATGAGTCTTCACTGAACCACAAGCAATGTAATTTTGAACTAGAAGACCCCAAAAATTTATAGAAGTTGGTAGTTACCAGACATGCCTCCATGCCTTTTTATGAGGCTATAAAGCAAAACTCCATCCAGAATGATGAATTTTCCAAAATGAAAAGCCTTGAGAAGCTTTCCATGCGGAGCTCAAAGACAAAAATTTTTAAAGGTAGGCACAGGAGAAAACTCTGTAGACACTATGGGTGGTTGTCTAAGTACCCAGAAAGATGTTGTATGCTTCCTTTTAAGGTACTCATCAACTTTGATAGAAATTTCCTGAATTATTCTAGCACTTTCTCAAGGACTAGGCATGGTGCTAACTTATAGATCTTACACCATTAGACTGGAAAAATGAAGAAAGAGTTGCCTACTCAGTTACTCTAGCATCTTTGGAATCCCTTTTTGTGCAAACTGGAAAGAAATGGTTAGGTTCTTGTACACTAAAGTACTACAGAGGGAAAGTTACAGCAACTGAACAAACAAGTCTATGGAAAGTATTTAAACCTCTGCTAGTGCTTTGTAGCCTTCCTTACTTGGGCTAACACCATCTGTCCTTTCTTCTCTCCCTGCTTCCTCAATCTGTTCTCTCAAAATACCTTGCAATTACCTGTGCTCTGCCATCTCCAGCAAGTTACCATCTCCTCCTTTTACAGAAGTTTAAACCCAATTCAAAGCACAGCAGCTAGAGCAAAGATGACAGGCAGCTTCCCTCCTGCTGCCAAACTACAACCTTCTAACATAGGTAAACATTGTTACAGCACACTAAAACAAAGCAAATGTTTGTATAATTCATATTATCACATTAGCAAAATTAAAAATGTCTCTCAAAGTACACATAGGTAGCAAAAATATGTGTATGATGTGTGACAAACTTAATCCTAGGGGTGTATGTAAAAATATTTAAGTATCTGAACGAACCTGATCAGAGAAAATTGGACTGTGATAGTAAGTGAAGGTACAGGGGAAAGCATCTAATAAAGCTGTGCAAAAATATCCAACCACAAAAAAAGCCTATTAGAAGAGTCATTTGGCAGCCTTAGCTGCACTTTTCCAACATGAATAAATAAGCAGACTTTCCCCCCTTTTATGCATGTATGTTTTGAAAAATTGTATGCAGTAATATGAATGTTCTAGATTTGGTATTTTTGGTGACTAAGCCACCAGATACTGTCCCTTTGAGAATTTTAGAACCTAATGATTTAATTACATGTCTGTAACACCAAAGTTCTTTGTGGACATCTCTTTGGTGGACTTCACTTGCTTTACCTTCAGTCTCCCTGAATATGAGGAATTAGAGTGATTTGCCAAAGTTGAGGACCTGGTGTTATCTCATGTCTCAGACCTTGAAATTTAAACAAAATATATATTGAAGGAACTAAAGATACACTCCAAAAGAAGAAATTCACCTATTCAGTTTCTACAACAATAGTAGCTGCTGTGATGGCTTGCACAGGATTTTACAGGTATGGTGTATGTATGCAGATAACTCCTCTTCTTCTTGCCCAGTGACAACAGCAGTTGACTGATACCTCCTGCCATGTCCATTGATTTTATTTTGGTTGTTTGTTACCAAATTTTTTAATGTGCTGATTCTAACTTCAGGTTGAGGTTTTTGTCCACAGGTTGGTAGAGAGCGAGGATAGATGATTAAAATGGTGATTAAAAAGCAGCTATGAAAAAAAAAAGCTGTAGTTAAACTCTGCTCTCTAAATAAGGAAAAGACTTTCTCAGCTCATAGTAAAAAATGTTATTAGCAGTTCAATGAAATGGGTTGAAGAAATCCAAAAGCAGGCAGATTTCAGTCACCAAAACTTTAGAAACCACCCCTAAATTTAAATGCAAAGGCTGCAAAACAGCATTGCTTTTTGGTATGTCCCATACTCAGCATGATGTGAACAGATCTTTGCATTGGATGGTCTTTGCACTTGATATAACTAAAGGAAGTTGTGTTTAAGCAGGGAAGTGAATAGCAGTTTTTTACAGGACCAAGTAAGACAAATCTGCTGGAAAAACAAACAATTGTAGGAATGATTACACTGAGGTGTTGAATCCTTTGATATTGCCTGCATAATATCTAATTATCAGAAAAGTCATTAAAAAGTATGCATTTGTCACTAATAATTCATCTATTGCTAAAGCATGCCTTTATTTGCTTCTAAAATCCAGGAACTTGTTTGAGTTATGGATTAGGGTTTGCATGCAGATGGCTCACCCTGACCTGTGGCACAACTAACAAGGTAACAACATGAGGAGTTTCAGGTTGCTGCAGAATAAAAAGGCAGACTCATATTTGTGCAGATGACCCACCTTCACCTGTGGCATCACTAACAAGATGATGACCCAAAAATGTCAGGATACTGTAAACAACAAAAGGTAGGGGCTGGGGGGCAATTATCTAAGGAGAATTAATATCCAGGACAGAAATTTATAGGGTAATATTTATATCCAGCACATTCAATTCATATCATAAATAGCAGATCATGCTAGAAAATCAACCAAACTAGTGGCACTGGAAAAAGGAGAAATGGATGTGTTCTGTGTTTGGGAAGAGATGGAGGTGATGCAGTGAAATTATTTGAGAGCTGAGATGAAAATTACTATAGCTTGAAAGTCCTGTATCTGATAAATGTATTCTGAACATCTGGTTTTTTCCAACCACACTCGTTTTGATTTCCAAGGTTGGAGGGGCCTGGGATGATTTCCCCAGTGCTGGCAAGGGAGCACCTAGAGGGTATTTCTTGCCATCCCAACTAACACTTATTCATTTTATAATACCTTGTAGTTTTCCCAAACTTCAGCATAGACTTCAATGTTGCCCAGGCAATATGTGTGCCCATCTATCTAATGTGCCAAGAATCTTACATGTTCCCTTACTAGTACTCCTCTTGCTCTTTCCTGCTGGTAAAAAAAAAAATTATCTCAGCTCAATTAACAGAATGAAATTAAGCTCTGAGCAGTTCTTTGCAATGTATAAATTGATATATTGATAGATATATTTATATATATATGACAAAAATATTACATTAATATAGAAATAAATGTAATAGCATAAGTTTATATAGTACAAATATCTAATTATATATAAATAAATTAATATGTATTAATATATCAGTGTTAGATGTCCCTGGTTTTGAGACTTTCAAAAGTTTGCACATTGAAGAGCAATCTTTAAAAATCTTTTTGCTCTTACAAAAGTATCTCTTTTTAGAGGTACTAAATTTAGAAGTAATAGTTGAACTATTCATATACTCAGCCCAAGCTGATTGAAATTTTTGTGATTTAAGCCCAGCTAGCAAATATGTCCTGTGCCGTTGCATGGTCACAATTACTGTCACCAATATATTATATATATAAAAATTATAAATAATAATAATAATAATAATAATAATAATAATAATAATAATAATAATAATTACAGCGGCAGTAATCACAACAATAATGTAATGAAAAAATATATAAAAAAAATAGAGAGTAATAAAACTCATGAGAGATGCTTGATGCACAACATCACTGCTCAGCACCTACTGACCAATACCCAGCCTTTCCCTGAGCCAAGATTGAGCCTTCCCAGTTTATGCACTGGGCATGATGTTCTGTGATGTGGAACATCCTTTGGCCAGTTCATGTCAGCTGTTCTGGCCACGTTCCCTCCCAGCTTCTTGTTCACCTCCTGGCTGGCAGAGCATGGAAAACTGGAAAGTCCTTGACTTAGTCTAAGCACTGCTCAGCACCAACTGAAACATCAATTTGTTATCAACATCATGATCATACTACATCCAAAACACAGCACTGCACCAGTTGCTAGGAAGAAAATTAACTTTATCCTGGCTGAAATGAGGACAGTGAACTATTTTCTTCCTTTTAAATTGCTTAATATGTTAAGACAACATAACAGTCACCCTTAAGGGGATTCCTATTCTTAAGTCATTCTTATGGGGATTCCTATTAAGAATCTTTTTATTTTCCTCCTTTTAAGTTTGCCTACACTTTTGGGCAGTATAGTTGAGAACTGGGATTTTAAAAGATGGAAAATAAAAACCAGAAGTGTTAAATTTTTAGTGCTGATTGAATTTGTGTTTTCATAGCTTATGAAGTGTTATGTAAGTGGCATGCAGATAAGAGGGCTCAGTGTGAAAGCCTGCAAAGTTTTTGGGTTAGGCTTGCCTAGAAATTTTGGATTTCACTCTTTTTCCTCCCACATTGATATGAGTTAAACTGCTCTATGAAACAAATTCTGGAGGTTCAAATCTTGAGAATGTACAGCAAAGTTTGGTGCATAGTGTGAAGCACTTGAATTTTCAGAATATTTATTCTGTTGTAAAAAAAAAAAAATATTTGTTTCTATTAGCACTGTTGCGTAGTCTGTATAATGGGAAGCTATATTTCTCATTTTAAGTACTTAATTTGTATTCATGGCCACAGAAAGAAAAACTACTTGATAAGCACCTTCAGGTAGATAAACTTTGGGCTTTGTGTTCAAAGCTCCACTTGCTGCATGGAAAGAAGATCAGTATTCAGTTTCAATGCCTGCCATCAAGTAGAATGGTAAGTGGTGATTAACTGATGATTAAAGTTTGAATGCATTTCTTACTCTGAAAAGTCTGAAATTTTCAGCCAGTCTGAGCATGAAAGTCGGTGAAAACTTGAGGGTATGCTATTGAGTAAAATTCAAAGTCGCATTAAATCATGCTATAAATCTATGTGGATTTTTCGGTGGTCATCTTTTCATTTTGGTAGAGTGCATGGAAGGCCGTGTATTTTAGAAAACTTGCTGCTGAAATTTCACAGGTGCCATCATAAATATTTTTTAGCCTCAGTTTTCAAAAACTCTTCGTAAAATGATATAAATTGGACTAAAAGAAGTCAAAGAAATTAAAAAGCAAGCCTTGATAGTTTTTAGGGATACTACTTTTCACAAGACAGTTTCTTTGGGTAATTCTGGTTATATATTCAAAAACTTACTGCACATTTCTCAACATTAGAAATCTACAACAAAAAGGTGAGAGAGAGAGGGAGTAGCAGAACACATTTAGTAGAGAAATGAGTACTACTGAAATAATTTTTCCAGTCATCTTGTCTCATGAAAGAAAATTAAATTATCTTGGAAGCTACCAACCAACCTACAACCCCTTCAAAATTGTTTTGTTTGTAAAAGTCATTATGATAATTATGATATCAAATCCAATATTTATGATATTATGATAACAAATCCAATAACTTCAGCTGATCTAATGAAAGATTGTCTAAGTGAGTCAATTATGTTGAATACAAGTCTTGAAAATTCTCTTCTCAGACACAATAGTCACAGCTAAGCTGAGGTAGCTTCCCTGTTGATATTGGGCTGAACAAAATAACTCTGCTGGTGTGACAGCATCCATAAAAAGTCGTTTGCATATAGCAAACACAGAGTATTTGCAGAGAAGACATTAGGGAATAAAAGCATCCTGCTGCAGTAATTCCCTCCATCTAAGCTGTCTGAGTTGTAGCTATGTTCATGTTGAGAGTAAATTAAATTTTACAGGAAATGAATTTTTTTTTTGCAGCTGTTGTTCTTGGAAATAGCCAACAGAAGTGCCTGCTCTTTCCTGATCACCATCTAATGTGCAATATTTCCTTCTTTCTCTGGCTTATATATTGCTTTAACAGAAAGGATTGCTTACAATCTCCTTAACAAAATAGTCCATTAACCCATGTTAGCACAAAGCAGGAGAGCATCTGCACTGATTTCCTTACAGGTGTTGCTCCTGTCAAGGTAAGTAGGCAAAAGGCTGGATGCTCAATCAGGGTATGAGTACTGTTGTCCTCAGATATTCTGGGTGGTCCATGGCAATGAACAACAGAGGACTAATTTTCATCACTGCACAAAATTAGCTATTTAATGTCTATTGTTTTCTAATTTCTCACTCATCGCTCTAGAAATGTAATCCCAGGTGTCTCATTCCTATGCAAGCAGATGTGGAAGCTCATAATCAGAATTGCAACCTGAAGGAATGAGTTCTCAGATCTTTTGGTTGCCAGGGAAACTACATTCTCAGTCTGTGTATGTTTACAATAGCTTCCTTTCCAATGCTGTCTAAATTTCATGTTGTGGCTCTTGGGACCAGATTATGATAGAAAAATAGTAATATATGGCTACTAAGTGTTATCATTGGTTTTTTAAATAATATTTACGAAAATAAGTTGTACATTTTGTTTTCGAGTATGTATGATTTTAGGAGATATGTGACAAATCTAGGAAGTATTTAATATACATTTTGATCCTTCTGGCTACTTGTCTGTGCTCCACTTATAAATCAGTCTCCATTAAAGTACAGTTGGGTATGGCTTGCATATCTAAAGAGGTACTTCTCAACAAGAAGCTCTTCCAGCAGAAACTGTGTTTTTTCTCCTCCAAACATAGTATGTTTTTCCTGATTACTTTGTGGCACAAAAGCAGGATGGGGGCTATTGAATCATGCTATATTAATGGGGAATATTTAGATGCAGGGAACTGTTTTTTATGTGAGAGAATTTAGCAATTTCTTTATGCTAAACAAATCTTGGTGGCATTCCTAAATTCATGTACTCTGACTAGCATTTAGCATTTCTTTAATGTACTGTCCTAATTTCCTGTTTTTCCCTTCAGGATCACAAAGTTAGGTTTCAGAGAGTGAGAAAGTCCAATTTCCAGACCAAAGTATCTGATACATTTTTTTTGTTTTAATTAGTAGATGAATTAATTTTCAAAATCCTATCTCTCAAATGCACTTGGATAGTGACACAGTATTAAATTTGTGCTTTTTCTCTGTGGAGGCAGCTTGGTGACCCACTGCCTTTCTTCTACACCTCTTGTGAATCAATACAGTTTTCCAGATTCAGTACAGCAAAAGCACCTGTCCTGTGCTGGTACATGGTGTGCATGCAGCCTATTTCTAGTTAATTTTCTTCACAGCAGCAGCAATCATATTCACATTATTTCTTCCTGGGCTATGAAACCCAGAAACATTTGCTTTTTCATCTTCTGTGAAGGCCTGTCATCACTAATGTTTATTATTTTTTAGATTTGATAATTTAAAAAAATTCACTAACATTATTATTTTTTTAGGTTTGATAATTAAAAAAATAAAACCCAAAAAAAACCATGGGCATTTTATTTATAAGGCAGCTTGTAGGAAGCTATCTGGAAGATTTCTTTGTGCAGAGGCTCAAAATGACCAGTAAAATCCAGACAGCATAAAAGATCCATCAGATTTTTTGTCTCTGAATTATTTCTCAACAGAATGTACTACCAATAATAACATAAATGAAGTAAATAGCTTAAGGAAAAGAATATAATTTTTAAAAGTCCCACAGGAACATTAATTCTCTTTAAATGTGAATCAAAACTGATGTAGGGCTTAAAACCAACAGGTGGCAGCGGGAAGGAAAAGAGTCATCATGTGAATTAGTGACAACAGCTAGGATTTGGAGCACTTCAGTTTGAATAATGCTCATGTAGCTCAGTAAGAGAAACTATTACTGAACTGAAGGTATTTGCTATAGGCATTGCAAAAATGTAACATGTATTCCATGTTTCTAAAATTAATACAAAAAATGATGTCATATATATTAAAAGACTGACAACTGAGGGCTTTTAACAGCCTGGATGCCAACTGGAGTCCAAGTTATTTTAGCCTCTTGTATAAAATTCTGAGGACACTGAAAAGACCATAATTAATCAGTGACAAAATAGGTGAAATTACTAATAGCTGGTTCTTCCATTAGTAAAGTAAATCCAAAATGTTACAATAAAGTATTATCAAATGAGATCCAAAGTAAAATACAGCAGTTCAGAGTCTGGATGAAAAGGTAGTATATGGAGCTCTATATTGTGTTTGTCATGTTTTGTTTCCTTGTGCGTGATGGGAAAAGAAAAAGAAAGCAAAATTCAATTATTCTTCAAGAACTTGTTGAGGTGGGCAGTTTTTATTGCATGAGCTGGCATGACTGTGATGCTGCTCTGTTAGCACAGAGGAAGATCTTGTGTGAGTAAATCAGTAGACCTGCATTCAGAAATGAATGAATTATAAACTTACCAAGTGATCTGGATCTGCCATTTGTTCATTTGAATTTGGAACCCAGTTGCCAGTAAACTGATTTATTTGAAAAAATCCCCATACTTAGATGAATAATTATTACGAGACTAATGACTAGATCATAATAAAGCTGGTTCTTTCCTATATATTTTTTCAGATGACAAAACATATAAATAGTTAGCTCAAAGAATTCTTTGGTACAGTGGCCTCAGAATTTGCAATGTGCCCATGTCACTGACCTTGGAGGGCTATTAAATAAGTGCATCTTACTGTAATGTTGTGCTAATGTCTTTAAGACATTTGAGAATCTGACACAGTTTGTGGAGGAGTTGTGTAGTGTGAGAAGTATCTTAATACATATTTAAAGCTTTATGTTGTGTGACTATTGACTTGAATGGGTGAAGAGGCTCACACAGGAGCTGACAACAGCAGCTGGGATGTTGTGCAGAAGCTGCTGACAAACAGAGTCAGATCTGTGCCATTAGACTGGCTCTGTGCTGGCTATGAAGAATCCTGCAGTGAGTCACAGATGAATGAAACATTATTGCATATTTTAGCTCATATTCGAAGGGAATTAACAAGGTGATTTGAGAGAAGGAAAACATAGGTTTGTTGATATCAAAATTATAAATCTGCTCTTGTGGCTTGTGGTGATGAAGGGACAGGGTATTCATATTTTTGTACTCTAAGTGAATAGGGGGAAAGAAAATCTTCATGCACCAAATGGTTGATACTGGACAATATTCAGTACTTTGATTGTTGAGTAGTCAAGTCCACATCACTCCCTACTTTTGTGCCCTGTGTTGCAGTCTGTGTGTCCAGATAAGAGACTTAATTTTCTGAATTTCAACTTGACTAACTCCCTGAATATCTGGCCTGTTTGAAGTAAAAAAAAAAAAAAAAAAAAAAAATTAAGTCCAATTTTATATTTATCCATCTTTTAAAGACTCATTTTCAGAATTTCATTTTCACTTCTCAATAGTGTCTCCCTACAACACCCCCAAAACCAGAAGGTGTAGTACACCAGTAAATTTGCTGCCCTTTATTGAAAGTGATCTTTCCAAATCAATTGTGTTGTTTTTCCTCCATCCCCTTTCTCACTTTCAAAGTGGTCATGATACAGTTATTTGAGATAAGTGAAGCTCCTTACTAAATGAAACATTTATTTCAAGTCCCATCCTATAAAGAACATGATTCATTAGCAGCTTAAAATCTGTTGTAGCTTTCTTCAATTTATAGGTATGTATTTTCCATTCTGTTTACAATCACTGCGTAAGTTTTCTTGAACTACTTCATATATTCTACACAGGAGATGAGTGGTGAGAGCTTGAAAGAACAAAGAGGGGAAAATGCCTTTGGGAATACTGATTTAGTAAAAAAAAGTAAAAAGGAAGATTTAAAGTTCACAGCACTTGAATTCACCTTGCTCCTTACCAAAATACACATTTTTATTTGGAGAGGAATTGCACAGGGCAGCTGTTGGTTTGTCTCAGCAACTCTTCTACTTAAATGAAATATATCCCTTAAATGCATCCTGCTGCTGGCAACACAGATACCAGTGACTGTACCATACTCAGTAGTGAATCTCCTCGGGCTTCTTCTTTAATGTCTTTGGCTGAGGCTAGGGCAATATTTTTGTTGTTTGGGATTTTTTTAAAAGTAAATAGTCATTATTTTAGAGTGGACTACCTCCTTGAAGTAAGAAAATTACTGAACACTGGTCTATGCCATTGAGGCCTCTTGAGACAGAGCTTCCTATGGCTTCTCTTACTTGGCAAACAAGTCCTATTTATTTCAGATTAGTCAACTAATTAGTCTTCTTCTCAAATCATGTTTTATTCGAAGCAATCTGTTTGTTACCAGAGCGAGATGTTCCCCCATTAATTCAATGTTCTCCCACCTGAAACTCAACAGGATTTTGAGTGTTATCAATTCTTAATTCCTGAGTATGAACTTTGGAAAGGAAAATATTTTTTCCAGAGGAAATGAGAGTGCAAAGGACAACGAACGAAGTTTGTCATAAACTTTAATGGAACATTAGAAGCAATGCGTTTCTAATATTGTGTTCTGTCCCTTAGCTATAGTGTAGCACTGCCTTTGTGGATTATTTTTTACCATTCAGTAACTGCAAGACCATTTGACTTTCAAATTAATGACATAAGCTTCTGCATGCTTCCAGCAGGACAAGTGTGCCCCAATGTTAAATTGCCACTTAAAGGCTAAAACCATTAACTATCACACCAGTCTTTCCCTTCAGAACTGCAGTTGGCAGTAAGTGTAAAATTATTGAGAAACTGGTCATGTTTCTGAGAACTCTAACTTCTGGTCTGTTGTTTTCTGTTGCTTCAATAGCAGATATTGCAGTGTTTGCCATTATTAGCAGAGTCAGTCCTACATATCTTGGTTTTGATTTGATCATATGAATAAAAAGTTTTTCAGGTAGGGTTTTATATCAAAATATTGCTTTAAGTAAATAAGATGCAAAAAATGGCTCTATCTGCTCTCTGATTACAAAGGTTAAAAACTTCTTTAAAAATATCAGAAGTTATTAGTTGTTCTTAGCACTGCAGAATATTTTTCAGTGGAAAGGCTACACTTATATATAGAGTATTATAAAACCGATTTTGGTGGGATGTCAAATGATGTTTTACTGTTGAGTCAGACAGGAAAATATTGATAATGTGAAAATTCCCTTTGCAATGCAAAGACTCCTTATAGTAGTACTTCATTCTTTATGGAAACTGCATTGCAAGGTCATGGATTGGAAAAAGGAAAATAGAGTAAGACATTGCCTTGTTGCACTATCAATGAATTGTGATCATAGAGTAAATGTGCATTTTTTAGTAATTTTGTTTCTGTCTTGAATTGCTGCATTTGAGTGAAAAGTAACTATGGAGATACTAAAATCAAAAGTTTTTGTAGTAGTGAAACTCAAAGATGCATGAAGAGCTCTAAAATTTTACTCATTCGGAGTGGTTCTAACGCTAAACCTAAAATTATTATGGGAGTGTTTCTGCTTGAGGTGATTTCTTCTGTAAAGTTTTATTTTGTTTTATTTTTTTCCCATTCAATTCTATTTCTTCTGGCCTATTATCAAGAAAAAGGAGAATATGTCCAGCTTAGATAACAAGACTACCAGTCACCTTATGGACAAAAATTCAGCTCTACTAGACTTGGCAGAAAGAAACTGGAACCAAGAGCTCCCTCCCTGAAATTCTTCTAGATTAAGATGGCTTAAGTAACCTGATAGTTTCAATGCTTCATACTACATTCAATACAGGAAAAAAAAAAAAGGCATTAAAATCATTATCATGTTTCCATAAGATAGAACTGCATTTTTCTCAAATCTCAAAATTCTAAGAAAATTAAATTAGTGGTTCTTATGTTCAGAATACTGAATAAAGTTTATGTTCTTACCTTTTGTGTTGGCTAGCTTAAACACAGAAAGACATCCAGGCTTTTTACCCCATGTGTTTATTTATTCCCTTAACCTGCCAGATTAATTAAGTGGATAGGTATTAAGTATCCCAGAAGTGGCAGAACTGGAACTGCCATCATAAAATGATGTTGGTAGTGCATTTGTTTTCTATCATAGTCTGTGGGAATAAGATAGAAAAATTACACTCCTATCTTGGGGTTTTTCTCTTCCAATGTACGTTTTAAAGGCCAACATCAGCATTGCCTGGGAACAGTGGGATTTCGACATAGACCTGGAGTGGGTACTTTTGGAAGTCAATTTGAATTCAGCTAAATACTAAAAATCCTTAATATGTTTGGGGTCATAAAAGTCATGGAAGGTAAGGTGCTAGGAACAAGAGTCTTTGTAGCTGCTGACATAGGCACATTTACATTGAGGACTAATTATTCCTAATTTTGTCAGCATAATTTCAATTTCTTCTATGAATAATAAGAAGTGCTATATGCAAAATGCATATAGTCCTTGCATGCTAGGTTCAAGCTGTTATGTTTTCAAATACACAGAACTTCTGTAGTCAGATAAACCACTAAAATATGTTCTATCTCAAGGTCATCCCTATTCCATCATCCTATTCTCAGGTCAGATTAGCATCTTGTGAACTTGAATTAACTGATTTGAGTTGAGATTAACCTGATTTGAACTGACTGCATTTGTACCCTAACCATGTATCAAATTTTAACAGAAGAAAAAGGATTTTATAAGATGACTTTGCTATGCTGAAATTGTTGGAAGATAATTTCTAGTTATTAAATTTGGAAAACTAACAAGCAAAAAAACCAACTATGTAAGTGTGAACCTTTCCCTTAGTGTCCTCTCTTTTCTTTGGAAAACAATGTAAGACATTGGAGTCACATATAGGATTTGAAAGTGTAGTTTAGGAAAGAAACAATGGAGTATGATCTCAGTGGCAATGCAAACTATAAGCATAGATAACATGTGCTGTTGCAGAGCAACTGGATTTTCAGCCTGAATGCTTGAGAGTTGTCTGTTTACATTAGCACAACAAACTGCCAGTTGTGCTTCTGTTATTTTTTTTTCTTTAAAATCATCCATTCATTTCTTTCTTTCTCTTTGCCTCTTTTTTCTTTCTTTTTCTTTTTTTTTTTTTTTTTCCCACTTTCTGCCATGTAGCCTGATATCACACCTTCTTCATCCTTCCCTGTCTTACAGTATTTTCTCTCAGCAAACAATGACATTGTAAATTTTGGATGGATATTTCTGCCGGAAATATTTTTTACTTTCTGGTCAAGAAATTAGTATCATGCCATGTATAAACAGAAGAGTTTCCAAAGTTGATCTTCATTCACTACAAGACATACTGTAGAAACAGATCTCTTTCAGGATGACTCTGTCTGATGTGCCATGCTCTTTCTTCTCTAGCTGTGCATCACAACATGTATTCTCTGCAAACTGATTTCCCAATGCAAACAGATTTTTGTGTGTGGCAATGTAAATGAGCATAATCCTCTGTGTACAGTAACAAAAAAAAAATTACTCCTCTGTAGGACTGAGGTATTTTTCCGAGGACGAGAAGAGTGAGTACTTGCTAACTGTAGCGATGACCTGGCTTGATGGATCAGAATTTGAGTGAGAATAGTGTTTAATGAGTAATAAAATTTCTTGTGGTTTAGCTCTTTTTCTTTACTACTGGAGATTTGTACAATAGCACTATTAATAAAGTAAATAAAAATGGAATATTGTATTTCTTCCTCAGCTTTGTTCTATAGGCTTTTTGATACTGTTTTTCTTTTCCAGAATATTGGTAAAGGTTTTCTTCTGATTGAATGCATAGAAAGGGGTATAAGTCCACTACTTAATAGGTTTTTTATGGGAAATGTGTGGTAGTCCCTGCCAAATACACTTTTGGCATTTTCCTGACTGTTGGAAATCATTGCATTTTCATGAGCATCTATATAAAAATTTTGGTTCTCTCAGCACAAAACCACACCTTGGTGTTGGAGAGACCATTTTTCCTATAAGTTTTCATGCTGTATTAAAAAAAATGCAAATAAAACACATTTTGACATTGTTTTATTATTGCAACAATACTTATGAAAATTAATTTTAATTTTAACAACTTATAATAATAATGTAATGAAATAATTTCATTTCCCATAAAAAAGATCTTTCTCTAAGCAGTCATTAACTGTCCTCTCGTTCCCCATGTATTTCCTATTTCCTCTGATTAATATTTATGAATCATTTTATACAGAGAGGTGTTCAACTTCAAGATCCAGGAAGGGAGGGTAAAAACAGAAGGAGAGAAGGGAATAACTACAATAAATGTTTTTTGGATTTTTTTTTTTGTGTGAAAATAGTGAGGAAACATATGACAAATTTAATGGCCTGGCACTGTAGGAAGGACCACTGAAAACCTTCCATAACAAAAACACTTTTTGATTCTGAGGAAATGTTTTGCTGGGAACATATTGATTTTTTCTCTGCTCTCGGGAGATACTGGCCTGCCTGCTTGTTTGTCACTTTTCGTGCCATGCTGCTCCCTTGTGCTGTCAGGGGAGCATGAGGGTCCTGCCAACACTCTCTGTTTGAACCTAACTACACAGTGTTACAGTTCCTGACTTCTAGGCAGCTTTCTCCTCAGCCTGCTCAGTTTCCCAAAGAAATGTCTCCTTAATGAGTTGGGGAGTCCTGAGCAGCTATGTGCATCATTCAGTCACCCCATAAATCACTTGCTTCCCATTATGTCTGGTCTCACTATGAAACCAGCAGTTAGCTGAGTTTCATTTCACCAGTGTGTTTGTATAAGTATTTCTAGAGTTTTATGACATGAAAAATGTATGCATTGAGACTCATAAACTCAGAGGTGATTAATGTCTCCTTTTCTCACCAGATTATCCAGAAGGAATATATCTGCCCCATAAATGCCCTGACAAGCTAACACATAATAGAGGCCAGTTACTAAGGCAATCGGTGCTTCAGAAATGTTTCTGCATGTCACCAATATTTTGTCAGGTGGCCTTACCCTAGCAGGGGACTCATGAGTCGATACCCTGATCACATTGATCAAGGGTCCTCTGGTTTACAGGAAATGTGGAAGGATGTACGCACATTAAGTAAATTTCTGGGAAAGATTCTTTAAGTTTGATGTTGCAGTCTGGGAAGCAGTTCCAGAGGGATGTATGCTTTCTGATGAATGAGACTTCAGATCTAAGAAACACAGAATCCCTCTCATCTGCTAAATGAAGCACAGAAAAAAACTTTAGAAATGAACCCCAAAGTGGCTAATGATGTGTTCTCTTTCTTGACTATTTCATGTCCAGTTTTTCAAATTAAGGGAATTACTTTTTTATTTTATGTTTTCGAGAATAAAAACCTTTGTGATTTTATTTTTCATCTTCTCTAATATGACAGCAATTTCTAGAAAATTGTAAAATAACACAGAATTAATCTCCTGGGAAAATGAGAAGCACAGTCCTGCCCTTGGTGCAGTGAAGATCTCTTGTGCTTTTAATGTGTGGCTGCAAGGAGATCCTGACTGTGTCCTCTCCTGCACTCCCCAGGGTACCTGAAGAGAGCATGTAGCTGAGGAAGCCTCCTTGGTCTTTAGTCTCCAGATTGATCTAAAGCAGCTCTGTAAGTGTTTCCCCATGGGTTCTGTGCTCCACCTTGGGGCACTCATTGCATCTTGGTAATGCCCTTGCTGCCACTGGGAAGCCCAGCAGGGACCTGGGCCAGAGACCCTGGCTGTCTCTGAGCTGTGCTGTGGGGATTGAGGTGTTCATCTCTGCAGGGCTGCTGTGCTGGTCCTGAGCCCTTCAACTTCCCTGATGCCCCACAGCCTGCTCACTTACTCCTGCAGCTCCATACTGAGGGTTTTGCCCTGTACAGCAGGAGCTGCTGGCCTGGCTCTCTCTTCCATTGACCCTCTTTTGTTCTTCATTTGCTGGGATCCTTGCCTCTTCATCCAATTTTTCCAGGTAAGGGCTGAGCTGTTGACAAACAAAGGGAATTGTCTCTTTTAGATTAGGCTCTTTTAGATGTTCCACAAAGAGGTTTTAATGTTTACTGTAAAATTTACTAGTGTGATATATTTTGCATGTCATGGAATTTTTATTTAGCAGAGGCATACAGCAATGCACACCATAATATAGCAATCACAATAAATAATTTAATGATGATAAGAATATGACTCCTATTCTCCTTCTCTGTGACCTGATGCTGGATATCTCCAGTCACAGGCAAGAAGTAGGTGGTTGAAGTCAGCACAAATTTTGTTGTTTTGTTAGTTGTCCAGCTTTATATTTTATGCTGAGCTGAGCCATATACACAGTTTCTCCTGCACACACCAGGTTGGTCACCCACTGAAGGACCGCACTCTCTACTCGTTATCTCAGGAAAGGCAGTTTGTAGAAACTAGTTGGAACAGTCAAATATCCAAAACAAAGGTGACCCTCCAGTTCCCCCTTGTTTTGATGTAAATTCACCCTGCTTGATCATTGGTGATCATTCTTGACATTCTTCATTTTGCACATAAAAAAGGTTTTGAGTCTATCACTCAGCAGAAGCATAACTGCAAGGAAGCAGGGGGAGTATTTTAGTCTTTTGCCTGTGTTTAGCTTCCACCCAGTCCCACCTACAAAAAAAAAAATCTGTTAGTTTGCTATAGATTTGGCAGACCTTTAATAAATAGCAGTGCAGAACACATTCTTCCTTTCTCTTTCTAAGAACCTTTTCTTCTTTATGCGTCTTGGATTTTTCTTCCATTTTATTTTTGGATTATGTGTGCAATATCCATTGTGTACTTTTTACTGTTGCAGCAGTTATAGTCAGTGAAGTAGTGAGGACTTCATGAATTATAGATGACTGTAACATCCAAGAATCTTAGATGAATAACAGTATTATTGGATAAAATACAAGTCAGAAATGTGTTCTAAGAAATGAACTTAAGTCTTGTGTCTGCCAAGAATGTGAAATACCATCCAAATACCCACTGAAATAATGTAAAGGAATCAGTCTACAAGAAAGTTTGTAAAAAGGAAGGTGCACTAACTAGAGGGAAGATGTTTTGCAGCAGCTATTTTGTCCATTACTTTTGAAAGTGCAGTTTAAATGACTGTAATTAGTATAGTTACATAATTGTTATTCCTGTGTTTCTCAGCCTGACATGAGGCTGTTCACAGCCCTAGAAGTATATAGTACCCGTGGCTCCAGTGTAAGGCCTATCCTCACACATATTCTCACAAACTAATAGCTCTTTTGAGATATATATTGCTGAGCTCACTGAGTTTAGGACTGTTTGTGTTAGTTTTACCCAAATTCTAGCCATGAAAAATTAGTAATTAGATGTAGGTTACTACTGTGAATTTTAGCTGCACAGTTTGTGCAGGATTAAAAAAATGTGCAAGTTGTGATGGGCTGTTGATTGTGTGGGAGCATGAGAAGGGGGAAGTGTTTGAGACATAATAGGTGTGACCTATTACTAGTGATTTCTGAGTAAAATTGAAAATAATAATATACTAACATGAAAACAAAGACAGATTTACTAGATGATTTCTTTCCCACTGGATATTTATATGAAAAGCTATAATCAAAGCTGAAAATATTATATGTTCCTTTTATTTATTAATCTCTACAAATTTAGCTGTGATGTTGAAAGAAGCAGAACAAAATTAAAAATTTAAAACCAAAGATATTTTTAGGAAAATTAGAAAAATCTCAAAACGATATGAATTATACAAACACATAGGGCAGTTACTGGGGAACTAGGTGGACTGAAATGAATGAATGAATAAATGAATGAATGAATGAATGAAAGCTTTTTTGGATTCTGTTATTCCTGGTCTGATCCCATATTTAATACTTTCATGAATTTTTAATGTTTTCTGTGGGAGGACTTGCCTTAAGGCAGGTTCACTCACTAAAGTGGAAACATGGTGTGTAAAATGACCTCTTGCCCATGGCTGGTTACAGGAACAATAGCACTTTGAAATTATGCTTCTGGGGAAGTTATAATGGTTTTTCAGAGAATTTGTAGAAGCAACTTGTACCCAGCTTATTGGCCTGACCATCCTCAGGTGGTATCATCCACTTTATTTTAAACTGGCCTGCTGGAAGCCCACACATATGTCATTTACTCAGTTTTTGTTCTACTACCCAGCTTATATGGGAGCTCCTTGCAGAAGGCTAGGCTGGGTGAATTTTTTCCATGTTATGGCCTGTGTTTGTATAGCTGAAAAATGACTCACACCTCTCAGCTGCACCAGCTGTTAGCTGGCTATAAAAGCTTAAATGTTTCTTGCTGCATTGGAATCTTAGCACGTGCAAATCCATGACTGCAGTTGCCAACAGAATGCTGTGCAATAATGGCAGCACAGACAGCTTGCTCCAAAATGCCCTCTTGCCTGTAGCCTTTCTTCCAACATAGAGCTGCCTTCTAAGCTTCTCCCATTCTTGGTCGCCTTGAAGGTTGGTCAAATATTGTATCTGAACTGTCCCATGTGAGCATTTTTTGCAACTTCCTGCTGTATCACCATTTTCCTAGTGGAGTCTCGAACTCTTGGTGCATTTTCATTGTCATTATCATAAAATAATTGGCTCTAGGTAAAACCATAATAATTACCCTAGGTAAAACCATGTATGTCTGCTTGATGCTTGAAGCATAACCCTGTGCTAAACAGTCTGGCCTCATGCACATTTTAATGTTATCAGTAATTTTTAACATTGTTTTTGGGAGAGAGGCAAGTTACCTTGGTGGAAGATTGAAAACCATGAGAATCTGGCTTTGTTGAAATCTCTGCAGTCAGAATAGTTTGACTAATGTTTTCCCAAATCACATCTCAGAAGTTTTTTCCTTTTCATATTTAAAACATTGTAGTAGTTAAAGCATTGAAACAAGTGTGATAAAAACTTTCGGTTGGCTGATTACTTAAATGTTGGATGGGATATTTATTTTGAATGTTCAGTTTTAAACTGTGGTACTGTTTCTGTTTTTTATAGGGGAATAAAAAAATTCTCTACAATTTTTCAAGTGTGTCTTCAACAGCACTAGTGAAATCTATACTGGAAAGCAAGGTCTCTCTCTTTTTTTATATACACACTTTTTTTTTTTTTTTGGTGAGGAAAACTGCTACAGATGTACAAGAAAAAGGACCACATTAAAAAAACGTTTGAAAAGAGCAAGTACAAAGATTAATTTAAAATTCCTTATTACATACAAATTCAAACAATTGTTTTTGAAAAGTGTGGCTGTATATATCAACTCATATATTATTCCCATAGAGAATGACCATTAATACTGTTTTTATATAGGCAAAATAACTGTGAACAAAAGGTGGTGGCTGGTTTGTTTGGAAAAAAGAGGTTTTGAGCTACTTGTATTTATAACACATATCTCAATACAAAGCTAGACCCTGACATTAGTGTCTTTCAGAGCTTTAATTTGTTATTTTTCTTTCTCCCCCCCACCACCCCCAGCCAAACTTGGAAATTTTATGATCTTAAAATTAAGATACTATTGTATTTTTAAAATATTTTCTGAAGGTCTGTACAATGCTGTAGTAAGTGATTACACAGGATTTTACTTGAATAAATCATAAGTTTTATATGTAATTCTAACCGTGGTTGTTTAATTTTTTTTTGTTGAGTTGTTAAGTACTGAAACCCTAATTTATAGCACTTAATCTCATTTTTAGAACACTAATTTTTAAAAATCCAACATGAAATAAAACTGTGTAAAATAAATAGTTAATTTGCTTATGCAGATTCATTTTGAAAAACTATTTTCAAGGCAAAATACCCATCTGCACTAGACAGATATATCAGTAATTTATTCCAGGATGTGTTAATGAAAATAAATGTAAAAGATCTTCTCACAATGTCTTTTCAGCCCTGGAATAAGTGAAATAAAGTCCCTTGGCTGATCATAAACCATAAAGTTATGTAGATTTGGTGATATATGTTCTGTCAATGAGTCAGACTCCTCAGCAATGAAATAATTATCTCAATCGATAAAGTAAATTAGGAATTAAAGACAGAGTGTAAGAGGAAGATTCTGGGTAGGACAGTGAATTGGGTGTTGGTATTTCACTTGTTTGATCTTGTTTTAGCAAAAACCTCAAAATACTAAAAATAAAAATGCCAAGATTAGCTTCTGTTGGACAAATTTTATTTCTAATCTTAAATAAATAGTCATGGTCAGTCAAACCAGAAAGGTTGCACTCAGAAGGCCTCCTGAAGTTTAATGGGACTTAATGTTCTGATTTTGAAATGCTGCAGCCAGCTCTGACAGCCTTCACAAGCTCCTCCCAAACTCAACCTGCTGTGGTGTGGCAGGTATGTCAGAGATGAGGAGCTTATACTGCAGGAGTCATATGGATTGGTGTGGGGATTTTTGCTGCTCAATATCTGATCATTAGAATTAACAAGCCTAGAAAAGAAAAAAAATTCCTTTTGAGTAATTTGCACCCACTGTGACAACAGCACATGAAGAGTGAAGAGCTGCATCTCACTCTACAACAAGCTGGTCCACCAGTTGGTAGGTTTACATGATTGTATTTAAAGCTGGTGTTTGTGTGGAAAAGGCTGTGCAGTTAGTGGCAGTAGGATATTTACAATTATTTGACCATTTACTAAGCAAATTAGACACAAACACATGGGAAGTATCAAAGGCACAGTATGACCTTACTAGAGGGAATAAAAAATGTTATGAAATCCCCCAGGATGACATAAGGACAGAAATGCTGTCCTTAGAGAACTATTTAAACTGACAGCTTAGAGAAAAATAGGATTTGCTAGGGGATGCAAGGGTAAAAACCAATTTTCAATGGGTCAGGCATAAATTTAGGGATTTTATGGAAGGGGATTTTGGTGTGCATGGTGAATTATGGGAGGCTTAGAGGGAAGAGCAAAGAGTTGGAAGAGGAGGGATCCAGATGGGCTGGGATGAACAGGCATGGGAAAAGAGAGAGGCAAGGACTAAATAGGTCTGGTCATGTTTGAACAGCTTGCTGGTTGGTAAACTTATGTGACAGCTCTTGTGCTTGAACTGCTTGTCCTATGTTCTCTTTTAATCCTAATTCTGTGTTCTGTGACTTTCTCAAGGGGAGCAGTGAAGGGGGAAGAGCTGATCTCTGCTCTCTGGTGACTAGCACGAGGACACAAAGAAATAAAACCAAGTTGTGTCAGAGAAAGTTCAGACTGGACATTAAGAAAAAGTTCTTCACTGAAAGGGTGGTTGGTCACTGGAACAGGCTTGCCAGGGAAGTGGCCATGGCACCAAAGTTGCCCGAATTCAATGAGTGTCTGGATGATGTTCTTGGTCATATTGTTTGTTGTTAGGTGTCTCTGCAAGGAGCAGGGAGTTGTGTCAATGATCTGTATGTGTCCCTTCCAATTTGTGCTATTCTATGAATTTATGACTCTAATTAATAAATAATTCAAGTTAATTTAGGAAAATAACAAAGATTACCTTGCAAGTTAATGTTAAACTATTATAATAAGGAAGGATTTCAAAACTGGCTCTGATGGCTTATTATGAAAATGTTTTCATCATGACCTACCTTCATAAATTTAAAAATCTTCAGGCTGAGGCTCCCACTCTATCCTGTGGAGAAAGCAGAACTTTGAGAGTGATCCATTCCATCCTAAAATTAATCTCCATCTTGAGGTGTGTTTCTCTCTAGCAGACAGTGGAGTCTGGATGATAGATATTAGGAAATTAATCTCACTCAACTAAAAGTAGGTAAAATATATCCCATCTAAAAGACAACTTGAAGCTATTGTAATTTAGGACAGGACAGGAAATGTTCGCATTTCAATGAAAAACAGGCTGTCCACATCATAGAGAAAAAAATCTTATCAGGACATTGATATTAATTGAAGAATTTCAAAGGCAGATCGTGTTTACTTTATTGTTTCAGATCAGTTCACAGCTGTGCAGTTGAAACAAATCCTTTGATTGTCCCCGCTTTCTATGCCTTAGAGCACTTTCTGTGCTTTACTGGGGAGCAGCATTTCTTTCTCATGGGGCTGAAGCAGAAGATACAATCCAGTTTGGACTGCAGATCAGACTAGAGTTAGTCTAGAGTAAGTCCCCTTAATGCATATGGGTGGGTTTCCAGTCCTCAGCTTCAGCTGCTTTGTTTTATTAAGCACCACTTGGTTTACTCTATAAATGTAGTGCAATAAAGATGCATCAATGTTAAATAATGTCTCTTCAACTCCGCCTGAAGGCAGGGGGTTGTCACAAGTTGCAGAGATACAAAAACGTCCGTGTGGCTGCCTTCACTTTTTGTATAGCAGATTATATTCATAGCACGAGTGACAAGACACTGTAACAGTACAAAAGGAAAATCCATCAAAATGTTTACTTCAGCTGTCTCACACATTACTCATGCCTAAGAAACAAGACATAGAAATGCTTCCATCTTCTCTTACCTCTTCTTTCCACTAACATAAACTTTTCTATATGGCAAGAAAGCTTTAAGTCATTATGAATGAGCTGTTTTGTTCAAAACAGATTTTAAAGACCTAAAATTTTCACTCTACAACACTATACTTAGGAAGTTACTGCTCATAAAATTTAAGATTAAAGATTAAGATTACTGTTAAAAAGGGTTCAATTGAAAAATCTATACTCCATACTTACTATTTAATGCCAGTTTATAATATATTCCTCAGTCAACATTTGTAAATTTTGGAAAAAGTATTCATTATTCATATTTCTGAATACAATTGAAAGAATTAGATTAAATGAAACATACACACTTTTAAAGTGACTGTAAAACCCTCATATATTTAGAAACAGAGGGTGTTTTCCTACATATTTGCCCAAGTATTTGAGCATTGATTTTCTACATGTTAATATATGCCTCAGGATGGCTCCTGGTGCATGCACCCAGCCCAATCTGTCTCTGACTTCTGCTCCTAACCACACTTCAGAAACTTTTTCAAGATGTAAGTTGTTATCCTGTAAGGAATGACATTGTTATGCAGCTGTTTTGGGTAAATGAAGATTATTTCACTGCCAGTGGTATACAAAATGAAGCTGCTTGGCTGCAATATGCATTTCCAAATTTTAGCAATGTGGTCGTAGAACAGCTCTGGCTCTTCTATAGAATATATTTAATTGTTACTCCATTCATCTCTATATTCTGCCTTTTTTCTCATGTGTCTTATATTCTGTTAGAGGTAACCATGCCCACAGGGGTCTGGGCTTGGGGAACTCCTCATGTATCAATAAGGCTGTTGCAGTTCTGCCTCTTCAGGCTGTAGTGAGGCAAACACCCCCTCCCCTGCATAAACCTTGCCTATGACTGGGCACATAGACTTAAACAGAGAACAGTGCCTTTATCTACACACTCATAAACATGGCACCCACATAAACATGCTTCCATGTTAGATGAGTTTGTTAAATGTGCTTTTCAATTCCATCTGAGCAAGACTGGAGTTTTCCAGCTGCCACCTGCACACACATGCACATCATGACTCTCAGGTAGCTGGTGTTGCACACAGCTGAACCAGTGGCTGGTAGTGTCCAGGAGCTGTTCTCCCACACCCTCAAATCCCTCAGAGCTATGATCCAGCTTTTGAAAGCACTTTGATGGTACTCAAAACTCTCCCTGTACTTCTCTCCTGTCCAACTGGGCATTAGCTAGTGTTCACAAAGACCTACAGAGGAAAGAGAGTACAGTGTCACTGTATGAGGACACTGTCAGCCTTCTTTTCTCTAGGCTGAGCAAGCCAAGAGACCTCAGACACTTCTCATAAGTCTTGTCCTCAAGACCACCTTGTCTCTGCTGCCCTGGACACACTCTAATATTTTGATGTCCTTCTTATATTGACGTACTCTAAACTGCAGATACCCTCCATGGTTTTGGGTTAAAGTTATGGCTGTGAATCCTTCAATCATAAACAGACCTTGCTGAATGGTGAAGATGTTTCCTAGGCTTCCATTCCCACCCTAACCCCAGAACTACTGTTGCTGTAGGGGTTTCTTGCATGTTGCTGAAATCAGTCTCTTCAGAAAAATGCATTGTAGTACTTTAACTTTCTTCCATAGCAGCTTTGTCTGGTTTGGAATATGCTTGCTTAGTGAGGGAATTTGAGTGTTTCCCACATATGCTCATATATTATATCTTGTTCATACTAAGTACCTATCTAAAAACAATATATAACCCCATTAAACCTATGATAAAAGATGGATTATCTCAAAGGTAGAACATTTTTTCTGGTATTTCAATGATACACCACCTGTCCTCTTTCGTTATCTGCAGCTTTTACATGTGACACTGCTGCTGCTGTCAACAAAAAAAGGAAAGCTATGACTTTGCAAAATGCAGAGGAGTGCTGTGGGAGTGACTATAAAATGCCTTGAATGATAGGAGAAAAGTCACATACTTAATATCTGTCTGTGTAGTTAGGCAGGGAACTATTGTGGAACTGCAATGTTCCAGTTGTATGAGTGACTGTATAAGGGGAGGAAGGCTGTGCAAAAAAAAACCTAGGAAATCTAAAACATCTGTAGAGTCCATTAATTACAGATCACATAACTTAAATGACATCCCAGAGGAGCTGGTACACTCAGCACACGTGATAGAAGTTATTAGAATATTTCAAACCTGAGTTTAGTTAGTGATTATAGATTTAGTAAGGTTTTACATTATGTACAATTTGGACGTTATATCTTTGAATATTTAATTTACCTGCTTCCTTTTTTTTTAAAAAAAAAAAGTATATTAACCATTTTGACCTTTTTTTTTCCTCCTTGTGTTGAAGTGTTTCTGAGAATGCCTCTCTTCAGAAGCCTAATAGTGATGCTGGTTACATTCCTTTCAGAGACATAACACACAGAACATGCAGGATACAAGCACTTTTGAGCTATATGAAATCTCAACAAAATGACTAGATTTTTCATCTGTGGTCAAAATGACCTAATTAAACATGTTACCAGTCACAGGGGGTTTGAATGGCTAGTAAAACAGCTTTATGCTCATTTCCAGTAATTTAGTTGGAAAAAGTATTTGTCTAATCAGTAGAATGGACCCATGGAGGGAAAGTAAATGTCAAGTGTTCTACTTTTTCCATCTATTTCAACAGTTAAAGTATGCTGCATTTTTAAAAACATCTTTGGCTCTATCACAATAAGCAGGCAGATGGCAGCTGGTCAATGATAACTTTAGAGGGGAGCAGCAGAGGTCAGATTTCAGTGACTAAAATCTTCCTTTCTGAGTAAAAAGGAAGGAAGGAAGGAAGGAAGGAAGGAAGGAAGGAAGGAAGGAAGGAAGGAAGGAAGGAAGGAAGGAAGGAAGGAAGGAAGGAAGGAAGGAAGGAAGGAAGGAAGGAAGGAAGGACAAGGTAGCTATTATTTTAAAATAGGCTTTTGCAGTGATGCTAATGCTTGTTTTGCTGGCAATGGCAAATTTAAAAAAAAGGGAAGATACTTGTACTATGAGAACTATGACATACAAATTAACTTCAGCATTGTTCCTGCCAGATTTTCTAAAGAATTGTATATCAGAGTGGAGAAGATAGATTTTTTGATTGCAGTTTCAAACAAAAGTTTAGAAAAAAGGTTCACATAGAAGTTTACTAAGTTCATAAAGTCACCATTTTATGTCAGGGAAAGAGAAACAGTTATGTAGTTCTTTTTGTTCTCTCAGTATTGATACTTTTCTCTTGAGCAGTAGGAGATATCTCTTTTTCTTTCCTGAATAACTTCTGAATTTCTACTACATATTGGTTGCAGCATGCTTTTACAGACATGATTGTCTTTCCTGGGGAACCTAGTCACAGGAGCTGAACCTGAACTGGGGGAATCTATGGACTTGAACACTTCAGTCACCATTACTGCTGAAATTTGTATGGGACAGGCCCTTTCTCATGTAGAGTGTATGACCTGTTGAAATCCTAATGGTGCCAAATCTCTCATTCACAGTACATGCTGTACTGAGTGTCATCCATTAATGCTACAGAGGTTTTTTACAGTAGTCAAAGTTCTGTGCTTATTTACATATATATGTGTGTGAGAGTGCCTGTGTTTCTGACAAACTCTATTCCAGCCTTAGTTTTTTCCTTGCTTTGTTGAGAGTTCTGCTATCAACAGCGTATTTGCATTATGCTTGGTAATTGTTATGATTATTTCAGGACTGAGATGCACAAATGTGCTTTTTTCAAAGTGAAGGACTGGGACACATCATCAGTTTGGGTTTTATTTAATTTCTTTTCCAATGCTGTTTTTAAGTAACAAACTTTTCTTGCTACATAATACAGTACAGCAATAACCTGGAATTTTCTTTATGCCTGATATGAGGTAGCTATTAAAAGTATAACTGTGATAAAAAACCATTTTTTCCCCCTGATTTCTTTGTAATCTTTGTAACAGCTAATATTTTCTTGCCGTGGCTGGCTGGTGTTCCCAGGGTAAACATCTTCCACAAATGGAACCAGGCATCCTACTGCCACTCAGTTTGATAGGAGAACAAAATGATCCACTCATGACAGCAGTCATCCCTGGAAAAACGAAGCAAACAGACATGGCTCCTCGGCTGGTACCACCTTGCAATTTCATCTCTTGTCAAGAGCTTACTGCACTGTGTCAGCTCTAGATTTGGACCTTAATAAAGTACAGAAACAGATATTCTCTCTACAGCTGCTGTCATTTAATTCCTGAAATGGCAGCAAATGTCCTGAATTTCATGTCCTTACTGAGGAGATTGCATGTTAAGAAAGCTACTGAAGTTTCATAAAATGAAAACCTTGGTTTTGTCAGTTGCCCGCAAGTGTAATTCATGTAGGCTTTTTCATCTTTCTTTCTAAACGTGGAAAGGTCACTGAAATTAACCATTTTGATGTGAAATGCTGCTTTTTAATCTATCAACATCTAGGGAAGGCTGAATGCCACTTTTCATATTTCACAAGGCACAACATAGCTGTCATATCTTATGCAGGCACAATCCTTTCCTTACTTTTTACCAAAATGATCAGAATATCTTGGAAGGAGTTTAGTGATTTTCATTTTGCTTTCTTTGTGTGTGTGTTTCTAATATGATATAGTTGGTCTTACTACTGAATCTCTTTCATTAAGAGGTTCAGGAACTCATTGTCCTTGAAAAATCATTGGTATTGTTTTGGCTTTGGTGACTCTGGATGGGAAACAATGAATAAAAACTTCAACTTGCTGTTACATGAATGATTCATCCACTTGAAATGTGGGAGCCCTCTTTCACAAGACAGGAAAGAGTCAAAGCAAGATGGCAGGCAAAAAAGCTAGAGACAATACTCTGATCCTCTTAATTTGGAGGGATAAGTGTGCACTTAATGAATGAAGTGTTGACGAGGCTGTGGATGGCAGTTAGGAGAACTAGATGACAATGATGATTTAGACAGTTTTTGAAGAACTTTGCAAAAGAAGAGCTGCACTATTTCCATGCACTAACTATGCACGTGGAAGTTACAGCAAGAGGCATTTGCTGACTCCAGAAAACTCAGTGCTTGTGTCTGCGGATGCTCCTTTCAGGATGCTAAAAGGTAACTTTTAAAATGTATTCTAATGGGATTAATTATCTCTTAAACAAACACTATAATTTTTACAAAAGAGTGTTTTTTTGAGGACAGGTGAAGATTTTCTGTCTTTTGAGTTGGATGCAGTTGGTGACTTTGCGTATGTGACTTTTAGGAAGGTGATTTTGCCTGAGTAGGTAGAAGCCTGTTGTTTTTGTGAGTGAAAGCTTTAAGGTAAGCCTGAAAATGGTATGAAAGGACTGGCTAATATACAAATAGTAAAAGGATACTTGTCCCATTTGAGGATTTAATTTCCCAAGAACTTCATAGAAACACCAGAAAAGTACAGTGCATATGGATAATCATATATCACTGTGTATCCAGAAAGGCTCACTTGAAAAGACTTTTTTTCTCAGAAAGGTATCTAGTTTCTAACAATTCTAGCAATCTGCAGAACTCAAAAGCTTTGTGCATGTGTCGGACTGGAAATAACTTCATTTGCTATATGTGATGTCAAAAAGGATTTGCCAGGGAGAAATTTCTGTTAACTTCTTCCATCTTTGCAGTAAATTCACATACATCTGCTCGTTACATGAATCTCCGTATACAGTGTTTGCTCTTTTGTCACCTTTGACCAAAGTTGCAGAAGAGAAGAGAAGAGAAAAGAAAAAAGAAAAGAAAAGAAAAGAAAAGAAAAGAAAAGAAAAGAAAAGAAAAGAAAAGAAAAGAAAAGAAAAGAAAAGAAAAGAAAAGAAAAGAAAAGAAAAGGATAGACAACTGATTTGTAAATACAGTTGCAAATAATCCTGGGTTTCTTTCCCATGTACATACGTGCAGAAACTTGCATATAATGAAAAGGCATTTCTTAAAGATGCATACTCATTCTCAATTTTTGTTCCTCTACTGACAAGCAATGATTTATTATTCTCCCAGACCTGTTTTTAACTCTTTTTTTTCCACTTGACTAACAGCCTTGCAGTAATATAAATATTGCAAGACTGCTTCATAACTACCAAGCTTTTGAATGAACAGATTTTGACAAGGGCTCTTTAATTTCTGAGGACTAAATGGTAGACTGGTAATCTTAAATCAAATTTTATTCTAGTGGTTCCCAAGGAAGTGTGCACAAGAAAACTTTTGTCTATCTGCTTAGAGTGAATAAAAAACTAGGCAAAGTGTCCTAATATTCCAAAGTGGTGGAATACTAAAGGTGGCACTTAAATATCAGGGGATTGTGTAGATGCCCTTTGTACATATTTTGACATGAGTAGAGGCTTGGGGTTTTTTGTTTGTTTCCTTCTGTCTTGTGCCATACTATTGTAAAATTTCTAGTGGCAGTTTAGGAGGTAGCTAAATGTTTAATCTTGGTCTTCTCACTAAGGATTTCTTTTTTTTACTGTTGTAAAAGCCATTGGCACATGAAGATGCAGCTTATGATATGGAGACAGGCATGTTCCTTCCATTGGCAGAAGAAAGGTGTATTTTCACAGCAAAATTTTTTTCAGTAATATTGCTGTAGTTCTTTAATGACTCAGACATGAACCACAGTCAATAAGATTATAATATTTGTATCTCTGTATATTGTGAAAACACTTAAACATTTAAAAGTAATTTATTTTAGGAAAATATAAGGGACTATATATTGCCCAGTAGTTTCCCTGAAGTGTGAGGAATATTAAACACAATTTCATGGACGAGATTTAGTTCTTTGCTTGCATGGATTATTCTATCTAAGACAGACATAGTTAAAATAATTTTTGTTCTTTCCTTTCCCATGTCCTCCTGTTTTTCTCTGTGCTACACTGGAGACAATGTCCCTTCAATATGTTTGGTTTTCCTATCTTTAACCTTTGTCTACAAGTTCGCGGCTTAATTTCTCTGAAATAAACTGATTGGAAGAAAAACAAACCATAACAGAGCCCTGTGTCAAGAGAATGGTGAAACAGATATGATGGAGCAGCCATCACCAGTGTTGGGGAGAGATAGCCAGTGTGATAATAGTTTAACACAGATTTGCTGTAACCACAGTCCAGGCAACCATGCCCTTGGGCAGGATTATCCATTTAGTTTAAAGTGACTGGAAGGTAGCTTTCCAGAGATACTTCAGCAGCATTACTCTTGCTGTGAGGCCCTTTGCTCCTCAGTGGCGTCATTTGCTTCCTAAATGTCAGTGCAGTGTTTGACTGCTGCCTGTACTTTGATTCTGTACAGCATTACTCTAAAAAAGCTAAAGGTTACTGTTCCACTGGTGGAAAGTGTGGGAATGATTTGCAAGAGCAAAGCTGAAATCATAAAAGGAAGGAACTCAATAGATCAGGGCATGCCCTAAGACATGCTGGTATAAAATTAATCAAAAAAGCCATTCCAGCCCCTGCTTCCTCTCTCCACCAACTTAAATGTTGGGAAAAATAGAGGAAACAATAAAGAAGCCATTTCAGTAGCAGACAGATGGCATTCTAATTGTTTTCAAGATACAATTAAACATTCTTATGGCAGGATATCACTTTCTGCAACTCTTCCAAGTCTTATAGTTAAGTTACTTAATATTAGGTTTGTGTAGATAGATTAAGATTTTGGGGTGTGTGTGAATATTTGTTTATTAGAATGAATCCTTTAGGTTATTGCACACAAAATGCAAGTCCTTTGTATCTGATGAACTATCTATTTATGGAACTGAACAGCAAACTTTATAGCAAAATTTTGCTGAGGCACTGAAAACAGTTTTAACAGCAATTTTAGTGCATGCATGTCTGATTATGGAACAAGCAACCATATGGAATAATAGCTGTAGGGGTCTGCAAGAGAAATGGTGATACATATCTGAAGTTTTCTTTTAAGCCTTTCAGCTCATTTAAGCTGTAATTCCTTGAGGAGTTGAGAACTAGAGCAGGGATGTCTGGTATAGAACTGAGGCAAAGCTGCTGGAGGCCTCAGGGAAGAACAGTTCCTTGTGAAAGGTAGTCAAGTACCAATATTGAATATTCAAATTTCAATATTGGATGAATAGAAAGAAGTTGGCTTCCTTGCCTCTGGTCATCTGTGTCAGTAGCAGTTAGGATATTATACTAACTTGTACTAATATATCCATAAATACTGCCTTAAAAGCATTACTAGAGAACCATTTTTTAACCACCAAATTATTGAAAGAAGAATAAAATAAATCCTTTAACTACTTGAGTTTAGAGCAATTTAATTGGCAGCTTCAAACATGAGATATTTTCAGTATATACTCTTGCAATTAAATACTAAAAGAGATAAAATTGCAATATCCTTTGGACTGCTCCATTATCATCCACTGTTTTAATTTTGTATGCAAATGTTTATAGCACACAAAAGTACTCTATCACCTTTCATTCTGTAAATGTATAAATGGATGTGGACTGTCAGGCATTGGGATTGCTAATACAAGAAGTTACATGTAAGCAACAATTTTTTATTCCAAGTTCTCTATTCTGCTGAGGATTTAGGTGGCATTTTTTTCAGGTAGTGTGTGCAGATTGTCTGTCCAACTGAGTTTCCTTCCAGCAAGTCCCCCCATATACCTTAATGAATACTTAATAAGGCAAATCATCCCGTGTCTGACAGGTTGTGTGTGCTGTGGTAATCTGTGAGAGCCAGTTCCATGTTCCTCTTCTTTTGCTCATTTATTATTCTGTCTCAGTGGCTGAACAGAAACCTCTTCTATCACTGGAGCTTAGATGTAGCCAGTCGTTTTGACAATCTGACTAATGCCCAGGTACAACAAACATGAAGATAAACATCTTCTGCAGGAGAATCTCCATCAGCAGCTATTGTGCAGGGATGTGCCCAAGCAATAGCTGATTTCTCTGTTGCCCAGCACTCTGCACCAGCAGAATCATGCTTGTGACAGCCAATGTGCCCCCTGTGACTTTTAATGCCATGCTAAAATCAGAGGCAGGAACATTTAGACAAACCAATATCTGATTATCACAGTCTTCATGTATTTTAAGATGGTTTCACCCTTTCCCTTCCTTTTGAATTGTAGACTTCCTAGAAATATCTTTACAGCAGAAACAGTACCAACACCAGGCTGACAGCTAAAGAAGAAATGTACTGTTTGATTTCTCCCAACATCTGACATTCTGTGCAAATGCCAGTGTGTCTGTTTGAGTTCACTTCAGAATGTACATTCTCTTTCCCCCTTCCCCCACAGAATATGCAGGATGATATTTAAGAAAGCATAGTTCTGATATTAAATGAAGTATAGGTGATTAAGAGCAAACAGAATGTCAAGAAAAGGTTATGAGTTAAAATGTTCCTCATTGTAATTCCAAATCTTTTCAGTGAACTCATCCACTATACTCTAATAAAAACAGTTTACTGCATAAAACTTGGTTTCTGAAAATCTTTGTGCCAGATCTTTCCTGAAAATAATAAAAAGTATTTTTTCTTAGGGTTTTTTTAGATAAATTAATAGCATTTTGCCCTAGATGTTGAACATCAGCATCTGTCAGAGCAACGAGTGTCAATGCTTTGGTGAAGCAATGTTTCAGCTTCTGTCACCAGGCTGCAAATGTCTACTAGAGTAATAGAATACCTTGGATTGGAAGGGACTCATAAGGATTCTTGAATTCAACTAGTGGCACTGCGCAGGTTATCCCCAAGAGTCACACCATGTCCCTGAGAGCATTGTTCAAATTCTTCTTGAACTCTGTCAGGTTTGGTGCTGTGACCACCTCCCTGGTAAGCCAGTTCTAGTGCCCAACCACCCTCTGGGAGAAGACTGTTTTCCTAATGCTCATCTTAAATTTCCCCTAACACAGCTTCATGCTGTTCCCTCAGGTCCTGTCACTGCTCACCACAGAGAAGAGAAGAGTGTCTGCCCCTCCTCATCACCTCATGAGGAAGTTGTAAATGTAATGAGGTCTCTTTCAGCCTCCTGTTCTCCAGGCTGAACAGATCCTGTGCCCTCAGACACTCCTCATGCAGCTGCCCCACAAGGTCCTTTATCATCTTTGCCCTCCTTTGGCTGCTCTCTAAGAGCTTACTGTAATTTTTATACTGTAACACCCAGAACTGCCCCCAGCACTCGAGGTGGAGCTGCCCCAGCTCAGAGCAGAGCAGGACAATCCCCTCCCTTGCCCAGCTGCTGATGCTATGCCCGATGAACCCCAGGACAGGGTTTGCCTTCCTGGCTGCCAGGGCACTGCTGAGTCATGTTCAGCTTGGACTGACCAGGACACCCAGGGCCCTCTCTGTGCTGTTGCTCTCCAGATTCCTGTTCTCCAGTCTGTCCATATATCCAGGGATGCCCCATGCCAGGTGCAGAATCTGGCACTTTGTTAAACTTCACATGGTTGATGATTGCCCACCTCTCTAATTTGTTGAGTCTCTCTGCAGGGCTTCTCTGTCTGCAAGGGAGTCAACAGCTCCACCCAACTCAAATTGTTGGCAAACTTTGCATTGTGACCTATTATTGTGTTTACCTTCAGGTGTTTTTCAGTGATTCCCAGAATAATCTTCACCCCCAGTCTTACCAAGCACTGAAGTGAGACTGACACAAGCTTGTATTTTCCAGGGTCAGCTTTCTTGTTTCTCTTAAAAACTGGAGCATTTACTTCCAGTCAGCTGGGACCTGTCTGTATTCCTAAGCCCTTTGAAAAATCATGTGATCACCTGGAAAAATCTTTCCAGAAGATACAAATGTGTAGAATGTAACCATTATTTTCCAAAGATATTGTTTATCAGATTTTCTTTTTCTTTTTGTTTGAGTTTTTTGTTGCTTGCTTGTTTTTTTCTCTTAAGATCAGTCTTTTATAATTTAGCTCCCAGGATTGTCTTGCCATACAATCAGCTTGATACCTATGGGAGTATGAGGAAAATGGGGTGATCTCCTGGTGGGAGTGTGGGACAATGAGGGAGGCAGGACCACCACTTTATACAGCAGCTGCCTGCTAGATTGGTTTAATTGTCCTGTGAGACAACACCTCCATGTAGAGCCTTTCTCCTGAGCTTTTTTGATGACAATAACTTTCAGCATAAATTTCCTTTGAATAATCCACAAATTCTGTTTTTTTTTTTCCCCTCAATGTTTTGTTATTGCTGTACTCAAAAGTTGTTAATTTAATGTGGATCAATCAGTGGAGTTATCTGGGTTGATACATGAAGACCCTTCCTCAACAGTGAAATGTAAGAATTTACACCTCCTGAAGTTCACCAGAATACTAAGCAGAAGAGTAGCAGCATTTCTATTTCGTTTTCTTCTCTAGCTAAATCAACATAACTTGAGTTTTGTTTTAAAATGAAAAAACATCATTTTAGCAGTGGTGCTGTATCTTGTCTGCCTCACTTTTAGGAACTCAAACTGATGAGGCTAATATCCTGGCAGAAAAAAAACAACAAACACATGAAACTGCAGAGTAATACTATGGAAAATTGAGAATTTTAATAAACCATATTTGGAGACTAAAAAGAAACTATTTCCTACTTATTGCCAGAAAAGAATAATAGATTCAAAGATAGCACTAGAGAGGGAATGTAATTACCTGATGATCCCACACTGAAGCCTGACATAGAGGGGAATTTGAATGAGTATCTCAATAGATGACATGGAAATAACAGAATGCACAGGCTTAGAGATTGTGATGAGCTCCTCTGCCATGTTCCTAGACCTAAATTCCCATGTATTGTGCTGCTGACATTAGAGCAACCATTATTCTGTTTGTTGCTCTGCCAATGGTTCTTTTATAACATATTTGGAAGGGACTGCCCAGGGAAGTGCTTGAGTCCTGGAGGTATTTAAGAGATGTGTAGATAAATTAGGGTCATATAGTTTAGTGTTATACTTGGCAGTATTAGGTTTGTGGTTGGACTTGATGATCTTAGAAGTTCCTTCCAACCTAAATAATTCTATGATCTGTATCAACTTTGTTGTTTCTGCTCTCAGAGCAGTGAATCTCTTCTATATTTGTATAACTACTGCCATGTCTTAAACTCTGAATTAAAAGACAGAGATCCTTATACATCTAGGAAATAATCAGTGTTTAAGGGGTTTATGTATGGAACTGGATCCTTGGACTTTCACAGAATCCTATTGTTAAACATGATGATTCTAGGAACATCTTAACAAGAAAAACTGTAGACAGTTGTCCAGACCTCGATGTCTGCATACATCATATATGAAAACAAATGCTGGTTTTAGCCAATAGCTTCTTGGATAGCCAGCTCAGAAAAAGAACTTTCTAGAACCTTGAGAGACATAAACATTTTTTTTTCTTTCTTTTTAAATACAAAAAGACTTGCTAAATCTTCACTGTCATGGTTTGAACCTGGCAAAATGCCAGTGCTTCCATGAGAATACCTCTTCTCCTGGTATTTGCTGTGAGATGTGATCAGAGACAGAGCAGAGCAGGCTCCAACTTACGATTGAAAGGAAAAAAACTTTATTAACCTAAAACTGCAAGGAAAAACACACAGAACACAGGATGAAAACCTTCCAAATTTCCTCCTCCTCCCCCCACCAAATTTCCTAATTCCGTTACCACCCTTTAGATAATCAATTCTCAATTCCTCGAGAAGAGAGGAGTCCCTCTTGCACCACAGACTTTCCCAGGAAACAGTCGAAACTTCTCGTGTTTCCGTGTCACGGGTGGCACCGCCCAGAGAACATTTTGCCATCGTGACCTCTTCCTTCCATGTCCAGTGCTCTCACCACTGCACATGGACCAGAGCTGCTTCAAGGGTTTTTCCCTTTAAGGATGCTTTGTCCAGTTCCAAAAAAGAGCACAGTCCCTCTCTTTTTGGGACACCTGTCCCCACCATGTTTCACCCCCTGAGGCTGAGGGGTCTCTTGAACAGAGATCATCTTCCTCTTCTTCTTCATCGAAGACGGAGGGCACCACCACCACCCTCCTCACCCGTCGTCTCTGTTCACACACCTTCACATCACCGCACTCTCCTGGCTCTGAGCCATTGCCTCCCCCTAGAATGCAGTCTCTGTGTCACAGGAACTCAAGGGTTCTGTCCATGGCTATCCAAGAAAAGTCCAGCCAAAAGCCACTCTATCATCTCCTCCCACCTAGGATTCTTCTCAACTTCTCTCAATCTCACCAACTCCAGGAGGAATCAGCATTTGGCAGGTTTCTATCATCCCAAGAAGAGTTAAAAGTCCCAGGCTCTGCCGGTTTGGTTCATGAACTCTCACGGCTGGCTGCCCTGCTGGGCACCTCCCCCCCCTTCTCCTTCACTCCAGCACTCCAGCCGTGCTATCACAGGCACAGGCTGCTCTCTCTCTCTCTCCCTCCGGGCTGGGGGAATGGGGGATGGCTGCCCGAAGCCCTCGCAGTGCAATGCTCCTCCACCCTTCGGCCCAGGCCTGGCCTACCTCCCTCCGGCCGCATGGCTCCCCCCCCCCCCCCACCCCCCCAGCTCGGAGCCGGGCAGGGGAAGGTCTGCTCTCGTCCAGGACCGGAACCCAAAAGGAACTTCCCCTGGGAGTTCACAGCTTTTAACCCCCTGTGTTCTCAGAAGCGTATCCATGCCCTCAGTGGACAAACCAGGTGCCAATATTAAAATCTGAACACAGACTGGCGTGACCACACCATCCCAAAAAAACTCATTTCCTCTCAAACCATGACATTCACATAAAACACTAGATTTTTGTTTTGTTGAAGAATCTCAGCACTTATTCGTTCTTCCCTATTTTGCCAGATACCTAGTTTACTTCTTGCAAGCAATAATTACTCAAGCAAAAATGCTATGTGCTACTCCATAGAAGATAGAAGCCATAAAAATCCCCCTCAAATATCAGCCTCTAATGAACCACAAAGCACAGAGATTTTTGTCTCTTGCTCCTTGTTCTTAAAATAATTAAAACATGTGTTTCCTTACTTAAATGTTTACTTTAAATTTTCTTTCAATAACCAAGGTAAAGGCAGCAAGTCTGTGTTTTCTTTTACTTTGATCCAATGTTAGACTTGCTTGCTGTGTTGACTGATATGACATTGCAATTTAAAAGGAAAATTAGAAATGTGGCTTTGCCTGGTGTCTTCTGGGAAATGGTCTGAAAAAATAAGCATCCTAATTTGTGTCAAATGTTAACGATTTGTTTTTAATAGCAACTTTTGTGAACCCCTGTGATTAAAGTAGGGCTAGATAGAGGCAATGCCACTAATAGAGACCAGCTGGGCTTGCTATAAATGTGGCTTTCTTCTTGTGGATTGGTTACAAACTTTGCCCTGTGGCTGGTTCTGCTCCAGTAAATGCAGATACTTCAGTTAGAAATGGAGCTTTCATCTTCTCTTTAGACACCAGCTGAAGCCCATATATTTTGATGAGAGAAGGAGCTTGTTTTGTTGCTGTATCTTGCATAAAACAGTTGGAGTTTTATGCAAAAGATAATGGTAAATTTTCCCAAGGGAAGAGAGGGAAGAAGAGGTATGGGGAAGGAGAGGAAATGCTCCTTTATGGCCGTCTGGCATTGCACGGTTTGCTCAATGATGTAATTATTCCATCCTGCACTGTTTTCCAATATCGCAGGTGCACGATGTCTCAGAATCCTGTGACACGCGTGCTGCAATATAACTTCGTGTTCCCTCTGCTTTGTTCAGCACTTGTTGGCTCTCAAACTTTTTATGGCAGCATATGGCTGTCTGATGTTAGCATTTCACTGTGGACAACATAACGAAGTTCCAACAGTCTATTGCTCCCCTAAGCATCGTGCTAGCTAAGTGGTGGTGAACTTGTCTGGCAGATGTAGTGCTGCTTCAGAAGAGCTTGACATGAATGTCTGGAATGTGAACAAGGACCCTCTCCACCTTCCCATCTCTAATTAAAATTCCAGAGTCTTAGGTTTTGTTCCAACTCTACTTAGGTTCTGGCTTCTTTTGATTTTAAAATACTACTGTTTTTTAAATATGTAGACTTTGATTGATTGTTGTCCCTTCATAATGTCTCCATGGTTTTGGTTTCTGTTAGCTGAGTTGGTGAGGAATAGGATCAAAAATGAAAATTTTGAAGTTGTGGTCCAATGCCTTAATAATAACTAGTTGTATTACCTTTTAATTTAGTTTTAGCCTTATGTTATTAAAATTTTTTCTAGCTTTTGTGGGAAATGTCAAACTTTTCTTACTTTTTTCTCTTCTACTTCCTCAATTTCCAATATTTATAGCGTAACTATTTTGACAAATTGATAGTGTTTAAAATTATTGACAGATGCAGGCAAACATTAAATATTTTGAAGGTTTAATAAAATACTGTGCAACCTGCACAGCTACAGGGGGAAAATACTGCATTGTCTAGGAGCATAATTTTTGAACTTCATCATCTACTTTTGCCAAAAGGAACAGAAAGTTCAGTGGAGGAATGGAGATATATCTAAGTGGAAATGTTGATATAGGTTTTGTAAGAATGTATATATTTATGGAAATGGACTAGAACATACACATTGGTTATCTCATTTGAGCAACTGGTGATTTGGAGGAAGGTTATTTCGTACAGCTTGGATTAGGAAACTGGCCAGAAATTTTCATTTTTTTCAGAGTTACTGCCATACTTTAAAGCCAATAGTGCTGTGGTGATGTGTGTTTTGATAGTATTAGAGTCAAGGGTAAATCACAGTTGCTTTCACAATGAGTTAAAACTTTCAGCCATTTCTGTAAAACTATAGAAATTTTAAAATAAGCCTATTAGAAGTATTCTAATGCATGCAAGAGGAAGGGTCGGCATTAGCCACTTAGATGAAATATTAAGAGGACAAGCCCCCTCACTCCTTGCCTGGAATTTTCTTAGGACTCAATTCTCCAGCACTATTGTCGGAAATTGGGAAGAGTGTTATGTGATATTTTAGTCAGACAGGACTCAAAAGTTTCACCTGTCAGTTAAGTCCAGTTTTTATTATGCAGTCATCAGGTTTTATATGTTTGTTTAAATAAATTAATTTATGATCTTCTCAAAAGCTTTGGGGTATTTTTGTATTGCCTCTTCCCCTGCAAGTTTGTTCTGGTACCTGAGTGTTCTGATGGTTAGCAGTATGACATGCTCTATATTAAATTAATTCTTGGCTGGTTTTTTTTGTTTGTCTGTTGTTTGAAGGAGTAGCTTCATTTCTAGATGCATTTAGAGACAATATTTACATCCTATTTAATTTCATCATTGGTAGTGCTTTTAAAGCTTACATGGTATTGAGGTTTCTACTGTGGCACAAATTTAATCTCAGGGGAAAAAAATAGTCTTTTCAGACTCTAAAGATTGAATTAAATCAAATCCTTGATAGTTGGTTTCAGCTGTATAATTCTGAAATCATGACAATCACTAACTGCCATATGAATGCTGGGGGAAATCTAAGGCTGCAGTACAAGGATGTCAAAATTTTAAAGCATAACAGCCTGAGTAGTGGTTATGAAAAGGTCAAAGAGCTGCAAGCTGTATGAGTGAATAGATTATGAGTGGACCACTCTGGACAATTTTATACTGTGTAGATAATAAAAAGACAGTGTAAACTACTGCTTGTGAGGAGCTTCTTATGTTTCTTAGGGATCCCTTAGCTTTCTTAGGGTTTCTTGACAGAATCCCTACTCAAGGGACAACATTAATATTGATTCCAGTGGCAGAAGAAAAAGAATAAAAGTAAGTGATTTGTCATCATCTTGCTATCTTGTGGTATGTATGAGCTTAAGGGAGTGATTTCTACTGTAATAAAAATTATTTGGTTTTATATTAATTACATGCTAATATTGACTATTAGCAGTGCTGGTCTGAGGAACAATTGAGAAACCATAGTTACTGGTTGTGCTTTCTAGTGTCTTGAAATGTTGAACAGAACATTTGAATCAACTGAAGCCTGCAGAGCAGTTATGTTTCTTGTTTCTGTTAGGTAAACAGTCTCTGGAATGACTAGGAAATATTCTGTCCTACCCAATCTACAGCACCTGTTTCTCAGAAGAAAGTCTAGGATTTTTAAAGAAAGACCAGAGTGATGGAAATGCTTTGTTGCCACTTCTGCCCTATAGCAAAAGCAGTTTATAGAAGTCAAAAATATTCTGAATCAGTAATGTATTAAAGTTTAAAGACCATTGTCATAGTCTTTTTAGCTTAAAAGAGAGACAACTGGGAAAATACCAGCACCATGTTACTCTTGACTGTACCTGTCAGGACAGTGAACACCCTTCTTCCATATTCTTCTGTTCCAGCTGCCAGATCAACAGAAAAAAATTGATGTGCCATCTGGCCTTGAGTTAGCTACAAGTCTGAGCAAGAGGTTTCCAAAGCTTTGTGTCCCCTTCACTTGTGCAGTGCTTTTAAACTCGGGCTCTCCCCACTGGGTCTGTCTGAGCAATGCTGCAGCTGTGCCTTTGTCTGGCCTTGGTCTTGCTGCACCTTGGTTTTCTGGCTGACCTTAGACTTGCCTCATCACCCTGGGCTTCTCTGGAGATCACTGGCCTTCAGCTGAGCTTTGTCACCATCCTCAGGCTCACTCTGCTCAGCTTCTGTGGGTACCATGTGGTACCATTTTTCTGTGCCTATGCCAGTGAGGGTCTGTCCTTTCAGGCTTGCTGTCACACTCACATGCCAGGTCGCCTCTCTTTACTGAGCAACCCACTCCTGCTACTCCCTTCTGATAGCTGTCAATATACTTTTTAGCATAAAGATTCCCAGTTTGTGATCATGTTAGGGTGATTTCCAAAACAAAGGATTTTTTTATTGCATAGCTTTTTTTTTCGGTGTTTTACAGTTCCATGACAGAATTTTTATGATAAAATAAATCTCTTCCATCCCCTGATATTTAAGGTCAAAGTGTGTGGTGTTTGATCTTCTTCCAGTTTTTGAATCAAGGTGTTTGATGGATACAGCACTGTTCTTTTTTCCTAAATGTTCTGAAGAATATTTCTATAGTGAGGGAATGCACTCTAGAATATGAATGTGCTTCCAATTATCCTGATGGACTACAGTGCTCCACAGAATCATTAAGGTAATCATGCATGCTGATGACTATGCCCTTGAAACGGACAGAGCAAAACATGCATCTGATTAGGAATAAATTGGCATAACCTGGAGATAGCCAGCACTCAATTTATACACTGGCCTTTGTGAAATACATTCTGTATACATCCATAATTATAGCTGGACCACAGAGGGTTAAAGGCATCTGCAGATTAGCTCATTTTTTCAACACCTTATCCAGCACTACCCTCTCAAAAAAGGCATTGGCAGATCTGGACCCAATGCCCCATTAGTTAATTCTCAGACAAAATTTGGACTCAGTGTTACCTGAAAATGTAACCCCTCTGGGCAGCCTCCTGTTTGGGTGCCAGTATTGCCTTTGGTGTTGATGGATATCTGTGGCTTCTGACTTTGTTTAGATGCATGCTCTTGCTGTCTGATGCGTAATGCAGCAAGGTATGAACTGTAACAACAACATTTTGGAGTGCTGCAGGATTCTCAGGACTGAAATACTGACAGTCACAGGGTATTTTTGTTGAGCTAGGAATGTATTGGGAGTGAAAGACATTAAAGTGCTGAAGCAACTTTTCTCATGCTGAGGTTGAAGTGTTGCACTGAGTAGCATGGGACTGAAACCAACAACTGGGAAACTGCAGACAGCAAAGGAGCACGCAGTCATTTTGGTTAGTGGGCTCAGCTGAGGAAATAGAAGATGGGTAAGATTATACTGTGGGAATCAGAGTTTTCTGGGTATGGAATTAGGATAATCGATTTCAAGTTTAGTTGCTAAAAGCTCTCCTTTACCTGTTTGCAAATTGGACCCGAGATTGGGTTAGTCACATTTCTTATATGAAAGACAGAGAGTTCTGAGGTTATTTCTGATTAATGAAATTCTACAGCAACAATCTCTACACTAAGTGGAGAGACAGTAAAACACAAGACTGGTTACAGGCCTGCAGAGAGCCTCTGATGGCAGTGATAATAGTACAGCCCTGTAACCCACTGCATTGTTCTGAGCCTATTTTAATTAGATCTAATTTGTGGCTTTCTCTAGCATTCAACCTTATGGCATCTTGATATTCCTACTTCCCTCTGTTTTGGCATGTACACTAGTTACTTGCCCTTGCTTAAGGCAAACCTTATTGCTCTGTATTATCTCCATGCCTCGTTTCATCCAACAAAACACTGTTCTGTCTGCAGCAGATACCTGCAGAAAAGAATGCTATAGCATTATAAGTCAGTGTGCCATATCAAATCACAGACTTTGAGTTCACAAAGGCCTAGGAAAACTTCATGGCATCTGACAACAAACCTGAAATAGGTATTTAAAGATTAAGTGTCAACAGAGTGAGAGATGTCACCAGAGTGATAGATGTTACCAAAGCCTTCTTAGTGTTAAGTACATTTTTCAGGTGACACAAAGAATCTCATGGATAGGCAGAATACAAAGGATATGCAGATACTTGGAATGTAAGCATATCTGGTTTATGGACATATATGATTAATAGTTAGTCAAGATAAAGAAAAAGACCACAGACAGAAGGACTAATAAACCCCACCTAGATACGTGACACTAAGGCATAGGAGATAAGGGAGATCAAGGAGCACATCTCAGATGAGGGATTGAGGAAACACAACTGAGGGAGCAACTCAAAATCTTGGAGATGAATATTTTGTGAATAAGTGAGGGAAGTTTATATCTGAGATATTTGAGAAGGCTTGTGGGATTATATGAAATTTATAGTGGGAGGTTATAGGGGCAATGTAGGAATGTACAAAATTATTCTAGGATGTTAGGAGTGGAGCAAAAGGCAGGCAAAGGGAGAGATCAAGGTGGGTTGGAGGAGGAATAAGCATGGGAAAATGGAAATAAGGAGGACAAAAGTGCACAGTCCCATTTTAACTTGCTACCGTCCTATGTTCTTAAACTCTGTTCTAACTCTCTTCTGTGTGGTCTTGCTGTCTGTGTAGTGGTGCCTCACTATCATATCTTAAAGAGGACTAGCTGACAAGGGGGAGAACACCAGAGCCTTGAAAGAGACAGAAGTTAGACCTGGTCAGGGACCAGGTCTGTGACCAAATTTAAATGAGGCTGTGGGCTTGGGCTCACACTCTGACTGCTACCCTTTTCCCAAACTTCCGTTAACACACCAGAAGCTTCAAAGGGAAGAGGAAACCTCTAAGGCCCAGAAAGCACTTAAAAAAATCTAGATATATGGTCTGAGGTACAAATAGCTCCAAACATTCAGGGTTGATGGTAACACATAAGGGAGATATCAGATGCCTTCAAAAGTAAGGAAAACTCACTAATACTGCAGCTGTAAAAGGCTGTTACAATATCATTAACAGGTAGCACTTGTCATTTGCACTGGTCATTAGCAGTGGTCTTAACATTGGGTGCCCTCACAAATGAAGGCATAGGAAAAACAAAATAAACAAACAAACAAAACCACTTCCCCCCCAGTAATCATCAAGAGAGGAAAAAAATAGATTTAAATTTATCTATCTAGTCTGTTTGCTTTCTCTTCCTTACTGTAGGCACATTCAAGGAATTCAAAAGTTTTGTGAGCCAGTCAAGGCTTCCTGGGGATCAACTAGCAATTAATGAGCTCCACAAAATTTTGCAATTATTATTTTCTTTCTAAAGAAAGGTAATTAGTCCATTTTCTTGTATTGCCAGTGATACAAGACAGGGGAGATTCTAGATTTTCTCATTTATACTGTCAAAACATGACTTGTGCCAATGGCTTCTATCATTTTGTGTTTACTAGTAGATTCTCATGCCATGATCCATCAGCATACTCATGTTAATTACTAAGCTCTTCTCCTGATCTCTCTTATATATTCAAGATTTCTGGATGCAGTTTTTGTTCTGAGAGCGATGTGTTTTCTTTCCAGTGTTAAAGATGGGGAAGAAAAGCATATTCCAGATGCATTGGCTAGTGGAAGTAGGGATAAAAAAAAAATCTCTTGAACTATCAAGGACCTCAGTGCCTCCTGACCCCTAATTAAGTAAAGCTTTTTTGGTGCCTTGCTGTGTTGAGAATCAAAGTCCTTTTCCTTTCTGCAAATTGAAGCGCTGTAACTCTCTGTTGCTAAATGTTCCATGTCAATTACATTTTGCTCAGTTCAATCGCAGGATCCTGCAGCTCATATGGTTTTCAAAATTCAGCTTTTGACTGGGCAAATAAGTCTGGCTTACTTGCAGTCAATATTGTCAATAAGTAACAGCTATCAAGTATAGCCTTATGTATTTGACAGAGTTTTCTCCATTATTTCCCTTTCATGAAATATTAATGAAATATTCATGAAAGGGAAATAAAAGTTTGTGGAATAAAACTACTGTTAGATGAAGAAGACATAAATATGTCAACCTTTCCTAGAGACTGAATAGTAATGTATTTCCATATGACAGTAGTTAAAGAGAGGAGGAATACCCAAGACACATCAGAATTTAGTCTCTTTCAACAAAGGTACTTGTTCTTGGTGCTATGATATGCATTATATCTGGAGTCAAAAGAGCTGCATGCAGCTTCTTGCAGAATCTGACATTACTGTGGCGATTGGGGACTAGAAGAATCTATGTGTAGTTTATAATTGCATTAAAAGTTTGTATAAAACACACATTTTATGTATAAATTCTTAAGTCTTGAGAGGGACTGTAAAAGCACAAAATTTCAGATTTGAGGAAAGTTGGAAAATCTGTATTTACTCCTTGTGTCAATGAAAACCATTGTAGAAAAAGAAGGAGCATGAAGCATCAAAATTTGAGAAACAGGTTATTGTAGCTGAGGAACTGTCTTCACCTGTTTTTGCACTACAGACACAGCTCCGTGTATCTGATTGTCAAGATGATTGAGACCAGTGGCCTACCACAGTAAAGTAAGGACATTTCAAATGGATGTGTCCTGAGAGTGCAGGCAGAACTGTGACATAGAGTAAACTCCAGGTATGTTTCAGAGAAAGTGGATGGTCTCTAAACAGCCCTGTTACCTTACTTTTTCTCCCTGGTAATCTGGCCTTAATAACAACTATTTTAAGGAGCTGTTTGTAAAAACCTGCCTTGTTACGCTCATTTGTAGCCCTGAAAGAAGGAAAAGAATGAAGAACAGAATCAGTGATTTTCAGAATAGGAGGCCTCATTCACAAATCACAGTCTGCCCAGCCTCTTCTCTCCTTGCCATTGTGTATTACTTCACAGTAATTTGAGACTACCTTGAAATAGCTCAAAGACAGGCAGTCTTCACTAACTGCAAATCTTGTTATTATAATATTATAAGGCATGGACATTACATGGACAATCTTATGAATACATAATCAGTGGATGCTGGGCTTGGGGAGTGAACGAGCAAGTCTGTGGGACTTAGTTGCTCTCTAAGGTTAAACAACAACAGAGGGTTAGTAAAAATAAACATATTTCCTTGCTTGGACTAAAATAATTAAGTATTAGTTTCATTAAAGTGTAATTTCATGACAGTCCCTGTTTGAATACCATGTGGATCTTTTTGAGTCAAAATGGTGAGTTTGGACAGCCAAAGGAATACATGGATAACAAAGTAAATGTTCTCCTCAGAATTCCCTCAGTTCCTGGAATATATTTATGCAAAGTACTTTGCTTATATAAGCCTGGGAAGAGTTGAAAATGTGATGTAGAAGTTTAAGAAGATGACTAAGTATCCAAGATGCATCTAACATGTAAAATTTGTGTTCAATATAATTTGAAAGGCTGATTACAACATTGCCGTACTAGAACTTGAGTACTACTATTTCTGTTAGGAACTATTTCAAATGAATAATGGCATTTCCTCTGTTTTGTAAGAGGCTATTTCATAGTTTTTCACTTAATGCAGAGCATCAAGTGGTGAAAAATGACAGCTGAAACTAGTAACTACAATTCTTTATATGTTTGCTTCATTTTGCTTTCAGCTCACATCCTGAAAGAGGGAAAAAAATGCAGAATTTTTTCCTCCAAGATTAGATTTCATGCAGATAATTTATGACTTGCTAAAAAGGCTTTCATTAGATCACATTTCTGTGGATTCATGTCAACATTTGATCTATCAAATTTATTTGCACAAAGGATGATGAAAGTAAACTCTAAACTTGCAAAACCATGTTATTAGGAAGTGATTATATTAATTAGACCATCAGATATCATGTTTTTCTGCTTCACTTATAATGGATAAATTAGATCAGCTTTGAAGATAATAGAAGACTCTATAATGTTAAAGAAGACTCCTGCTTTCTTTCTTTGCTAAACTTGAAATGTACATTTCATGAAAAGCACAAGGTTTTAGAGAGAGAAAGGACCTTCATGTTATTCAGAGGGCCATGTGCTGTCCAGAATAGTAAGATTTATTCCTACTTTTTCTGTAGCTAATGGTCCTGTTTGGGTCAGGTTTTTGATATGAGATGCAGCTGTACTGGCTGAACTGAATGCCTAAAATTGTAATCAAATATACAGCCAGTGAAAATAAGACATACAAAAAACAGACAAAACAAAATATCAAGGCCTAGCTCTTCATCCTGGCAACCACCTAAGGGAGATAGTTGTTCTGCAAACAGTAGCCTAAAATATATATGCTTTGTTCCCCATTTGTGAATTGTTTATGAGTTTTGCTTGTCTGTACTTTGGAGGCAGAAAAGAAAAAATCCTAAAGAATAATTCCTTAACAAATGTAGACATTACAAGTATGGTAAGAGAAAAAAAAAGAAACATCCAAACCCCACAAACTCCAAAATAAAACCACTCCCCTTACATTTAATGCAATATTCAGTATGCATCATGAAAGAGGATAATACTGTAAAAGAGCAGAACACTACCTAATTATTTTCTCAGTGTCTGGGTTATTCTAAGTAAAAGCAATACATGATAATCTTACTACTGGGTTGCGAGGGTTTTTTGAAAGTTCTAATAAAAAGCCATTTAGGTAGGAGGCTTACTTTACCTCTGTAATTATAGATCTCAGGAAAGAGTTTAATATTCCTATTCTAAATTTTGAAATCATAACCCTTGCAAACTTGCTGATTGGTAGCAATCAACTTACGGCTTAAGAGATGTTTAGTCATGAATGTCTTAGGAATGTTCAAGATTATTGACAATAACCTGCAGCTGGTAATAAAGCCTTAATAAGGTTATATACATTTAAAAAGTGAATGCACTTGATTAGATTTCTTTTTCACATAGAGCATAAGTTTTTGCTGAAATTCTAGGCCAAGACTAAGTATGCATAAAAATTTATTAGATCAAGACACCTGAAACACAGCTATTGCCCTGAGCGTAGCATACGTCAGATGAATTAAATAACACATGCCACATAAACCAAATTGGCCAAAACACCTTTCCAGCCTGTTTCTCTTCAAGGTCTGGATAGCCTGGGAAAGCAAAGTGTAGGGGGAAGGTGCTGATGCATACTAAAAGGGGTAGGACTTGTTTACACGTACACTTCAAGCAAAAAATATAGGCTACACTTACCAAGAGACAGAGAGATGTCCTAATATGCAGTTAGAACAAATGCTAGCTAACTCCCACTGCTTCAAGAGCAGATATTCATACATACTCATGTTGGCTGATGTTGATATCTATCTCTTTTTTCATTCTGTTTATTTTCTGTCCTCTTCTACTCAGGCTCTGACACTTGTATCAGTTGATGCTCAACATCATGGTGAGTTGATGAAGAGGAGTTTGGTACTGCTCTTTCAGCAAATGCCCTGACCCTTTAAGAAAAATATTTGTGAAAAAGAAATCTTTGAGTAACAGAGAAAACAGAAAGTCTGCGCTGTTTTTTTTCTTATGTAATTCATTATTTGCCTCCCACAATTTATTTAAATTTCATATTTTTTCCCAGTTTGACATGGCATGGTCCATGGTATTCTTTCTATTATTCCTTACTTAAATTAAATGTAATTTTTTAAGTAAAGTGTTACCTTTGGTCTTAGTTCTGTTCATGCTTTTATCACATATATTAATTCAATTTCCATGTTTTCATTCACAAGCTCAGTTCTATGAAGCAGTCTACAACACATGCATATTCCTCCATTCACCTATTGCAGAAATATCTGTTCAGTTAGATCTACTTTTTTCCTTCATGTGTTGAATAGGAATGGATTTCTGAATTCTTGCCTTTTCATGCTCACCATTTCAACTTTTGCAGCAGTACATACACTTCTCTTCTGTTTGTAGCTATTCAAACTTCTGTTTCAGACATAGCTGTTAGCAGTGGGGTTATTTTTGGTATTAAAACACTCTATTTCCATTGGAAATTAGGAATGAAAAGTTTTCCTTTGCACATGTACCTACTTCTTAATATACAGTACATTTCTTCAATTTATTGTTTTCTTTTACTTTAAAACTTGTTCAGTATTTTTCAATAAAAAACAGATCAGAGGACTCAAAGTAAGAAAAAAAGTTGAATGAGATCTCAGCATGTCATCTTTACCAATCCCCTGCTCAAACCAGGGCTAGCTTCACAGAAAGATCAATCAAGCAAGGTGCCATCCAGTTGAGCATTGAAAATCCTCCTGGGCAGAGGTTTCAGAGTCTCTCTCAGCAACCTATGTCAATGTGAAGAATTATATTCTATTGGAATTCTACTGATGTCCTTTTCAAATTTTTTTTGTTAAAACTAGTTGCTATTTTTAGTGGAGATTAGTGAATCAACCTTATTTATGATCATTATCTTCCGCACTTCCAGGAACTTCCTTGTGTCTCAGAATCAGTAGAGACATAGGAAGTCTTTTGAGAAAATGCATGGTTCAATGGCTTGCTGGATCACTAACTGGAATTCATATTAATTTAATTGAGTTTTTCTTTAGAAAGTCCTTAGCAGTTTTATGTAAGTGAATTTAACATTTGTTAAATTTCTAATGTGGCATACACAAAGCCTGTGCATTTATTAGGTTGGTTTTTTTTGAACGTTAATGTGCAGATATTAATGTCAGTGAGGAGATGAAGATGTGATACGAATGAATGAATTCTGAATGATAGAGGGCTGTCATTTGCACATGAATCAAGACTGATCAAAGAGACTCCAAGTTTTCCCTAGTCTTAAGGGAATCAAAAAGGGAAAAGTGCTGCATATCACCACCCACTCTCATGCTAAACAGTCTCCCAACAGAGTTGTAATAGGAGAAAACATCAGTGTAGAACAGTATAAATGAGTTACTAAGGCAGAGTCCTCACTAGGGAAGGTTTAACAATGGCCTTCTCTTGATTTTTTTTTATTATTCCTCTTTTTATTTCTTATTACCATCAAAACTGCTATTCAAAGCTGAATTTTGTCAACTTTGCCTTTAAGTTTCTATTGGAAGAGATAGATAATATAGTTATTCATAAGAAAATTATTTTTTGAATGTTTGATCTTTGATTTTTTACATTCACATCTATTTTTTATTTGTTTTAAAAATGTAAATAGCTTATTAGACAATCTAATATATCATTTCACAGATAACTCAGATAAACACAATTTACATGAGCGTGTGATTACTGCTGCAGTTGCTGTGACTAAAATGACAACTTTCTGCAACAGGACAAATAATTGCTGCAATTTTTGCCATCTTAATGATGAACAAATGAGTCTACTCTTGAAGAGGTCATCACTCTTGTTCAGAGGTTATTGCACTTTTTGTTCTTTGCAGAAAAGGATTGTGTCTGAGCAAATGCTACCTTGGGCTACTTTTCAAAGCCAACACCAATGGGGCTCTGGGTCACAGAATTTTCTTTGCTGTTGGTATAAACTCTCTAATGATGATGGCACAACAAGTTTCGAGCTAATGGAGCTTTAATTACTAGCTCTATTTTGGTCTCATTTCTCCATTTGGAAATAGCTATCTCTAGCCCACTTATTGCTGGAGTCTTCTCTGTGAAAATCCGCCTCCAGAAATCCACACTAATTTGGGGATCAGAATTGAGCTTTATGGCTTCAGCACCGAAGCACACTAACTCCAGAAATGAATCTGAATACACCGTTTCTTTTAGATATCTGCAATCCTGAAAATGCTATTCAAGGTGAAATCAGAACACCTAAAGGTAATAATAATTTTCCAGGTAATTTTACAGGTAATATATCAGTGTTATTAGTCCACGAGATTTATTTCTTTCTCTTATTTCTTAAAAGAGGAAAAAAATAAGTTTAATATAAATGTATATATATGTGTGCTTATGAAACATAGTTTTCGAGTGGTGGTTAATTAGCTTGCTTTTTTAAATTTATGAAAGAAATACAGAAAAGCATTTGTATATAAAATTAAACAGTGTGAAGAGTTTTAACTTAAATTATTTGTATATGAATTTAAAGTAGATTATCTAAACAACTAAGTCATGGATGGATGCTTTTAGAGAAAAATTAAAGAGGTTCAAATTTTGTCCACACTGAGTGACATTGTATGTAAATAAAGTTAGACATAATTTTAACTCTTAGCAGTAGTTCAAACAAGATTTTAATGCAGTCTAAAGATTCAGTGGTATTTTTTTTCCATGTATCAGAAGTGTTTGAGTGTTTGGTTTCCTGTACTTGGCTGAATTTACTGGAGCTATGGGATTAAATATTTGAAAATTTATAAAAAATGCAGCCTCAGAATGGAAGAATTCCACAATTTGCTTGTACTATGAGCATAAACTGTCAGGTACAGTATAAGGTTTTACAGATGTGTCTGTATGGTGCCATACTAGCAGATCTCGAAGAAAAGGAGTTTAGCTTTTAGATGGGTGATCATGAATTGCCTATAAATATGAATGATATTTGTGTTAGCCTAAGCCAAGAGTCACAGTTCTTCAACTTGAATTCAGTCACAGAATATTTATGCACGTTGCATCTTTCTATGCCTTTAGAAATGGACACCAAAAATTGCTGTGAAAGCACCAGAATGAAACTGAGTTCATTATTTCCTAGAATTGCTGTAAAGAAGGCAGTAAGAGCTCCCTGTGGCATGATCTGATAAGCCAGTACAATTTTCTGGAGCTTTATGAATGCCAACTGACTTAATAACTGTACTCTCATCATCAGTTGTCAAAGGGGTGACAGCTCCTGGTAGGCATCTTGGCTCTAATGAGCTCTTGGCTAAAATTTGATTTTTGAATTGGGAGTATGACTGTGCAGCTTCCTGCTTGGACACCTTTTCATTTCTTCTCTCATGCATTTTCCCCTCCACAACCATTTGCTCACAAGCCAGCAAAGTCTTCTGTCTCAGTTCTTTGTTTTAATTTAGATCCACACCTGTTTCAGCATTTGTGCTGTCATTCAGAGCAAGTTGTGCTGCTTTTGGTCATTCCTCTACAGTAACAAGGAGAAGCACAGAGTGATGACAACCAAGTTAGTGCCAAGCATGGGACTCTGCCACAGTACATCATTGGCAGGGGGCTACAGGTACCAAATACTGGTAGGTACATCTTTCTGCTGCTGTGACTATTTTGCTTCTGGTTTGAGGTTTCATAATTTGTACTTCTCCACAGTGCAAGAAACCAAAGACTTAAGATTCATCTTATCCACTGCTAAGCTTACCCTTTTTCTAAATAACTATTTTATTAAAGAAATTATAATAATTTATTTTTCCCAGGAAAAGAGGGGGTTCTATAGCATGCTACACTGGCCAAAGCACAGTTCTGCAGGGACTGTTTGCTCACATCTTGTTCCCTGCCTAAGGTAGGTAACCTTCAGTGAGGTCAAGCGTTCTGGGAAGAACCCAAAATTATTATTGCAAAATTATTAGCTTTTCAGTTTTACTCCAAAGCTTTTAAATAATGAATAAACCAGCTTTTTATTTTTTTCACAAATTTAGATTATTGATTTATGAAATTAACAGTTGCTGGAGTTAAATAATAAAATTCTGTTAAACTCTTCAAATAATATATGGGAAGGATATTATATACCTTCATGCATATCATCCTTTGAAATGAAACAATTTTTACTTTCTGAAGTCTCTGCTTTCATTCAGACAGAAGATAAAGTTGTTACCTCATTTCCATGACTTAATCATTCATTATATTTCTGGACATACATGGCAATATTAAACACAGCCACTAATAGCTTATGAGGGTTATTACTGTTTCCTAAATAAAACAGGTTAATAATTCCCTGAGGGGACTAATGAGGCTGTGGTTTTGGTATAATCACGTTAATTTTCTGATTGTGAAGGTACAAACAAGTGAAAAAATAAAATAATAGATCCTTTTAAAAAGCTGATTGATTCTGTAAAGTGCAATGTTTGTTAATTACATGGTCAATTTCATGCTGGCATTCTCTGTTCAGAAGATGCAAACTAAAATTAATTTACCTGGGTGAATTCATATCAGTACTGACTCTTATTCAAAAGAATCTGTTGGCACTCCTTAATGACAAATGAATACTCTTTTTTCATGGAAAGTTTGAATCAATCCATTGTGTTTCCATGGACTATTAAATTATCTTTTTCTGATGGACTAATAGAAGCCATATCAGATACCCATTAATTCACACTGACAGACCTAAGAAAATATATCCTGATTGGTTTTACCTTCCAGTGGTGTCTTACAAAGTTAACTGAGATTTAGTGGTATTGTATCAAAGTTCCCTAACATTTAAGCTTTTATGCATCTATGACAATCAACCAAGTTAAATTTTTTTTCAGAAGAACTAAATCCTGTCTAACACCAGTCTTAGGCTTGGAATACATCTTCTAAGGTTTTTTCCAAACTGGCTAGATCTTTACGTACCTTGAGTGCTTTGATGAAGAACTTAATTTAAAGCAGCCTCCAATATTTTAAGTGCTACCTGACTTGAGAAACACACTACTGCATTTTCAATTCTTCTAATTTTGAGCAAGATCGTAGTTTACATTTATTCACATAGTGTTCTGGTTTAGGGCAAATTTGGGAGAATAAAAGAAGCTTCTATAGAATAAAGAAATAAAACATCTCTGTAAAAATCAGTGCTGTAGCACAACTCATTTCCTAAAGAGTCAACTTGTACTAAATAACACATAATAAACATTTAAATGAAGTATAATCTGACCAAAATTCATGTTCTGTCCTGTAGAGAACAGATGTTTGCAAATTATTTTGCTTCTAAGATAGTCCTCAAAAGCAGAAGGATATTTTAGCATTTAAATTAAGATATAATTGCTCTCTCTATAATTGCTTATGTTTTGCTACCCCTGTAGCCTCAGTTTCTTCTTTCTGGTGGGACTTTTTGAACTACAAGGATCAGTTGAACAGTAGTGCATTTGCTGTTCTGATTTAAATGAAAAAAAAGGGGAAATATCGTAGTTTAAGAAGTACTCTGGTCTTTAGAAAGAAGGGTATTTTAATCTGGACAACCATAAATCCTGCTTAAAGCTCATACAAATTTAAATTAGGAAAAAAATCTTGAATTCCCAACTAAAATAGCATATCAAGTTTTAAACCACAAGTTTTATAATACAGTTTTTCTTTCCTATTGTTTAAAGAACAAAACATTTTCTGATTTTCAAGTCTCCTTACTCTGACATAGCTCCTTGAAAAGTGCATCACTTAATATTATAAAGTTTTCCAATATCTGGTATTTGTATGCATTCTGCTGATATCATAAATACTCATGTTTTCATTCTAGATGCTTTTTGGTTGCAGAATTGGACACAGTTCAGAGGCTTACTGTGTTCTTCGTATTTTCTTGGAATGCAATTACCCAAGACAAGACTTTGTTTCTTCTTTTCATTTGTTTAGCGAGACACCAGTTTCACTAAAATCTAGTAGGATTAACTAAAATCTAATCAGATTTTTTGGATTGAAAGGAAAGTAGTTGCACTATCTGAATTTTAAATAGAAATTCAGTGAAATCTCAGAATAAATAGTGTGAAAGTATGATAAAATAGTACCCTACTGGCTTAGGGAGGTAGAAAATTAAATAGCTCCTAGGGGAATCTCAAGAGGCAGAACCATGCAAGAAGTATTGGTCCATACTTAGAAAAGCCCCAGTTAATACAGTCAGGAGAAAGTTGAAGAAAAAGAAGGCACTTCTTCTAAGACAGTTTCTTGAACTTCTACAAGGAAGGACTCTGAAAGAGGTGACCGGGTTCCCACTCAGGGGGGAAGACAGAGCTTTACCTCTCTGACTGCAGTGCTTCGCACCCTCTGGAAGTGTCATCTTAAAAGCTCCACCAGCTTTGGCTCATCAGGGTGAATACAAGCTGCTCTATGAGGCTGAAGCCCTTCAAATCCATTTTTTTTTCTATGTTTTTTGTGATCCATGGCTGTCTCTTTCAGTTCAGTATGAAATCCGCATTTTTTAAGCTTTGTTTACTTAGTGTCTCCAAAGAAGAATATTTAATTTTCTTAATATAGGGATGATAGAATAGTCCACAAGTGTGCTCATATGCTTAACTTTTGATTCTTACCTATATTAACTAAGATATATAATATTATGAATTCTTCAAATTTTACCTACTTAAACCTACTACTCTACCAATATTTTAAATTTTGTACTGTTATTTCAAGTGAAAGGTAATCTGAACTTCTGGTATCATTCGTGTTCCAAATTCTTTTGTTTTCTTATTCTACTGTACTATTGTCTACTGCATCAATATTTCCCACAGTAATCAATTTTCATTTCCATATTTATTCTTTTGTAATCTTCCAATCTGTGACTGGAATTTCTTTTTATGAATAGGTATCTTCTGTTTGAATATTTCCTATTTTATGTATATTACATGAATTAGATCAATTCCTGAGTAAATGTCTGAATTTCAAATATAATGCAAGTTTGTTTGATCCAACATTGTTATAGCTTAGTACCCTTACAGCCAGTTCAATCTTCTGTTAATTTGAAATGGTAGTAATTTTCATATTGAACAACTTAACAGGACATGTATGATATAAGAAGACTCATGTACATTCTTGCTTATGGAAAATATTCAGCATACAATTAGCTGTTCTTCTTAATTGTGCATATGTTAACCTGATTATTCTCACAGTAAATTTTAAATTCTTTTGGAAATTCTGAAGCAAATATCTTTATGTCTGACAACAGCAAATTTTGTTGGATTACATTTGGAGATGTAAGACTGTGATTTCACAATACTATTCCATGTCATTTCTGCATTACTTTCCTATCAGTAATAGGTTTCATGTAAAAGGACAGAGAAAAAGAGACCAGGAGAGATCTCAATTTTTACCTGCATACTTTTCAGCATGTCATTTTATAACAAGTTTTCATCCTAATGTTAACCCCTTGGAATATGGTTTTTATAGTTGTATCTCATGATGGAGAACAAAACCTTAGCATAACCTCTTGAATTTCAATGGCAGATAAATAAATCCTGGAATAAAAAGAGAAGACAAATTGGAAATGTCAAAACTCTAGGCTATGTCTTTAAGTTCAATGTTTCTAGCAAAGTTTCTTCAATTCCTTAGCAAAGAGAAAAGCTGCATATTTATACCAGAAAAAAAATGAAACCAGCAATGATTTACACCCTCAAGAAGCAATGTAATATTTTGTAAAAATTTAATTAGGCTCCTGGCAATTCTTCTTAAAGTGCAACTGAAGAGTTTTGAGGTTTTTGAGATATCACATTGGGTTTGAGCTTTCCAGCTGATTTTTCTATGTAAAATAATTTTTCTTTTCCTACATGGATCACTTTATTGAACTTACCATTGGAATGCTGTGAAATAAACAATTCTTTACTGTTTGTATGGATCTTTAATTACTTGCTTCTTTCACTATAGCAATACACACTATCTGTTCCTGGAAAAACAGGAAATCAGCAAATACCAAGAAATCATGAAACCCTGAAGCAAAACCCAGACTTACATTATGTGACAATTAAAGGGTCAATAATGTCTCAGTGTGGAATTACCCAGAATGGTGGCAAGAGTTACTCCAAGAACCAGGCAAAACAGCAATATTAGATTTGTATCCTTGTTTCGTAAGCAAAGGAATTTATGCTTTCCTAAGTTTATTTTGAAGATAGATTGCGTAAGTGTAAAGCTAAGAGTCTCGATGCTGAAATTTATCAACTAGAATTACTTGATTGTGTCAATACAAAGCTTCCTAAGTACAATTTGAACTTATGGGCTTTCATTAGTCAAGTGGAAGAATGTTGAAACCTGATGTTCTATAAATCAATGACAAATTTTCTGTTAAATGTCATACATTTAATTACAAATTGCACATTTTTAGTACCACTTCAGGTTTTCTGATAGTCACAAATGTATGGAATGTCATGGCTTCTGTTCTTGAATCATTTGGGAAAAATAATGATGTTGGTTTATAAAGTGGAAAGATACTTTGTTCTCAGGGTGAAACCTTTTTTGGCTCGCCAAAGATAATTGCAAGTCATGCTATCAGGATTTATTGACTTGAAGTCCACAAAAAATACAGATTTGAATTATCTCTGCTGGGAATTGCTTTAAAGGGATATTATTGTTATTAAAAGTTGACAGATTTAGTCTGAGAACTGTACCCAAACAGAAAATTGTTGAATTACATTGTTCAGACCTGCTGAGGGCTATTCAATTGTGATGACACTGATTATTAGATCTGCCTGTTCTTTTTTCTGTGGTAAACCACACACAGTAAATTATACTGCAGGAAATTTGTAATGTTTTTCAAGATATCCAAAGTACTGTTAAAATGATATATAATTTGCTCTGTGTATTGTGGAGTTATCTTACAAGATTACTTGTTTCTACTGCAGAATTAGAGTGTCTTGCTCACTTTTACTCCTGAAATCCCAAGTTTTAAATGTTTTATTTTTTAGTATAAAATTGCAAGCCTAAATTAATTATTTTTTTTTTTAGAAAAGGAGACTACATACAGTAACAAAAGGCTGTATTTTGTTCTCAATGTTAAATTCAGTTGAAAGCAATATGTTTTTATGAAAAAGACAAAAATACAAAATAAATCCATCAGAATCCATCAGTATGTTCTATTGTGCTACAATAATGCTACATCAAATTGCTTTGCAGACAAATGCAAAATAAGTGTATTTGAAAAATGCTTCAAAAATGGTTAACCTGCAGCATTGCAAACATAATGAAAATGAAAATTATTAATGAAAAATATGTCTTATTGAAAAGATAATAATTTATCTAAACTCAGGGTTCATTAAAAATAAGAGGATTGAGGATTTAGACTATTTTTTTTCAGTAATTAAGAGGGGTACAGTTATATCTACCACAGTGTTTCAAAAGTATCAGCACTTACAGACATTTCTCAGTTGATTGAGGATACGTAGAATGAGAGCAAAAATGAAATTATTCTCAGAAAGTAAAAAAAAATATTTGTTGTTGCTAAGAAATGATAAAAAGCCCTGCAACACCCCACAAGATTAAAAATAATGGAAGGGGTCTTAGTAAAAGGTTTTTCACTTATACTGTGAAATTAGTCCTAGTTTTTCATATAGCAAATGATCATAATAGCAAATGAAGTAGTGTTTGTGAGATTATTTGATGAGTAATTGATAGAATGTGTTTTGTCAGAGAAGCATTATCTTCTCCTGCAAGAGAAGATAATGAAATTTTGGATGAAAATGGTGTGTCTGAGGCCTCCAATTACCACAGAAGAACCAATGAAATAGAAGAATTTAGTGCTTCAATGCCCAGATGGAGATCAGCCACAAGTGCTGTCCCTCAGAGGTCCATACTGGGCCAGTACAGTTTAATATCTCCATCAGTGACATAGGCAATGGGAGCAAGTGCATCCTCAGCAAATTTGGAGGTGACATCAAGCTGAGTGGTTCAGCTGACCCACCTGAGGGGCTGGATGCCATCCAAAGTGATCTTGGCAAGCTCTAGAAACAGCTTGTGTGCTATTCATGGGATTCAACAACCCCAACTCCCACTGCCTTTATTCACAGGAGGTGCTCCAGACCTCTGATCATCTTCGTGGTCCTCCTCTGGACTCACTCCAACAGTTCCATGTCCTTCTCACGGTGGGGCACACAGAGCTGGATGCAGCACTGCAGGTGGGGTCTCACCAGAGCAGAGGGACAGAATTCCCTCCCTCCCTTGCTGTCCACACTGCTTTGGATGCAGCCCAGAACAGGATTGGCTCCCTGGGCTACGAGTGCCCATGGCTGGGTCATGTCCAACCTCTCATCCACCAGCAGCTCCAAGTCCTTCTCAGCAGGGCTGTTCTTGATTTGTTACTCCCCCAGCCCCTCTTGATACTAGGGGATTTCCCAACCCAGGTAACATCCTTGCACTTGGTCTGGGTAAACCTCGTTAGATTCCCATGGACCCACTAATTTAGCTTGTTGAGATGTGGTTAGTAAGCTGGAAAAAGAGAATGAAACATTCCCTGTTAAGGAAAATTATGTATCTCTGGGAAATACTTAAAATTAAAAATACCACACAGGTCCTTTTTGACATAAGTGTTTGGGGCTTTGCCTGAGGCACAGAAGAATCACAGATATATTAAATGAAAAATAACCCCAGTATATTTCATCTTAAAAAATCAAGATCACAGGTAATGCTCATGCTTTCCTTTGCGCATCTGTTACCTGTGTCATGGTTTCAGGACAGAATTTGAAGAGAACCTACAAGACCATGCTCTGGCCATGTGTTTGCTCTCAGTGGTCTGTTTATGATTCATTAATATCATATATTGAAATCACTTAAGAAAGAACCACAAGCACTGGAAATTACAAAATCTGACATATTTGCTATCATAAAACTGATTATTGGACACTATCTTAAACAACTGACTTATGTACATCCCCCTGGATTTACCCTTGCTAGTACCCTTCAAACAAGTAAGCATGCTGAAACTCCTGAATTCCTGAGGCATATGTTTCAAAAAGCACATAACCCAGAAAGAGTAGCAATTTTTATCTTTGTTTAGAAGGAGCTGGTTATAATATTTATTTGTTGTACTTCACATAAGGCTCATTATCAACATCAAATGCCTGTAAGAGCAAGAGGAAAGGAGCAGACAAACATTTTTCATTTTTCTATGACAACCTGCTGTTTATGTACCAAATCTTTAAAGGATAGAAATCAGCAGAGTCCTATTACAGTCTGTTGAACTACATGCCTTTCAACAATTGTAGTTTTGAGACCATAACCCAGAACTCTGAAACAAATGTTTTTGTCTTTCTGTCTTTAGTTTCAGTTTCTTTTCAATTAATATTTTCTTCCAGGTGGAAAGTGTGCCACTCCATAAATAAAGTTTTCTTTTAAATCTTCACCTTCATTTTAATCTTGTATACCTTGCTGGAAACTTATTTATTACATTGTATAAATGAAATAACATCTTCAGGATTTCTCTTCCTCTTACTTTTAAATGTAGCAATAAAGCAAGTTTCTTATACTGTGGGTAGACATTTGTATGTTTACTACTTAGAATTCTATTATACTCCCAAAATGTAATGTACACATATTCTTGTCTTGGTAATAATCTACTTTTCTGTTACTACAGTCCTTGTTGCAGTCACTCATATATTGTACTTTTTTTTTTTTTTTTGAGCATTGCCAATACCAAACCCAGAAAAATGTGAGAACTAAAATCACTAAGCAATACATTAATTTGCCATAGTTGTCTTTATTTTTGTTCTTCAGCAGTTTGGTGAGCTACTTAACAATAAAATTCTAAGCACTTCTACATGCATGTGAAAGTTGTCTGATTAAAAATTTTAATGCAGGACCTTAAAATCAATTCTCTGCCATGCTAAGATTTTAAAGTTTCTTTAGAAGAGTGGATAAGGGCTCAATAGATGTAAGATGATGGTGAGTGTTTAGTAATCACCATAACAGCAAGATGCTGGTGAGCCAAAATATGTTTTTATCACCTGCAGCTTGTTTAATCCAAATTCACCAGTTACACGCACATTAAGGAGGGTCTTGTAAAGACTGGATGTTTTCCTCTGGATTTTTTTTTCTGTCTGTATTCTCATGCATAACTGATAGTCAACTGTGGCATTTATTAAAAGAAATTCTTATCTCTTAAGAGGAATCATTTCCATTCCTGGAGTCTTGTGCATCTACCTACAGGCTCGGTGATTTTTCTTTTCCTCACATAGAACCTTTAAAATGTAGATTGAGTTATAAAATTAAAATAGATTTTGTGGCTATCTACAGAAGGGGAAAAAACCCCAAACAAAACCCAGCACCTGGAGGATATCTAATTTACTTATCCTTTTGCTGATGTCTATTTTTATTTCCATGTCTGATGCAGAAAACACACATGGTGTGTAACTAAACATTTTCTATTAATCTGGAGATGACACTTGCAACTTTTTGACTCATCAAGTAAGAATACTTGCAGGCAAAATAGTCCTTTTACTCAACTGAATTCAGAAGACAGCTCAGAATGGAGTTCATCTGAAGTGAAAAACACAGAGTTAATATCACTTCAGTTTTAATGCTGAGTACATCTCTGCCTACCTGTTTTGTTGACTTCTGTGCTACTCTCAGATTAGTGGATATAGGGAAGGAAAGGGACAGAGGACCCACCTGAACTCATCGGTCACATAGTAACAAATGCACTTGTGATTGATGAACATTAATTCTAGAAGGTAAAAGGCAATTTATACAGTAGTGTGCCAGTGCAGCAGGTGGTAATCTTGGTATCCCTGGGTGGTGTGCACATTTGGAATGGGAATAGCATTGTACTGCTTCCATATTGTGCTCCTACTCAAAGAAAGAAGTAAGGATTTGTCATGTGTGTCTTGAAATGTTGTCCCATTCATAACTGAATTCTCAGTCCTAAACACTGTCCTTCACTCATGTACCTACTCTGATAAATAAAAATGCTTGGGTTTTTTAGTTTGTTTCATTTTTTTTTTTAAAGTAAGAAATATTGATGTGATTTAAACAAAAGAGTAGTCCACTAATAACTACTACATGATATCTGAAATAATCTTGGAACATAATATGACCAAGTTGTCTATCTTATGTCTAAAGACAGAATTGAGCCAGATTTTGATTCTCTTAAGAGGATTAAAAAAGGCACAGTAACTGTATGTATACTTTTACCTGTGATTTTCAAGATTTGAACTCTGTGCTTATATATGAGAAGTAATTGGTTGTTCTATACTTTAATTGCTATAATGGAGTAGATCTGAGCAAACTAGCAAATAAATTTAATTGATTTAGGAATTTTAAACCCAGAGAAAAAGCACTGCAACAATGTTCCTCTATTCAGAAGGTTCTTATGAATGCAATCAGGGAATAATACTAAGTTTTCACACCACGCTTCATGTCCTTTTCATCAGCCATTTTCCCACCTCTGAAAATAAAAAACCAAACCAAATGCTTCAACTAGTCCTGATTCATTGCTGGCAGATGTTTTTAACAAGCAGGCCAAAATTGCAAACCTTCCTCATTCTGATGGTATTATTTCCTTTTAAATTTTGTTTTCAGTACAGTATTGCCCCAATATATAAATTTTGTATATTATCTCCAACAGATTACAAGACTATGATCCCAAAAGGAATTTAAATATGAATGTTAGAAACAGAAAGTCTGGTCAAGGGCATGTTTTTTTCAAAATATTCTACACATGGATAAAAAGTATTCATTTTCCCAGACATATGAAAAATGTCAATTGCAATCATGTTTGAACATTTATGCTTTATACTTCCTTATATAAGGTGAATGTGAATATATTAGTTGTAAAATGGGAGTAAATGAGCACATGGAAAATCACTTTTCTTAGCAACACAACTCTAAAGTAAAAGTCAGGCCCTTTAAAATTCTTCTTATTAAAATTATCTTAATTAATCAAAAAACCAGTATTAAACATTGTCTCATGTAGCATTTGAATCTCAAGTTTAATTAAAAGAAATATTTTTACATTTTTGAAAGTGATGCCTTGTGAAGGCTGACCTAGAACAGAGGCTAGACAGAGCTAAAGAATAAAGCAGGTATTTATTGTAAGACCTCGATGGATCCACCTTGGGCAGCAAAAGAGCCCAGCCAGGGCTACCCCCAAAATGAACCCAAAAGGGTCACAAAGTGGACAACTGGTCACAGGGTCGCACACTTTTATAGATTCTGGTCCATTTGCATATTGGAGTTAATTGTCCAATTATAGCTTTAGGTTATGAAGTCCCATGCTTCTTGTTTTTCTCTCTTCAGTCCATCATCGTTTGTGCTCCTGGGCCTGAGATTTGGATCAATTGTCCTTGGTACCCAGCTAGAAAAGGAATTGTTTTGTCTACCTACTCTGTGAAGAGAGCTTATTATCCCCTAATATGAAGCTCAGAATTACACACTAAAGCAGCAAAGAATCTGAAAAATATAAAAGTTAAAACTGGAGGCATCACTACCACTACAAAGATGGATGAGCATTTTCAGAGTAACTTAAAACTAATCACAGAAATTCTCTGATGAATCTTTTCCATAAAGCATGAGATTGTGCTTTCTGAAGCAGGGAGGTCATTTACAATGCATTATTTTCAACAACCCTTTGAAATGACAGAGTGCTGAGTCATTTTATTTTGGCCGTTTTGCGGATGATTTTATAGGGAAAAAATGTTGACCTTTAATTGATGCTAACACTTCCAATTATCGATAGAGGATCATAAATTGTTCACTAACAGTGTTTCTTCCTCAGCTCAAACAGACGAGCCTAGAAAATTGCCTGGTTTCCCAATTAGAGGTGTTAATGCAACAAATAGAGATGAACAGAGTGAAGACACTATAAATGTGATTATAGGTGGTGGATTACAGTGCCTGCAAATAAGGCTGTGAAATGCTTTCAAGTGTAGTCAAAATGGTGTGCCACTCTAAGGCTAAGTATACAAAAAATTGTTCTCCTATTGTGAACGTCCTGTCTTTTTTTATGCACTGTTGCAGTCCAAGGAGAAACTTGAAACCATGCCAGGAGCTGGCCTTTACAACTTTTGCTAACCTTGTTAAAGCACCATCATGGTTAATCAAATTTGCAGTGATAAACAGATTACCATTCTGAATGTATTCCTGGGCCTTAACAGTTTAAATATTGGACTGCTGTGTCCATACTAACCCCATAAAAGATTTCTTAGTTCACTGTGCTAAAAACTCCAAAGAGTCCAGAGTTCTCTGCTGTTCTATGAGGTGACAGCAGGAAAACATTTCCTGAGAGGAAAACCAGCAAGTTTTGAACCTCAGTGTTCAGATAGGGTTAATCGACCCTAGTTAACCAGAAGCCAGACACTTCAGGTGAGTTAGTGTTTCTCAATCTGTGACAGTCACTAAAGTGGCAGAAGGTACTTCTTAAAATGATTGGTACATTCTGGCACAGAGAAAAAATAAACAAAAAACCATTGCTGTTCTCACAACTAGGGACCTCAAAAATGGAAAGAAAATAAAAAAAGAAAGTCTCCATAAAGCAATCCTTCCTGATATTTTAGCAACTGGCTCAACCTAATTCAAAGATTGCATCAAATCTAAATCTTAAAGTTGGGTGTGGTCAGGACAGGACCCAGGAATGGAGGGAAGGAGTAGAGAGGTGCTGCAGTGTCCACCATGGGTATTCAATGATGGAGGTATTAGACTACTTAAAGAATCATCATCACAGCTATTGACAAAAAAAGCAGGATTTAGTATGAATTTGCAAAAGTGCAACTGTGTGACAGAGCTAGTTGCTGAGGTTCACTACATTAATTACTAGCACTTGGATGAATTACTTAGGAAAATCAGATTAGAATCAATTTAGAATGATTTACACAGACACCAGAAATGCAAAAGGGCAAGGGTACAGAGGATACAGACACAAAAAAGTTGAGTGTGCAAAAGGGTTTACTAGCACTTAATCATTGAGCAGTTTACTATTTATAATATGATTCAATGAGATTTGCTATAACAGTGACTTAATTTTAGATTCATGATTACAAAACTCATACTGTTATCAATTCACACGCACACACACACAGAGGAGCAGAGATGTTCAAGAAACATGTAGGTGTGCTGCTCAGGTTCCACAGGTTGACACAAATGAGACTATTGATGTCTCCCACAGGAGGCATCTGCAAGTAGCAAAACCACAGTCCTAGAAGTGAGGAACTAAACCTCTCCTGTGAGGGAGAAGTGATTTAGCATCATTCTGCATGTGCCTGAGATTAGAATTCTTTGAAAATAATTATGGAAGCACGATTTACAAATTTGTAGGCGTTCATTGACCATTTGCAAGTCCCTAGGACCGTGTTGCTAAGTTGATGTTCATCCTCATCCACTGTCTGTAGGTTAATTATGTATCATTAAGAAATCAATAAAACACTTCACTTCTAATTTTGTTTAAGCTGCATGAACCAAACACTTTTCCCATAATTGGAATCTCTTACGTGTCTTCGGCAGTGGTCCAAAAGTCCGGAAACAGCTTAGTTTGCACAGTAGCAAGGGTAGATCTTCCTAGAAAATGACATGGTTTTGATGGAAGGTATTTTGATGTCAATCCATGGAATTACTTATTGTCAGGCAACTTTTCCTAAAATATGGCAAACAATACACAAATAAGAATCTTCAAAGAATATTAATCCAAATTACAAAGCCAAACACTCAAAAATTCCCATGTGATAAAAAAGCATTATATAGTACATTCTAAATATTAATGATAAAGACTTAAATAAGTAAAATAACAGAAAGTATTTTCAGAATTTTCTAATATAATGACGTTAACTTGATCCACTTTACTATTCCTATGGAAGGAATTCTACTGCCCTATAGCTATTAACTGCCATTTTTAAAAATCTATCATAACATGGAATGAAAGTTCCCTCTAAATAATTGTTACACACAACCAGAAGAGCATTTATGAAAGTCTAGGAAGGTCGGCGACTTGAATCTCTACTTGAATGTGATTAGTCTTTGCAGTGAGCTAAATTAAAGCAAAGTCAATTAAAATATTTTCCAAAATCATAGCTGTGAAAAAAAAAAAAAAAAAAAAGAGAATCATTATGCCTCAGATTTTTTTTCCAGTAATGTTTCCATTATATTTGCAGAATATCTCCTAAGAAATCTATAGAGATTTGGTAGAATAGTGAAACATGTTGAAGATTCTTCACTTATATCAGTTTCTAGATAAACTGTTTCAAGGACAAAGGAATTTTGCATTCTTTTTTCTGATCTTTTTATAGAATCTTCAAACTCTGTTTCTATTCACTCTTGTTTTCTAAAGTTTTTAGTTTTGTTTCTTTTTTTTTTAATTGTAATGTGCTTTCAACTATGTCTTTTTTGAACAAGAACAAAGGAAATTAGGAGAAGTATTTCCTTAGCTGGTACATCTGAACCACACTCACTGGACTTCTTCAAACTTTAGCTGTCATGTCCAAAATCATGATCTCCAAAAGTCCTGTTAGCTTTTTTTACCATGCGCTGAGCTCTACTCACCTCTTAATTTACTTTGCTCATGGAGCCTCCAACATAACATTCCTTTTCAGGAGGCAATTTCTGAACCTGCTTACAAATGAAAATAATTTGAAACAGAGATATATTTGCCTATGCTGTCTACAGAATTTAGGTATTTCTACTTTTCTTTTTTCTTTTTTTTTTTAACTTCTGTGGTTTATACAGGAATAAATACCCCACAGCTTCTTACACTTGTCCAATTAAAGTACAACTTCTTCATCATCTGTCTTTACTCCCCACCTTCTTGCAATATGCTGATGAACATGATCAACGATCGCATCCTCAACAGCAGAGCTCATGAAGATGTTCCCAAGAAATTATTTTTATTAAATCCAAGAATCAGTTGTTTAATAATGAAAGTCCACAGAATATGGATATGAAGCACAGTTTACATAATAAACTAAATCACAGGTTTGAGAACCCATAAAATTTGTTCTAATTTCTTGGGAGCAATAAAAGGGAAATGTGCTGTAATAAACTAAGCATATGATGATTAAGCAACTTTGGACTGAACAAGTTCTCTTTCTAATAACTTACATCATTCAAATTTTGCTTTGTAGCATATTTATTTAAATTTTTATGACACTGCATAATCATGCAGAATAAATTGAATTACTGCATACACTTACATGAAATCTAAGTTCAAGTACAAATATAATTACATAACTGCTGTAATTATATGGTCATTATTGCATGAAGAAAATATTATACAACTTTAATAACTTTGATTCTATTTCTCTTTATTCAAGAACATTTAAGTAAACAGATTATGTGTGATACCCATGCAGACACCACTTATACCACAGAAATATTGTTCTCACAATTCGACAGCAAGACCAGAAAATTAATCAAAGTTTGTCATGATTCTGATAAAAATTATTAATTTTACTTGCTGACAGGTATATCATGTAATGGTAAAAAATAAGAAAATATTTCTATTTATTTTTCTCTACTTCATCTTTCTCCTGTTCCATCTCATATCACTACACATAGATACTTCCATTTTATAGTCAGGAAAAGAGCTGAAGAACTTAATTGCTATTATACCTCTGAAATAGCTAAATTTTGGGTTTAAAGAATGAAATTCAGACCATAAAATTGGTGTCCCTCCTTTTTCAGGAAATAACAGATTACATATGAAAGCAGTTCTTCCTTTTACTTTGGAAGTATAGGCTTATTTTTAATAACTAACCAAAACATACATTCATATGTATGTTTTGGTTAGTTAATATACAGTGCTAATATAGAGATGGATTTCTGAAGGCAGGATCTGCTTCTCCTGTCTCTATCCCTACTATGTAAATTTGAAATTTGTAAAATGATCATTGGCATTGAGCTCTCAAAGTTGTGTTCTAAGATATATGCATGAACCTGATCATCAATTGCTTGTCACAAAACACAGAAAGCAACTAATTAAAACAAAATCATACTGCAAACATGTCACTACAGATTCACACAGCAAGTCCATGTTTCTGTAAAGATTCCTTAGGAAGATATTTTCCTACTGAGTTCCTGCTAGTTGTATTAAATGGGTTTTTTCCCAGCTCCATAAGAATCTTCCTCCTATTCTATGCTATGTAAGTGGAAAAATGGCTTGGCAGAGGTGTCTCTAAAACACATTGTATTTACTCAAGAGCTTTGAGTCTTGAAAATGACTCGAGTCCTAAGAGACATCTTCTCTTGTCTGTATGAGCTCTTTCATGGCTCTATGGAGGCAGAAAACTGGTTCATAAAATGATGAAGTGATGTGACAACAGCTTTAAAAGAAGCTTCATGGGGCATATAACTCAGATTCCTGCAAGTCTCATTTAGTGCAAGCAAAGAGTAAAAGGTTCAGCATATAGTCACAGCAAATGGAAAAATAATGCCTATAAAAATTTTCCAAAATGAAGGATCATTTACCTTCCCCATAATTTTGAGTATTTACATTGTGAAGGACATTGCTATAAAACTTCTTTCTTCATCTTTAAAGATAATTTTCTTTTCAAAGTTTTTAACATACATCACATAATTTGTTTAACCCGTTCTTAACTTGTTGTTAAGAAAATCTTAATAACTGTTATTTTAAGTAAAAGAAAAATAGTATTTCATCATGCTAATCCGACATTTGAATGACTTTAGCTGGTAGGGACTTGAAAAGCTGTTATCTCCCATGATTTCGAGATCTCACCGAATCCTTTCATAACAAGATTTACTCTTTCTAAAAGTACTTACATAATCATTTGCAGTAACTATCTACATTCCTTTTCTGAGGTTCTATAAATGAAATGAAGCATCTTTTATATTTGAAGTCAAAGAACAAACAGACAAAAAATAATTTCCTGTTCTTTTAAACTCTGAAAGTAAAGATAAAATGCCATTAGAGAAAGTACTAACCAATTGCCACAATTCATAATTGAAAAATTAAGATGAAGAGGAGAGAAATTAGGTAGTCTTCCCAACTACTGTGTCCTGGATTCTATTTTGTGATAAACAAAATAGAATCCAGTTTTTTTATTTCTATATTGATTTTCAATCACAAATATTCTCATTGAATATTATTTAAATGCCTCTTGCTACTAAACTAATTGGCAAAAGTATTAACTTTTTTTTTAAACAGTAACAATTGAAAAATTAAGCATTGGTTTGCATACCAAATGACAAGCAAACTGGCACAATGGAAAATACTTTTTGCCATTACAATACCTACTGATTTTCAAAAAAGCACTAGAACTGAAAAATGCAGGTCCACTTCTGAGTTATGTCCACTTTGAAAACAATTCTTGATAATAGTTGAGCCATAGAATAGTTTGGGTTGGAAGAGACCGTAAAAAGCATCTAATTGCAGCCCTGCCATGTGCAGAGATACTTTCTGCTAGATCAGGTTACTCAGAGGCACATCCAACCTGGCCTTGAATTCTTCCAGGGATGGGGCATCCACAACGTTTCTGGGCAAGTTGTTCCAGTGTCTCATCATCCTCATAGTGAAGAATTTACTCCAAATAGCTGATCTAAAACTATCAGACAACTGTCTTTGTGGGGCCTGACCTTAATTTTTTTTCTGAGAAACTTAAGTATGGATATGTAAATCCTTGGTAAATGATAAAATTGCGCCTAGCAAATACAGGACTAAAGGAGCAAATAGGGAGTGAGGTAGTTCGGAATAGGTCAGAAGGACACGGGAATTCAAGATTATTAAGCTCTTCACAGTGTGAAAGAGGCTATTAAAAAGTACCAAGCAGTATAGTGATATTTTTATTCTTATTCTCAGCTGTAATAGTGGGTTTCAGCTAGGCCAAAACATTTCACACTCAAATGAAGTCAGATCCATTAAATGAAAGAAATTGACCTTGTAAATTTATGATAGTCAGAAGGTTTGCGACAGAAGGTTTGTGACACTTACTGCACAAATTAATATTCTGATCTTACAGAAGTCAAACTCCAGAGCATCACAGGCACAATAATCCCTAAATTTTAAATGAAAAGTAGTCTATTCTCAAGAATTGAAAAGAGCTAAAAGTTGTTATCTGATTATAATCAGATAACTGATTACCTGAATTTTACTAATTCAGGGAGTTATGAGAAATCAATTTTCTCTGTTGCTTTCTAACTATACATAGAGGTGCAAGAAAAACATTTGGATATGAGTTAAGATGTGCGTGCAAAGAGGGGACAGTTTCTGTCAAACAGAATTTCTTAAGATTCAACTTAAAACTCCCCATGTTAGGAAAAAAGACAAGTTTCTTTTAAAAAAGCAGCTTGCTTGTCATTGCCAAAAATAAAATGACTCTTGTCCAAAAAGAGATATTGAAGTATAATTATCTAATCCAAGTTATAATTTTAAGTCCAAGTGACCTGTAAAGTGGATTAAAAGTCCCATGTATGTGTCCTAATTGTCTGTTAGTATCAATTGAACATCACATTTCAATATGACTATAATGATATATGTTAAATGTTTAAAAGTCATTATTAAATCAATTGCCTTCCTTCTTACTCTTTAAAGAATAAATATCAACTATTTAAAAGCAGCATGGAACAATGTATTGTTGGTTGGCATTAGAAGACACAGTGTTGGCTTTACAACTTTGCTTTTGAGAAGATGCTTAATTGAATTAGGACTAAGGTCTATTTGTTTTTAGGAAATTCTCTGCTGTTCTTCTCTGATATCACAATTCGCCAATGTGAATTGGCGCACACCTTATTTCACTGTCTAAGGCAAAGCAACCAAGGAGTTCCTGGATTGCGGAAGTTCAGATGCAGGCAAAAGGGTGGCTGCTGGACCTTAGAAGTACAGGCAGCATGGACATGAGGGTCACCAGGATTTGCAGCATAATCTGCTCTCCCACATACTGCCCATTCACAGGGTAAAAAAGGAGAGTTAATCATTCCTGGGAACAGTCCTTATCATACATATACCCAACATTCATCCACCACTGATATAAGAACAACAGAATCCACAGGTTTCTCTATGTGTGGGATTGATTGCCCACGGGCATCTGAGCAGCTGTTTTCTGGTGGATCAGCACTGAGCAATGACATATGAAATTGAAAATGTTAGGGTGGCTCCAGTGCATAAGCCCACAGCTCAAGAAGGTGTGCTGCAGATGGACACAAGCATCCTTGTCAGCCTGACCTGCCCCATAAAACTTTGAATGTGATACCATGAGAGTAAAAGGACTTCTGCAGTCCTAAGTCAGAAACAGCCTCCGCAAAATCCCTAACAATCCAAAGCCCTCTTTAGATCTTAGGAACCTGAGGTTAATCCTTTTCCTCCTTTCCCCATAGGTCTCATAAATTCCATGGAGGAGAGCATCTCAGGGCACAGCACTAGGCTGGGCAGAGCTTTTTCATCTCATTTTGGTTTTGTTTGCTTGATGAAGAGAGGAATTATGGGCAGTGCTTTGGGTCAATGGTCACCTCCCAGTGGCCAGAACCACTTCAGAAACCCATGGTTTTGATGGGGAGAAATTTCCAGTTTCACCTGTCCCCTTCCACTTCCATTTCCAATGATGAGTTAAGACTATACCCACCAGCAAAATATTCTTTCTAGGCATGCAGAAGGTTTCATTCTAACATGTCTTGATTCCTATGAACTGAACATTCAAAATCTATTTCATGCTTTCTCCTTTACTAAAAGAGCAAATCACTCATGTCAGTGACTTAGACTGAAAATACACATGACCATCTCTTTTGCAACTTAATTGAGACAACAGGACTTGCTATTTTCAGGTATCTCTGTACCTGTAAAGATATATTGATTTTTCTTGGAAACTAGTACTTGAGTGTTTTAAAGAAAATAGACTGATAAGCATTTTGATTCTTTTTCTTTTATGGATGTATCATCACCCAAAATAACAGATTAATGTCATGCTTGAACAGTCTTTCTACATTTTTCCCAGAAGACCATTAGATGCATTTGTTTTCCACAACTCCTTACAGAAAGTTGCCATAAAATTTTGCTTTAAAGCAGAAAACAAACAAATCTTGTTAAAATTCATTACTAAACACTGTCAGTTTTACAACTGGGACATGATTATGTAGCTGAGTCACTTTCTCCTAAGATTTTTTTTTTGTATATGTTGCTTTTTTCTAGACAGGATTTTTTTTTGTGAAATCAGATATTCTATATATCAGATATTCTATCTATTGACAGTGAATGCAATGTCAGAATCTGTCACCTCTCCTCCACACATGTAAAGGCTTCTTATATGTAACAGACATGAGGAATGCTTTCTCAAAAGAAAGGTCAGAGCTCTGGCACAGCTGAGGAGATGGGTCTGTAGGGAAGGGATGCGACCTGCTGCCCCTCTCTATCCTTCTCTACAGCTTCCAAGCCAAGCTCACTGACTAAAATGACTGTACCCTGATATATGTTCATAAACTGGCCAGGAATAACATGCAGATAATCTGATTTATTTCAGGAACAGCTTTAGCTTCATTAAGAACCAGTCCCCACTGGCTTGAGATGTGCTGTTCATTGCCTTAGGCTTTGCCTTTTGTGTTGTAAGAGTCTTCTATCTGCCCATCCATGGGCTGCTTCCCAGGTTCAGCTCCATAAACCTTCACCCAAGCTTCCTCTTCACCAAGATGAGTTTTTCCCCTGCTTTCTCATGCAATTGCTCTTGTGTTGTTACTCCCCTGAGCTTGCACCTGCAACAATGCTGCTGTAAGAGATCTCCTAGTCAGCAGCTGCAGAATGCAGAACCTGCCTTTGATTTGATCATGCTCCAGTTAGCAGCAACAGCATCTCCCTCCTCTCTCTCCCCTTACCTTCTCACCCAGTTCTTGTTTTTAATTTTCCTTCAGCACAGCTTCCCTATTAATAAAATTTCATGCATGTGAACTCGTCTCAAGCCACTTGGCTTAACTATGAGTCAGTATCATGTGTCTAAACAGCATTAAACTGAAATTTGCTAAGTCACCATTTCTTAATGAGATCAAGAAATTGGAGTATGGACATGGTGAGTTGTTTCAGATGTTTTGTGGTACTCCAAATTATAACAGCCAACAATTTATCACATCAATACTTGAATTAAAGTTAGAATATTTATTGTAATTTTTAAATTTTTGAAGGAGTAGATTATGCCATATGATACAAATAGATATCAGATAATGTTGCTGGGCATTAAAAAAATAAATACATATTATACTATGCATATTATACTTCAAATAATATTTTATAATATTATATTAATTATATAGATATTTATACTTCTACCTGCCAGTACTAATATTTTAGTTACTCATTTAGAAAGTTATAAAAGTATTGAGAAGCTTATATAATTAAATACTTTGCTATTTCAGAACCAGAAAAAAATAAAGATACTTCTTTAAATATAGAGTAAAACAAGTTCTCAGTTAATGGTATAACTAAGCGATAAATCTTTTAATGTTAATTTGTTCAACTACTGTGCTGAGAAGGTAAATCAACTTAATTGACTGTATCTTTTTAAGACATATTTGAGCTTGAGATGTGTTGATTTACTTTTGTTGTACTCGGAAAGAAGAATTAATGCCACCTTCATGTCACTAGCTCTTAAGTTTGTAAATGTTGTTTAACTTAACTGAAGGTATATTGTGTGAAACATTATATCATTTATTTAAAATATGGGAATTAAACCAAAATTCAGTCTGCATATCCGTTTTGAAAAAGAATCTGACAAGACACCTAATTCCTGCCAAGGTAATAAACTATGAGTTTGATATGTACATACATCATATGGTGGATGGTATAAAAAATAAACATTTAGCTGGAAAATTTTCACCTAGCAATCAACATTTCAACCACCAGTCACTTTAGCTTTCATGAAAGCCTAAGCTCACCATGCTCAGTTGATCCAAATGCACATTTTATAGACTAATAATCATATTTAAGAAAGATAAAATCTACTCCTTCAGATATTCATTAAGAGCTAATAAATAGTTTTCTAATATCAAATAAAATACTTACCTGTAAAGGTAAAGGGAAAAAACCTCAGTGTTTTTATAAAAATAAAAATGATTTTGAAGTTCCTTATAATTTTACTTATAGTTGTAATAAAGCATGAATAATAATGCATATATTAGTAATAATTAATTATAGCAACTATTATAATTTGATAATAATTTATAATAATTTTTACAATTCCTTTGAACCTGCATATTAAAGGAATTTCTAGAAAGGAGAAAGCAATACTCTGGTTGTATAACAATAGAAGGTACAATTTTTAATATCTACATCACACTAGGATTATTTCTACCATGTAACTAAATAATAAAAAATGATAATACTTAGTAGAGTAATTTATATTTTCATACCTATTATAGGTGTCTCTATTAAAATGTCATCTGTTCCAATATTTTTTCATCAGAAGTTGCTTTAAGTCTCTTTGTCATTTACATAATCAATTCTCATTTATATTCCCAGTGCCATTATTTTATTCACAGCATTATAAATCCTAGAAATAAGTTTAATTATTTTCTTTTTTAAAGCATGCTAGTAATCAGGGATTTTTTTTCCTCCAAAACTAATTTTCTAGCAGAATTTCATGTTTTAGTTCATACATCATTTACAGCATGCTTCATTTCAACCCAAAAGGCAGTATAAGAAAGAAAAAAAAACACAACTGAAAAGCAAGGTCCTTTTATAATTGTGGTCATGGTTTTGTTAATAATGATACAGATTATATAATAAAAATGATTAATTTCTGCCTTAAAATCATCTCCAAGATTTTTGTAGGGTGTTTCACAATGGAATTATTATTCTGTGAACAGCTCAGAAAAGGAAAGAAATGAACAAGCTGACATCCTAATTTAATATTGCATGTTGGTACATTGAAGCTGCACAAAGCTCACAAGAATACAGACACAATACCTGTGGAAAGGTCAATTAAGAATCAAAGCAGCGTCTTGGTAACAAGAAAGAAAGTTTGCAGCATTGTGAGAAGGACTTCTTTAAAGATAAAACACTCCTGTATCATCTCTGTGACTGACATTGCTTCGTAAAGTGTGTAATACCTGATGTGAAAAGTCAGGAAATACATTGAATTATGTTAGCCCAATGGTATGTCAAAAGATTTCTTGAAGGAATTTCTTTTTGTATTGCAGTAATCTGTGTGTGATTACTGAAGATCAAATTGATATTGCATTCCAAATACCAGGTATTCCATGACTCCTCAAAAGAAATCCTGCTCTTACTAGTTTACGTGAACTAATGGTCAAGCACAATTTTGCCTAACACATCTCACCATTTTATCAGTTTGAGTTTTTCTCATTATAAGTGGACACAGTATTTCTTTGCAAATTCAGCCTGGTTACAAGCACATGATAGAAAGAACTGGCTGTCATTTTGGTTGTTGTCTGCTACAGGGTTCCTTTTTTTACATAGTTACTGCCAGATATAAACAATATTTAGTAATTCCAATAATTTTAGCATAGCATAAGATATGATAAATGGTTAAACATTCCTTAACCCTTAATGATGGGTATTGACACACACACTGATATTTTCAGCTTCCTGCTACTGAATACCATATGGCTAAGTAGCTAAGAAGCTGCAAAAAAATATTTCAGGATTTTTTTAAACTGAAAAGGATTGTGTGAATTAATGATCTGAAGACACCGAATAAAATGTCATTCTGTACCCTTAGATAGGATTAGTCTTTGATTGCTTTTGATACTGATGAAATATAGATGAGGTATTTTTACTAGAAATTCAGCTTTATGGGTCTAGAATAAACCAACTGTGCTCTTGTTAATATTTGCTGGTAATGTACACTTCAACAGCTCCTGTGAATCACATTCCCAGTCAAGAGACAAAATTGCTGGACAGTAATAGCAATGAACAAGGATGCATTATGCTGTTGCATCTGTTTTGTCTCTACTGGGGTAGTAAACCACATTCTTCTGGACAGATAATAGTTGAATTTAAATTGGTGGAAGCAGCTAGTAAAATTTTGGGTGTTTTGATGCTACCCTTATTGCAAAGTCAAAATCATCACTTCGTGGCTTAATTAGGCATTAAAAAAACAACAACAACAAAAAAGAAAGCTGAAAAAATACATTTCTTTTCTGTCACCTTTGAAAAGCAGATCCCAGGAAAGTTACTAACATCATGTTAGATTATTTGGTAGTATTTATATGCAACTTTGGGTAGTCGAACACTTTTCTAGAAGTAACGACAAATGGCAGTTTACCAGCCTTGAAAGAAATGTCTTGTGAAGAGGATGCGTGCTAAAACCAGACATTGTTATTTGTGGTAACCTTTATCATATATGAGTGGAAAAAGAGGTGTAAAGTACAAACCATTACCAAAATCCTAGTAGAGGAACAGAGAAGTAAACAGCAAATGTCACAACTTTAGAGAAAAAACTGTATTGTAACCCCAGTTAATAAGTTTATGGGAGAGATATTTTTGAACAGTACATTATAACAGCAGCTTTATGAAGTGGAAAAGTCTGCAGATAATCATAGTAATGTGCAACCTGCTCTATAGTTTTGACTTTTTCCTGTGTGATGCTTATTTGCTAAGGTGTTCATGGCCTACTACCATTTCTATTGTAAACAGTAGCTCTGATGCAATCTCCTCTTTGCACCTTGATCCACATTATTTTTTTTCTGATGTCTTTTATGTTTTGCCTAAAAATAAACCTGATTTCTCCACTATGAATGAAGCTAAATTCCATTCAAACACTTTTATTTCTCCTTCTCTGATCTATTGCAAATCCCTTGTGCTGACTGAGCTTTTCACTTTCCTTTCTTTTTAGATACTTCTGTGTTTTAGGGTTGCTCTCATATTGACCTTTGGAATAAAGAACTCTTTATTCTCCATTTACTTTCATCTAAATCCCTCATTAGTTAATAATTCCTAGCTAAAACAAGCTGAATGATGGAATACAAATGCAGTAATCACTGCAGTTCCCTCCCACTGTGAAGAAGTGACTACAGTTTTTCAGTTGATTCAGTATTTCTTATACTGTTTGATTTTCAAAATATGAAAAGTGCCATCCTGAGCAAAATGAAGAAATCTCTAGTAGTGTGGAAAAGCGTAAAATAAATAAATCTTAACATAAATTAAATGGTAAAATTCACTCCAAGTAACAATTACTGCATGTTGTGATTTAGGAATGCTGCTCCCCTATTTAGTTCTCCCCCTCAGACTTTCCAAACCACACTGCCACTTGCTCACTCCCTTTTCTGCCTCTTCTGGCCCTTTCCCCCACCAGGAGGGTGACCAGAGAGAATTGTTGGCACCACAGACAAAGATCAGAGATTGAGGTAAGAACAATTTACTGGAAAATCAATGAGATAAGAAAATTAACAGTAGTAACAACAATATTAATCACGAAATACACAAAAAAAAAGAGAAAGTTTTACGTGCAAAAATGCCCACCACACAGCCCAACTCAATGAGCAACAATCAACAGGTTTCTCACCCTACCATGCCTTTGTTCCACCACAAAGGGACACGCCTCCTTCCCAGAGAAGAGAACAGAGTCCCTTTTCCCTGCCTCTGGCAGTGACATAAAGCAGTGTGGAATAACATGATATCTTCCCACACTCCCTCCTGCTGGTATGGGCCAGAACCAGGACACTGCTGCAGTTGCTACAGATTTTGAATATCTAGCTTGCAGGAGCGTCATACCCACAAAAAATATAAAATAATTTCATACTGAGTTAACAGTTTGCCTACCACACATGATTTCTAAGTTCTTTTCCAATGCATTTATTTAAATAACTGTTTTGTTGAAAACAGGATTGCTGTGTCTCTCACTTTCAGTGTGTATACTCCTCAGGTAACAAGACTCTTATAAAGGAATTTGTGTTCCCTATCACCAAATAAATAAAATAATAAAACCAACCTAAATTTTACCTGATTTAAGTATCCATGATGTTGTAAATTATTTAAGGATTCAAATGTATGTTATGTGATTCTCATTCAAATAATTTAAGGAACTGTTGAAAATCCCCAGCATGTCATTCAAATGAGGATGTTAGTGTAGATAATCTCTCAAAATAAGGATTCTCTTTCAAAATATTTCCCTTCTGAATATACACCAACAGACCAAAATGAACTCATCTGCTCAGAAACAATCACTTTTAGTTCATCAGAGGCCAAGACGCTGACACAGAGAAACTTTGCATAAAGGTAAACAACATTCAGTGTTTTGCTGAATTCATGCATACACAGAAATATTCCAGTTAGAAATCTTTAAGCTTCTATTTCTTTCCCCAGCCAATTTATGGAAGCTTAATCTTTAGTAAAGTCAATATTAGGTCAATACACAGGAGTCAATGAGTCATTTTAATTCTGTATTTGCAATTGTTCCTTGGAGGCATTACTGCATTCTGAATTGTAGATTTCAAATCTTAGTTTTTTTTTTATTCAGTCACTGTGAACAACTCTGAATTCATTATGATAAAAAAAATCTCTTCTCTTCTTGGTCTACTTCTCTCTGTTCTAATATTACCAGAATATTTTGTATGTTGCTGCTTTTTTTTTTCCCTTTGTAGCTCATCTACCATTATGAGTCTACCTAGACAACCCACAAATCACAGTCAATTTAATCTGATATAAAGCAATAACACTCAGACAACACATACGGATTTTTTTTTCAGAATCTTCACAATTTTGTTGGTCAAGAAACCCAGCAGGAAGTTGCAACCAGCATGAAGTACAATTGCTTGAAGAGTAACAGATGATGCCTCATCACAGTACAGGAAGCTGTGTGGTAAATCATCTGGAAATATGTCATGCAAGCCAGCAGGAAAACCACTGAACTAAAACTTTTTAGTCTGCCAAAGGCTGTTGCATAGACAAATGGACACAAATACACCAGAGGGATTCAGATATGTTGTTCAGAGGAAGTCTCCTCCATCAAATACAAAGCAGCATGTTAGAGGTGAAAGTCAATTGCTGGCTTGTATTATTAAACAAGGGGAGTACAGAAAAGAAGTTTATATACAACCTGTTTTCTTCCTGCGTGGATCATGGCAAGGATGGAGAGGTGGTGGGCGTGCCTGTGTGTTAGGGAGTGATTTTAATTGTCTAGAGCTTAATGATGGTGATGACAGGGTTGAGTATTTATGGGTAAGAATCAGGGGGAAGACCAACAAAGTGGGAGTCTGTTATAGATCACCCAACCAAAATAAAGAGGTAGATGTTCTATACGCATCTGGGAGAAGTCTCATGGGAGACTAAACATACAGGATGTTTTCTGTAAAGACACAACAGAGATGAAACTGCCTAGGAGGCTCCTGGAGTTTGTGGGAATGAGCCAGTTAGAGAAGGTGGTCCACTGCCCTTGTTTTTGTGAATGGAGGACTTGTGGATGATGTGGGGGTCAGAGAAAATTTTGGTCACAGTGATTGCTAAATGGTAGAGCTTTTGATTCTCAGAGGAGTCAGCAGAGGGATCAATGGAGCTGCTACCCTAGACTTGTGGAGGGTTTAGACTTTGGCCTGTTTAGAAGACAGGTTGGTAGAGTCTCTGGGAAGGCAGTCCTGAATGGCAGGGGAGATAGGGAAGCCAGGGCATTCCTCAGGAAAGAAATCTTGAAGGTCCAGGAACCAAGTCTGCATGTGCTGGAAGACATGTCAGCGTGGAGGAAGATCAGCCAGGCTGTGCAAAAGTCTGTGACCAGAGATCAGGAAAAAAGAAGGAGAGTTTATGGCCATTAGAGAAATGAACTGACAACTCAGGAGGGCTAAAAGTGTGTAGTGGGGCTATGCAGGGAGAAATAGGGGCCAAAGCCCTTCTTTGACTCAGGTTTTAACAGTAAGACCAGTTTTCCCAAGGCCCTGAGGTAGAAGACAGGAACAGGGAGCAGCATGAAGCCCCATAGGCCAAACAGATGTGGTCAGTGACTGCACCACTTAGTCACACACAGTCTATAGGGCCGGGTGGGATCCTCTCAAGGGTACTGAGAAAGCTGCCAGAAGGGCTCACCAACACACATTCCATCCTACTTAGGGAAATGGTGGAGTGGAATCACCTTTAAACATCTGAGGAGATGTTGGAAAGGTGTCTAGATTTGCACTAAGGAACATGGTTTCGTGGTGGGTTAATGGTTGATCTTACAGTTCATTTTCATATTAAGTGAGCCTGTAATTCTATGGTTGCACTGATCACTTCAGTCTGTACACAGAGCACTGTAGTAGACTTTGATGTGTGATTCCATTCTTCATGTGTTCTGAGAAAACACTTTTGCATGTACACTATTCCTAACATATACAATTTTCTTGATAAAAAGAAGGAGAAAGAACAGTCTACAGTAGGACAATTTTTGAGCTGTTCTATCTACACCACTTAATGGCCAGGCCCACTGGAAAAGATTTGTCTGCAGCTGTCATATTCTCCCTCTTTAACTTTGTTAATGATGGTCCACGGAAACTATTCATTAGAGTCATAAACAGCCTCAGTCTGACTGAATCTGCTTCTGAGATGAAAGCAGTGAAGCTGACAGGAAGAAGAAGGTGACTCGAAGAGACAGGAAAGAAAAAGATCTCACAGGTGATGTCAGAGTCTTGATTTCTCAGGGATCAGCCAGAAAATGTGACTTAAAATAATTTTATAAAATTGGAAGGTGATATCTTATCATGGCAGTGGCCCATCAAGATCTTGTAAGATTTTCTTCTTCCATAGGATTACTTTGCACTCCCATTTTCAAGTAGTTGCAATCAGGACTATATAAAGGCTGCTTCAACTTGCTTCTTGTTGCCATAGAAGCACATAGAATTTCACAATGCTCAGGATGGCCTTTATAGATGTTGTGCACTCAGAGTTATGACGGATCCATGTGTCCTGACATGGAGGATTTTGATTTGAAGCATAGGAATGAAGTTGTTGCACAAAAGTGCAATTTTCCCTGGATGTACAACTAAAACCCTGGTGAGAATCAACATGTCCTCCAAAGACCATGTAATATATATTAAGATCTTCATTTTTGTATGAACTTTCTGCAAATCCTAGATAGTGAACAGTTATGAAAATAAAAAAAAATTATTATCTCATCTGTTTAGTTTTAAAAATAGCAACCATGATGTCTTTTTAATGCCAGTAGTAGCTCCTAGACTTCAGGTGCCAGTGACTGCTATAACTGAAGCTGAGTGGGGCTGACCCTTTAATTTTTAGTAAGAAGTATTAAGTAGCAGCATTGAGCTCTGATGTTAGATATCCTCTTTCAGATAAGAGTTGAAGCTTGCCAAATTCATAAAACAGTAATTTCTTGCAAGAAGTTTCTGAACAAGAGATGAACCACTGATCTCTTCATGATGAACAAAAATTTCCTACATCAAAGCATGTCATTGGAGGGCCACTATGGACAGGTGTTTCTTTTTAAGTCTTACTTTTAGTAATTTTTGCTTATTTTGTATCAATTTCAATACTAGCATTAGATATTACTGAGAATTATTTAGGCAATTTCTAAAAGCATTTGTGAATTAATTCTTCTATTTAGATATCAGACCTAAATAAATTACACACTTTTATTTTATCTTTAATTTCAAAAAATCTGTTTTAATAAAATTAGCTCCTCTTGGGAGAATGAAGTATTAATTTATTGACAAGAAGAAAAGGGGAGGAGATAGGAAGGGAGGACAGGAGGAAAGGAGGAGGAAAGGAGAGGACAAGATAGGAGAGAAAAGTATAGATAAGAATTTTTGGTTCTAGCCAAGCACTTGGAAGAATTTGGAAGCAAAATTGGCAGTCAGTAGCTGTTCCCTTTCCAAAGTCAGCTTAGTCTTGCACACCAAATAGTAGAATAGTGAATATAAATGCCAAATGTTATATGTAATTCATATATCTACATAATTATATACACATTAATAACGAGAATTATTTGGATAAACACTATAATCTAAGAAATACCAAATCACTATTAGATTTCAGATAAAAATTTGTCCAGTAAGGTTAGAAATGCAACTACATGGACAACCTGAGTTTGATTTTCAGAAGGTCAATTGCTATCTATGCAAAAACCCATCATTTTGATGGTAGGTATGGTTATTTTGATATGTAGGTATGGGTCCTACATATTCAGAACCTCCCAATCCTGTGAACATTCAAATATGGGCAAAACAGAGTTCATCCATCCATGGAAATGGACAAATCTCTCTGCTAAAATGTGGCAGACCATTGCTCAGTGAGGACAATCTCTCCTCATTTTGTGGTATTTCTCACCAGAAAGGAATTTACATTACATGGTCAGGAGCAGATATTCCTTTCAGGACATATTGAGTCTCCCAAAACCTGTCCAGAAATCATCCTTGTCAGAAGCAACAGAAATGAACGAAGCATACAGTAGTGACAGCAGCAGAAAATTGTGAGTTGTTAGTCTTCCTGAAATTATGTTTCACTCAAATGGTTTGAATTTTTTAGTATTTATTCACTGTATTGCAAAAATGCAAAACTGTTATCTGCCATATTTTTGCATAACACCCGATATTCCAGTCTGTCCTGGAGTGTGTGTTAGTTTTCTCAAAGCCAGTTTTATAATGCAATTAGCAATAATGATAAAATTACTTCATAAAAAATGGGGGGAGTAAACCCCAACAGTACCTGGTTAAAAGAAAGAGGAAACTGGGCTAGAATGACATTTATTAACAATTACTTCCCTGAGTAGAAAAAGGTAGAACAACAACAGGCAAGGACATAGTTTCTTTTTACAATTAAAAAATATAACTAAAATGCAGTGGGTACTGAAAAAACAGGAAGACAAATACGTTTGTCTGTCCCTTGCAGGCTTTTTACCCACCACGATGTTATTAAAATTCAGAATTCTGTCTAAGATATTATTTTCACTGATGATGAACTTCAACATTTCAGGAATCAATAGAACTATTTAGCAAACACTTAATCCACTGTATCCCACTACTTTCAGTAGGACTTGGATCAAGCTATAGGAAAGTACTACACAATGTGAGCATCAGAACCTGGAGTAGGTAATGATTTTCCTTGGTATATTAAAATGTTATTTTTGTTTTATCTTAATTTGCAGATTAATTAAATAAAAAGGGAGACATTTTATGAGTAAACATCTTCAATCATAGCAAAAGATGACAATTGAGATAATTCTAAGGGCATTCTAAGATTACTCTTATATTTACATCAAAGGAAGTTTTTTTTATTACAGTGAAATTGATACACATTATTTAGGAGTAGACTTTCAAATTTTACATGCAGACAGAAAAGGAAATAAACAGCATTTTTTAATATTTACAAGGTATTTTTTAATCCTTAATGCAGGAGAATTAAGGAGAAATGTGCACAATACAGAATGGTCCAGTAAGTGTTGTTTTGAGGCTGCATAGAAGACTAATACCTTCATCTGTCATTGCAGATCCATATATCCTTAGAGATTAAGGCAAATATAATATCTCAAATACCTAAGTCAACAGCAAACCATGGTAATGAACATAGCCCACTAAGTAAATAATTTCTCATTTACAATGTGAACACTACTCTTCATTATAACTCCCTGCTAATTCTAAAACAGCCATGAGGCAATTCAATTTTTTGTATTAGAATGTAACAAAATATCTAGAGATTTTTTTTTTTCCTTCCCTTAGTGAGGAAGATCAAACTTTTCCATCTTGAGAGACTGCACAAGATCTTCTGGCTATTTGCTGTTGCCATGTCAACTACTTTGCTCTTAGTTATTGCCACGTCCTTACATTCTTGTGCTGGAAATTTAGTTGGAGACATATAATCTTTTCATGGCCTGTATTATCAGCAAAGAGAGGGAGAGAACTTGAGTTCTTGTGCAAATGCATATGATAGCAATAATTAAAGGGGAAGATAGATTATAAATTCCTTGCATTTGTATTTTTTTATTCAGTTATTTCTTTCCTGTTTATTTCTTTTCTGTCTTTTGAAAGTAAATATTTGTTTCTTTCCTATAAGGCAGGGACCTAGGAAATAAGTATTTTTGTTCTGGTTTAGCTGTGCTAGAGGTAGTTTTCTTCATAGTAGCTTGTATGGGGAAATATTTTGGATTTGTGATGAAAACAGCATCGAAATCACAGGGATGTTTTAATCACAGCTGAGAAGCACTTATTAAGAGAAAATGCCTTTTCTGCTCCTCACTCCACGACCCAATGAGGGGTCTGGGGCTGCAAAAGGGATCGGGAGGGGACACAGCTGGGACAGCTGGCACCAACCCACCATATTCTACACCATATCATCATATCATATCATATAATATCATATCATATCATATCATATCATATCATATCATATCATATATCAATCATATTATATCATGCTTAGCAATAAAACACGGGAGGGGAATTTTGCTGCTGCTGCCCTTGCTTTGGTATTGGGTGGATCTCAGACAGTTGACAATAAGTTTCAGTTAGATGATGGCAAATAAGAGTTTGAGGGGTTTTGTTTGCATCCATTCCAATCTCTTCTTTCTCCTCTCCTCTCCTCTCCTCTCCTCTCCTCTCCTCTCCTCTCCTCTCCTCTCCTCTCCTCTCCTCTCCTCTCCTCTCCTCTCCTCTCCTCTCCTCTCCTCTCCTCTCCTCTCCTCTCCTCTCCTCTCCTCTCCTCTCCTCTCCTCTCCTCTCCTCTCCTCTCCTCTCCTCTCCTCTCCTCTCCTCTCCTCTCCTCTCCTCTCCTCTCCTCTCCTCTCCTCTCCTCTCCTCTCCTCTCCTCTCCTCTCCTCTCCTCTCCTCTCCTCTCCTCTCCTCTCCTCTCCTCTCCTCTCCTCTCCTCTCCTCTCCTCTCCTCTCCTCTCCTCTCCTCTCCTCTCCTCTCCTCTCCTCTCCTCTCCTCTCCTCTCCTCTCCTCTCCTCTCCTCTCCTCTCCTCTCCTCTCCTCTCCTCTCCTCTCCTCTCCTCTCCTCTCCTCTCCTCTCCTCCCCTCCCCTCCCCTCCCCTCCCCTCCCCTCCCCTCCCCTCCCCTCCCCTTCTCTTCTTTGTTCATGTATGTCATGTCATGTCACATCCTGTGTCTCCCCCTCCCCTCTTTTATTTTCTTTCCTTTTTCCCCCTGTACTTAGTCTTGTATTAATTTACAAACTTTCTCAGCATTGCTCATTCTATAGGGTGATTCAGGCCATATGCCCTTTCTTCCAATATTGTACCTTGGAAAAATGTATAGTTTGATGGTTAAGGAAAGAACTCAGAACACAAGGTATAAAAAGTAATAATCTACAGCTGGACCATGTAATCTGGTTTCTGTAATCTGGTACACCTAATGTTAAATCTGATTACAACTGCTAGCAAGCATCTCTTCTCACTTGTCTTTATTCCATAAAAGTTGCTAGGGGGCATTAAAGAAAAGGTTTCACACATATTTTAAAATATACTTGTATATTGCTATTAATACACATTAATATTATGCATATTATGCATATTCTTGCATTGCAGGTTTCAAAGCAGCAGCCTATGTTGCCAAGTTTAAACTTTATTGCTCTTGCAATTAGTTCAAGACTTTGGCTATTTAGTTTCTGAAGATGCAAATCTGGCGTACAATGCATTCTTAGCATCACAGGGAAAAAGTATAAAGTAAAGGGTAAAAATATGAAGAAAATTTGAGCACACATTTTCTCATTCTTTTACTGTTAAAAATTTTTGGATGAGAACAATACAAAAACCAGCCAGGCTCCTGTGGTGCTGATATCTTCTTAGTCTTGCATCAAAGATGAAGCACAAAGGTTTAGTTGTGCAGGCTGGGATCTGATGGCATTATGTTTAAAAATATTACCTAACTCCACCACATTTCTTTTTATCCGTATATGCCACAACATTTTCTAAAGATTCTCAGTGTCATTATTCCCACTTCAAAGCAAAAGGACAAGTGGGAAGAGAGAAATTAAAAGACCACAGCAAAGATTTAGTGTCAGGGAAGTTGTAAAACTAGAAACAAAATTATCAAGTCCCCACCTAGGTCTCTTCTGATTAGTAAATACCATGAATTTTCTAAATCTTACAATTATTAGACACCTCTTCATTCACTGAAAACATTTTCAACAAAAGAATAAAAGTGGGACAAAGGAAAAAAACCCAGCACACTTTCTTTTTCATATCATAATTTTTTAAATAAGTAGGAACAGTGTGGAAATAAAATTCTAAAGAAGGCGGGAGAAAACCGATTTAATAAAAAAAAAATCACTCTTTGGTGACAAACTATGGGTTCATTTAATTAATCAAACTTTTAAATCACCTTTTCTCCAGGATATCTAAATCCAATCCAAAATAATCAATTCCAGGGTGAACACCTCATATTTCAGAGCATTAAAATGCAGCACAATACCATGTTTCTTATCTTTTGAAGAAATAGAGCTGTTATAGTCATCAATATGCATCTCCAAGGGCAAAAAGTTTTCGTGTTGGTTTAAGCAACAAGTCGTTCATTGCATTTTTGAGATAGAGATGAAAAAGACTGTTTTATAGTCATTGTGGGATATGGTATTGAAACATAAATATCTATATAAAATTTTCCATTAGTTCTCTAGATTTATATTTTCCTATTTAAAAATCTCTTTAAAACATGTACATTTTAAAGCTTGCAATTAAAAAATTTCAACGTTTCCTGGTATCATGACAATACCTAAAGTCTTGAATAATACCTGTGCTAGCAGTTATCCCAGCTCTCGGTTAGAATGAGTCAAGGAGTCACTAACAAAGATGCATTTCACAAATATTGCTCAATGTCCTTTCTCTTAATCTTTCTCTAGATAACAAAAATACTTTGTCGCTACTAAGAAATATTTCCAGCCAATATGAGTTGGTCTATTAATAGCTCTTTGTGAAACACTAGTTAAGGATCTATCTTTTTGCTAATTGTACACACATAAATAGATGTGGCAAGGCATTTATTTTCTAGCCCTGGCTTCTTCCCTCGGTTGATAAACGAGAGCAACATCTTCACAGATGCCTCAAGGCTATGCTCAAAGGTGGTGTACTGCAGACAACAAAAATAATTCAGAAATACTTCAGAGGTACTGCCTTTTTAGACAAAGTCAGAAGTGACAGAGTTGGGTAGCTGAACGGTGCCTTTCCCCCTTCCCTTACATGTGGATATCAGCTGAGTCATTCTGAAGTCTGACTCTAGGAATGCCTCAGGGGTTCAGTCCTACAACAAACTGAAGGGTCATTTTCCCCACTGGGCAAACAACAGTCTAAAGAAAAATTGTAGTGTCTACTTCATTTGGTCACAGACATTCCTTGAAAGGGCAGCCATTGTCTTTCTTTTCTCATTTATTTCTAATTTTTTTGACATTCTGCTTTTCTGCATTTCACACTCTCTGTACGATTTTTTTCCTTTCTGAAAAGTTTATTTTTTCTCTCACTAAGTAGAATCACAAGATGAGTCTTTGTGTATTCAAAGCAGTTGCCAGTGCAAACCAGTTTTGCAAAAAGCCATCTAAGTGCTTAAATAATATATGATTCCTCCTCAGAATGTCTCAATTTCTACTCCAAAAGTATTAACAATGAGCATGGCAGGTACAGTTGTTTTGTGGAGATAAAACCCCACAACTTTGTGAAAGTTGCAAAGCCGGTATGTTTATTATAGCGCTGGACAGTCCATCTTCAATATAGATTTAGAAAGGGGAGAAATCCCTCCAGTGTGACCTTTTTCCTTCAAAGGACATCAACTGAGCTGTCTTCTGCAACTGTGGCAGGTCAAAACAATGCAGTTTCTTGAAAGTGAGAAATTAGTGTAATTTGGAGGGCAGAAAAGGCATGATGCAAGCTGGAAACTTGTTTTTACTGAAGTGAATGCATACTACAGTGTTTGGAGACCCCTGCTTTTCTGGTTCAGTACTTAATATTAAAATGCAACTGTGACTCCAGAGAATCTGGACCAGCAGGAGCAGGAGGCTACCTTTCTGTGAAGAACAGAAGAAAATATAAAGGGTCTTGAAGGTAAGACTGCCTGAATTTAACTTTTACACTTTCAGCTGTCTTATTGCTGTGATACTGAGAAAGAAGATTGTTGGCAAGAGTGGGCTGTGAGAATATTAGGAGAACATTTGGAAAAGTTTGGTAATTCTTTTGTCCACAAATGCTCACATTCTGCTCCCACTGCAATTCAAGTCCTCTCACAATCTTGGTTTTTCATTTTTAATCAGTCTCTACCTGCCATAGTTTCATTTTCTCTGGGAACTAAGCTTTTCACTAATTCCAAAGTAGAATTATTAGATGTTTCTAATTTTTCAAGAGTCATCACACTGCACTATACAAGTAGCACAGCAAGGAGTCACTCCAAGTGAAAAGTCAGCCAACAAAACTTCCATAAAGATCAGTCACTCAGGGGTAGTGGTTGAGAATGGTTTCCAAGCACTGGGTATGGGAAACAGAATGGTAACAAAAGGGCATGAGACAAGGGATATGATACAAGCAAACTAAAATAGCAAAAAACTTCTATACTTCTCCTCAGACTTATTCCTTCTTGTCCCTTCTGTTCCTAGTCTGTCTTTAGAGCAAGCTCCAACACTGTACTAAAGTTTTTCTGCTAAGTTTCAGTTTATTCTTTTCCCATATCATGCTCACAGTCACAGAATGGACTGCTATTTCAGCAGGACAGTTTGCTGTGCCTGGAGATGCCCAGATAACTTGTTGACAGTTTCAATATCCTGTCATCATGCTCTGCCTTTATGACCTCTTGGGGCCCATCATAGCATTCGAAGAAAGTGTAACATGTCTTATTTGAGCTGTCTATGAGAGTGCCTTGACTTTTGCAATGGAATCTCAGAAGAAAGCTGGTTAAAAAAGAAGGGAAGATTAAGATATTTTGCTACAATATTCTTTGAAGCCAATGTCCAAATCTTTCTCCAGGTACTGGAGATTTTATGGAGCAGAAAACAGGTGACTGTTCAGATCAGGAAATTGATCCAAAGGAATTTTAGTCATTACATCTTTAAGACAAGCCAGCTATCTGTTCACTTGTTTTTCCATCTCTTCATTTGTGTTTCAAGAATCAGCTATAATTCTTATTCTTATGAGGTGTTTTAATCCTTCCAATATCTTCTAAATGGAATACATGGTGGAATGCCAACAATCAAGAAAACTGAGAGTGCCAGGAATAATTCCATGATACCTAGAAAGGAAGAACTACTTGGGGGTGTGATAGTTGATGACACCCTTGGTGGCAGTGGCCAGGAAACAGCAGAGATGAAGAAGGGAATGAGAAAAATAAGTAGCAGAGTGCAGTCTTTGTGTGAGCTTGGGGCATCCAATGGGAACTTGTCTCTCTCTGGATAAAGCAGAGTAATGTGGGGTCTTCTGGCCATGTGACACCAACTATTGACCAGTGCTGTTTCCACTCTGAAGACTCTATTTACTGATACAAATTTTTATACTTTTCCATCTGAGTATTTTTTTTAATTAAAAAGTTTCTTTGTAATTTCCAAGTTACTGTTGGATGATGATTTAATTGACTTTAACATGATCTGCTTGGGGTAAATGCCCTCCAGGCTGTCTTGTGCATTGATGCATACAAACAGACCTGCAAAATTTACACTCACATTCTTTACTTCTGATCTGATATACATTTTTCATCATACAGAAACATGTCTTCCTTTTCTTTTTCCTGACTTTTTTTGAAGAATTACCACAAACTTTTGTTTGAATTTCAGTGATTATTTATCAATAAAGGGAAGCGTAAATTCAAGTTATTTTTTAATGAAGCAAATTGCACTAAGCCTAATGCATCAAAATAACCTGAATATTTTCAAAGGACTTTACGATTCAGGTCAGCACTGCATCTGGAGCACATAAGGCCTAATTTTCAAAAACTATGAGTGACCTTACTGTCTCAATATAGACCCCAAAATTAAAAGAAGAATTCTAAAAGTTGAACTCTGGCTCATCTTCTAAAGTAAGAAGAACTCTGGTTTCTTCTGAGTCACATCAGGTGCCAAATCAGAAAGGAAAAAAAGAGGTTTAAACCTGTACTTTCTACTTCTCCCCTAGAGCACATAGGTTTTCCTTATTCTTCCTAATCTCATCCTTGTCGCTTGAACTTTGTGTTTCAGCTTCCTCTTCTACAAGAAAGAAAATATTTCTGGGAGGATTTTCTTTTATCTGAGTAGGTTTCAAATCCATATCCTCATAGTGGAGAAAACACACTGTTGTGCTGACAGAAAATAGGTAAGGTTTGCAATTATCAAGTTTAAGACAGACTTTACATGTACATTGCTGCATAAAAAGCAGTGCCTAACAAATGAAAATAAAAGTAGATTTGTGCTCCATCAAGAAAAGTTGTGCATTTTTTCTCCAAATTTGGAAGTGTGTGAATAATGTCGATATGATAGGTTACATCATAACTCAGATTTCATTCAAAATAATGAAGTTTTTTTTAATGTGAAAATTCCAGTTTTAGGGAGACTATTTCAAGTAGCATTCTGTTCAAAAACAACAAAAGTGGCAGAAATATTAAAAAGCTCTCAAAATATAATTAACCTTTTGGAGAAGATGCTTTAAAAGGTCAGTAATGATGATATGGATATATCTGTAAATATCCTCAGATCAAGCTACAATCTATTTTAGAAATAGATTGAAGAGAAAGAACCATAAAGATAATGAATAACTTCAAGAAGATTTTAAAAATATTGTCAGTTTGGTTTTGATACTTAAAATATATATTCTGGATAAAAAAGTGCATTCCCAACTTTCAAAGATAATATAGGGAGATATTTATCTGCCTCTAGCATACCACCCATTAAAGTGAGAGACTTTTTCATACACAAAACTTTAAAAGATACCTTTTTCAATCTGATACCATTGTAAATAGATCAGCACTGAGTCAGTTTATGCTATTAAAATACACAAAAGTATCTTGTCAATGGTATTTAATTTGGTCATGATGTTCGAGACTGAAAAAAATGTGCCAGGAAAGCAGAAACACTACCAACAGCCTGTAGAGGTGGGATACTCTCTAATGTGTGCTTAGAAACAAATCTCTTAGTTATAAGCACTATAATAGATCTAAGCTGTCTCTTAGTTTCTCCTGGGGTTAAAAAAATGGTGCAAAAATGATAGTTAGTCTTTGAGTATAAATATGTCAAGGAAACTAAGCTACCTGCTTCAAATCTCATGGAAGTGTCCACTGCAAACCTAGTGTACATGCAGGAAAATATTGATTTTAGACATTTTATTTTCAAAGTAGTATTTAATCTTTTAAAGCCAAAGTTATTCTAGAAAGATCTTTCCTATACTATATACCATCACTTAATAAAACTAGTTGTTTCTGGCATAAACCTTTGTCATAGTTCCAATGATAATGCTATGCATAACTACATCTACTTCAAACTACCAAAGTAGCAATTTTGCAGTACTGGGACCTTAAAAAGAATTTTTTTTAAATACAGAATTCTTAGAATGTAAATCTGAATATGCTTTAAGTGCAGCTACACTGCCATTTTAAACAACAGTGAGAGTAAAATTTATATAATAATGTTTTCTGATGAGTATGAATGAAGATTTATTTGTTCCCTGCCTCTCAAAAAGTGGAATCAACACCAGAGTACCTGAAACAGAAATCAAAGTTTTTATAATGTTAGGGTTTTCTCGTAAGAATTTTCTGAGAAAATTGTTTTTAAAAAGTGATGTTTTCTCTGTCTTTGGGATATTTTAACAGTTTCTCTTGTTTGAGAAGATAAAGTAATTTTCTGTCTTTTAAATGTATTTTTGTGCACGGACTTATTGACTTTTATTCATGATTCAAAAAATTCCTCTTTTTCTTTAAAAACAATTGATTGGAAACAAATCAGAGAGCACAAAATCATCTTAACTTCAAAAATTATTATCATGTAAATGTAGAAGTCATTCAGTTCAAGTTATACAATAGTCATTTCTTTACTTGTAATTTAAATCTGCAGGTGATGTGGCTGCACAAAACCTAGCATCAGATGCCTAACTTCTTGAAAAGGCTTCATCTTTATTAAATACCAACTTCAAGGACTAGTATGAAGCTAAAAGGCATTATTTATGATTTCCAACAGCCCAACTAAAACAGAACAATAATCATAGGGAATGTAAAGTAAAGAATCGCAGAATCACAGAATCAACTATATTGGGAAAGGTCTTTAATGTGGTTGAGTACAACCTATGACCAGACACCATCCTTGTCAATTAGACCACGGCACTGAGCACTACATACAGCCTTTTCTTAAAAACTCCACCACCAGTGGAGTGACTCCACCACCTCCCTGGGCAGCCCACCCCAAAGCCCAGTTGTCCTTTCTGTGAAGAAATTCGTCCTAATGTCCAATCTAAAAGGACCCAGTTGAACATGCATCCCTTGCCAAGGTGATCATCTCTGGCGCAGGTGCATTCCACCTGTGGAGGATTGCAGTGTGCATGGTGGGGGAAGCTCTGAGATCTGCCAGGGGCTGGCAACATGAGGCTGATGAAGCATGGGCTGGGTAAGGAATAATGGTGGCCAATCCCCCCACCCAATAGGAGCATCCCTGGAGCAGTGAGAAGGGCCAGAAGCAGCATGACCAAGGTGGGAAAAGAGAGTGTTGGGAGCTTTTCGTGAGCATTAGCATTAATGTATTCTGTTACATAAAGCTTTTATCTATATGATAATATTACACTGAAATTCACTTGACACTAGGGAAAGTACTTGTGAAAAATGTATATAAACTTGCAAAGATTAAGGAGATACTTTGATTTTACAATTCCTTCAAGCCTTTCAAAGTTTAGAAACAATGTCTGAGCTACAGTAACTCAGAAAAAGCTTGGATTTGACTTTGAGTTATGACCTTTTAAAAGCAAAGTGTTTCCAAACTGCCAAGCTTAAAATTGTCATTATACAAGCTTATGGTGAGCCATCTTTTGTATTTGGAATGGTAGCCTAAAAAATATTGAAATCTGCTATCACAACTTTAAAAAATATTGATTTTAATTTTTGGCCTTAGCTTTTTTGATTCTTATTATTTACTTTTTAAAGCAACATTTTATTTGCTGGTGTATGAAATGTTGTCTGTCTCTGTAATAGGAAAAAGTTCATATTAAATAATTTTATTTACGGTACAATAAATTGCAGGATACCATGATGCCAATTTTTAACTAGATAAAATATATTAAGTAACCATAAGAACATTTGGTAGTCAATTAGATCAAATGCTCAAATTTCTATAAATCATTAGCCAGCTTGTAAACTCCTACTGTTTTTCCCTATGTAGACTTTAGCAGTTATTATTTTAACATCACATCTCACAAAGAAATTAAGTTCAACTAAAAATACACACACAACAGGATGAAAACCAACTACGTAATTGACAGGTTGTTAAAAACAAATTGTCACTGTGGTTATTTATGTAAGACAATCAATAAGGAAAACAATTTGAAAATATCATGGAGACTTATAAGAATGATTTAAAGAATCATTTGCCTTATTTTTTGGACAAATAAACTTGGGGCTGTAACTTTCAAGTGGCTTCTAAAAAAAGTAAATGAAAAATAAGTGGCAAAGCTATGTTTATAACCCAGAAATTCTGCTGTCATTTTTCTATTCATTCCTTCCTGCTCTTGAGTAATTCATGCTTTTTTACCTTATATATTCAGGAGTGTGCTGGCAAAGGCTAAGAAACAGCAGGAATCACACAATTAGTACACTAGACATGTTGGTATTTCTCTTTCAGAACAGACACAGCTAAAGAGGACACTCTTCCCTTCAGTGTCCATCAAATCAATTGAGGCTAAGGTGTTAAAATCTAAATAAGTCCTAAATATACCAGTTTAATTTCCTGTTCTTGTTATGATGATTGTTCCTGTATAGTTTACAATATTGTGTAAGTTTCAATCTATATCAAGTACCAGGTTGAAGTTTTCGGGGCTATCAGGACCAGCTGAAATAAGTGCCTCCTACTATAAACTAGATTTTAAATTTTCTCCTATTACTATTTCAAGGCTTTTTCTTCAAACAATCCTCTGCAAAAAGTCCTGATTTATGTTGAAAAGAAAGCCCCAAGCAATTATGATTTTCAGATTTAAATATCATGCCAGAAGTCTCTGTCCATTTCACCTTTATCTTTCCTTCACCTCTGTTATGAGAAGCACTTAATTTGCATTGTATCTAAACAAAGAAGTATAACATCTATTAGAGATGTCTCAAATTATTTGACTAAAATTGACAATTCCTCTGAAGGAAAGATAAATTTACTGAGATGGTTAGGTCTGATACATGAATTTTACAGGCAAATCATTATAGCCTCTCTTTAATGAAGGGAAAATGCTTCCATCTGGGTTTCTTTGTGATTTGTTCTTGATAAATCTGGATCTAAAGGTAGAGGAGGTCAATGTACAGCCTACTTAACACTAGTAAGTTGTTTTTCAGGGAGCTTTTATTTGCAAATGTGATTACTGCCAATGACAAAAGCAATCGAAAGTCCTTGTGAGTTCAATATTCACCAACAGAGAAGGTGCAGGGGAAAGCACTCACTTCTTTGTTTCCCCCATCTCCACAAACAGAAGTAAAGAAAGACCATTTATTGGCCAAGAAAATATAGTACATAGAATGGTATAAATTAAATATCTATGGGAAAATATATTAAAAATTTAAGAGAAGGGAAGGAACGAATGAGGGCAGGGAAAGAGGGAGGGAGAGTGGAGGAAAGTGAGGAAGTGAAGAAGAAAGGAGAGGAGAAAGGAGAGAGGGGAGAAGGGAAGTGAACTGGCTAAAGTTTTAAAAAGTAATGTTATAATACAGAATAGGATATAGGTACTGGTAGTTAAAATATATCACATGTATCTGTGAGCTGCAGTCAGAGCCTTTAAAGTCAATGCAGAAACAAGAAAACATTGCTGACTTATATCTTTCTAATTAGCTGCCCAGAACACAAATAAGATTGTCTGTAATTTTGTTTTCTGTAATTAATTTTAGTTCTACAGTGATTGCCTTCTGAGAAAAAACTATTGATCTTTCTCCCTATTATACACATAAATATTAATGAAAATTGAAGAACTCGACATTTTCAGATATTGCAACAGCTCCATCTAACTTAAACAATGTCTATCACCTCAGGAGATATTCTCTGTCAGCCAGCATGACTACTCTTATGGTATGAAAGTTCAATCAAGTATTTATCCTATTCAGATCTAGTTAACAGCACATTTTAATTGTCTAACCTATTTTTGTGTAGCAAACATGCCCATGCAATCTCTCTGAAATTAGTTTCAAGATCTTCCTAATAACAAACAAAAGTAACAAGAAAAAAGTCACAGAACCACCTCTCCCCCACCACCCCACCTCCTGCACCTCTTATTCCAGTTAGATTTGAGAAATAGCTTTCATACACTTTTTTTTTTTTTTTTTTTTTGGCAAGGGAAGTGAGGCTGAGGGCAATGGAGATGATAAAGTTAAGGTGATGGAAGGTGAAGGACTTGACTATGAACAACTCCAGAAGGAGTTCCAGCAACAGAACAGAGCATCCCCAGCTGCCAGAGGCATGAGGACAGTGCACCTAAAAGTGATTATTGCTGGTGTTTCCACTGGGTCAAATATGCTTCAGGTGTATAGTTCATACCTTTACTTTTTCCACTCCATCAGATTCTCAGCATGGTTCTCAGCTTGGGTGATATAGTTCACATACAGCAAAGGCTGAGATCCTGGCTGATGTCACAAGGAAAAGGAAAAGCTTAGCAACAGGGCCAAATGCAGTACAGTATTTAATAGAAGAGAGACATAGGATCTGTGAAAAAGTAAAAAATCAGAAAATGGGTGGTTAAAAAATCCATATGAAATATTGTTCTATGTAGATCATAAATGATCTGTATACCTTAGTACAAAAGTAAATTTATGCAGGAAAATGTTCTACCAAGCTGTGCATAAATTTCAAATGGAAAAAGGTGTTAACAAGAAGAAAAATTCGGTGACATGAATTGAAAATGAGAGAAATTATGTGGTATATATAGAAAGAAGAGATCAACTATGCACATTTCTCTCTTACCCATGAAAAGAAAATGTAGAAATACAAAGAATAATGACTCATTGGAAAATGTCACATATTCACAGCTACAAGAAGCAGCAAATTTTAAGAAAAGGTATTCTGGATTTTGCTTGTTTCAACACACATGGTCTTTGGAGATTTTTTCTGCTTTTAGATTATGATACTTCAAACTATGTTTATAAGGCACTAGAACCTCAATATGTATTCTATTTACAAAGTCCTCACTTCTAGCACCTCTTTTGTCTTTAAAGATCTAAAAATCACTTACTTTACAACTGAAGCCTCAAATCTATTTTCTCTCTATCTCTGTCTAGCCTAATATTAAAATATTCAAAGTGGGTTAGCTTGAAGAAAAGTTATAAATTGAATTTTGGAATTTATTTATAGTACTGTACTGCCTTGAGCTAGAAATGTTGTGGGTTCACTATGCTTTGGACACAGAAGGCATACATGAACAGGCATATTTAGCTGAACATCTGTTGGCTAAATAAGAGATTACACTTCTCAAGCTCTTCTCTTGCCAGGTAAGACACCAGTTTCAAAAGAGAGGGAGATTCTATACCTTGGAACCCTGGAGGTGGAATACTTAGATCCTGGTGCAACGTAAAACTGAGGCATCTCTATTTTAGAGAAGTGAATGGCAGCTTTATAGCATAAACACATGTAATGGAAACTTTTGGGTGGTGGGATGGTAGAAATCAGCATTACTGTGATTAACTCTTTTTTTGATGTAATATGTTATGAAAGCAATTCACTATATAGTTGCTTGGGTTTGGATTTTTTTTATTTTCTAGAAGAAACAGATGAAAGCCTTATGTCATTGTAGCAGGATTTTCTGTACAACACCTGATATAGTGCAGACTGCAGTAAACAAGAAGCTTCTTTTTAGCATTTTCCATATGCATAATCTAATATTCAATGGCAAAATTAGAAGAGACAGTTTCAGGAACTGCAAGCACCAACTTTTCTTTTGGCTCATCTCATGGCAATTGCAATTTTCCACAGTCAACAGACAGGAACTCGTGTGCCGGCGCCAGGAAGTCACATGCCATCAGTGCAGCTGGCTCTGCTACATCAAGACAACAAGCTGGGAGCTGCAGTGGCCATGGTTCAAGTCTCAGTTATGTCTTGGCAACTCTGACTGAGAGCCAAGTCAACCAGCTAACTGCAGTAATATCTTTACCCACTGCATGCAGACTTCCCGTGTCACACCAGTAAGTTATCTACAAGGGTGACAAAATTAATTTCTTTATAAGAGTAGCTGGTAATTATGGGACAGCTACATCAGTTTATTAAGTTCTACCAGACTAATACTAGTAATTCAGATCCATAAAAAGAAAGACATCCAAAGAAATATGTTTCCCTGATAGGCTTTTAAATCAAAAGGGAAATTTATGGGGTCCATTGGTTGAGAATGGCCTTAGGACCAAGCTTTTCATTTTCGGAGTATGACATTATTTGAGCAGTAAGTCTAGGCAAGGCAGCAATATAGATGCTTAGAAACAGAAAGTTTCAGCAGAATTAGAGACAGAATTATTAATTTATCTTGAGTGCAGCTATATTGCGAAAAACACCTTACTCAAACACAGTTTATTGAGTAATGTCAAATAGTGCATTTTAGTAATGATGTCTATGAAATCCTTTAAGCAATACATCTATCTTGTGCATTGCACCCCAGTCTGTTGTGTTGATGTTTAAGTATAATGGCATAATACATACTTTCATTCTATTTTGTAGCTCCTGTGGAGCACTAGCACAGATTCATGTCAAAAAGAGTTTAGTTTCTTTATCATGCTTCTTAGCAGGGCATGTACAAATACAAGCTCAGGAGAAGCAGACCCCTGAGAGAGTATCCAAACCATGCACGGCAAGCCAGCCCAAGCCTTTGAGAAATCTGAAATTTATGGCAGAGTATAATTTCCAAGATGCAATAAATCTAGAATGAAACATTGTTTACAAATAAGTAGTGTTGGATTCTACAGACAGATTACATGTTTCTACAGTAGTTCTAGCTGTGATTTGATGATTGAGAGAAGAAAATTTTTTTCTGTAGATAAAGCAGCCAAGTGTACTGTGTTCTACTGCTCAGTGTGCGTGTACACAGCTTACACCGACTGTCCTCTCTGTCTTCTAAAACAAAAATTAAATGTGTAAAGAACCAGAGAAGATAAGAAAGACTGGGCCGGAAGACTAATGTGGTGTGGACTCACTGTCTTTGAGAAAGCATTTATTTATTCTCTGAATTCCTATATTCTTTGCAGTTACATTACCAGAAAGGGTCTAGCTGAGGATCTTGAATTCCTGTTTTCATGAACCATGATTATGGTCACATAGTATTTAAGTAGAATTGAGACTACTGAAATGCTGGTGGGAAAACAGGTGAACAGTCCACAAGCATTTTCAGGACCCAGATGCTGGGCATGGTGAACATGAAAACTCCTCCCTTACTTTCCCTTGGAATTTTGTGGGGCTTTTTGAGTTTCACAGACAATGTGGATACCGCTGAGTATTGTCTTGGAGATCACCAAAGGCAGAGAACTGAGCTTCCACTCTTCCTTTAGTAGAAAACACTTAGTCAAAGAGCTATCCTAAAATGCCTGCACTTTTAGAAATAAACCAAAATTGTCTTTTTGACTTTGAGTGAGAAGTGCTGCATCACAACTAAAAGAATGAGACATGGAGAAATAAACAGAGATTAATTAACCTCTTAATCTAGCAACAGACCAGGATGAAAGTCTGATACTGCTTTAAGAATAATGGGAAGTGACTGTTGAAGCAGTGTGTTGAATAAAAATCCCAAGGACCTAGCTGTCCCCTAATTGTCCAAGTGATGGTACTGACTAGAATAAATTCCCTCTTCAAAAACCAGAAAGAAACAAGGACAAGAGGTATCCAGGGAAAGTTTGTTGAATACCAAAAACTGCTGTCACATGATAGTTGCCCAAGAAAAAGAATACATATCCGTTCCATAGTATCTATTTCTGTAGCTGTCATCAGAAGAAAGAGCCCTAGAGGGAACGGTCAGGCATGAAATAATTTGGTATAACTGGGCATGTTGATCTACACCCATACATATTGATCTTTGCTATATATCATCAAATAGCATGACTCCAGATAGGTTCCTCTGGTAGACAAGAGAGTACTGGATGGGACCAACTAATCTGTAGCTATTAAGCTATGACAGCATTCAGCTTTTTCATACAGGAGGCAGACTAGAGATCCTGACAGGGTTTTGAAATATCCTATTCATGCAATTGCATCAAGTTTCTTTTTGAGTCCAGAAGGAAGATGCATCATCCATGGAAAACCTGTGCATAAAGTCCTTTTGAATGACCCAAAAAACTCAAGCTAAAAGAACTGTGCTGATTGCTGATCACAGGGCCAAAGGCCCTTTAACTTGGCTGCAGGATCCTGATCCCTGTACCTAACAGAACCAAAGAGAGGAAGAGGGCAACCAGACTGATGCACCACAGGACCTTTAAGAAAAGGTAGATCCTCTCTTGGCCTCTGGATGGTGATGCCAATGTGTGGCTACACATCATTATAAGAAGACAGAAAACAAGAAGCCCTCTAGGGTTGTCACAGATTTAGCTACATGATCCAGTAAAGAGACAAAATCAGGTATTCTTGGATAATGTCAAATCTCATCCTAAACTAGTAGATTTAGTCACTCCAGCTTCTGTACAGATGTGAGCCCTGCTGATGCTGCCTAATAATGATAGTGGCCTATGTTTTGCTGGTTGAAGCAATTCAGGCAGGAGGAAAAGAAGTCTTTAAAACCTGACAACATTCTGACCCTTTTCTTCAATTCTCAGTGCTTTCTCTTTCCTCTGTCTTCCTCGCAAGAGCTCTTCTAGGATATCACATGACTGGGACTGAACTTTATAATAACATATTTAATTTTATTCACTTTTTTGTGAACTTTGTAAAATTTGTGGATATGCATATCCCCTATTACACAGAGGAATCAGAAAAATACTAACACATATTTCTAACAAAGCATCTGTAAAATATTCTGTTTTAGCACTTTTTTCTGGATATAACAAGCATATATGCTAGTAATTTTTAGATTCTAATATCCAATTATTGCAATAATTGCGGATTCAAAGTAAAACACTTGACTTTACTAGTAACTTACATTATATATTAATAATTAAAAACCCACTACTACTTATCATAATTGTAGACACTGAATTAGTATGGGTTAATCTGGAATTTATGCTTTTATATATGTTTTATACAAAGCAACAAGATGTTTCCCTTTAAAGAGACTTCTGCAACAAACAGAATTTCCTATATAATCAGTTGCTGAAACAATCCTTAAATTTCTGTTGTAAGAAACATTCAAAAGGTTACCTTGCTCTCAATGCCTTTGGGCTAGATGCAAGGAGAAGAAAACATATCGACATACTGAATGAATGCTGATTTTTTAAAGTAAAATAAGTGAAGATGGAAATCAATTTAACAGTGACCAAAAATGAAAAATACAATAAGGTAAATTGACAAACCAGTTAAAATATAAAGTGCTAATTGAAACATTGGCTGCTACAAAACTTTTGCTCTAATTCACTTTAAATATGCACCAGTGAAGAAAGCCATTGCTTTTCTCAGAAATCCATATATTTCACAAACATTTGGTAGCTAAATAGAGTAGGTTGAAAAATACAAACTGTTATTTTTGCAATAAAGATGATTTTAATTTTGTGTTAGATGCTTCCTGATGAAGTGTATATTTTGTTAAGGTTAATTCAGTTAGTATTCAGTTATGGCATCATTTTCAGGACTAATATTCCTTCTCATCAGCTGAGAAAAAAATTACACTAGATATTCTTTAATAATTGTATGATTAACATCACTAAATAGCTAAACACCACACAATTTCTTGCTCACTCCCCCCCCCAGCAGGATGGGCAGAGAATTGGAAGGGTAAAAGTGAGAAAACTTGTGGGTTGAGACAAGGACATCTTGATATGGAAAGCAAAAGCTGTGCACAAGTGCAAAGCAGAACAAGGAATTCATTCGCTCCTTCCCATGGGCACAGAGCTGTTCAGCCATCCCCAGAAAACCAAGGCTTCATTACACTTAAGGATGTCTAGGATGACAAACACCACCACCTTGAACATCCCCCTTCCTTTTTCTTCCCCTGGATTTATATGCTGAGCACGATTCCATACGATATGGAATGTTCCTTCGTTCAGCAGGGGTCATTTGTTCTGGCTGTATCCCTTCCCAGCTCTTTGTACACCCTTAGCCTCCTCACTGGTGGGGTGATGTGAGAAGATAAAAAGGCCTTGGTGTTGGTAACCACTGCTCAGCTGTGACTTAAACAGCCCTGACTTATCGACACTGTTTCCAGCACAAATCCAAAACATTGCTCATACTAGATTCTGCAAAGAAAATTAACTATATCTAAGCCCAAACCAGTACAATAATATTCTTCTATCTCAGTCAAGATCCTACTCTCATGCACCACCCAGGTTTAACATTGGACGGAAAAGGAGATAAACAGACTGATTAAATTGGTGGTCCCTTTTTGGAAAGGGAAAAAAACAATTCTGCTCTTGAAGTGCTCTGTGCATGTAGAGCATAACTACTCCTTCCCTTTTGGTGTCTGAGGTACACAATATGAGCAGACTTACAAGGACATGCTTCTGGGCAAGAGATTGAGTGCACCCTCAGTCAGTTTGCAAATGACGCCAAGCTGAGCATGAGTACCTCCCATCTGCTTCAGGGCAGGCAGGCTCTACAGACTGATCTGGATAGGCTGGCTGGATGAGCTGAGTCCAGTTGCATGAAGTTCAACAGCACAATTGCCAGGTCCTTCACTTTTGTCACACTAACCCAATGCAATGCTACAGGTTGAAGGAAGAGCGTCTGCAAGGCTTGGGGTGCTGCTTAACAGCAGCTGAACAGGAGCCAGCATGTGCTCAGGTGGCCAAGAAGGCCAATGGCAACCTTGGCCTGTGTCAGCAACAGTGTGGCCAGCAGGACCAAGGCACTGGTGAGACTGCACCTAAAGCATTGTAGTGAGGTGGGGGCAGTGTCTCCTACCTTGCCTGCAGCAAGAGGAAGCAGCCTTAAGCTGAGGCAGAGGAGATCCATAACAGGTATTAGGGGGAAAAAAAATCACTGTTAGGGTGGTCAGGCATTGAAAAAAGTTATCCAGGGCTCTGGTGAGATCACGATCCCTGAAGATCTTTTAGAGACATCTGTTTCTGGTGCTGGGTGATATGGTTTAGTAGGAGTAGCAGTGGTAGTGCTGCATGGTTGGACTGAACTGTCTTGAAGTTATTATTCAGTTCTGGCAATCCTCTGAAACCTTGAGGATTCTGTGATTCAGTTCTGGGTTCCTCACTACAAGAAAGATATGGAGGTGCTGAAGTGAGAAGGGCAACAAAGCTGGTGAAGGGCCTAGAGCACAAGTCTGATGGGGAGCACCTGAGGGAACCTGTGGGGTTGATTAGCCTGGAAAAAAAGGAGGCTCAGGGGACCTTTTTTGCTCTTTACAACTACCTGTAATGAGGTTGTAGCCAGATGGTGAGGGTTGGTCTCTTCTACTAGGTCTTAAAGGAAAGAACGAGATTAAATTCTCTCAGTTCTAACCAGGGGAGATTTAGTTTGGATATTAGGGACAATTTCTTTGTGTAAAGTGTTGTCAGACATTGGAAAGGCTGCCAAGAGAAGTTGTGGAATCACCATCCCTGAAGGTATTTAAAAGACATGTAGATGCAACACTTGGGGACATGGTTGGCAGACTGGGCAGTGCTGGGTTAAAGGTTGGACTTCATAATCTTATAGGCATTTTCCAACATAAATGATTCTATGACTCTATGAAAAATCCAGAAGACCCAGAAAAAGAGGTGTGGTCCATGTGAATATATTATTCCATCACTGAGTCTCATCACAATGGAACTAAAAGCCAGTGTAGTTGTTTGACAATATGGTTTTCTATTCAAGTGAGCAAGGTCAATACAGCTGCTTGGGCCAGGGAATTCTTTCTCAGTATTGAAAGAACAAAATGCAAATGATTTGTTCCAGTGAACTTCTGTCTTGTGCTACTGGTGTCAGATTTAGACAAATAGAGGCAGACAAATAAAGAGGGAGGAAAGACAGCAGTGAAGAGATGAACAGTCTATCAGAAGTTATTACTATTAGTGCTTGGTCCATGTCATCAGCCTTCTGCCCTGCCTCTTTTATCAGCTTCTTTGGGACACAAGTATGCTGTCACATGCACTGTCACACAAGTGCTGGTCTCTGTGTTAAAGAGTTGAGAAAAATCAATGAACTTTGTCACTGTACCACTTCTAGAGCATAGTGACTGACGTAAATGACATAAACTACTTCACTTGACATGAAACAGCTGCTTTCCTGCAAAATGCAGGCCACTCCCCAGAATACTCACCAGTTAATGGAAATTGCTGGCAATCATCAATTTGTCATATATTTGGTGAAGAAAAAACAATAACACCTCCCATCTGTGGTGGAGAGATGCAACATCACTTTAAGGAGGGTTTGTGTAGGGCAACCAGATTCCCAAATGTGCGTGTGATAAAAGGAGTTAACCTGCATCTTCAGGTGGAGGTACACACCTCTACCATTGAACTACTGACCGGTAGAAATAATCAGGAGTTAAACCTCTACACATTTGAAATGAGCCATTCTACATGATTAGTAGGACATGAACCTTTTAACTGTGCTAATAAGACACTGATTTCTTCTTGGGACAAAACTACCAGAGCCCAGCACTCTCTGAGATATAGCATCTGATGCCTGTTTGCACTCTCAGGGCCTTGACACAAATCAGCCACAGAGAAATAGGGCCTCAAATTGCAGGAACAATCCATCATCAATTCTGTGGCCTTGATGACTCTATTCAGGTAAAATAAATCTACTTTATTAACTCAGGATATTCTTTCCTTTCTGCTAAAACATAATGAGTTTTCTTTGCATTTTACAGCTTGATGTAGATATTTATGTGTTCTCCTATCATCCTCTCACCTTCTGAGGCAGTGATTTAAGTGCCAGCCTTACTGATACCCTAAATACATGCTCAAGTCTCAATAGTTGTGTTGAAGATGGCTTAACTGGTGACTGGGAAACAAAAATGGGGAACAATTATAATGGCCACAAAATCTGATAGTGAAAGCAATGCTTAACAGCTAAGGAAACCTCTGTTCCTGTATATCACCAATTTTTTTTTTATTTTCCATAAATATCCCAACCACCAAGCTACTAAATGAAAGCAGATAATGCAGGAAACGTGTCAGACCTCTCAGGTGAGGATAATTTCTAGTTATAGTTGGGAATTTCTGTTTAAATTTTGAGATATTTTTAACTAAGGCCAGGAATTATCTGAACAAAGTTACTGTGAATCCAGCTTTTAGGCTGAGACACCTAGACAAACAAATGTATACCTAGACCATTTGAAGGACCCAAAGGACAGAAAAGAAAAAGGTACTTAAAAGGTCTAGAGGTTTGTATGAAACAAAATGTGAGACACTATATTAGTTTTAAGACCCGAAGAAGTCAAAGACCATTAATATTAACAAGAAGAGGTAAAGAAGAGGACCAAATAGCAGCAATAAAATGCTTTAATTCATGCCATGTTGGAAATGTACAGATTTTCCAAAATCCAAAGAAATCCAAACTTCTGCTTCAATTAGTTCTTTGACTTGCCATTTCTTGTTTCCTCATTCCTTATCTACACTATACAGTATGACATTATCTACACTATATAGAATGACAGGGGATTCCTACTGTTTACTGTAAAGGATCACAGCAAGCTCTAACTCTTCCTCTGCATACAAGACACCTTTTGTAACCTTTCCTCTTGAAATCTCATCCAACTCACATCACTCAGTAGATTTCTCTTTAGAGAGAATAAAAAAAAAGATTTATGATCTTGTGCCAAAATGTTGAAGATGAAGAGGTTCCGGAGCCTCTGTTCTTGCGGTTGTCTGAGTTAGCTCTCAGATAATGTCTGATATTAAAAAGAAGTTATTGTACACAATTGAAATAATAATCTGAAGAAGAATTGTGACTTTATGTTGTTAACGGCTACAGTAATGATTAAAGATGAGTTACAGGTCATCTGTCATCATATAAAAATTCATTAAATTTCTTTTTCACCTCATACCCCCGAAAAAGAAATAAGGGAAAAAATGCTCTCTGAGAAACTAGCTAAGAATCCAAATCCAAATCTAACACCATTTCTCTGTAATTTATAAACATGAGAAAAGTTATGGATAATTCTTTACAATAAACACAGATCTGAAAAATAAAAAAAAAATCATATTGAAAAATATTATCCACATTATTTATCCTGGAATGACATTATGGAAGTAATTACACAATTAAGTAAGGTGTACAAGTGTAATGAACTCGCAAAGTAATTAAAGAACTTCACGCTGAGAAAAATAATTTTTTCCATTCTCCTGTTTATGTCACACAATGTTCAGAATGAAGCACATGAATAACGAGCAGAGCTGATTGGAAGGGATGTGTTAGGTCATGTTGTGGTAGGGTACATTTGAAGTTTCTTGACATAAAAAAGGGGTTTATGTCACAAAACTCACTACCTATTCAGAGTATGTATTCTTCAGTATTAATTTGTGTCAGTTGCTGTGATATGCAGCAACTGATCAAGGCCAAATTTTATTTACACTCACTAGGCAATCACCAGGATTAGCAAAATGGAAGATAGGCTTCAGTAATGTACTACAGCTGTTGGAGACTGTTGTCATAGGATTGATGAGGCTGGTAATAATTTGAGTCTATTAACAAAATGATATAGCAGCTGCTACAAACCTTGACATAATCTTTTTCCCCAGGTCTATTGCTCTGCACTGTCATCCCAGAAACCCTATATCCCTATATCCCAGATAACCTCATATCTACTCTCAGAGAAATTCATGTTTACTATTGTGTTTAAATTTTGGTTGCAAAAAAAAAACTTGATGTATTTATTTGCTGAATTTGTTTTAATTTCCGTGACTAGTTGAAATATTCATTCTAGTTTACTGAAAAAGTTGAAAAAATTCTGGTTTTGGTTTGTTTCAAATCAAAGCAAAATCAAAGATAGAGTCCCCAGCTTTCATGTGAATTATTAACTTTGGGTTTTGTCTGCTTCTGGTTGCTGGACACCTCAACTGCAGTGCCGAGAGAAGTGGGAAGCATCTGATTACAGAAACGAATTTCAGGCAGCAATAAACCTTCAAAACCAAAATGAACTTGACATATTTGGATGTTTTATTCTGTGTAAATCTATGAATCCGGAGCACAACTGAAGCATAAAAAGTTCAGAAAAGGCCATAATTTCATACCAAGGTTTCATTGTCATTTCACATGCTTTTTGCAGAGTCCTTCAGAGCACCTTTAAACTGGGAGAGCAGTTCACATAACATGGTTTTCATAACTTTACCACAACCCCGTGGTATTAGCAGTGTATGTTTTGACATTCACACAGGCAGTCTTTTAAACAGAAAACTAATTATTTTAATTTATTTTTGAACTAGTTAAAAAAAGTGCTGTCTTGAGAATATTGTATCAAGACTCTTCATAGGTTTTTTGTTAGCTGAAGAAAAATACGCCTTTATTTTTTTATATATTGCTTGGTTAATTCTTGAGCTACTTCAGCAGATATCATTAAAGCTCCGCAGGTTTTGTCTAAGTTCTGCTGTAAATCTGACATAGTTCAGTTGGGGTTTTCTGGGTTTTTTTATTTCAGTATGAGCTAGAGGTATGTAGTGAATTACAGCATGTTTCTATATGACTCAGAGGACAAAACTCTTTCTTTTAGAATTTCTGCCAATTAAGAAACAGCAATAACAGAAATAAGATTCTGCAGTATACTTCATCATTTTACCTCAGTTAGGTTTTCTGTCACCTAACTCAGGCAGTTAGAGACAACACATTGGTAGAAGAACATCTGATCTAACATTATCCACAAGGATTTTTGGTTCTGATCCATCATTCACTTTGTTTATGCATTATGGGAAGAAGTATTTTTAGACTTACTTGGAAACTTTCAACTAATCATGTCCCACCTATTCAGAGGACATGAGAGGCATAATAGTAAATGCTTAGGTCTTCTATAAAACTGATACCTCAAAAAACCCTGCAATATTACTGCTGGTTTTGAGCAATAGGACACTGAAATCTGTGGAGGACGTGGATATGATGAAAATGTGAGAGCACAAGTTTGATCTTGTGCTTTGAACTCATGTGTAAAGTATTGCACTAAAAGGTTTCCTAAACTAACTTCCACAGACTGCTGCTGTATGATCTTTCACCAATTTTCTTGGCAGAAGAAAAGTTACTAACCTAAAGAAGAAAGAGAATGATCTTTCTTCATTATAGTGTGCTGTTGTGCAGCCACAGAGTGGAGGTAGGCATGGCTCAGATCATTCTGGATAAAAACACCTCAGAGGAAGGGAAAGGAGGCTGCCATGATATATGGCAAAGACCTATAAACTGTAGGATGTGTACAAAAGCAAAGACCTATAAACTGTAGGATGTGTACAAAAACATTTTCACAGATTCAGGATTTTGGGGGGATGGGGGTGGGGGGGAAACCCCAAGAAATAATTGTATGTCTGTTCTTATCCACAAATCCATACTTATGAAAAAAACCAAGAGTATCAAGTGAAATGCTTTCTTTGGAGCCTAATACTGTAAGTTCAGGCTGACTAAATCCTAAGTGGATCAGCTCTTTTTAGGCTTAAACTCGGTCTTCTCTGAGTTCCTTTGATCACTTAAAACATTACTGTTTACTCTTTTTTTTTTTTTTTAATTTCAATGGGAAAATGATTAATCATAAAATACCGAGGGGTTTGCATAAAATGCAAGACATTATGACATGCCTAGATGCATGTCAAGTATTTTAATGATGATTAGTATAAAACAGTATCAACTGAATCAGAGACATATGAAAAGGTTGTACCTTCTTTTTTTTTCCCATAGTTTACTTAATGAATAAGATAAAAAAGCCAAATATATCAACAATTTTTAGAAAAGTTAACGAGATAGATAATGTTTTTTCAGCACATAACGTTACAAAATTATTCTCTTAGCTTGCCATAAGTAGTGAATCATTACATATTTTTTTGGTAGACATTATTACCGTGTTAATTAAGCTATTTTGTTAGTCACATAAATATAATGACTTTAAAAGAAAATTATTTTCAAGACAAAATTCTTTAATCAGTGAAATACACGAATTCAACTGCATTGTAATATGGATCTTCACTGAGTCCTAATCACAAAAGCATTATGAAGTAAATTTAGATCAGCATTCCTAGCTGTGGAGCAGAAGAGTTACTGTCCTTCAGAAAATTTTCAGCCTTAAGGAAGCATAAAAAAGAAAGTAAAAATCCCTTCCACTCCCATATTTTTCTTCTATGAAGACAATCTGTAGCTATTGACAGACTATAAGCTAGGGTTTTTTCCCAGAAGAAAGACTGCCTTTATAAATGCCTGTAATGTTGGTTGGTGAGGATTTATGGAAGAGATTCTTCTTTCTGTTGAAGGACATTGTTTTGCCAAGTTTTACAAGAATGGTTTCATAATGAATTCTTTGCTTCTTTTCTGACAAGGTTGGGCAAAATCCCAAGACAATATTTCTTGTCCAGACTCAGATGTTTATTAGTTTTTATCTATGTTACAGTCTCACAAGCTGTGAGTTCTACAGTACTTTACCCTAACAAGGTAAAAAATGGCAACGTACCTCTCTCTACAAGGTCTTTTAAAGATAAGCTGTCCAATTAAGAAATTACACCTAAATTATTTTTACTTTAAAGTCAATAGCCAGTCACCTGTGCCCACAATGCAGACTTTTTTATCCAATTACACAGTACCAGCCAAACCCATGAAGAAGAAGGTGAAGAAGGCAATGAAGAAGGACCAGCCTCTACCTTAAAACCTCCATCTTGCTTTATATATATTACTATATTTTAGAACCTTAAACTCTAAGTTTTCCACTATGTGATATAATATACTTCTATTCAGACTACACACATAATCTCAGTCCTATCATTCAATTTTGGAAGCCTTCTCCATGGCCTAGGTCAAATGTAGTTTTCTCTAGAGGATCAGTGCCTGACAGCACAGAAAGTCTAAAATTCTCAGCATCCAGCATTCCAGCTGTTTCATACCTACGAAGAAACCTCCAATTCCAAAAAGTGCAATCACTGAGGGAAGCAGAAGCCATAGGCTACTGTTAAATACTCAGCTACCAGTGAATCAATTGGTAGTAGGAGAAGGAAATCTTGCAAAAATTTTGCAAGGGTTTGTTCTCTGCTTTTTAAAAACACAATGCTATCTAAACATTAATAAGAAAATATAGTCCAAATTGCATGTATCTGAATCTTTTCAATCAGTGCAAGAATAAAACACCAGATAGTCTGGAACTAGAGGTAGTTTGGTTTCTTAGCGTTAAAAATCCTTGACGAGGTTCTGTTCAAACACACCTGATATGAACAGCAATCTGAAATTACAAAGATCAATTACAAGTAATATTAGAGGCAAGAAAGATATTGGTGAAAGCTGTGATTTGTCCCCAAAACAGAATAGAGGTACTAGAGACATTTTGATCTTTGTAAAATTTTGATTTAGCAGTCTCGAATAATGAGTGGTAGCTTATGAACTAAAGGATGAGATGGATAGTAGGTATGAGAGGAAAAGCTTTTTCATAATTATTATTCTTGCTATGTATGCAGTCCATACCTATGAAGATTAATGTTGTCATTGCTAAGATGGGACTATAAATCTTGTTTTAAGCAGCTCTCCAGGAACAATAGGTATAGGAGAAACCTATGTTTCTCATCATAGACATAGCACAGACTCCGTTTACAAAAAAATAATATGCAACAAAATTATCTGAGTGATCACATTTCTGACTGGACAGCCCCAAGTTCTTTATCATTCAATTACAGGCTCAGCTTCAGGAAAAGGCAGTGTGCCTACCACTGTCTGTCTCTATCAGACCACACATCATCTGTCTCTCTGCTGAGAGAGGGCTGGTGCCCAAGCGCCAGGTTGTTGCTGTCTGCATCGTGTGCTTGCTGCACTCCTCGCCTGGGAGTGCATGAAATGACTTGTAAGAGTGGTGCTGTACTCTGCATCCTTGGAACTGACTCCAATGGGCAAAATGGTCCACATTGCACCAGGAGTGGCAGTCCCCACCTCCCACACTCCTCCAGCACTATCCTCACCAGACTTCACACTTCAAAGCACCCCTCAACAGACTCACATCACAAGTGAGGACATATAGACCACCCTGTGAAAACAAGACTTGGACAGGCTACAAGAACACTGCTGTTAACTTTGAATAGAAAAAGAAAATTTCTAAAAAATTGCTATGGTTTTGGGGTCACATAAGGATGCAAGAGAAGTTGCAATGCATGTATTAATAGTGAGGGTGTGCCTCATTCTCTATGCTCAGTTTGGTTTGTTTGTCACTAATGAAGTAGGCAGTGACTGTCATTGGAAGAATCAATAACAAGAGATCTGCGTAGTAAAGACCTTCTGAGTCACACCAAATGCATGTTGGTATTTTTTCCGAAATAAAATACATCATAAATGGAAATCTAGGAATGAATGAAAAATTGAAAGTATCTGTGACACTTTTGCCTCATGTGCTTTCCAATATTTTTCAGTTCTGGAGTCAGAAATTATACATATGCATTAAATAGGTATCCTTGGTCTCCTTTTCCATGAGTTTTCCCCATCTCTCCTTCAGTCCATGTTCTTTTTAGTATTTCCAACATTCTTTAGAGCAGTTTTACTAGCCTACAGCTCCTGAGTGAAGAACTAATTCCCTAAAATTGTTTTGAAGCTGACTCCTACTAAATTGATCTATTCCTCCTTTAATTTTGGAAAATTTATATTCCCAATGGACTATCAGTCCTTACCCAACCTCTCCCAGGCACTCTTTTTAAAAGATGTCTATTGTAATCTCTTTTTCCCCAAGTTTTACAGACTTCTCTTAGTTCATAATTTGATACAAAGAAGCAGTGCAGTTTGATACATCTGTTAATCTTTGCTCTCCTTTCCTGAATCTTTTCCAGTTTCCATCAATTCTATTTAAAAGGGAAGAGAAAGGGGTAGTTCCAGAGAATTATACAATGAGATATGATGTTCCCTTTTTTTATTCTTCCTTTCCTTTTAAAAAGATCCTTACTTTTAATTTGCCCGTCTTACCAATATTGGGCTGACATTTTCACAGAGCCTTTTATGATGACCCAAGATTTTGTTCTTGAGTGATAATGACCAATTCAGGGCCCGTTGTGCTGTGTGTATAGGCCTGCTTATTCCCCTATACATGGCTTGACATTTATCTATACTGAATTTCATTTGCCATTTTATTGGCTACTCATTCACCTTCCTCAGGTCCTCCTGCAATTCTTCATGGTCTGCCTTCATTTTCACTGTCTTGAGTAACTTGTTATCAGCAGTAAACTTTACCACTTCACTAATGGCTTTCAGTTCCAGGTCATCTATTAATATATCAAACTGCACAAATCCCAGCACATACCTGTGTGGAATTCACTGTTGATTACTGTAAAAAATATTAATTCCTATCCTCTGTTTCATCATTTAACCAAATGATGAAATAAAGTGAACGACTTTCTCTCGTGATATAACTGATGAAACTCTTTAAAGCTTTAGATGACAAATTAAACCAGAAACTTATTGGGAATCCAGGTGGGATATATCAGTCAGAATACCCTTACCCAGATGCTGAATGTTCAGATATCTATAGTATGTTTATGGCACAGGATTTTCCTTCAAGAATCTGCATTGTCTCTTCCCCAGTGTATAGTCAGATTAGTCAGATTTATATTTGTGATTGTTAATTTGTGCATTACTATAGGCTATACTATTCTGCCTTGTTGAGATAGCAGGTTTATGTACCCTGAATTTCTTGAAATCTCATCTGGGATCAATTTAAAAGCTACCTTCGTATCTCCCAAGTACTTCAAGTACCAGGAGAATTTTAAGTAAGTCTTGGGAGCATATAGTTTGATCCTGCCAAATAGTCAGCGTTCTTTTGATCATTGTGGCTAATTTTATTCCACTGAATGATGCTTAGCAGATTGTTCTCTTTCCACCAAGTTTCTGGTATGTCTGCTGTTTCTTTGTTCATGTTCCTTCATTTGACAGCTTATACTTTATATTGTTGCTGTACAGGTTTGATTCTCTTCCCAGCATCCAGTTTAAATCATACTCTCTGTTTGACTAATTCCATTCTTTGTTCTTGCCTTCACAGAGACTAAAAAAAATTTCCATACCATCATCCATAATAAATATATCATCTCCACCTCTCTGCTGTTCTGGACATGTCTGCTTACTCTTATTCCTTCATTTAAAAGTTCACTCTCAACTTCCTTGATACTAGATGGTAGCACCTTAACCCACTTGTCATTCATAGGAAGTACATCTCTTCTGCATGACCATCCATCATGCTAGAAGCTTCTGATGCCTCTCAATCCTTACTACTGGTTTCTCAGCCCAGCATTAAAAGTTTGCCTCTCTTTCTCCATCTCCAACACCACTGAAATTGCAGAGAGCATTACAAAGAAAACTGCTTTGAGGGTTTTGGTACTCTTAAAACATTCTTCAAACCCTAAAATCTACTCCATCTCTCTCTTTCACTCTGCTATTTTTGTTCCAATGCATGCCAGCTACAGACCCTCTCTGCTGGTTCCTAGCAGTTGGTAGAGACATTTCATAAGGTCTGACACATTTGTGCACTTGGCAAGCAAGTCACCATGAAATTCTCTCTGCAGTCACAAGCCCAGCTTGCTATTTTTCTGGTAGCAATTGCCCACCACTGCAATCTGCTTCTTGCTTCCAGCAAAGCCTCTGCTTAAGGAGGCATTTCCTTGGCACAGGACAGCAGATGAGCAAGGCAGACTGGGATCCTTTACCCTTCACCCACCTGATGCCTCCCACCCTGCCACCAGCCCCCAGCTGGGGCCTCTTCTTTGGTCTCAGTGCCTCTATGCCAATCCAAAGTGCAAATATGATCCTCTCTGTGCATCTGTGCTGCTTCTCAGCAGTACTGGGTTTGCTGCCTTGAAGAAGAAATGATTAAGTACCTCTAAAAGCTCTTGAAGAATCTCTCCAGACTCTGAGATAATTCAGATCACTTGCTCTAGCCTCAAAAAAGTTTTAGGTTTTTTTAATGTTAGAGTTGCAATCTGCCTACAGTACACAAATCTGCTACTTGCCCTGAGAATATATACAGTCATATGGAACTTGACACAGTAAAATGATCCCTCCCCTCCAGCTTCATGCTGGTGAACACCACCTCTGTTTCTCTCTAAATAAGAAAAATTATTTACTTAATTAATTAGTTATAAATTAATTCCTAATGAAAGTATTCAAGTGTGATTTAACAATTAGCTTAAAAAAACACCAACTAACTTTTCATTTCCCCCTATGTTTATAGATGTGTTTGAAAGTTTTATTCTAACTATTACTATTTTTCAATGCTAAATCTTCACACAACAGACTAAAAAACATAAAAAGTTATTGACCTCTACACCAGCACAGACATTGCAGAGTTCACCCAAGTATTTTCCCAGAAATATTGATCATTTTTGTATTATGCAATAAACTTTTAAAATTTTATTAGTACAGTCATATTTTGGTCAAATTCAAATTCAAATACTCCAATACAATGGAAAATAGAGAATTTAAATTTTAAATTGAATATAGATAGAACAGTCAGTTTACCATGTTTCATGAAACACACAGTTTGTAAACTGTATCTTCTTCACCTCGAATACCCATACTTCTGTTCAGTGTTAAAGATATTGAGGTTTAAAACAAAAGCATATTAATCTACTGCCAAAAAGCTGCAGTTACATGGAGTCAGACAACACACTTTTCAGAGCTGATAAGAAAACAAAAGAGACCCTGTTATTTTTACACAATGCCAAATGCTGCTTGCAATATGTTCATATTTTATTTCCCTACTATTTTGTTTTCAGTAATTTTTATTATTTATTTTTATCTCAATTCATGTACTGTGCGATTTATTGCTTCAACCACTGAATAAAGAAAATATTTGAAACAGCATTTCTCTGCTGGCACCCTAGATGCATCACTTGCTTTCTGTAAATATTCTTTTTTTTTTTTTTCATGTCTGGAATATTTTTACAAGCACAGTGACACTGAGTCTTTTCAAAATGGTTTTCTTTGAGATGGATTACTTTTCCTTCCTGTAGCTCTGTATGATTTGTTTGTGGAGAGCTGTGGGAAACTCATATAAAGCTTACTATATAAATTAGGATTGTAGCTATTAAGATTTTAGTTTATTATAGACATTTTTCCATTCTTTTTGTAAATCATAAATAGTTTTAATGATTATTAATTAAATAAAAGGTTCACATTATTTACTGTAAACAGTTACATCAAACAAAGAGAAAAAATTACTTTGCATATCATCAAGACTTAAATCCTGATTAAAATGCTGAAAGTTTCCAGGGAGAAGATTGTTTTCTCAGATGTTGTGTACAGGGAACTATGTCTTCAAACTACACATATTTATATCTTTTCTCCCCATCATAAGGTATTTTTCCCTGAAAGATGATTATATCACCTATATTGCCTCTTTAGTTGTGCATTTGACATGAAGACCTGCATTGTAAAATAGTACTTTTCCCATTTTGCAGACTGGGAATGAGGCATTAAGAAGAAAAGCAATTTTTAGATCAATAAGAAGGAAGTGATTTGGAGGTAAATTTAGGTATAGTGATATAATCACAGTTGTCTCCTATGGGAAGTAGATCTACTCTCTATGGGTAGATATAGTAAAAAAATAAAGAGAATATCCAGTTTCTGCCAAACTAAAGCAGAACAAGGTTTCAGTACTTCACAATGTGAAGTATTGAAACCTTATTCTGTTGTTTTGTTGTAAACTTGTGTGGAAATGAGGAATGATATCTAGATTTTCCATAACTGATATACATATATTTTTTTAACAATTCTGTGAATCCCTTTCCAGTAGTTCAAGGACCAGTACTTATTATATGAGAACATAATAAAAGCTGGAATAGTTGTTATTCCCTTCTCATTACTATTCTTGGTAAAAGAACTTCAACATTACAGTGAAAACAAGGGAAAAGTAGTCTGTAGAAGAGAAATAGACACAATAATTATCAGCCAGTAAAAGGTAAAAATGCTATAGACAGCAACAGTTACAAGCCTTTAAGCTTGGGCAGTTTCAGCTCTTGCTTAATAATACACAGTTTATTTTTCTGGATGCATCCTGAATATTGAGGTAGCATGCCTTTGCCACCAGTCAGCTGTAAACAAAGTCCACCTTTGCCATTTAATAACACACAGCCTTTGTTACTGGTAAGGATCTCAGGTGTGCTTGCTCGTCCAGAAGCCTTTACTCAGAACAAAAGGAACAGATGGTTCTGATGTCTTGCTGTGGTCAACTCCTCTTCTTCACATTTCTTTGTCTGACATGCAGACATCACTCTGTTGTTTGTGTTGTTCCTTTGTTTTCTGAAATAGCCCTTAAGCAGTACATCTGTGAGCCTTTCAGCTGCAAAATGATAGTTTTTCTTCTGTATGATCATCTACTTATAGACAGGAGATCTAAAGTCAGTCTCAAGTATTAGGAATTATCTGATGATTATATTTTGTGTCTTTTAAAAGTGTGACCTCCTTGTGATCTCCCCCTTTTTTGTTGGCATTGTGGCATAGCTGATGGCAGATGCCATTTCAAGATGAGCCTGGCATGTCTACAGGGAAACGTAATGAGAAGGGCTGCCTAATGGAGCACCATCTATGCTAGTGTGATTGCTCTTGAAAAGCAGAGAAAGATGGTGAATGATTATGAAAATACAGATGAATATGGTATAAAACCAGTCCTCTCAGCAGGGACAAAGGAAGAAAGGAGGCCTGTGGCAACCTGAGAAAATCACCACTGGGAACCCTTGCTGAGGAGACATAAGCCTAGGCAGTTTTGCATTGGAAGAGTTTATATGCTCCTTTTATTCCAGTCTGCCACTTTTCCCCATTAAACCTTACATTAAGCTGAAATAGGGGATTGTCTATAAAATATTCCTCTACAACTCATTAAAAATCATATCAACATATTGACAATGTTTCTGTACCTGCTTTTCAGGGAAGGGTGAGAAAGGAAATTTAGTGTACTGCTGGTTTCCCCCACCTCATCCTCAAGAGAGCCTTTGGTTTAGCTGAGTTAAAAGATGTTCAGGTTGTATCTGACCCATCCCATGCATGACTACATAATGCATGACATATACAGATTTTTGACAAATAGACCATTTCTGGAGTCAGCTAATCATTAAGCATTTCTGAAACATTGTATACAACTACACATTGGGATACAAATTGGTAGAAATTTCAGTTTCATTAAATCATCTCTCAAACCACAGATCCTTTGAGAAGAAATTAAGAAATAGCAGTAAAAAATGAGTAAATATTAAGAGAGAATTTCTATGATAATTTAAAATTAAGACACATCCAATGCTAAATTCTTAAAAAAAATTAGGCTTCCTTTTTCTCCTGCATATCTGAACCCCTTTTTCTGAAGATGAACATTGAAGGTAAAGGATTCTGACCCTTTTCTCCCCCTATTTTTTCCTTTTCTATTTCTTTTTTTTCTTTTTTTTTTTAACTTGGTGTGATGTTCAGTTATGAACAAAGTTTCACTTTTTTTTCTCATATAACTGAAATGATTCACACTTTAATGCAATGTGTGGAGCTGGAATATTTTGTGAATTAATTTCACATGCCATGCAAGAGATTTTATGTTCTTACAAAACCTATAGTTGGATCCTTTTCATCAGGAAAACTTCAAAGAACTTGGACCCTATATGTATATTCTTCAAAATTTTATGAGTTCAACAAAGATCAACTTCACTGTAAGAGGCTGTAGAGGGGGAGGACACAAGGCTGGGCCAGTTCACATGAAAGTTTTTGATTTTTATTAATAATTGAGGATAAAACTATTTGAGGTTATGTGTCAATACTTCATTCTCTTTGCTTTAATATTTTGGTATTGCCTATAATCAGCTTCCACCAAAAAATACCAAATACTGACATGCCTACTTCTAGCATTTTGTGATTCTTATCATGCAGTGATTCTAAACTTAGTTATTTTAAAATTTACTTTCACCCTTGATAATTTGAATGCTACAAAACATACAAAACACTCAGTATGGTTCAAATTATATTAGTTCTCCATTTAAATACTGTCTGTCTCAAAAGCCCTGACCAGCCTTGCATGGGAACCTTCATTCAAACCTTTTGCCCTTGGGCTCAGGAGCTCCTCTAAAATTGGGTCTGGGCTCCCACTTTTGGCCTGACTTTCACTGTGATTGTGCCATCTCCAGTCCTGTGTCTGGCCCTGCCTCCCTGGGGAGTCCTGGTGAACTTGTTCCTCTCTGACATATATCTATTATGGGCTAGTTGGTGTTTGAATATAGCACTTTTTGATTTGAGCAAGAGATTGGGAATCGTGTAGTTCTCTGGTCAGGTCATATAACAACCTTACATGAGCATCTTTCACACAGGGCTGTGGATCACATCCTGTCAAACTGAACCATTTCCAAAAGGAAAAACACCCTAATTATCGATAATGTGTTTTTCTTTTCCAATCAAACAAGGAAACTATGTTTGTCACTTGGATACCAGCATTTGACTTCCTTTAGGTCTTTGCAATATCTGAAATGACCTTAGGTAACCATTTGTTCTGATTTCTGTCTCAAGCATTTGTTTACAGATGAATGCACTTCATTCACATCAGCAACAAAATTTTTCACATTCTTTTTGACAAAATTCAATGGAATGATTGACAGCAAAGGAGGCCATCAGTCAATAAAGGTGGATGCCAGTATAAATGATGCATTACACTACTTTCCAACCTGTGAGCAAAGTCACACAGGGCACTAGGAAATGGAAACAGTACTGAATGAAAAATAAGATATTGTGCTTATGTGCAGAGCAATTTCAGCTCATGAATTTGTAAAGGTGTCAAGTTGTTACACAAACAAGAGAGGGGAAGCATTCTGGTATTCTCTCATTAACTCTTCAGGAGCTGTAAACCATAGTCACTAAAATTTAAAGCTAGATCCAAATTAGCCCCCAGTAGCAATTGAAACTCTTTGGGTGAAATCTCAGAGTAGGATCTTAAATACATTCCATTAAAAAAAACCCAAACACCAAAACCAGACAAATAATATCTTTTCTCACAATCAGATGCATGGACAGAAACGATCCCTGCAAAGAGATCCATAGAGTAGAGCCAAGAAGTGCATTATCTATGACTTATAGCAAAATGACTAATAGTGAAATGCACACCTATGCAGAGTTCACAGGGCAGATTCACAGTTTTGAGCACGCATTACTGTGCTTTTGAAAACAAAGACTTCTCTAAATCCTGTGTTATTTTAATATCCCTTAATTTGATGCGTACACCAAGCTGTAGTGCAGTCAACGTGCTGGAGGGAAGGGAATGCCATCCAGAGGGATCTTGACAGGCTTGAGAGGTGGGCCTGGGTGATCCTCATGAAATCAACAAGGCCAGATGCAAGGTTCTGCACCTGGGCCAGGTCAAGCAGGAATACACACTGGGCAGAGAATAGATTGAGAGCAGCCCTGAGGAGAAGGACTTTGGGTTTCTGGTGGACAAAAAGGTGGGCATCGCTTGGCAACGTGTCCTCGCTGCCATCTGTTTCCTGCACTGCATCAAAACCAGCCGGGCCAGCAGGTTGAGGGAGAGGGTTGTTTCTTTCCACTCTGTTCTTGTGAGACGCTACCTGAAGTGATGCATCCACCTCTGGGGTCCCCAGCCCAAGAACAATGGGGATGTGTTGGAGGGAGTCCAGAGAAGGGCCACAAAAATGGTCAGGGAGCCAAAGTACCTCTCCTGTGAGGAAAGGTTGTTCAGTCTGGAGAAGAGGTTTCTGGAGACCTCATAGCAGCTTCCTAGCGCCTAAAGGGGACTTACAAGGGAGCTGAAGAGGGATTTTTCACAAGGGCATGTAGTGACAGGATTAAATGGCTTTAACCTGAATGAAGGAAGGTTTAGATTAGGCATTAGAAAGAAATTCTTCACTGTCATCGTGGTGAGTTACTGGAAGAAGTTTCTTAGAGAAGTTGTTGACACATCACCCCTGGAAGTGCTCAGGGCCAGGTTGGATGGTGCTTTGAGCAATCTGATCTCGTGCAAGGTGTCCCTAGGGGCAGCTGAAACCAGGTGAGCCTTAAAATACCTCCCAGCCATTACTGTTCGGTGAGTGTATGGAACAAGATTTTTATTTAGACTTGTCAGAGACATATTTAGGAAGGGATATTAAGGAGAAGGAAAATGAGATATGGAGTTTTTTTAAATACAGTCTAGGTCTGAAACAGAAATGTAGTCACCATATTTCTAAATATTTCTCATGTAACAGTGGCATTTGCTAACCACAGACTTCAGTAAATCAGATTTATTATACCATATTGAGAGGATGAATGATCTCAGACACATAATTAAAAGGCCTTCTTAATATGTCTGCATTTAGAAAATGTTCTTTTTGAGAGCATGTGGAATTCCTTGCCAGATGAGATCAGACTTGAGAGCTACGATTAGGTGAATTTAGGTACAATACCATTTAATTTTTGTAAACATGAAAACAAATTAAAATTATGCTTCATGAAGTATACAATTTAAAAATTGTACTCACATTCTCAACAGTTTTATGGAAAAATGGGTTTTTTTCAAACATAATAATAGAAAAAAGTTGTTTATTTACAAATTACTCTATGTCCACATTTTTTCAGTATGTCAAATTCAGCTTTGTTTGAAGGCAGTTGGTTATGTGAGGCTAATTTTTTTTTCCAGAAAGCAAAATGTTTCCACAAAAACTCCCAGATGGATTTTGAAATATGTTCAAGTTAAGGTAAAAACCTGAAGAGCAGTTCTAAGTATTATTCTATATTACTAAAAATTTAACACTACTGAGTAGAGGTAAAAGATCTATAAGAGAATTTAGTTTCAAAATTAAGTATTTTCCTTGTAAGAGGGACACTTTTTAAGCTATTAATTACTATTTCAGGTATCCCAAATATAACTGAATGCACAGAAGATATAAATTCTAAAATGAACTTTTACTTAAGAGATGTATTATTTCCTGTTTATATTTACTTTTTTAAAGTGCAATTTCAGTGACAACTAAATCCTAAGAGTACTTTGAATCATGAAACAGATTTTTAGCATGTGTTTTTTATTTTATAATTTACAGTGAAAGCTGCATGAAGGTTTGGATTGTTTTAGTGATCCACCTGAAAACTGTCCCTGGTTTCTTTCTTTTCTGGTAGAGCTACTTGGACCAACAAGCCTGTAAGATTCATTTTTGCAGTAACAGCACCAGAGCTGCTGCAATACAGGGGCTGTGTCTCATGAAAGCATCAAGGTTTTAGAGCAGTTTGAACGAGTCATGAAACTCTGTCTTTGGAAAAGGATAATCACTGACATAATGCAAAGACCAGTAACTGTAAATGACCAAAAGTCATTACAAAAGACACTGGTAGACAGGACTGAAGAGTTATTACTAGAAAGGAATGGGAATCAGCTGGCAGGGATGAGGAAGAAGCAGCAGTTCTTCATCCTCTACTAAAAGGTCACCAAAGAGCAGCCCTCTTGACACCCAAGCCAGCTCAGGCCTCCCTGAGAAAAAGACATCTAGCAATTTGACCCTTTTTTTCCTTTTTTTTTTAAATTAAGCCCTGGTGCAAAAAAGGTATTCTTAATTAAATACCCTTAAGGAGAAAGAATGCAACATCAGAGAATAAAATAAATATATCATTCCAGAAGTGAAGCAACTGGAAAAATGCATTGTAAGCAATATCACAAAGAGATATCAGAGATATCAGAGATATTACATGCAAAAATGCATGTAATGTCTCTGAAGAGAATGGAGAAAAAGCTTATGCAAAAATAGGGCTTTGTGATATTGCTTAGACTGCATATTTTTTTGCTTTTGCTTTGCTAAGTTAAATGTTTTTATTTTTCTTTTGGTACACTTTTTACCAAAAAACCCTAACAGGTAAAGTAATATAAAACATAAAAGATCTGCATCTCAGTTAAAGTTAAACTGCAGAGTTTTTCTACAATCTTTGTTATTTCACTGATTTCTGTAATGCACGAGCATCTTCAAACACTGCATTGAAGAGTATATTGCTTAATATGAGATGCAATCTGAACTGCTCAGAAAGTTGGAATTTGTTTTACTACTTCATTTCACTACTTTCATTTTTTATTTTTTTAATGTAAGCTTCTATTTATGAAGGTAAGAAATGAACTGGAAACCAATAACTTCTGTGATAATTGTTAGTTCTGAAATTTTGTTTCCTAATACAGAAAAATGGAAATACTTTTGCAGACAGAGGTTTTAGTACCAATGAGTGAACAGACAATTAACAGGCAGTTAATTACACGTCTGCTCACAAAATGAGCAATGAATAAAGCTCTGAATGAATCAGCACTACCACATGTGGTAATGATCTGGCACTGCCTCACCAGGAACTCCAAAGACTTACCAATACTCTTATACACATGCACATATGTGTATATATATATATATATATATATATAAAATAAATACATTATATATATACATCTACATGTGTGTATTTAATTTTAAGGTATGTAATTCTCCAAAGCAATAAAAAATTTAGAAGTAATATCCAGAATATCCACAAATTTAGAATTTTGGAAATAAAATTACCTGTTTATAAATATTTTAACTTTCTTATGCCTAATCAATGGCTTTTTAGCAGCGAGTTTTTGAATCATTGCTGGAGAGAAAATTATGCCACAGTGTACCAAAAGTCACTTGGACAATTTAAGTTAATTCTTTGGAAATGTTACAATTTATTGCCTAACCTAATTTTTCAAATCACAAACAAAAGAAAGCCCATGAGAATATGGCTAATTTCATAAATATATACAAGAAGATAAGTGACATAATATATTAATACTTTTGAAAATTGTGTCTTATTTCATCTTAGTAGCACCTGCAGTCAGTCCTGGAAAAAGATGTGCATTCATTAGGAAAGTTTGTTTTCTTCATAATTTGTCCAACAACAACAACAACAACAACAACAAACAACAACAACAAATGTGCTTTAGAGATAACTTTGAGGACCTTTATTCATATGTTACAGGTCCATGTGTAATACAGGGAACAGGTTCACCACAGAATAGTAACAGATGTGTGAGTTCCTGCCAAGACTTCTCTTGGTGGAAGAATCTTCACCTGGAGCAGATGAACACTATTAATCCTTGATTTACAAAGACTTCATGAAGGGTTCATAATCCTCTTAGATTTATTTTTCGTAAAATGCTGTTTCTGTTTATTGGACTATCCTGTTTACATACCTCCTTTTTTAATTTTTTTTTTTTATCAGGTTTTCAAATCCTAATTTACTTATTCCTTCATCAACATTATCACTATGTTGACATCAGATATACCAAGATATTGGGGTTTTTTCCCCTAAGACTTAAATTGATTAACTTCTCAAATGCAGTTTTACCATTGTTTCAACAACAGAGGATCATTTAGTCAGGATGTTCTTTCCCAATCTCCCCTGAAAAATCTAATTTTATAATTAAATTAGTTTAAATTTCTGAAATAATGCTTGAGATGATGTCGAGATATCAAACCTAGGAGAAATATTCCTTCCATGTTATGAGTCTTTCCTGCCTGTATAAAACAAACAAAACTTTATTTTGTAAGACTGATAGCTCATTATGCTAAACTGTGAAGCAGTTACTCACTTCCTGTAAATATAACCAAAATGTGCATGAGAACAATTTTAAACATTGTATCCATGAAACCGAATTTCTTTGTCATCCTAATATTTTGTTTATCACAAGAACTTTTCATTCTTTCATTCTGTGATTGCCTTTTTTACATAAACATATATTGATCTTCTGCTTTTAAACTGGCCATCAACAATTAGGAATTTATATTTTGTTAATTTTTATTTATGAAACCTCTGCAAATTTATTGCTTACATTATTGCTTGAAAGGTAAAGTATTAGCAATACATTTGAGTCTATGTGTTTGTCACTACAAAACTAGTTCTTCCCTATTAACTTTAAGAAACAGCGATGTTTAATAAAAAAAGGAATAGTAACATTGACAACAGAAAAAAAACCAAGTGTGTTGGAAACTTCAGAAGAGTGACAGAAACCAAAATTCAGACCTCATCCTGCCCTCACAGAGAAAATGAAATAAATATTTCATGGAAAGCTTTGCACCACTCAAAATAATAATTGTCAGTCTTGAACAAAGAAAATGGTTTCCAGGCTTCCATGGTGATGAAGTAAAACATGACTTTATGTTAGGTGCACAGGAGTCTAGGTCATTAATTTTTAAAGAGTAGGTAATTGCATTCAACATTACCATTGCAGATGTTAATGCTAAAAAACACCATTGTTCTCTACAAGTCACTTTTGGTTATTCACATTTGCCAAGCAGTGAACATTTTTTTTCATGTAATGCATATAAATGTTTACGTGCTGGTACTTGTCCATTGCAAATTGTCCCTATGGTAAGAGGACAAAGCAGATCACTTTAATTAACTACAGAGTAAACCACAGATCTCTGGTGGCCTCAGTAGCCACTCTCTCTTAGTTTGATAACCAAGTTTCTTCTATTTGTGCTCTCTTGCATGTGTAATCAACACAGATATGCACAAAGGGAGCATTCTTCTCAAAAAATTATGCCAAAAAAGCCAAAGCTGCTGCTTGATGAACTGGTGCTGGTGGAAAGCTGCAAGGCTCTGATTTCACAGACCGTCATCTAAAATTTGGCAAATTATAGTAGCAACAGAAAGGATTTCAGGCTGAGCTTAACAGCTAAGAAAACTTAAAGACAGCTGTGGAGAGACAGGAAGTCTCATTGTTACTGGTGATATCTGAAAAAGGCAAGAGGAAAGTGTCTTTTGCCAAGGACCCTGGATGTTCCGAAGGATTTTAGAGTTCTTTGGAAGAGTCAAACTCGATAAAGGGCTTCCTCTGTTGCTCAAGCATGGGTCTTGAGAAGCTAAGTTTTCACTTCTGCTTTCATTTGAGAGGACACGAGGCAGAGGCAGCTGTTAAACTTTGCAGGCATGTGACCCTCTCCAAGCAACTATGAACCACAGGAACAGGAATTGAAAAATGAAAAGTGACCTTGGTGGTGACATAAGACTGAAGTGAGTGTTCAGACAAGGCACTGAAATCCCAACAGGCACAGAACAAAAATCTCTATGCAGCGAGAATAATCAGCAGTGTGCTCTGACTCAGCAGGCTGCCTGGGCAGTACTGAAATGGAAAAGGCTGTGCTGCTTCTTTATACTACAAACACTGAGCAGCAGCAGGCAGGGATTATAATATAAAGGGAAAACTTACTGCCTCATACAGTAGGACCCAAGCATATAGGCTATTCAATTTCAAAAATATTTTACTATTATATCTAATGAAAGATTGGATCTCGCAAACTGCTGGAAACAGAGAGGACAGAGAAGACTTTTGCTACATATCTACAAGGTTAGCATAAAGATGAGGCACTTTGGTAAATGTTGGCAAAACCCTATCAGCTGTATTCAATTTCTACTGAGATAAATTTGTTTCAATGATAATCTAAGGCCTTCATTGCCTTTGAAAATAAGTATCCATCTTCCAAGTAACTCCCCAAACACAGCTGATCAGATTTTTTGAAACTTTCCCAGTAACATACATAGAAAATGCACAATACTTGTGAAAGAACTGTTCCATATAACCCTAAATAATAATCATGTAGAAAGTCTGGTTCCTTGCCTGTGGGTACTCAACATCTGAATTGATGTAAACAGACAAGGGAAAAGAAAAGGTTCTCCAGAGAAGCAAACTAGAGCAATTACATTCAAGGTGCATACACTACAAAGAATTCACCTAGAAACATGACATAAAGCATAAACATCATACTGATAAAATTCCAGAAATACCTACAAAACATGCCTGCAGCAGTGTGTCCATCTGATTTGTATATCCTGATGAAATCATATAGTGATTCACATAGTGATTAGGGGATTTGAACCTATGCTTTGAATTTTTTTTTTTATATTTCAGGAATGAGAATTTTCAATTATGCATCCATCTGTATCTTACTGTACTAGACAATGAATACATAGTCTCAAAATACTTTTTATAGACAACAGTGAACAGCTAGATTTGCAATGTGTGTGCGAGGACGAAATTCACCCTTAGGCAATGAGCCAGAGAAAAAAGTTAAAAATCATTTAAGTCTTGTTTAAGACTTTGAAATTTTATGCAGTTTATGGGAATTTTTTCCACTGGATAATTGCCTGGACAAGCTACCCTAACACATCAGGGCATAATTTCTTTGATTTTTGCCCGTGTTTTTTTTCTGTACACTTTTTCTCCACTTTTTCTTACAAAATTACCCTTTATTAAAGTAATGATTGGGAAGGCTTTAGAGCACCATTCAGGACAGGGCATAATGTCCATTTCTACATAAAGTGGTGGCATCTTAATTCCCTGATGGCACAATGAATAGAATTTAACCATCCCTTTTTGAATGCTACAAAGGTTTCTTCTTTAGAATTCTAAAGTGTCCTGACATTCCATGATCAGGACACCATATAAAAGGGTTGAATACATTCATACATTCAAACAGTCAGAGAACCCCTACCAATGACAACAGCTTCCAGCAACAATGAATCAAACTGAGGCTGGAATTTGATGATATCTTACTGAGCTCAAGCATTTCTTTGAAGTCTTAATTTACCTGGAAATTCCATGTTCTGTTTGCTTCACTTATTAGTTCTTTTGAAAGCCTCAGGTTTAAAATTGTATCTTCCTACAATTATTGCTTTTTTTTTTTTTTTGTTTGACCTAAAAAGCTTCTATACATTTGCCATGAACTGTAATTCTTGACAGCCAGAATTATAATTTTAGTTCTTTTAAAGAGGACATAATGATTCATCATCAAACATTCTCTTAAAAATGTGACTACTTGATTTTCTTAATGCATATGCTGTACATATATTTAAAAATGAAATAATTTACATTGTAATTGAATGACATTTTATCACAGCAATTACTACAAGGAAGAAGAACTTAACTCCTGAAGATGCAGTAAACCAATTTATATACCTGAACAACCTAAAGGTTCCTACCAGGGCAGTTCAATAAAAATTAAGGAATTCACCTCTTTCACATCCAGATACTAAGAGAAAATGAATTAGAAGACATGTATGCGCCAAAAGCAATAATTCTTAACAGTCTGGAGGTAACTAATCTGAAAACCCACTATTTTTCTTTTGTTGCTAATAATGTAAAAGGCTGTGCTTGGAAGAAATGCTACAATTATTCTTTACTTGTATATCCCTTCTGCTACAAAACTGCAGTTGGTAATCACAAAGAAGCTAAAATGAAGTTTGAAACTTCATTCTTCCAAATATGCTTATACTTACTACTTAACTATATTTCACAGAACCACAGAAGTCTAAGGGTTGGAAGGGACTTTGGAGTTCATCTAGTCCAACCCCCCTGTCAAGACAGGGTAACTTGGAGTGGGTTATGGTCTCAGGACTATGTTGGGTTTTAAATGTCCCCAGAGAGGGAGAATCCATGACCTCCCTGGGCAGCCTGTTCCAGAGCTCTGCCACCCTCAATGTAAAGAAGGTTTCCCTCATGATGAGTTATTCTGTTTGAATTTTTGACCATTGCTTCTCATCCTGTCACTGAAAAGAGCCTGGCACCACCCTCCTGACTGAGGGTGGTGAGCTCCCTTTGAGATATATGTATTGAAGTGATCCCCTCTCAGTCTTCTCTTCTCTTCTCCAGACTAAACAGGAGTTTAGACAGTTCCCACAGTCTCTCCTCATAGACTCCAGACCCCAAACCATCTTTGTGGACCCCTCTAGATCCTCTCCAATATCTCCTTGGTTTTTGTGAAATGTGGAGACCAGAACTGGACACAGTACTTCAGATAGGATACCTTAAGTGTCAGGGTGACCTTCCTTGACCTGCTGGCCACACTTTTCCTGATGCATCCCAGGATACCCTTGGCCCTCCAGGCCACCAGGGCACTGCAGACTCAGGCTCATCCACCAAGACTTCTAGCTCCTTCTCCACAGAGCCGCTCTCCTGTAGGTCAGCCCCAACTTGTATTTGCTCTTGAGGTTATTCCTCCCCAGGTGCAGGACCTCATTAGGTTTCTCTCTACCCAACTCTCCAGCCTATAAATGTCCTGATGAACGTCAGCACAGGCTTCAGGTGTATCAGCCATCCTCCTCAGTTTCATTATCATCAGCAAACCTGCTCAGGGTGCATTGTATTCCTCTGGCCAGGTTGTTGGTAAACAAGTTGAATAAGAATGGACTCAATAAGTGTTGACCCCTGGGGAATGCCACTGATTTCAGGCCTCCTACTGGATTCATCTCCACTGATCATGACCCTCTGAGTTCTGCCATTGAGCCAGTTCTTTATCCACCTCACTTCATCCATCTAAAACACATCTCCAGAGTTTACCTCTGAGGATGTTACAAGAGACAATGTCAAAAGCCTTGCTGAAGTCAAGGTAGACTTCTCTGGTTTCTATACTTGCAGTAGACTGCCCAGCCCATCTGAGAAGTTTATCAAATGATCCAAAACAGTTGCACACAAATTAGTGCATGTATTTTCATATGCCTACACAGTGCTTTGGCAGAACAATATGAAAGAAATCAGTCTCAATTCTGAAAACGTTTAGCAAGTTTAAGAACTGAAAGGTTAGGCTGTAAGTGATCTGTTATTCTTCAGTAATGTCAAAAGAAAAAGAGATCTAGTTACAAAATCAATTTATCTGTGAAACATGAAGCAAATTTAAACATCATTTATATTTCTTAATTAATGTTTGTTCCATTTTAGACCTTCTTTTTGCAGTATGTGGTCCCAAAGGTTTTTCCTTTGGGAAAAGGGAAAGAGAGTTAGGGAGGAAAGAAATGTGACTGTCTTTTGATGCATTTTTCCCAAAAATAATACCTGCAATTCATCATTAACAGATTATTCCCATTAAATATTGCTATGCATCTTGTACAAAGGTTGAGTTTTTGAAAAGAATATTTCTTGATTGTTGAAAACTCAATAAAACTCTTTGCTTTTTTTCTCTTTTTCTTCCTCTGATTCCTCCTGTACTATGACAGAAATAGAAGCAGATAGATATAGGAAGGTATGTAAATATACAAGATATATGTCCTTTTCAATCTGAATTACAGTGAAAATTTACTATGTGCATATTGAAATATTCCCCTGTAGAATAATTCAAAGAGTGTCAGAGTGTCAGTTTACATCTGTATTATCCTTTCATTAAATCATTTGGGAAAATGACTTGTATATATGAATATTAGAAGGATCAAATACTATGTCATACTTTTAACTTCAATGGCACAAAAAGAAAAAAAAATCTTCAAAATGCCAGTGTAGTCCTAAATAACACCCAAAATAATTAAGTTCTCCTGGGGAAAACTTATTTTCTTAACAAGGCCAGCAAACAAAGCTGATTAGTAATAAAATCTTAATCAAGCACTGATTGCTTTCTTCTACCACACTGGGAGAGTTATTTTCCAGACAGTACTGCCTCCTGCAACACTGAGGAAGATATTTTTTACATATTACAAAAACCTAAGTAAGGAGTCAGAACTCCCTTTCCAATGTGGTCAGATAATCAGCAACAGAGATGGAAAGATGCTAAAAAGGAAAGGTGGGGGAAGGAAGGTTCTCATTTGCTTTTTATCTAGTAGAAATGAAAAAAAAAATTTCCAATGTGCTTTTCCAATAGTGGATAAAAATTTATACCTAAAACCATAGCTCCAAATACTCAATTGTTTGTCTTCTAACTGCCACATAAATCTTTTTAAGAAAGAAAAGTTCTACCAACTCCTCTTCTTCCATCATAGCAGTAATGCATCCAGTCCTAAACTTCGTCTCTTTCTTTACTGAGAAAGTCAGTTATAGTAGAGCTGACATTTCAATAAAACACCAGGCTCCTCCACTTTTCTACATGCTCTTTAGAAGAACAAACCTCATCTCTGTTTGTTACTATTACTGTCCTAATCATCCAAGAAAGAAGACAAATTCTATGTTCTTTTCTTTATGTTAAAAATCCAGTCAGTACCAGTAGGCCATGAGTGAAGAATTTATTTTCCTTCATGGCTAAAGCCTTATTTCCCCATGCCACTGAATAATCTGGTTTTTTTTTTCCCCCAAGAATGGATCAGCCTACAAACTAATCAGGTCAGATCATGTGACATCAATGGAAAACAAAACACCGGGCAATAATCCTGCAGCATACACCCTGCCTATATATTGTTTAGCAAATAGGATTTACAATTCAAATAAATGTTTTTGGGCAACTGGTGCAGCTATTTCTGAACATCATGATGGTTAAAATCTCTACAATATTTTACTTGCTCTGAAGAAGGGGTTTCTTCAAAATAAATGCCATGGCTGGATTCATAGCCAAACAACCACATAAAATACTACAGGCTTTTCCACACCCATGACATTAATTTCCACAGTATATACAGTAAATTCATTGTGCCCTCCCAGTCAATATATGTGCTATATTTATATATCAGTGGTTACCATAGATATGAAAGAGTCAAACATTGGTTTTACTATGAATTATGTATTCGTAATAAAAAAAAAACATTTCCTCAGTGTTGTCTGTGAATGTTCCATATCTATTAGTGCCTAACCAAAATGTTTCCTTATGCTGTTTCTATATTTATCTTATCAAAAATATGTTCCATTTTATAACTTGAATGCTTTTTTATTCTAAACCACATGTTGGCCTGATTTATGCCTCTGAGGAAAGCTATAATAGTGACTTTTCCATCACTTTAAAGCATTATTTTTTCTCTTAGTGGATTTCTTGACATATATTTAATTTGTGTGTCTTTTCCTGAACATTGCGGTACTTTTTATATTTCTATGGGTTTAAGAGGCAATAACAGGCAGTACCATCAACTGTATTGATGATACTGTCAAGCCAAAAAAATCCACAAAACTTTCTGTAGTAGCATTCCAATATCCAAATGAAACCATGGCTTAAAGGTGCTGTCTGCCTTCACAAAACATGCCAAGAAAAAGCCATTGAAGAAATCACTAGAGCACTAAGGCATAGACATAAAATTGTCTCTTGAGCTACAGAATATCAGGAAAGATAAAAGGTAAGACCGCGGGCAATCTATAAGGCCCAAAGAAATATCAGTGCATGACATAAAGAGAAAATCTGCCTGTTCCATGGATTATACACCATGGTGAGTTGAGTTCCTGCTAGCAGTTGGGCAAACAAAAATTTGTGTCACTCAGTTACTCTTCTGTCTCAGTTAACAAGAAAATACTTAAAGCGTAGAAAGGAATTAGTGGTTTTTAAATCCTAATTTCTGCTGAACAGCTTGTATAGTCTAACAAAATACATTTAACTGCTTATTTATAGATCTTTGTTTCCTGTTCCCCAGAGCACAACCAGAGCACCTGGCATGCATAAGAAAATATACCTACTGATATGAAACAGACAAAATCATTCTCATTTGGGCAGAGAAAGTATGAACTAATACAGCAAGAATCCTTTGCTTACAGAGGCCCCTGAGAACAGGTCTCTTGAAGTTCAGTTCAATGCATGCACTTCTTCCCACAGACATATTTGTTTTAATTTTGTGGTCAAATGCTTTTGCTCTTGCTACAAGTTTGTTTTTTTTTTTTCATCCTCCAAAAGCCTCTCCATTATTACTGAAATAATCCCTAATAACAGTCCACCTGTAAAAGTTGTGAAAAGTTTGGAAAATGTATATGATGCAGATGTTTGTCTGAGAAAATGATTTTACATTTTGTATGATCCCTCATAGACAAGCATAAGTACTATAAATGCTGGGGTAAGATACAAATGCAGGATAATCTTTCTACGGAACAGACACCAAACATGGTAAATCCATGCATTAGATCCATGGTAGATCAGTTACATTCTCCATAGCTGTAATATTGTAATATTCTATAATAATAATATACATTAAAAAGAAGCTTGATTTTTATTTCATTTCTTTCCCCACCCCTGCAGACATATCCTTCTATTATCCAATAGTACCCTTGGTATTATCATAGAAAAATATAGGTATAAGTTGGTCTAACAGAGTTGAGACAAAGTTATGCAAAGTTACCTGTTATGTAAGGCTAAATTGCAGTGTGAACGCAACCAAGTTTAACCACTGAGATCTACTCAATTATTCAAAATGAGAGAGAAGTAAGACGAATCATACAGATCAACCTTGCACTGCATTCTTGAAATTTGGTCTTAAGTGATTTAGATTTTTTTAAAATCAATTTCTTTCAAACAGCTAAAAAACCACCAATGCAGCTGTATTTCAGAGGAAGGATTACAACACATAGAAATTCCTTATGATAGCTACAGAAGATCAACAGCATAGAATAGTATAAGGAATACCAGAAATTATTCCACATATTACATTTAAGAACATGAATCTACCAAAGAATTTTCATTTTTACAGAAGCTAACTAGTTGTGTTATGTAACATTTTGATTGTGTGATATACTAAAATAACAATTGGTACTTAATTTGAATGAAGAAGCATGTAATCATTCTTGTGTCCCCTGAACAGATTAATTAAGTTTAGGAGGACTGAAAATATCAAATGAACTTTAATCTGAGACAGACTGATTTCACTGGCAGTTAAATAGGACAAAAAGTTGGGGCTGACAAAGAAGGTCCAACAGCAGAACAGTGGACAACTTCTATAAATAATGCTAGAATTGAAAGGCAAACTCCCGTTTCATTATTTTCCTATATTTTTATTTTAGTTAATAAAAAAATTTTCAAGAAATCTATCAAGATTCCAAGAACCATAATTCTGTCACTAAGAACAAAACTTTTTTTTTCCAGTTTAGAAATGCTGGGGAGAGAAAAAAATGTAATCTAAACAAATGTTTGTATTGTCTCAATTAATCCTTATTTTCTTATCAAAGGAGGGGAAAGCCTTTTTTTCCTATGACCTGAAAACCAGAAAGTTTGAAACTACTTTGAAATACATGAATTCCTGAATTTAATAGCTTCCAGAAAATGCCTATTCAGGATAAAAATTTAGCTCCTGCTTGAAAGTGAAATTTCTGTGTAATACAGGGAAAAAAGTGCAGAGATTGCATGAGCAAAACTTATGGATTCAAGATAAAAGCTGTAAAATGACCATGCCATCCAGTAACACTTTCTTCTGGAAGTACACAATGTCTCACTAAACAGAAAAATACACAAAACATCTCTCTTATTGGGTAGAAATTCTTATTCTCCTATATTTTATCTTGCCTTTAGTCTGAATTTGTAAACAATCAGGTCCTTATTCTGGTGTTGTAGCAATTGTTTGTAGCAATTTATTCAATTTGTCAAAGCAACTAAACATATCCAAGTATGTTGTTCAATCAGCTCTTAAGTTAGTGAAAGCTGTATTTTTAAGAAAAATCTTTGAAAACTAGAAAATATTTATTTTACTACTTATATTTGTTACCTAATAATCAGAAACATGTAGAAACATAAATTTAATTAATTTTTACAAAATGGAACAGAGATGCTTCTTTAACAGAACACCCATAGAAATGCTTCTTTAACAGAGGTGCTTGTTTTACAGACAGTCCTTTCCCCTGTAATTAAGGGCTTATTACTCATTGTGCAGTTCATCCACATAAAATGCAGAACAGGTATGGAAAAAAAGTAAATAGTATTCAGCTTATCCTGTTTCATCTATGTCAGATTTTCATTCCAAATTAGACCAAAGCACTTCATACATAAAAGAACAAAATCGTGTTTGCTTTACTGAGGCAAATAATGCAATTTACTTCAACAGGGCTACTTAAACATAACATAATGCACCATTACTCATTTTATACTTAACTGCTGAGCTTCCTCTTTGGAGTCAATCCATTACTTGGGATTTATTTGTTTGGGGTTTGTTTGTTTGTTTGTTTGTTTTTCAGGGATTTTTTCCACACCCCCTTTCCCTTTGATTGTTATATTGGCTACATAGTCTACTATTAATATTTCTATATTCAAGAAGACAATATCACAAATAATATGTGAAAACCATTTAAATTATAGGTTTAAAAAGCAATATCTGTGTGCCACTTACAAGAATAAATCTTGGAAGTGAAGCATCTGAGAAACGTTATTAAAAACACACATTAAAACATACTAAGGCAACAGAAGCATGGAAGCAAAACTGTTAAATATTATTAGTTTCTAGTATTTTTGAAAGAGTATTTCAAAGGAAAGAAGTATGGAAGATAGGACACATTTCTTGAGAGACCAGTATATTATTTTTTTTTGGTAGCAGTTTGATTCTGTGTTTCTAGAAGAATGGGAAAACTCTGAAAGTCCACTTTATTAAAAGCTTACATAGCTTAGACAGCCTTATAAATGGTGAAATGTGCAATCTTATTTTCTGATGGGGCTGTAACTCTCAGGCTTTAGTTAAGAAGTGATTTGCAGATGCAGAAGATTTACATTACTGCAAAGTATGACCATTAATTGTGAGACAAAAGAAAATCAAAATCCCCACATAAAACCATTGCACAGAATTAAACCTCTCCCCACTCCAACTTGGTACCACTTCAACTGACCTTGAAGCAAGATTCAAATTTTCCCATGACAGCAATAGTTCATAACATTTGTACACAACTTCTAAGTTTTATTTCTGTTTTGAAATAATTTGACCTTGCTATTCTAAGGAAAAAATGTTTAACAGAACTTCTGCAGTAAATTTTGTCTCAGGACTGTACATTTTCCCTGAATAATGTCTCAGTGAAAAATTCCAATTTTTTATGTAGTTTACTATCTAAATTATGTCAATTTTTATGCTTGAAAATATGAACTGGAATCCAGACTGAGGATATCTTTGTTTGCCAAGTGTTCTTTTAGGAATACTTGAACCATATAAAACTTAACCAACGGAGCTCCCATTATCAATATTCAGCCTGTACCTGTCCAGCGCTTTTAAACAATAATTCAATAATTTGGTTAAAAAAAAAAAACCAGAAAAAATCTTTTTCAGCAGCAAAGCACTCTAAGAGTGTTCACAAAATATATAATATGGAATTATTTAGTCCCCTGAATTACGTAGGTCTTCTTTTTTACCACTGGTTTCAAAAAAAGCACCCATAGATACCATTACTAGTCTACAACTCCTGATTTATTCAGCATAAGAAAACATTCCATATTTATTTGAGCAAATAGAAAAAAAACTACAGAGAGATGGGAGCAGTCTATGAAGATGTAGATCTTCATGTAATTAGGAAAGTGAAACCACATTTTAAATCTTGAACAAAGTATTTGGTGTGTATATTTTTATCAGGATTTTTTCCTTTTTTTTTTTTAACTTTAAAATCTTCTTAGTCTTTCTTGGGAAAGACTCATGTAAAGGCAGAAATCCAACTTCATTGATCTCAAAGTTCTGACAGAATCAACATTTTTCAGAGTTTAAGAGGAGAAAAACATGCTGAATGCTCAGGAGAGGCATGTGGGTGCATTATGCAGTCAGACATATGGTCTCTCTACCTTCTTCTGAGCTGGTGGGAGACAGGCTGGTGCCAGTTCAGAAACCATAGAAGAGAAGGTCCACAAACATCCTCACAAAAGTTGTCTTTCCCAAATATCAACACTTTAATACAGCTCTCCAACTTTATGAGAGATTGTAGCACTGTTTGGACTTTTTACAAGACTCTAGACACTCAAACCATGACTCGTGCTGCTCTGCCTTTCATTTACTTGGCACCCTTTGCCATCATAGTGCAGATTGCTTCATGTTAAGTTACACTGCTACACCTGGGACCTCTCCTAAATGTTGTTAGGGACATGCCAGGTGAGTTTGCCTGTGGAGTACTGCATGATAGCCACCAACCATGGAGAATGCTGTAGGGCAGCTCAGGGGTTGGCAGTGACAGGGGGCTGAGTGCTGGCCCAACAAAGGCTCCCTTGAGAATATCCAGGCAGGGTTTGGTATCCAGGGACTGTCCTGCTGCCCCAGCCAAGAGCAGGGCAGCCAGGAGGCATGGGGCAGCCCCAACTCTGGACAGGCAGAGACTGGACTCAGATCTGGGCCTGTGGCAGGGCAGGGCTGGGCTGTGGGGAGCTGGAGATCAGCCCTGCTGCTCTGGGGTCACTGGGGCAGGGGCTGCTGGCCCCAGGGCTCTGACACTGGGTCCTGGGCTCTGGGCATGGTGAGGAAGCCCAGGGGCTGGACATGGCTGGCCAGAGCTGGCAGTACCCTTGGGGCCCTGAAAATGGCTCAAACACATAAATGCATTGCTGAATCAGGGCATTAACCAGAATATGTTGTTAGAAATAATAAAAGAGCCCATGCAGTGCTTTTCACTTTGCTGAACCGTTTAGTGAATGATTTAATTCCTGTTTGCATTTTTGGTTCCTTCTATGTTAGCTAATTCTGTTTATAGAATAATTAGGCAATTACTTAATTGAAATAGAAACAAAATTTAGTGCATTTCTAAATGTGCAAATTATAATTAGTCTGCTTATTAAACTGCATTTGCACAAATTATACCTCTTTATATATAAAAGAAAACATTGCTAAACTATTTAGTGTGTTAAAACAGCTGTGAGTGCGTATGTCAGAGGCTGTGTGTGCCAGGTACAGGATTATTTCTCAGGGGAAAAAGAACAAATTCAAAAAAGTAGTCTTTTAAGAGGACTAAAAATAAGTAGACAGTTCAGAGATTTGCAACTTTGAAAATGTCTGAACAATTTTACCGTATCCCATGCTCTGAAGACAGGCAGACTTTATTGTGTTTAAGCCATTTTAATAGAATAAAACTCAAAGTTGAGGGGTTTTGGATAAGACTTCACTTCTGTATATCCATATATAGTTATTATTCTTGCGTCATGTAAGACAGATTCAGATTATACAGTTGCAAAAGAAAAGCAATTAACAATGATCCTTTACAGGTCAGATCTTATGATACAGTATGGGTCATTTTAATTCTAACCATGAATTTGAGTGAACTAAGGATCACATTCATTGATCTCTGGAAATCTTCACAGTACTGTGAAACATTAGATTTTCTATCCAATTTTGACTGAAAGAACTTTACAGTGTGCAAAAACTTAAAGCTGTCCTTTGATTACACATATAAAGAGACCTGCATGCATTGTATTACCAAATACTTTTTGTCATTAAGTATGCTTATAGTATTCTTGCTTCCAAAAATAACATCTGAATAAGTCAAATAGAATTTAAAGTCTTGGCCTTTTGGAACGTCTACAACCTGCTGATAAAATATTAGACAAACTCAATAGCCACACAAAGTTAAGATGTAGAAATCAAACTTGGGAATTAAGAATTTAAAATCCTACCTAATGCTACAGATTTCATGTAGCATATTCCTTAGGCTACCATAGCAATATTTAGTTAAAAATGTAAAGTTTTAGAAACATTTCTCATCTGTTTCAGAGGATTCAGTATGTATAAAGTTCTAATGATAACTTGCCCTCATAATTATAAAGTCACTCTTTCTTTTAATATCCCTCAAACCACTTCACAGCTATTGGACACTCCTCCTTGTTTCCTGTTTCAAGTATTACCTCTGGTTGTTGGTAGCTTCTGCCTATGGCTAATCTATGGCAGTAATTATAGGATCAAGGCAAAGTGTAACTGGAGAACAGGAAGGAATAAGGAGTTCTCACCTTGGAGATCACTGCATAGCTCATTACTTTAAAATGTTCTCTTTGCACATTTGAGCCTTGTATGGAGATACCCAACTAAATCAGCTAAATCATATTAGAATACAGGTTATTTTCCCCTGCCCTTTAGCTCTGTGCCAAAAGAAGAAATACTTGTAGGATGTCTGAAGGGGGCAGACACCCAACAGAAGGTTTCACAAGAACAGTATTTTTTTAAATTACATTATTGACAGATGCACACAAAACTTGAAAACTAATTGTTACATCAGTGTGATAATTAAGTTTTTTTGGGAACTGCCCATAAGACTAATATTAATTTAATAATAACATACAGTTTTCTATTATGAAACCTCATGACAACCACCATGCCTTCACTTGTAATTCAGATGGTGTATTAGACAGACCTTAGGACAAAATGGTGCATCTTTCACCTTTCAGTAACATAAAAGTAAAATAAACCAAATTCTTTTATAAAACACTAGTTGACCAAACCCCTAGTTGTTTCAACTTTCTTCTAAGTTAAAGCTCTACATGGAAATTGTCAAACTGGGCATCAAATAAAAAAAATCAGAATTACTAGGATTTTACAACCTCTGTACAAGAATGAGAAAGTCCTAAAGGAATTGGGTAATGGTGAAATGTTTAACTCTGCATCCTTGTTCTTTTAAGAAAATGTCAGAAGAATCATATCATCTGATTTTTATAAAAGCCCAAGTAATTTTTTTTCATCAGCACTTTGATATAACGCCAAGACTTGTGAAGGATTATCACATATGCAAAAAATACCCTGACTTTTACATCTAAAATGTCTTAAGATGAAATGAGTAACACTTTTTTGTTACCAGCTTGAATTTCAAGTCACAAAATGACCTTAAAAATACAATTGGTCATAACTGTTCTCAGTAACTGCAAAAAAAAAAAAAATTTCTTAAAGAAAAAGTTTAAAAATAATCCACTCACCCTGGTAAAATAATTAAAATTAATAATTGAAAATTTATGTTTTGCAGTAATTTCTACATTATCTATTGTATTACCAGAGAGAGTTTTCAAAGTAATAGATTAATTAGGTTTTTCCTCCAGTTTTTTAGAAAAAACAGCTCAGTTCAAGCTTAACATGGTAATATTTTTACATATTGAAGACAGAATTCTTTCTGTCTTCATGTAAATTTAGTTCTAGAGGTTGTGACATTACAGCAAATCTAGTTTAATCATACTGGTAGTTTTACATGTAAATTAATGCATGTACTCATACAGAATTATAGTGGTAGAGAATCATTAACAAAACCAATGATGGGCATTCCCCTCAGAATATGGGATCCCTAATGAGCTATAATTTAGATTTTAAATGAGGATAAATTACCATGCCAACAGTTCTTTGAACACAGGTTGTTTGTTGAATATATCTTCACTAGGCAGAATATAACTGGAAGTGAATTAATCATTTCAGTCCAGAATAAATCACATGCAATGAAATAAAACTTGCATGACTGATCCTTTAAATTTTAGTGCATTAGGATGTTGCTTGGACAGAAATATTTAGAATGACAATTAATTTTAAAACTTTTTGTACATTGACTTGAAAAAGACGATCAGTTTTACTTGTCCACCAACAAATCAGATATCAATTTACTTGGTAACTTTAGCATATATCATGAGGATAGTTACATTCATAAGTGTATGTCATGGACACACGAAAGTGTCACAAAACAACCACTTGATTCCAATGAGATACCATGTACTGTAAAGCAAAAGTAGTAGAAAGCAGCATAAGACCTGATCTTTCAATCTGGTATTATAGGAGATTCAAGGAATGTGGCTAAATTTTTTGTGCTTTGTTAATTTATTTTCTTGCTGTATTCTATCATCATATTAAGTGCAATGATACAAAATCTGGTTGAATTTTTGAAGGTGATTGAATAAAGTACATGGAGCAGTTAAACTTGCTTAAACATGTTTAAACTAAAGCACAATGAATGTGAAAAATCACTGTTCATGCAATAGTCAAGGAAACCTCCTGTAGAGCCCAGGTTCTCTTTAAGAACAAAGTTAATAATTTCCCATAGCAAAAAAAAAAACCACCCAAACTTATATAATAAGACTCTCTTTTTAGCAAGTATTGGAAGAAATGCAGTGTTTCAGAGAGCAAAGAAAGAGGTATTGCAGAAACAATTACCACAAAGAATAATGTTCAGCAATAATTAACCAGGCTGTCTGAAAACCTTCTATTTGTCTTCATGATGTGAAGGTAATACCTTCTGAAAATTTTCGAAACATTTCTGCTCTCATAGGATGAATGTTTGGAATTTGGGTATAACTTAAAGACACTAGGGCAGAGTGTTTCTAGTCTTGGCCATCTACTCCTTTCATTATCCATTTAGAAGAAATGAAGACAGCCACTTTGTGAAAACAGACACTATGTATTCACAGTTCTGCACCTGACATCCAGCTCCTCATGTTTCTGGGCATTTCTTCCACAGAAATTAATGGGATACTTCATATGCTCATGGTAGATATGCCTTTTAATGCTTCCCCTTCCCTTCCCTTCCCTTCCCTTCCCTTCCCTTCCCTTCCCTTCCCTTCCCTTCCCTTCCCTTCCCTTCCCTTCCCTTCCCTTCCCTTCCCTTCCCTTCCCTTCCCTTCCCTTCCCTTCCCTTCCCTTCCCTTCCCTTCCCTTCCCTTCCCTTCCCTTCCCTTCCCTTCCCTTCCCTTCCCTTCCCTTCCCTTCCCTTCCCTTCCCTTCCCTTCCCTTCCCTTCCCTTCCCTTCCCTTCCCTTCCCTTCCCTTCCCTTCCCTTCCCTTCCCTTCCCTTCCCTTCCCTTCCCTTCCCTTCCCTTCCCTTCCCTTCCCTTCCCGAAACCTTCCCGAAACCTTCCCGAAACCTTCCCTTCCCTTCCCGAAACCTTCCCTTCCCTTCCCGAAACCTTCCCTTCCCTTCCCTTCCCTTCCCTTCCCGAAACCTTCCCGAAACCTTCCCGAAACCTTCCCGAAACCTTCCCGAAACCTTCCCTTCCCTTCCCTTCCCCAAACCTTCCCTTCCCGAAACCTTCCCTTCCCGAAACCTTCCCGAAACCTTCCCGAAACCTTCCCGAAACCTTCCCGAAACCTTCCCGAAACCTTCCCTTCCCTTCCCGAAACCTTCCCTTCCCGAAACCTTCCCTTCCCTTCCCGAAACCTTCCCTTCCCGAAACCTTCCCTTCCCGAAACCTTCCCTTCCCTTCCCTTCCCGAAACCTTCCCTTCCCGAAACCTTCCCTTCCCTTCCCTTCCTGAAACCTTCCCTTCCCGAAACCTTCCCTTCCCGAAACCTTCCCTTCCCTTCCCTTCCCGAAACCTTCCCTTCCCTTCCCGAAACCTTCCCTTCCCGAAACCTTCCCTTCCCGAAACCTTCCCGAAACCTTCCCGAAACCTTCCCGAAACCTTCCCGAAACCTTCCCGAAACCTTCCCTTCCCTTCCCGAAACCTTCCCTTCCCGAAACCTTCCCTTCCCTTCCCGAAACCTTCCCTTCCCGAAACCTTCCCTTCCCGAAACCTTCCCTTCCCTTCCCTTCCCGAAACCTTCCCTTCCCGAAACCTTCCCTTCCCTTCCCTTCCTGAAACCTTCCCTTCCCGAAACCTTCCCTTCCCGAAACCTTCCCTTCCCTTCCCTTCCCGAAACCTTCCCTTCCCTTCCCGAAACCTTCCCTTCCCGAAACCTTCCCTTCCCTTCCCTTCCCGAAACCTTCCCTTCCCGAAACCTTCCCTTCCCGAAACCTTCCCTTCCCTTCCCGAAACCTTCCCTTCCCTTCCCGAAACCTTCCCTTCCCTTCCCTTCCCGAAACCTTCCCTTCCCTTCCCGAAACCTTCCCTTCCCGAAACCTTCCCTTCCCGAAACCTTCCCTTCCCTTCCCTTCCCGAAACCTTCCCTTCCCTTCCCTTCCCTTCCCTTCCCTTCCCTTCCCGAAACCTTCCCGAAACCTTCCCGAAACCTTCCCGAAACCTTCCCGAAACCTTCCCTTCCCTTCCCGAAACCTTCCCGAAACCTTCCCGAAACCTTCCCTTCCCTTCCCGAAACCTTCCCTTCCCGAAACCTTCCCTTCCCTTCCCGAAACCTTCCCTTCCCGAAACCTTCCCGAAACCTTCCCGAAACCTTCCCTTCCCGAAACCTTCCCTTCCCGAAACCTTCCCTTCCCGAAACCTTCCCTTCCCTTCCCTTCCCGAAACCTTCCCTTCCCGAAACCTTCCCGAAACCTTCCCGAAACCTTCCCGAAACCTTCCCGAAACCTTCCCGAAACCTTCCCTTCCCTTCCCGAAACCTTCCCGAAACCTTCCCGAAACCTTCCCTTCCCTTCCCGAAACCTTCCCTTCCCGAAACCTTCCCTTCCCTTCCCGAAACCTTCCCTTCCCGAAACCTTCCCGAAACCTTCCCGAAACCTTCCCGAAACCTTCCCTTCCCTGTTCCATTTTTTTTAGCATACTTAGTCAAACACTAAAGCTGAGACAGAGTAGGTGTACATTAGTTCTGTAAATTTGCACCAGGAATGTGCTTTTCAGGTAAAACTCCTGAATGTTCCTGCTTCTCATGCCTTGATTTATCACAGAGTAGTTGCAGATTTCACAAACTGGATTAATTCCCGATGAAAGTAAACTGAAAAATGTGCCCTAGGAGTCCACTTAACGTTCTTCAATCAGCCACGAGCATTCAGTCCTGGTTGCAAAATCCACATCTTTCTCCCATTCTTAACAAACATGCACGGCGCATACACTGACTGCTCTAGCAATTGTTTTTCTACACAGGTCTGTTTTGATATGCTGTCCTATTTGCTAATGTACCATAGTCACATTAACCCATATTTCTTGATGGGAAGTGATCCTGGATCTAATAAATCAGTCTTGGTTTTACCTTTTATTTCAGAAGTAAACACAAGATACATCAAGAATTTTAGAACTTCACAGCAACCACTGGAAAAAAGAGGTACCTTATTGTATCAGCAGATAACCATGCTTTAGTAACCTGGCAAATATTTATACAAATATACTAAACATGAAAGCAGGTAAAATGAAAAACACACACTGAAAAAAACCTTACACCAATGCCTGATGATTTTGGGAATTTCTAGCTAAGGCTTCCCTTTCAGAGATTTCTTTTTCATTTAGTTCTTCATAATTGTTGGGAGACGTTTTGGCTATTGACTTTGAAATAGTCACTTTGAAAAGGTCAACTGCCCCTCCTAATAAAATGTTTGCCAAATATTTTGGATGTGACTTGTTAGTTGAGATACATCAGGAAATATTTTAGTGAATGGACATTAGCATCCCAAATTTGTGGAGATAATATATGAAAACTTTTAAACAAAAAAAGATTATTCTGTGGGTAATAACTTTTCAGTACTATTATTTGAAATTACCTCATATTATCTACAAAGCTTTCCATACCTGTGAGTAGACTTCTGCATAGTCATTGTTTTTAATTCATGGCCTTGGCATTTGCTGCCTACTGCATGATATATGGTTCTATTGTTTTATGTCTCAAGTGCACAGCCTTAGAAGTTGAATTTACTTCTTTACTGGCTTGCACAAACCTTTTGTCATAGGTTCCCTGTTGATAACAGGTGGAAAGCATCAGTATACAATTCTTCCTAGCACTCTTTTTGCTTGAGTTAGTATTTGTAATTTACAACACAGTCAGATCCAGTCTTGAAATCTGAAGGTGACAGAATGATTAAGATTATTGTTTCCAATGATAAAGGTGACAGACTTTTGTACTTCTTATGGTCTTGAATACAATATTAAAAAAATGTGATGCTTCTTTCCTTTTAAATTAATCATCCAATACATTTTAAAGCTTTTTTTTAAGCTTACACAGGTACTCAGAAGAACCAATATGATTTGATTCAGAACTGCATTAAATCCTGATGTCTGTAACTTTCATTTTTAAACCCATTTACTCTGAGCATCTGAAGGATTGTTTTCCTTGAGAAAAGCAACATATACATAAGCTGGGTGTTCAGATGCTGACTTGGAATGGCAAGAAAAAGTGATTGGAGACTCCCATGTATGTTTGCACAAGGTTCTTATGTTAATACGTGTGGCAGTCTACTCCTGATCATCAAGCATTCCAGTTAACATCAAATCCCAAGAGAAGACACAGTGTAATTCTAATATTTTCTTTACAGAGGTGTTATCCACAACATTTGTCAAAAGATATTCAGTAATATGTCCTAGAAGAAGTGACATGTCATAGCAATTGTGCAGCTGCATTGTTCTAGGGGCAACAAGAACCCTGGCTGAGATGAAATACAACATCATCCCTGGGTGGGAACAGTGTTGTCTGTGCCCCACAGGGGTTGTCCCCATATGACAGACTGTCATCAAGCCAGGGGTTGCTCTGATGGTCTGAAAAAATGCAGCAGTGGAAAACAGTAATGCTCCCCCACACACTGAGTGTTGTAATGAGATCAAATAGCTGTCCTTATATGAAGAAAAAGTTCAGAATGTGATGTGTCATTGAATCCACAGGATAAAAAAGACTTTTATTGAAAACTTCATATGAATATATTTACATTTTTATATTATTACAAGAGATATCTTCATCTTAGTTCAGTTTCTATACACTTCTGAAAGAAAATTCACCAGGCATAATTCTTTCAGAAGTGGAATAAGAAGGAAGTTGGATAAGGAAAGTATAATGAGGGAAAGACAAAAGATATTGTCTTGAAATGAACCTAGAACAAAGGAAACAGATATGAACATTTGAAAATATACCTTGTGGGACAGCCTGTAAGAGAATTTAAATCTATTGATTCTGAAATAGACATATATTATATTTATGCAGATACTGGTAGGGTTACCAAACAAGCTCTTAATTAATTTGTTGTTTTCTGAATGTGCTTAATTCCTAAACCCCCGGGAAATCTTTATACAAACATGTCAATGATTATTTTATTATTATCCACAATTTTTATGTGCACAATTTTGTAATTTTTCCAGATGTTATTTCTAGTTCTAAGAATCTATTCTCTCTGCTTTCTGCAGACTGTCTTTTTGGAATAATACCAGATGAGTCATATATGAGTTTTTCAAATCAAGACTTTATCTTCCCTTTAAATGATTTCTAACTTCCCTAAAATATATAAGCCCCTTTATGGGGACAATGTTTGACCTATTAAGCACTATTCTTCTGTTTCTTAAAGCTGGGAATTTGGCTGAAGATAATAACCTTCCAGATTCTTTTTTTACTTTGGGTCTTTTGTAATTGTGCCTATCAGAGGTTTGATTTGTGGCCATACAACATATCATGCTACTTAAATCTGTTATTTCATGTTCACAGTGCACTTGATTTCTTTGATTTTCAAGAAAGAGATGGTTGAAATGTTTCTGGGTTTATAAATCTCAGGAAGTTTCATTTCCCCTTGAAGTAAGCCCTTATAAGTCTTGAAAACTTATGAACAGATGTATTTTCTTAAAAAGAAATTAAAAGTTTCATAGTACCATCACTGTAAAACTTCTGCTCTAATGTAAGAATCTTTAAGTGGGCTAACCACATCAGAAAATTTAACTAAAGTTAAATGACTTTCATTTTTGTTTATTACAATTTTTACATTTATATTTTTTTGTCAGTGAAATCTACCCGTGGATATGTGTTAATACATGTTACTTGTTTACAATTTTTTCCTGGTAAATAATTTTTTCAACCCATCATCTTCATTGTAATGTATTGTCTCTTCCTTAATTTTACAGAATTTTCTCTAACTTACAAAGTCCTTATTTGATGCTTTGTTTTCACATATTTTTACTCTCTTTCTCATACCCCTCTCCATTTACTCTAATTATTTATTGTTTCCAGTATCAAGAAATGATTTCTCAGGTCCCTAAAACTCAGTGTAAATAGGACCCAACAATATTAAATTCTTCTATCATTATGTTTGCTGTCCAAATAATGAAAATATAGCCATGTAGCCTCACAAAACTTCCACTCTTCAGAAGAAAAGCAAGAAATGAGTAATTATGTCAAGGGAACTGTTCTTTGTCTGTTGCTTATTTTTGACTAAAAAAGATTCTTCTTCTGTAATCATTTGGACTGCTAATCTTGCCTTATTTACCTGTTCATCAGAAATATCCATAATTTAAAAAATATAAAGAACCTGCTCAGATTAATGTTTTTATGACTATTTCTGACTTATTTCAATGAGATAAACATGTGCACGCTAACCTAAATACCAAAGGAAATACAATATCACTGCTCTGAATATAACCAAAGAAAATTTCTCAGTTATGGTTATATTCTTCAAAGATGCATAGGCTTCAATGATCACAAAACAGCCATTCTTGCTCCAGGGTTGAAAAATAATTTCATCACAATTATGCAAAAATAGATTATGGGAAAAAGGAAGCATTGCTCTTGTCTCAAGAACTATACACTGGAATGAAGTTGAAAATACTAAACTCTGAATTCTCGAGACTGGGCAAGTGCACTAAGTGAAAGTCCAATGTATAGGAAGGAACCTGCACAGTGCTATGAAGTACCTTTCTTTCCTTTCTTTCTTCATAACTGAATACATCTTCAAAAGGAGAAAATGTAAAATGGCCTTGTATGTCTGATGTTGTCTTCTTGAGTGGCAGAATGAGTAAGGTTTATCCAAAAAATCAAAGCTCATGTCATCCCTTTAATGCTACTGCATGTTTTCTCCTCTAGGATTAGCAACTCAACACTCACTCTTGTTCCTGCTATCCAATTACATCATATTATTTATCCACTATTTAAACGAAGGCCAAAAATGGTCATGTAACAAAAACTGAACCCCGAGTTCAGAAATTCCTCTTTCATCAGCCAATCCAGGTCTTTTAATATTTTCACATACTATAATTCTCTGATAGTACAAAAACCTTGCTAAAAACAGAGCTGAATTTTAAAATACTCTGTACTTTAAAACATATATAACATATATGTGTTATAATGTGTAACAAAAACACACATTATATAATGTGTATATAATGTGGTGCACAAAAATCGACAGTATTTGTTATTGAAAATTATTCTTACTTGCAGTTAGTAGTGTTTTCAAGTAAAAGCAAGCCACATTTTCACTGCTCGGCAAAGTGAGTTGTTGGACTTTGCTGCAAATTAAGTGACATAAAACCTTACTAGCTTCTCTCTATCTGTGGTTTTTTTAGTGCTCCTCTTGATTGCTGCCATACCATACTTAATTAAAATTTTCACATTACCAAAAGTAATGAAACAAGCAAAGTATCAGACATTTTTTATGAAAGAATAAAATAACTTCTAAAACTGGAAACTTGCAGTAAACACAGGCTTTCATTTAAAGGTTATTTTATACATTAAAAAATCCAGCTTTAGAAGTTCATATGACAACATAAAAAAAGTCACACAAATAAAATAAAATGACATAGAAAAGCCCAAGTCAACAGACTTTGTGTTCTTCTTTTAGGGATCTAACTGCTCAAAATAGTTAAGCAAAGCATTTATTTGTTTCTTTATTGTCTTTTAGCTAAGGCAAGAAAAGTTGAGTGAGCATATTGCCATATCTACTTCTTCCTTTCATTTATTTGGGCTCTTTACTGTCTGTCCTTTTTGCTTCCACTCAGGTATGTCTCCACAAAACAGCAATTTATCTGTTCATGTTTCACGCATTTTTTTTCTGAGAGAGGCTTTCCTTTGATCCATTAATTTGCTAATACTAGAAAGTGTAATATATTAAATTAAAGACAAAAACCAACAAAAAACCACCAAACATAATTTTACAGCTACCTGGCTATTATTAGCATTTTGTTCTGATTTGATGAATATTTTCCCTATTAATGAAAGTTTAATTGATTACTTGTATATTTTCCTAAGCTTTACAAATAATATTGAGGTTTCTCTAGAGAAGAATACACAGTGACTGGCAAATTATGTGCTTCCAGACACAGATCCTGAATATTTTTCTCCAGAGATTTTATTTAGGTTCTTTCTTATATTAGTGCTGCCTGCTCACTAGGAGATAAATGAAGGCTACATAAAACATGGACAGATTAGTTTGTACTCTGAACTAGGTGTTTAACAAGTAATTAATGGCATTGAGTTGTGTAAAAAACAAGCAATCAAGGAACCAAAAACCAAAAACAAAAAACCCCAAGTTGTTTCGAAGATGTGATCTCAGTCCTCTCTCCAATGCAGACATTTCTTAAGATTCCAAGAAAGTTGTAACAGAATTTAGTATTGCACAAATTGACTACAATGCAATGGCAAGAGAACTGATTAGGTTTCTTTTATTATTTATAGTTAAACCTTATAACATTAAATGTTCTATTCTTATTGGAATAACTTTATATCTGAAAATAAATGTGTGTACTTCTGGTGTAAGAGGTTTTTGAAAGGTCTTTTTGCTTAGCTGCTTTATTTCTGAAAAAAAAGATGCAGAAAAGAGGCACCATAAATGCCTCAGGAAAATCATCAACAAAAAAGACAAAAATCCTAGGCAGAAGTAAATTGGGGGAAATTTTGCACTTATGGAAAGTATTATTTTGGATCTGAATATTTTTTACAATGAAGGAGAAAAAAGAGCCAAATGTGATTACATAAGAGATTAAACACTTCAAATCAACATCAGATCCTCTGTAGCCAGAATATGGTTTCCAAAAAGATTAGGAAAACAGCTAATGATTTGGGAGCTTTTTGGCCATTCAAATCTCAACAATGATGATGCATAAATAAAAGCATGCTGTCTCCTGACCCACTGTCAAAGACTGAGGGAACAGAAAAACAGATTACTCTAAGTAGAGATTTGAAATCTTTTTCTCATTGTGTAGAAAGTTCTTAAGTCAGCTGGCCTTATGATATTCATTTGTTCATTATGCTAGCACAAAATAATTTGGGGTTTTAACTAACACAAAATTTTTAGTAGAACACAGAGGTATCTCAACTTGTTTTATATGGTTAGATTTTGAAGTTATAAATTTTTTAAAACTGCCCATTCAATCAGAAACCCAGATACTGGAATAGAATATTTCAGTTTCTGATTCCTAGGAATTACTTTCCCTCCCCCCCCTGCTTTTTGTAGTTTTGGAGGAAGGAAAAGCATCATAATGTTTATCAAGTTTCACTTTTTGCTAGTATTCAAATATAGAACAACATGTTAGAAATATAGAATCTGTACTTTTAGGCAAAAATGTTGCTTCTAACAAGCCACACTCTTCTCTTGAGATATGATGCACAAATATAGAAAACCAGCAGAACAGCAAGCCATCTAAAAAGCTGAGGATATTGCATTAGAGAAATGTTCTCAATTTGTTTTGGTACTTTTTCCCATTTTTGAAAACAACCATAATTGGCTTATAGAACTTCACTTTAAGACACAAACTTTGTCATAAAGATACAGCCTTACCTATAGAGATGCCCTGAGAACATGAACAGTACATTAGTGTTTTCTCTTGTTGCTTTTGGAGGAAATTGGATGTCAGTTTTCACTACTGTAAAATAGTCCATAAGCTCCTGGTTCTCAATCTTCTCATTTTATCCACTTGCTCTCATTTTCATATTGTGTTTGCAGTTATGAACCTATGTGCAGCATTAAGTCTCTCACATGTTTCCAAAGGTTTCAGTTTTGTTGTGGAATGCTTATTCTCCTCAGTCCTTAACAACACAGACTGCCTCTTCCATGTCATACACCTTGTATGGGCTACCCAGTCATGGATTACATTAGCTGCTGAAGTTAATCATAGCACACACTATTACCTATACGTTCTTTGCTTCCTCACTGTTTCAGCATTCTTGGTCAAAGAAGAACCTAGAAATTTTTTTTAATTATTTAAAATTCATTCAGTCATATCATTGTATCTTTTTCAACAGTATATCTGAATAAATATTCTTTATCTTATAAAATCATTTTAAAGACTGATACTTTATTTTTTTTTCTGTGTTATTGCTATCTCTCTCCCTTCTCCCTTTTGTCATTTGGTAACTTTAATCTATGTCAGTGTTCAAGAACTCAAAGGAAATATGCAATTTTTATGTGTCCCAAGTCATGTCCAAATTAAGAGGAAACAGATGAAACAGGTCAATAATCAGAAACTAACATTCAAATACACTTTGAAGGCAAGTCCTCTTAAAGAAAATCAACTAAGAGCACAAGTAATACCAAAATGCTGGTCACTAATTACGTTAAAAAAACCTTACTTATATGTATTATTTACTGCAATTGTATGCTAACAGTATTTTAATTTATATATGTTGATGTGTAAGATGAATTGTCAAAACTGCTCTTGGTACTTCTAATAAAAAAGGTATTTTGGAGAACAATAAATGAATATTTTTTAAAATTGGAGTTATCAAATCTAATTCCAAACAAAAGTTAAATTTCCTAAAATCATTGCTGGACATTCTATATACAACTCCCTTTTGAAGTTTTCACTCCTTCATTGACTTAAACAATGATGGTTGTCTATAGCAATAAAATGACGAAATAATGTAATAAAAAACAATTTTATGTACATTTTTTGTTCCAAATAAATAATTTAGGAAAAAAAATTCAAAGCTCTTATGTAATAAGTTTCACAACACATTTCACACATTGATAACTGCCCAGAATATGGTATTTTCTCATCATGTTTTAAAATCAAATAGAGCTTTTTGTTATTAACTGGACTGCATTACCTTTTTTTCTCCATGCTATGTAATTGTAGGTCGACATAGCCAACAATTAATTTTAAAAAAGTCAATTAGGGGAGACCATCATACACAAAAACTATTCCAGAGCAGAAAATGTGATAGTCAAGACTTTTCTTTATGGATTTTGAAGACTGTTTCATTGTGCATTCTCTCGTTAGTAAATACACTTTTGGTATAAATTTTGAGCAATTTTTGTTTATCGTTTTCTTAATTTACTTTTTGTGGTTTGAGAATGAGCTGATGAGTGGAGGGTAACCGGGTAGTTCATCCTAATTAGTTCTATGAATTCTTTCCAAATCTTTACATTCATTACTGTACACTTCCTCCTTGGGGTCTAGACAAAAGAGTTAATATTATAAGTAGAATATACACCCCTTTGGAGAGTCAGATTGCTGAATTTAATGCTGCATGATTATTATGATTACACCCCTATATATACCTCCTGAGGCCTGGTTGTTTGTAAAGTGTTTGTTCAGCACACTAATAACAAGACTTGGCTGCTTTTGGTGGGTGGCTGTACATCTTCTGCACAAATGGGTCCATCTCAATGTTTCCACCTGTGGTTCTTTCCGCTCTTTTTTCTACTCCCACAACACAAGGGCTGCTGACCCCTTACTCCTCAAGACAACACCTCTGTGTTCAGATGGGATTCCAGTATCCTAGCTGATTTGACACTGGTTCTGGTTGCCAGTCTTTGTTGTCATTAAAGGGCTTTGCAACAAACACCTGATTGCCAAGTCCTGCTCTCTCAGCTACACAGCTGGGGCAGTTCTTTGAGCGGACCCATCTAGTCAAACTGTCCTCTTACTCTTCCCTGACAATAATCAGGGCTTTTTCTTTCTGCAGGGTGAGTGACTCCTCCTTATCCTTGGAAGAGAAAGGAAACCAGATGTCCTCACCCCTGTGCTCCAGGCCCAGGCAAGGACATTTGCTACAATGACCTCAGATATCAGGATGGCAGCACTTTTCAGTCAGCAGAGCAGATGTTTCACTTTTCCAGCAAGCTAGATTCACTGCTGATCTCTCTGTACTTTTCTGCACTTAGACCAGTATGAAGGAAAAGTACAATGAAAGTCTTACAATTCACTAAATCAAAAAGTAAATATGAGCTTTTCAGCAGGCTTCACCTCTTCCAAATGGGAGCAGAAGCATTTCTTCATGAAAATGACACTCATGGAGTTCTTATTTATTTCACCAAAATACATTTTTTTGGAAACCTGCAGTAGAGAAGCAGTAGTCTCTTACAGTAGGGAAATTACCGCTTAATTAAAACATTCCCTTTTAAATCTCTGGATGACACTAGTATCATAGTGCTGCTCTCACAGTTTAAGAATTATTATAATCATTAGTATAAGTGCTGAAAAAGTGTTCTTTCACAGACAGTCCTGAATCACACTTATCTGAGACATACAATACATACATTGTGGACTTTTTTCAATCATAAATCATGCCAGCTTTGTCAAGGGAAACCTGCATGAGGGTATCTGAAGGCAGATGCCTCTGGAGTGCTGCTTTGCTTTTTCTCAGCTGGTAGTTGCGTAAACTGCTTTGGAAGAAAATGACTCTGACTAGAAACATAATACATAATCAGCCCAAATAATTACAACAAAAATGCTAACTTGCTGTTTTCACAACATGGATAATAGGCTTGCTTAAGGGCATGGAATGCAAAATCAGTTTTCCATGTCTTGTATTTCAGAGTCATTAAAATGTGCTATACTCTGAGTATGGGAATAAATGCCTCTGCTGATAACAGAAGTGACAACCGGCACACTGGGAATTCAGCTGTTTCTAGCAGTGGCAGAGCTATCAGCCAGGAAGTAATGTGGATCATTTTCATGGTGTCTATCTCTGTTGAAATATTTCATTTTTAAATTCAGGAGGCATAACATGACAGCCCAATATTTTAATTTAGAGATTCAGAGAAATGAAACAGGAAATATACATGTTATCATTGTTTAAATTTATGCTGAACTTTATCATTTGAAGTCAAGGGATTTCCATTTCAAAACATTGTAAGAATATTATCCAACAGAATGAATTTTAAGTTGTATTTCACATACTGGAAGAGCTTCTACACTCCTAATAGGTTCCAAACAAGGTATTTATTCACAGAGCTTATGTTTTGACTTGGATAGAATTATTTTTATTCTCAGTAGCTGGTATGAGGCTACATTTTGAATTTGTGATGAAACCAGTTTTGGTAACACAAGGATGTTTTTGTTGTTGCAGAGCAGAGCTTGTACAGCATCAAGGACTTTTCTTTTGTTCACCTCACCCCACCAGTGAGGAAGCTGAGATGCACAGGGAGTAGTGAGGGGATACAGCCAGTTTCTGAGGGGAAAATTGACCTCAACTGACCAAAAGGACATGACGTAGCTTCTGGCATCACTCTCAGCATACCAAACTGGAGGAAGAAGGAAATAGGGAAGGATGTTCAGAATGATCACATGTGTCTTTCCAAGTCACAGTTACCTGTGATGAAGCCCTGCTTTCTTGAGGAAAACTAAACAACTGGCTGCCAATGGGAGCTGTTGAAAGAATTTCTTCATTTGCTTTGCTTGCATGAGTTGCTTTTGCTTTCCATATTGAACTGTTGTTATTGCAACTCATGAGCTTTCTCACTTTTAGCCTTCTGGTTCTCTCCCCCATCCAACCATGAGAGAGAGAATCAGTAGCTGCGTGAGGCTTAGTTGCTGAATGGGGTTCAATCACTAAAAGGTTAGTCTTCTACATCCATAATTAGTAAACTCATGTTCAAAGAACACAGGCATTTTGTAATGAAATATCTTAATAAATAATCACAACACTCTTTGTATGGAAAAAATTCTGATCTCATATTTTTTAAATTGTGAGTAACCATATCTATTCTGTCAGCAATTGAATGTGTTAAATCTGAATGTGTAGTAGCTATTGAATGTGTTAAATCTGGATGTTTGTAAATATTCAATAGAAACAACTCCAAAATGCCAAATACGTACATTGATGCACATACATATGTATCACCATACATGAGAGGTTGCTTGCAACATCGATGAGGAAAGGTATTAACAGAATATTTTCAGTTTCCTCTTATTAAGTTTGTCAAAATGCCCCCATACTATTGATGACTAAGCATTAATTAGCAAACTCTGATGCTCAGATTTTTCCAGGCACAGATTATAAAATTGTCCAGTATCAGTTTAATTTCCTCTCAGTGTATATACTCCTTCTATACCCAAAAGAAACACTCCCACTGCCAGACCCGTTCTCTCACCTCCCAGCTGAAGGCAATTCCTTTGCTCTGCTAAAGCAGCTCTCCAAGTCATTCCTCTGCTCCTTTAGTTTTCATGGAAAAATAAGGCAAACCCACTGCTGTTCTCTTCTTTCTTATTTCAGTTCTCTCTTTCCCTCCCTTTCTTAGGATATTGAACAGAGTACATTAGTTAGATAAAATATACAGAGGTATATGCAACCAGGATACAACTAAGGGGGCTGTGCTGTCGAGGGTCTTCACTGAAATCAGGTAACCCAAAAAGAGTAACTTAGTAACCCAGAGAGAAAGCTGATGTCCCCTTTGTTCAAAGATCTTTCTCTTCTTTAGGACTGGTTTCCCAAATACCAGTGCTTGTCATGTATTGCAGATAAGCTTGTTTACAATACCCAGCTGTCCAAAATCATCTGTCTGTGGGCTCTTTTTGACCTGACATACATAGGTTTATCCATCAGAGTGAAAACTTTTTAACATACACAAATTGTCACAGTCCTTTTAACTTTGATAGCTTAGTGACTCTAAACCATTTGAGGATCTGACCCAAAGCAAGTAGCTCAAATACTCATTTACTTGTTATGTGTTGAATTGAATAATTTAGTAACAGAACAGGGGGTAGCAACTTTGAAAGGAAAGAGTCCTTAAAAGTCTCCTTAAGAAGAAATTCTTTACTGAGAAATTGGAACAGGCTGCCCAGAGAAGTTGTGGACTCCCCATCCCTGGAAGTGTTCAAGGCTGGGTTTGATAGGACCTGGAGCAATCTGGTCTAGTAAAAGGAAGCAATCTGACCCATGACAGAGAGGTTGGCAATAAATTGTCTTTAAAGTTCCTTCCAGCCTAAACCATTCTATCATTCTCTACGTCTTTGAAAGTAGACACCCTAAAAAGGTCTGGTAAACTGCTGAAAATTCCTCAAGTGAGATTTGTCACTCAAAAAATTCCCCCCGCTCAGGATATAAGATGGCATTTCACAGTGTATTATCTTGTTCTTGCTAGATGCTTTAATATAAAATTTCCTCTAGGCTATATAGGGACTTGTCCAGATTATGATAGGAAAGACTGGAGACAAACATAACAATAGTTCACAATGGCCTCATTGTAGTACTAAGCTTTTTGGAAAATTATTTAGTTACAGGTATGGTTAATTCAATCTAACATCATATATTAAGTTCATTACAGTGCAGAGTTAGACAGATTTGTCTCTGTGCTGTGTTTGTGGCTATAACAGAAGATCAAACCTGGCAAATTCAGCAGTCTGAGATTCCTCAGGGTACATTTCACCCAGGCCTGTCAAGACCAATAGAAAGTGCTTACATGAACTGAAGAAAGCTTGATCACTGAGATTTCCCTGCTGTAATTGGAACCTTGGAAATATGTAGTCCTCTGTGTATTTTCAAGAGTATTGGATCAATAGCTACAAAGTAGCTCCTATGGAATTGTAGCTGCACTGTAGTACAGCTATAATGGAAATGCAAACAAGCTTAAGGTAAACAAGGACACAAACACTTTTACAAGTGTCATCCTAAATTCTAGGAAAGCAGCTACATTTTATGGTAGCTGAAATGTTAAAACAAGGCTGACTGGAATTTTAAATAAAATTGTGACAAAAATTTGAAAAGGTCATGAGGATCAAAAATTCCTTCCAGGAACCCCACAGAGCCAATAGATAAGTTACAAGAGGAGGAGAGAAAGCCACAGGAAAACACACTTTTCCCACCCCTGCATGCATATATTTCAGGATGGCTTGGGGAGACTCCCATGGAAGAAACCTGGATCTAGCTCCTGACACACTCAATATTTTTCCATCTTCCATTGACTATGGGTTGGTGAGTCCTGTATAATTTGCCATACCTCAATTACTCATCTCTTTCACTCTGTGTTCTCCCCTCAGTACTTATAGCTACTGATGTATTTCAGTTGGAACATTAGTCACTTGATTAAGGCTCTGCCTATAAATAGGTATGCTTACTCATTATTCTTTAACACATGTGGATCATATTTTTTTACCCTTGTAATGGGAATTTTTTTTGATGCAAATGCAGTCTATATAATAGGATAAGTATGATATTCTTCAGACTGAGGCCATTAACTGCAGCATTTAGAGGCAGAACTTGAAAACACAATTTTTACTGTTATGTAGAAAGATCACGCTTCCTTTTTCTAGCACAAAAATGTATATTATTTATTTATACAAATCCTCTGTCATTTGCATTTCTTGCTTCTTAATTACCTGATATTTTATTCTGTAAGGCTCTGTGTTGCGAAACGGAGAGATTTTCTAAAACATTTTGTGTTTGTCAGCACCCTAGGAAAGCCAAGATCCTTGTGCCCAATCAGTCTGTCAGTATCCCATTATGGGAACCCTTCAGCAAACAGTCCCACTGGATTGGAGGGGGGTTCAAATGTCTTGTTCAGGGTTGCACACCAAATACAAAACCCCCTCCTGGATCTCCACACCTTTATCCACTGCCAGTGACTGCCTGCACTCCTGAAGGACTCACATTAACAGTGTATAGAATAAGACTGTTTATTAGTGACATTGTGAGAATTTAAGGTTCAAGAATTGTAAGTGATTGTATTTGACTGCAAATATATATGCGAAGTAACAATGATTAAAAGCAGTATACCAACAAACTACTCCCCAGTAAAAGCTGGCTTGAGAGAATCATTCAGTAAGCAGAGAACACAGTTCTTTACCTAAAAGGCATCTCTCTGCGGGGGAGAAGACAGGTTCAGCCCCTCAACTCATCCCAGAAATCATGCTGGAGTCTTCCCCCACTTCCCATTCTTAGCTTACACTATTTCTTCACATTTAGGTGGAGCTTGGGTGACTTTAGTCATGTATCTTAATAGTGAATGGTGGTCACACCTTGGGGCTGGATATCTCAGGACAGTACCAGAGATAACCCTGGGAGGGGGATGTGGGTCAGTCCAAGATTTTGCCACTATTGCTGATGCAGCAGCAGGACATCTTCCTTTATCTCCCTTGGTTTTCAGCTGCTGTGTGGTTTATCAGCTGGAAAGTACCACTGAGCTCTCTCCTCTGCAAGGGTTTTGGCAGAACCTGGTCATGGTGGCTCCACTCTGCTCCATCATCTGTTTAGTCCCCCTTGGATTGTATTCCATGGGGGAGGTCAGACATGCTGACTGCATTCCATACAGGGAGTAGCAATTGCATGTTTCCCTAGAACTTCCATGCCATTATCTTTCTACCATCAGTCATGTTCCCACACTGGTTATACTTTCTCTTTAAACAAGTAATAGTGTTTTGGAAACACATTATTCGCTGTGCTCTACAAAACCTCTACACACTCAGTGAATTTTGGGACAGAGAGAAGATACCATTAAAGGCAAATGCAGGGCAGCCCAGAAGATGTCTCATTGTTTTTACATGACTCATTAACCATGATCCATATAACACTATTGATCTGTGGTTGTGTGTAGAACATTGTGTAGTACAAATAAAACAGTATTAAAGATTGTTTATAGTAACAGAGTAGATACTTTTATATGAAAAAGAAGGCTCTCCAAGAAACCTTTTCCTTGCTGTTCAAAAGAGGCAGCATTTTTTTTCCCACCAGTGGAATTACATACTAGGCTTCTTATTATGCACAGTCAAAATATACTTAATTACCTTTATCTTGAAAACTAACTAGCATATTTTGTGTTTCTTTTGAGGACTTTAATAATATTTAGAACTCAGAAATATTAAAATGCTAACGAAGTGCTTTATTAGTTGAAAAAAGGAAAAACTATAGGCTATATAGAAAAAAAAGAAAAAACCTGCTATACATCTAATTTGAATAGTTTTGAGTGATATAATAATTATTTATGAAAAGTAAGACTTCAAAAGGAAAATGGCTGTAGTACTCAGAAACACACTCTGCCTCTGAGACTTTCTAATGGTAGGAAAACTTAGTCCAATTACTGTGTTTGCTTACCAAGAGCTAAAATGAATCTTACCTAGAAAATTACTATTTTTTTTCTCTGCCTACTGAAGCAGTGAACAGTAAAGTACTGCAATATTTATATGTTGCAATTTGAAATTTTTTTACACCATGTCAATAAAAAAATAAAACGAGATTTAACAAACCTCATGTTTCACAAAGTTTTCCTTGAAAAGTGACATATCAACCCAAAATTTCATTTGGAGATTTTGAGTTAAGCACCAGGAAAGAAGTATATTAACATGAAAGATCTGAACATAGTTCATCAAATATAGAAAATGAAATATAAATTGCTTAAATGTTCAGTCAATTTCCATTAATGTAAAAAATATTCAATTCTGTCTCCAAAGCTAACATTTACTTTGAAATTCATATATCAATTGGAATACATTTGCTGAATTTCTGTTTAAGTGGGTATTGCTCTGGCATCTGAAGACTTATTCTTTTGTGAGCTAATATGAATACAACACAAAACAATCCTGGGAAAAAAGGTACACAAACACTTCTCACCTTGAAATGTCAACTGAAATAATTCCTAAAAACATTTATGTTGGATTATAACACTGATGCACTTTCTGAAACACCATAAATTTTGAAAGCTTGCTTACAGCATGCTTTTTAAAATCAAGTGTGCATTCTTCCTTTCCTAGGGCTCAGTATGCCAAAAGTTGTTTAAAAAACAATTGTTAGTTGACCTGACATAGTCACACATATCTCTTAGTCTATCCAACTCCTCTGGGTAAAATAAATATCTAATTCTTTGTCTTCACTCCCTGAAGACAAAGAATTAGATATTTATTCAGGAGAACACTCTGTGGCAAGGTGATACTGGCAAGTAACCTAGAGATTATACAGAACAGATTCAGTAATCAAAGTGCATAAGAAAATTTAATGTACTGTAAAATATTTTAGACCTGAAAAGAAAAAAAGGGCAGAAGAAGCTGAGAGAACCTTAAGAGGTCATTTAATCTATCCTTCTGTCCCAAGAGAGAATCAGCCATTTCTACATCACTTCTGTCAGATACTCACCATCTGTTAAAAAAGGGCTTTAATGACAGAGAAATCCACAGCCTCCCCAGGCAATTTATTACATTTCTTGCTATCCTTAATGATTGAAAAATTTCTCTAGTGTCTAACCTGACATCCTGGCTGCAATTTATGTCCATTTTTTTTCTTTTTCTATACCTCACAGAAGATGGAAAAAAAAACCCAAACTTACTCCATTTTGCTTGGCAAAACTTAGCTAAAAATGTTATTAATTCAGTCTTCCCTTTCTCCTGCTCAAGAGTCTCTCCATATCTATCCCAATCTTTCTGAACTTTGTCTCTAACCAGTGCTCCTGGATAAATTTTTGTGATGTTGAGTATATTAGAAGGATAATGTTAGTGAATATTACTGCCTATTCTTCTATTCATGCTACAAAATATTAGGCATACTACTGCTTTAAGCAATATGGTGATTTTGATTCATGTTTAGCTCTCAGAAACCCTTTCTGCAGAACTCCTACACAGTTGTTGATTAACTTTATAGTCTGAGCACAGTTTAATATTCCTCCATTCAGATGGTGTAGCAGTCCTAAGAGAAATAAGGGAGTTGGTTTGTTGTTTTGAACCTTACCTCTGATATCTTTTTTTAATACTGTGCATTTCTAAACTTCTATTTCAGCCTATACAAACTGTCCTGAAGTTTGATGTCATCAAAATGTAGTCCAGAACCCAGAACTATTTTATTGGCCAGATTATTTTAAAAAATCATCTATTACCAGACTAAGAACCTTCTATTACCATAGATCCTTCCATTTTTGTGAAACTCCAGTAAATCTTTCAATATGATTTCAAAGAGCTGCACTGTAGTTTCTCTTAAATAGCTCTCAGATTTATTACCTGAATATCAAAAGTTGTATTCAAACCAAGACTGGGCATCTCTTAATTTTCTTTGGCATACAAGACAGTTAAAATGTCAAAAATGAATGAAAATTATTTGTCAAAAACTGTTCTTGACAGATCTGTGCAGACTATTATTTTCTGTTGTCTTCCATGTGCTTTTCAAATTCTTTGGGTTTTTTAATGTTTTTCATTTTTTGTTTTCATTTTCTGTCACCTGTTTTTTGGTATAATATATAAAATTACAAATTCACATGAAACTTTAATGAAAGTAAGATACATGTATGAAACTACTTACAAGAAAGCAAACAGAATACCTATGGAAATGTATAAAAGGTTTAATATTTGTACATTCTGTAATTGCATAATGCCACATGTCGATTACTGTAACTTTAGGGCTTTCCTTGTAAATTAGCTAGATGTTTGCTTTATTTAGATATTGGAATAATGTCTTGCAAAATCTGAGAAAGTACAATAAAAAATCAAGATTTTTTTTTTTTTTGGCAGCCATTCAAATACCTTGTGATTTAATTTCTATCAAGTTCAAAGAGAAACAAATAACTTTTGAATTCACATGAATTTTCATTCTAGGTACTTTGCCAAAATATTGAGCAATTTGCCAATTCATTACATTCTAGATATGACTTTCTCCTTCTTATCAAAATGATGATTTTTTTTTTAACCTCAGTTTTAGACATTTCATCTGATTTGGAGAAGTTCAATTTGAAAATATTTCAATCACTAATATTTTTTCTGTTTACCTTGAAATTTTCATAGGTATGTTGATAAGCCATGGAGAAGCTCAGCGAGTTTTTATGTTTTTATCTGAACAGGTAACAGGTACATGTGTGGGTATTCTGTTAATGAAAAAAACATCTGTAATTTTTTCCTTTCTACTTACAAGTTTAAGTAGTTTAAATTCATATATTCAGTGTAAAGGAAGAGAGACCCGTCCCATTTTTACTTTACCTTGAAATAAAATGAAATAAATATGATCCTTTCTTTTGGTTGTTTCACTGACAGATTTCTTTGACAGAAACCTTTAGCAGAAATACAACTCCTTTGACTATCATTGCATTCTTACCCTGACTTTTATGTTATTCTTAGTACAGTATCCTCTAAGTCTTAATTCATGCTGTCTCTGATAGCCTCTAGTAACAGCTTCTGATCATCTTAGGGGGCAACTCCACAGTAAACAGCAAGGAAACAGCCAGTTCTCTGAGAATGTGGGCAGTGTTTCCTTAACAGGCAAGAAATACAAACATTTTTGAATAATTTTTTCATTGATCTAGGATAGTAGGGTTTAAACATAATAATGCAAATCAGAGTTTACAAGAAAAGAGCTTGGTAAGTTTTGAATGTTGCTAATGAAAAGAAAATTATACAGTAATTTTCTCTTGTTCTTGAGATTCTGACTTGAAATGAACTTAATAATCCTAATGAACCTCTGACTAGAAATGAACCCTAATAAGAAAAGAATGGAAGCTTTTGTGCCATTCATTAACATCTTAAATGTAAATACAGTGAGTACAATTTTAATGGTTTATTTATGAACAAACAATTATTTACATTTGTAAATAAATACATTGTACAGGAAAAAGAATAATAGTAAAACTTGAACACAGCGGATTTAAATAAAAAGAGAGAGAGTAAAAGTAAGATTTTTACATTATTACATTTTCTAGTGTCAGGCTGATCATTTCAGTGAAAAATGTTTCTTTACTTGTGTTTTATGGTGGTTTTCTTTTTGTTTATTTTTTTTTTTTAAATTGTCCCTCTGTTCCTCTTCTATGATACTGAATATGTAAAGGAAAAAAAAACCCAAACAACTCAAACCACTCCCCCCCCAATATGAAAAAAGGAAAATAATTATTTTTACCTACTTACTTTGACAGTACCAAAGTAGTTGGATTTTTATTCTGTGGACTTTTTTTAGTGAAATCCAGTGAAAGTAAAGCTCAAATTACAAAAGAGAGTCAGTGAAGTCAGTAGAACAGTATTTGACTTTATTATTCTGGGTAAGAGATTAGCCCAATTTAGTACTTGGAGTTTACACTTAAATTCAATTTCCAGGTGTCCTATCCAGTTTTTAGGGGAAGGAAGGTGGGGAATAAAAATTTCAAATGTTTATAAGAGGCTTAGTTTTCAACATTCTTTTGCTCCTATGTGTCTCTGAAGTACAGAGGGGCTGTATTTCACATGGAATTTGTCCACAAATCAAAAGGAAATGCTAGTAAAAGACAGTAATAACTAAAGTAAGTCACTAGAGGTAGTGTAAAAACTACCACTTATCCTAGTAAACCACAAATAACAAAAAACACACAAAACCCCCAAAACCTTTTAAAAGACCTTTAATATGATTTCCAAATACCAATTTTTTTATCAGTGTTCTCACTGCACTCTCTCATTTTTGATGTGTGCATGCTTTACACATTAAAAAGCCAGATATTCTCAAAATCTGCATGAGCATATTATAAAACTAGTCATCCAACTTCCTCACGTACACTACTATTACTGTTAATTTGCAGACCTAGATAGAAAAATGTCTTTGTCCCAATTTAATTTTGCTAATGGAAATATCTCTGGCCCTGCCACATACCTGAGATACATAATAATGGTGTCTCTTCAGTTGTGCTCTGCTGTTTAGAGGATTACTATCTTTATAAATTCTCTGTGATCAGTTAGAAACACTTAGTACCTTGGCTTGCACTGCATTGAATCTAGGGCATCCCAAGCTAGTCAAAACTGGAAGATAGACCTGTCAATAGGAAATACTGCACTCTTGTGTAAGATAAATTAAATGCCAGGCTAATTTTACATGGGGAAGAAACAGAGACATTATCTCCTACATTTACACAGGAATGGCCCAGGCTCTTGGGTGGAAATCGCTACCTGGAGACCTGGAGGTGCCTATAACAAACTTTACTCCTTTTCAATTGAATTGTTACTCAAAGACTTGGCTTTGAACATCCCCTCTGCATCAGATGGGCCAAAATACTTTGAACTCAGGTCTGAATCTTGCTTCAGGCTCCCAAAGGACTGCTTTTATGCCCCTGCCTGCCTCGGTCTACAACGAAGCTGATCCGATATACTCACATGCTTGGTGGCTCCTAAGAAAACATTATCTTCCCCTTCAAATTCCTCACCTCAAGTGGATAAAACAGTAGAAATATTTTTTAATTTGGAGATTCTGTAGATGAAGTATTAATAACTAATATTTAATAATTTGAAATTCTTTGCCTAACAAGTTTGCTTAAGATGAGAGAGAACCATTCTTATGTCAATATAGTTATAATTTCGAATCACCATTTATAATCTCTGCTTTAGGAAGTGAAGGGTAAAGGTGGTTTTGTGAATCTGTAACCCTCTGCACTGGTATTTTTTAATGTATGCAATATGTTTGAAAACAAGCTAAAAAATTGAAATTGTGGATATGTAGACATTTACTTGAGTTTATCTTCTGCTTCAGTTGTTATCTGAAATTATATTTTGACGTGTTGGAGCTTCAAGAAAAATAAAACTATCACCTCATCTCCTCTTTTGTCTGTGTTTTAAAAATAGCATTAGACAAAAAATACCCCTAAAATCTTAAGAATATTAGTTACCAAAGAATCCATTCTGTAATAGAATGAAAGACACCACTGATTTTTAATAGAAAGGGAAACGAAAAATTGATGCTGTTAAAGTCAATATGTTAATTTGATTACTTTATACACAAAAGATTTATTAAAAGCCTAGTTTTGTTGCATTTTAGAAAATATTTTATGTTAAATCATTATACAGATCTGCTTGGAAAACATGAGCCGTCTCTCAGTTTTTGGGTGCTTATTTAATGCAGTGGTAATTCTGGGCAGATATAGAAGCTTTAAGAAACTCATATAAGAGCTACTAAATATATCAAGACATAATTAAATTTCTCACTCTCCAGTGTTCTTTCTGAAAATTTGGAGTAAAAATGCACATTAAATTTTTGAAATTTTATTGTACATTTAAAAGCTATTCAAGGGATACTATGAATAGTTCTCTGTATAGAAAATTCCATAAAGTAGTCTGTAATGGCAATTTATAAATGGATTTCAACTGTGTAATAAATCTAGGAATTACAGCTTCACCAGAAGCTACAAATGAGAAGTTTCCTGAAAGAGGATGTGAACACAACTTTTCTCTCCTTTAAGCAACACAAGAAGATAAAACAAATTTTTGAAAAACCCACAAATTAATTGGATTAAAGAATGTAAATTACTTGAAGCATGAGGTGTTATAACAATCAGTCTGCAAGGGGTTTCCATTATTTTTCTGTGACATTATATCAAGCAAGACTAGAGTAAATTAAGAATTGATAGGGATAAAGTGACAGAAAATGCTGGCCCATGGCAGGGTTTTCCTAGAAGTTAGTTTTGTTTTCCTGAATGCAGATCTATCTAAATTAAGTCTCGTGCCTCAGAGAAGTTCAAGTCTCTTGTGCTTTTGCTTGTCTTTCTTCCTTTAAGTATGGACCATGCCATATTTTTTTTCTTTGTCCCATTCTACCCTTTCACCACAACCTTTAAGGTCTTCTTACATCTACAGTGCAATTACAAATCTGTCAAAATTCTTTTCAAGCAAGACATCGGGAGCTCCTGATTAAACCCATTATTAAAACATGATTTTATAAGAGTGAGAACTTACAATGTTTGGTATTTCTATACAAGTTTTATAGAAAGCAAGGTAGTGGATCTCTTTACATTTCAATCTAAACCACATTAGCTGAAATGAAATATCAATTTTTAGGGAAATCCATGTTGTCTTTGAGAACTCATGAACATGGAGCCCTTTCTGATCTTTCCATAGTGCTGTTTTTCAGTGAAATGTTTTTGCTGTTGCTGTCAATTCAGTTATATGTGCTTCCATAAAATAAGAAATCCAGACATGTCAGAGTCAGCATCAAGAGAGACCATAAACGGGGCAAGCATAGGCTGTGACTGGACTGAAAACTTGCATTCTGATAAGGCATCCCAGGCAGGGACTCAGGGCAAAATGCTGAACTGAAAAGGGACTTCTCAGCCCATGGATGTGAGACCCCAGAGGTGTGGTCTCCAGGGGGTGAAGACCCCAGGTGAGGCAAGTCAGGGACATTAAGGGCTGTTCAAGCACTCAAGACTCTCACAGGTCTAATGGAGATTCACTTTGGTATATAGTGCAGAATATCCCAAAAGTATTTTATCAGCAATCCAATTTTAGCTCTAATCTATTGGGCTCCCTACTTTCTTGAAAAATTGATATTTTGCAAAGTATTAGTGCTGCTTGTTAATTTTTAGTGCCATTCAATATCCTGTTGCTCTGTTCCAAGAGAGAGAACAAAACCTTTCAGAATATTCTGTCTGTGTGATACATTGCATGTGACCTTTCATTTGCTCCAGACACTGGAGTGTTTAGTCTGTTCATCTGTCACCTAAAGACCTTGAGTTTCACCTAGTTAGTTTCTACCAGGACTCCAAACTTTAATTGTTGTAGTTTCCAGGAAATCAAATTGTCCTGTTTTTTGGCAGGAAACCAATCTATGACTTATACCAGAGAGACAGAGGAGAGAGAGAGAGAGAGAGAGAGATGCTCAAAACTTGGAATTTAAATGCTCACTATAGGGAGTGTGTTCTCATTTTCCTTAGATATCACAGCAGTTTACAGAAGAGCAAAATATATTTAAGCATGCATAAAAATAATAAAGTAAGCAGAGAACAGTCTAATTTGACTACCTAGAGAGATTGAATAAAGTGTGATAAGTACCTCCTCAGAACACACCCCTAGGCAGCAACAGCCATGAAGTGATTCAGGTCAAGCCCATTAGAACATATTTTGGTCCATCTTCCACATGCCACTAGTAAAGCAATTAGAAAAACAAGCTAGCACATAGAAGGCCTAGGTTCAAATTCTTCCTCTCCCAAAGGTAATTTGAGATCCTGGCTCCCTACTTTCCAGAAGATTCAGCAAAGCATTGAGCTTTAGGATATTTTTAGTAGGGGCTTCCTATCTCTCACATTGAAATGATTTTGCTGTTATTGGAGCAATTTAAATTATTTTATGTATGTAAATAAAGACTCATTTTTGAGATTAGGGCACATTTACAAGGGAGAAGTCAAGCTCTATCTAGTGAACATATAAATCTCCTAACAGAAGCACACCAGTGTTAAAAATTTGTTTAAATATTGAACTATCTTCCTAGATGTAGGCAAAGGCAAAGCTAAACAGGACTAAAAGTATGATGTCTGATTGTTACAGATGTGCAAAAGAGGAAATAAGAACTTAAGTATTGTTGTGGTTTGGTACTGGCCAAATGCCAGGCAGCCATAAAAGTAATTTGCTCACCTTCTCTTGCTCTCAGCTGGGCAGAGAAGAGGGAAAAAAAATAATGAAGGGCTCAAGAGTTGAGATGAGAACTAGGAGAAAAAAACATGTTCAAATTTAAAGGGCAAAACAGGTTCAAATTTAAAGGTATAAGATAAATTTATTATTAACAAGGTTGGAGGAGGATAATGAGAATGGGAAGTAAAATACCCCTTTAAAACACCTTTTTTCCCCCAGCCCCAGGGCCTCCCTCCTTCCCACTGACAGCGCAGGGAGACAGAGGGTGGGGGTTTGGTCAGTTCATCACCAGAGACCTTTTTCAGTGTGCTTAGAGACAGGAGTCTTTCCTCTGCTATGCTGTGAGTCCCTCTCACAGGCAATCAGTCTTCCCAAAAGTAGGTCACTCTTCCATAGGGTGCAGTCCTCGAAGGGTGGCTGCTCTAGTTTGTAAGAAAGGGCCCTCTCTCCCTGTCTCTGGAGGTAGAGACCCTGTCTCTCAATTTGGTTCTCCCACTAGATTACAGCTTTCCCTGGCATCCACCCACTCCAGCATGAGCACTTTTTCTACAGGCTGAGTGGTCTCTGCATCCACCATGGACTTCATACATTACAAGGGAAAGGTTTGTTTCACCATAGTCCTCTCTATGGCTTACTGAGGAATCTCAGCTCAGACACCTGAAGCACTTCTCCCCCTCTTTTTTTTCCCCACTGACCTTGGTGTTGCCATGTTGTTTTCCCTAACATGTTCTCCCTTCCTCCTCTTCTCTGACTAGAAGAAAAACTACTGTTCGTAGGCACCATTATCAACAAGTTCCACTAATTCAAAGATTCCTGCAGGATAGCACTGAGATGTTGATTATGTCGGGTCCCACATGGGGGAATTGCTCACCACATCTCCAGCCAGGCGGCCCCTCCGTCATTGTGCGTTCAGTGGCTGCTGCCGTGGTGCTGGCGCTATTCAACACCTCTCTCCACGCAGGGCACCGGGAAGGAGAAGCCACCCCTGCCACCCTTCCCTCCTGCCCAACTGGCTAGAGGTGGCCAGGCAGGCAAGGCTTGCTGCGGGCCACGCCGAGATGGTGGCTGTGGTGGTGCATCACTGCTCGCTGTGCTGGGATGGCCCCTGGTGGCAGCGCCTCACCAGCCCGGGGGATAAAAACCTGCCTGTGGACTGTTTTGATTTTCTTCTTAAATATGTCGTCTCAGAGGTGTTCCCAACCTCTCTAACTGGGCCAGCAGTGTGTCCATTTCCAGAGCCATCAGAGGTTGGCTCTGTTGGACACAGTGGAAGCCTCTAGCAGTTTCTCACAGAAGCTACTTCTGTGGTCTTATCCTGTGTCTGAAAACCAGGCAATGCCAAATCAACACAAATATATGTCTGCTAAGTAGCAGGAAAAACAGCTAATGAGCAAGATGTTTGTACTTCAAAGGATGAATGACAACATCTAGTTACTCTGTTATCAAAAAGTCTCAAACCACCTTTCAAAGGATACAGAATATGAGCTAGTAAGAACTGAATATTTACCACAACTACTAACAGGAGCTGAGTTCTGTGCTTAGAACGTGATTATATGTAATTATTTATATTTTCTTGGCAGAAAATTATATGCAGTATGGAATGGCACAGCAGAGTGCATGAGGCAATAGTGTAGAGGATAAAGAGCAGAATTATAGTTTGAATTCCTGGATTGATGTTTCTAGACTGTTGACTTCCCTGTGTAATTTTCTGATGAGTGTTAAACAAGTCATGTTTCCTACTGCTTTACAACACAAAAAACAAATGCCAAAGCTTGAAGATCAAACTCAGCATCAAGCCAACTTTTGTGCTGGCAAAACCATAAGTGACTTTAGTTCTTCAAAAATTCAGGAACAGGAGCAAACAGGGAAAGCTTCTGAATCCTGTTTGCCAATAGAGAAGCAGGAGTCTATGGACATACAACAGCACATGAATCATCAAAACCAAACACTAGCAGGAAAAGAGATTAGGAGCAACCAAAATACAAAAAAAAAAAAGGACTTTTTTTTAAGGCTGTAGTGGTCTAAATTACAAATCACACTTTGGAAATGATCATGCTTTCGATGGCTTTCCTGTATGTTTATTTAGAGAACATATCGTTCTCCTACTCTTTTTTCAGACTTGTTTAACAGTTTCTGTGTCACTGGAGTGTTCTTTCTTTTCAACCCTGACAATTCTGAGTATTCTTAAAAGCAAAAAGAAGTATCAGAGAGACAATTCCTTTATGGTTTTGACAATGCCATTTACAGAAACAAGATCGGCTTTATATCTGTCTTTTCAAAGAATCAAGGAAATATTTTTCCTTTTTTTTCATAATTATGTTCAGAGTTCATGATGAAAAATCTATCTCTGACATCCTCACCATTTTTTTAGATATTTTGGCGTGAATGATGAAAGACTCCTGGCATTCTTGGTTCACATTGTACTACACTGCATATGACTGTGTTGGAAATACGTTGCCTTAATATCTCTTAATTATAGGAAATTCTGCAAGAGTACTTTATTTTGCTCATAAATTATTGTCTCACCAATCATCAGCAATCAATTCACACCAGCAATTAATTGATATAATTAGTTAGACGACTGACAGTAATTTCTACACTTTTGCATGTTCCTGTCAAGAAAAAAAAAGGTGATCTCTCTCTGTGTTCCCCTCTATCTTTTTCATTTTTCATTTCTCTACCTCACATTTATTGTGAGGTAGAGAAATTAAAATAAAATCCATATAATTGACTGCAGCATATGAACTCATTTGAACCTTAATTTGGGCAGAGGCATCCCTAAATAATAGGGTCTTTACAACCCCATAAACAATTTTTTAGTTTACACTTAACAGGAAAGCTCCTACTCTTTGTCTGCTTTGTCTCTCTTCACCGCATTAACCAAAGACATTTGCAAATTCTTGTCCCTCACAAAGCTGCATCCATCTTCACGCTGCTTTAGAATTGGGTGTTAGCAGTATCCATATCCCTTACACAGAATATGTCATTAGGGCACAATCTCTAGTGGGGAACACAGCCCACTTAGATTCCAGGCAAGGCATTCCAGGCTGTAACTTGGTTAGGGTGACCCTTTCTCCTATTTTAGCACTAATTTGAAGTTTCATTTTTCATCAGAAATGTAGAAGATTCACTTGTTTAGTTAAACTTCTTTGTTCAACAAGTGGCAGCAAGAAATTTTTTTCTCCTAGTGAAACCCAACATTCCTATAACCTCTCCTCTGTATACACATTTAGACATGGGTTTCTGTTTTTATTGGTAAAGAACAAGAGAAATTCAGAGAAATCTGTTGGTCTCAAAGAACTTTGACCTATAGACTTCAAAATATTGGATAGGCTCGTCTGAGGGTTGATGCCAGAGAATCAGTTGATGCCAGAAAATAAGTCTCATTTTCTGTAAGAACCAGTTTAGGCTAACTGATATACAGATGATTCTTCTTTCATTTTCTAACTTTTGGAACTACAGCAGACTTTTAGAATATCCTCATTTTTCGAGAGTTACAGGAGACTGAGAATCACAGAATATTCTAAGTTGGAAGGGACCTACAAGTATCATCAAAGTCTAACTCCTGGTTCTGCACAGGTCAGTCCCAAGAAACCCAAGAAACCTGGGCCTAAGAGGATTGCCCAAATGCTTCTCTAAATGCTCCTTGAACTCCAATGATGTGATTCCTCCTCATTCCTGCATAGCATCTGCAATTTTCTGAACTATCTTCAACTATGGTCTCTCTTGGAAGTGCAATATCCCTACAGTCCTTGTGTTTGCTTAATCCAGATTTTACTATCTGTCTCTAATGAGTTTTGCCTGGGTATTAGTTGCAAAATCTTACATCCTATAACAGAATAACAGAGGTACAGCCCAATCATCAGCAATCACTCAGAAGGACACAGAAAGACTGCCTTCACCCTGCAGCAACACCATGCAATGTGTTTGTGCTCATGTCACAGCCTAACAAACTGAAGGTAACTCAGTGCAAAACACAGTGCAAAACACTTTCTCCAGAGAAAGCTTTATCTTCTAATTGTATATAAACAGATATTAAAAATTTAAACAGTTAAGGTAAAACTATCCAATTCCCAGTATCCTCTCCTACGGACTTTAATTTAAGAATCCCAAATAAAAGACACTTTTCTTCTGATATCTCCTGGTCCACCCCTGGGTGACCTGTTTGAGACTGTTAATGTATTTTTTTGCTAGAGTCAGGACAAAGCAAAGCTTTACTGTTGGCTTTCCCCAACGCTTCATAGCATTGGATATTTTGACTGGTTTAGAGTTGCTGCCCAGGACAAATTACTCTTCCCACTAAAACCTAATGAACAACAAAAGAGAAGCAAAATGTTGAGCAAATGTCTTGACAAGGCTGTTGTACTTCAGTGGATGGTGTCCAGAGCCAGGCTGAGGTGGATGCAGCAGAGCCACAGAGGTCCTGAGCAGCTGCAGGCCTCAGCCATGGGTGCATAAGCCTTATTCAATAAATTCAGCAATTCATCTCATTGCCTCCATATAAATTTCAACTGGAAAAAGTAGAATTTCCTTTTAGAAAGTGTGTTCTTACATCCTGTTCTGTTAAGATTTTAGAAAGTGACTGAAATTGATTTTTTGGATTAAGATTATTTCATCCAGGTGTTTTGATGAGTATTATTAGTGGGACATGCTGCTTTGGGTTTTGGTGTTTGATTTCTGTTTGTTTTATTTTTCCCAGGGCACTGTCTGAAGAACAAAATCTTCCTATTAATTATGGAAAGCAGAGAAGTAAGTTTTTGCTGTCACCCTGGAGGACATAACCAAGGGAAGTCCAAATTGTGCTGAAATCTTTAACAGAGCATCTCTGAGAGTTTCACTGCCTTTTCCTCAGGATGATACTCAAAGTCAGATCTGAATAGATAAGAGTTCCTGTTGGAACAGATGGGTACTCATCCTCCTCATGTGTTTAAAAATAGAATATAATGAGCTGTGGCTGAGAGAACAATAGACACAAGCCCTGGGTATAATAACCAGGTCCACTGGGGCAAGAAAAGAAAGAACAGACCATGGGGAGCCTAGATGCTGGCCACAGATCAACAAGTGGCTAGAGAATGATGCCTTAGCATTTTGGAAACATATACTGGGATATCATCATGGGCTGATTTGATTGGCAGCTTGTGTTGACATCTGCCTAAAAGCCCTCAGTAGTAAAAATTGGTGGAATATCATTTCTTGGCCACTCAGCACCATGTAGAAGCAAATTGCCTGGTGCCAAGCCTGCCTGTCTAAAGGCTGACACTGAGACTGGCTGCAGCAAGTGTTGCAGTTTCCCTAGATTCAACAATGCCAAAGTATTGGAGAGATATATAGAGCAGTTCTCAGTTACTGCAGGTGCATTTGTGCAGGGGGAGTGCAAAGATTTTTCCCGATACAGGTGGTCACTGGGACCACTTTATAAGTTCAGCCTAACAGTGTCATGTTTGACTAATATTCATGTTTCTCTATATTTAGTTTTACTATATTTGCTTAGGAAAAAAAATGTAACTTTTAAAATCCTTACATGTTCCCTTTAAAAAGAACCTCCTGTGATAGAGGTGGTGTCTTCTAACCAAGCTGGGGATGAAATTAATATTGTTCTTCATGGTTTGCTAGTTTGCTGCTTCAAGGCTTCTTTTCAAAGTTAGACTACTTTTTCAATATACTGATATTTTATCTCATCATCTTTCCACTCTCTTCAGTAGGTCATAAATATTTATGATTTGTTACTCCTGAGGAAGAAATAGACAAAATCCCTAGCATCTAAAAATGGATTTCAGTCAAAGCTACACACTCAGGATTCTTTCTATTTAGTCTATTGGGAACTGGGTTGTTATTAAGACTTGAAAATATGTATCATCAAATGGCTTAATCATCTCTGTGTAATCTATTTTTAATTAATCCAGGTATCAACAAAAGTTGGGGGAAGAAAAATTTCCTTTCTAGACATTCTGCTGGTAATTTTTCCAGCTTTGAGAAATATTTCCAATTAAATTCTCTCTTCTTTAGAACCACCCCCCCCTTGACTGTAATAAAACAAACAATAAAATTCTCTTGGGAGAATCAGAGCTGCATCATAAATCCTGAATGAGTTGGAAGGAATAGAGCTCCCTTTTACTCTAGACATGCTCTAAGTCAACACACTGCCAAAGGTACTTTTACATCATAAAATTTGCTCCTGAAAAGCCCTGTCTCAAAAATTTGTGGAGAACAGTTTTTCAAGTGGTAGACAGTTTCATCTTTTCTGAGACTCAGAAATGTGTCTCCCTGGATTTGCAAATTTCTTTACCTCAAAGGAACTTATGTGAGGAAAAGGAAAAAGTATTTGAGATTAAATTAGGTAAATAACAAAGGATAAGGAGAGTTCATTTTTTGTCTAAAATGGAAAGCAATAGCTTTATATAATCTTGATTCTCTCCCAGACAGTAAGAAAAATGGGCCAGTAGGTTAGCAATGGAGTAGTGAAAGGGAGTAGGTATAATTTTGCAGCTCTTTCTTGGAAGAATAGCCCAGTTTTGCAATAGTTTTTAACTCACCGGTCTAATTATCCCATATTTTATAATTTTCTCCACATGTTTCACAGAAAGGAACCCTGCTCAATCATTTCTGAAACCATCTTAGTCAGGCACATATTTATGATTCTTGGCATTGTCCTGTCCAAACCCAGGAGCTGGAGTCTGTGGTCCTTTTAAGTCCCTTCAAAAACAGAATATTCTGTGATTCTGTGTTTGTCATTGCCATTAGTGAGTTCATAAACCTGTTCAGTAATCTTTATTTTTGTTTCAGATTTTTGGCTTAAAGCCTTTTTTAGCCATTCTTCCTGGACATTCCATACATCTGACAACATTTACCACCGCTCTGCCATTTGCTATTTTACCTGTAGCTGGTTCCTTAATGTGGAAGAGAAAAAATTATTAAACCAAATGGGTTTTTGGGAAATATACAATATATCACAGAAATCAAAAAAGCACCATAGTAAAAATGAAGGCACAAGTTATAGATATTGAAATCAAGGCAATTTTTTCCAAAAAAATAAAAATTTAAAATAAAAATAAAGCATTTCATATTTACAATATGAGTTTATAATCCTAAATTTAGCATTGAAATTCCAGAGTGCACAATATCAAAACTACTTTTAGAGTAGAATGTGAAACCACTTCCTCAAAGAAGCCTTTTACACAGTATGAACCTCACATTATTTTTTTCCTTTCACTTCTTAACACTTACACGGCTAATGCATGTTAAAATATTGAATTGTGTTGGTTCTAAACTAAGATTTCCAGGGGTACAAAAATAATATTAGTCCTTACTCTCATTAGTATTATTGTGTATATTATTTTGATTTACATTTTCTTATGTCTTACTAAACCAAAAATAAAACAAGCAACAACACTATTTTTTTTCCTGACAGTAGATTACTGTAGCTTCATGGGTAAAACCAGAAGCTTTATACTTAGTATAATTTTCTTACCTTACACAAGATTCTCGGATTTTTTTAACAGATTTTTTTTTTTTTTTTGCATATCTGAAGGCCTAAAATATAATGGAGACCATTTTCTTAAACAACACACACCCTAATAATTGGTAGCTGGACTGGGGAAAACACATAAATACAAGATTATTGGAAAGACAGGTCTGTACTAATGAGATAGTTCAGGATCTACTGTTCTGGGAAGGATGGGCTTAGGAAACATGCACAGATTTTAATGTTTTGGACCAGCCCTGGAACCCATTACTTTCACCACACACTAATTTCTCATTCAATTAGAACATTACTGAAAAGTGTTACAACTTCAAGGCTGTTATGTTTCCAGGTACCCTGTCACCATTTTGCCAGGCTTACCATGATAGTGAATGCCTCAAAAGTTAGTACAAGTACCAAACTGGTACCTTGGAGTAACAGCATGATATGGTACTTTCTGCTGGAAACCAAATGAGTTTAATTAAATTCTATCCAAGGGCATTGGGTTAGGCTAGCACATGCTGGAGTAAGAGATCTTATTAAACATGGCCAGTATTGGAATTTGAAAGTTTTTCAGAAGATGTACAGATGTACACTGTTTAGTGAGCTGATAAAACACAATAGATTTGCTCATGTTGTGTTAATGGTGTATGTTGATGACAAGATACAAACTATGAAAGATTCATGGATTCAGTGGTTTTTAGCAAAGAGCAAAAGTTCTCCCTCATTTCCATTCATAACTAGTCAAATAAACAGAGCTTGTTTCTTTCACTTTTGCAGAAGTGTTAAATATTTATCCCAGCTAGAAGCATGGCATCAGAAAAGATGTCATGAATGGCATTAGACCTATTATTCTATATAACTCATGGTACTAGTAAGTTTTGCCTCAGAGGTTTCAGAATTAGACCAAGACTTTGAAGATGTTTCCCTGATACCAGGGAGGCCAGTACGAATCATGTGGGCTCACCCCATTATTTACTTCCTGCCATTTCAGGAATTCAAGATGCTGGCAGTTTCTTTGCCCTCTACACCTTAGGTTTGGGTTTTGTTTTCTTCTTTTTTTTTCCTATTATTCCTCTGGCATCACCTGAAAATTCCTAATTTTGATAGGTGTTTGCTGCCCCTCCCAAACTTGATTTATTGTTCTATTGTACTTAGGTCTGCTGAGTATCTGAGATTATTTTACAGGCAGGATTCAAGTGCCAATCTTTCCTTGAAAAATGAAAGGTAATGACAAAAGTTCTTCCAACAAGAGGAGAAATGGAAAATGGTAATAAAAGATGAGGTTTTTAACTACATCAACATTGAATGGAAAATGAGGAATATAAAAAAACACTTTGCTCTATCACATGGGGGGAATTTGTGAATTTGTTGCAAACATGAAAAGACAAAGCATATCCTGAAGTGGGAAGCAATGCTACACAAATGAATTCCATAGGGATGGAGTTTTTACTGGTGGATTTAACAGAAAAATAGGAGAATTAGATGGATGGAAAGAGGTAACAGTTGTTTTTAGGTCTCCTGTTTTATGGTAAAATGAAAAGATATAATGGCTTCAGTTAAAACATTTGGGTATTAAATTTCAAGCAGAGTCTAAGAGTGCTTTGCAGTGAAGGCAGTCAGTGAGGGATTTCAGAATTATAGAAGTCAGTGCCTGGGAGATACAATATTTAATGAATTGGAGCAGTAAAATTGCTGTCCACTGTACAGGGAGGATTTCTTGGATTTCTGAGTATGATACCAGTCATCTAGAAGAAAAAAGTTTGGAATGGCACTTCATTTCTAAAAAGTTTGAAACAACTTAGAAAGCTCCATAGAGGTAGGAGTGGGATGAAATCATGAGACCATATTATCTGTCCCACTGTGTACAAAAAAGAGGAACACCTATCAAAAGAAAAGGCTGTGTTATTGGGCAGTTGAAGTAGACAGTTTCCCAGGAGTCTTAGGACTCAGTAGGACCTGTTACAAATTCTCGTCCAGGGATTCCTTAAGTACAATTATGTAGTTTAAAGATTACTTCTGCTTAGGAGCTTGATTTTCTGTTTCAGCAATATTACTCAGATACTTTCTAGGTACTTTTCCTGAAGGGGGGTTGATTAGCCAATGCTCACTGACCATGTGGTTCACGCCGTTCAGAATTATATGCACTGTTCTTTTGACAAATACAAGAATCTATCATATACAATCTAAAATTAGAAACCCTAAAGCCCTTCCTAATTGATGTACTAATTGATGTAGAAAACAAAAGCATTAATGAAAAATGAAAGTGTTGTTGCACTAAATCAAAAAAGGCAAAATAATGACCTCTCAAATTTAGTAATAAAATTAATACATGAAGAAAAATATCTTTGCCCTCCAATTTTGTATTAAACATTCTGAGGCTTAAAAGAATTGTAAACTTAAGGAAAAAATGAAAGTCGGAAGTTGTGGCCTAAAGAGTTTTCTAATTCATAAGCAGAACTGCCCTGGGTTCAATATCACATTTGCCAAGACAGACATGAAGCCAGCCTTTCCAGCCCTACAATGCCATTGCGACAACACCATGCTTCAATTCTTGTAAACATTCTAAATATTTGCAGGTTTAGGCAATATTGATACTGTTTTCCAATGGACTTTATTCTTTTCTCCTTCACAAGACTGATTTCGCTAAATATATATAAAATTCTACAAAGAGGTTTTTTTAATCTGTCTAAAACTTTTCAACTTCCATCATTTAAGAAAAGAAAGAAAACTCCATGGTTTTGAGCCGAACTTTAACTCTTTTTAATGATCATTTATACTAAACTTATCTATTAGCATCATTGTGTTAATTTGATAAGTTTCATATGTTCCAAATTATAGTCTCCTACAAGCAACCATGAACCCAAAACTTGTTTTGTTTTCAAAACACAGCACTGTCTTTCAAAGTATCAGGCAGGCTCAACAATTCCTTGGGGAATTATTCTCTGAAGGGCAGGCAGCAGAAGCAGTGATGTCAAGAATGTAAAAAAAAGGGGAAAAAGCTAAAGAATGAAAATTGGATGTGTAAGAGAGATGTAAGTTGTTGCATAAATAATCACATAGAAAAAATACATAATGAAAAACAGTGTTTTTTAAACCTAGCAAAAGCAAAAGATCTTAAAAAATGGTGTAAGACTCGAAAATGGGAAATTAGGCTGGCAAAAACTCTTCATGAGAAAAGATTCAAGCAGAATCTTGACAATGCACAAGGTTAAGACATTTCAAAAAATGTGCTGTAAAAGCACAAGCTAAATCCCGAAGGTATAAAAATCCCTACTGTGACTGTAGACTAATGGACTTTGGACTTATTTTGCTGAGAAAATAAAAATAAATACTGTATGCCATATTTGTTACTGAGTCCCACTTAATTAACTATGAACATAATCATTAAGTAGCTTCCAGACTGTATGTCTGCTATATAATACATGTGCACACATCCAGATATCTTTTGACTTTGGATCAACAGCTATCCATTTAACTCTTCACTTCACTCAAAATAGTGCTTGAATGATGCACTACTGCATGAAAAAAAGTTATAAATGCTACATCCGTAGCATCCAAGTACATATATAGTACATTTTAAACATAATTAATTCTACTAATAGCTAAAAGCCAACTTTGAACTTCATTTTTTTGTTTCAGAATAAGGTTTAATGCTTATATTCAGATAAATATAAATGCAAATATGAAGCATCTGATTTCAAAAAAATATATTTCTTTATTTTTCTTTCATGGCAATTCCAGCCTAAACTCAAATGGATAAAAAATCATCTGACCATTTCAACAGGAAGAAGAATTGGAACTTGTTTGCTTTAATCAGTGTACTATAAGAAAATGCAAATTTTCATGCACATACTGTTTTAGATGCAATTCAAGAAGAATGAAAAGGAATTAATTTCATACTACCTATATGGTATTATCACACATAAAACAAGACTATCTTAGAGTCAAAGAACATAATGCTAATTAAAAAATGGCTATACTATAATGATAAAAAATTAAAGAGGATTATGACTACCATGATAACACTTTTAATTTCTGATCACACCTCCTCTCTCGAATGAAGTTTAAAAATCATTATTTTTACTTGTGAAAGTATGGCAGACTCCCTTGAATACTAAATTTGGTGTGCTTTCACACACTAGAAAATTCTAACGCAAAAAACATTTTAATTTAAAAGGAAAAAAGGTAAGAGGCCTAGATTTTTATCTTTCATCCCATTCCTGCTGTCAGCCCTGACTGTGAGATAAAATTTGTGTTTGTTTCCAAAACACATTCAATATTCATTGGAAATAAAGTTGTCTGACAATGGTTTGTATCTGGAGTCCTTCTCCACAACTGGAAAGTACAAAGAATTGTGAAGCACTTGTTCTCCAGTTAAGAAAGTGAACATATGTAGTTTGCTATTAAATAGAATTTAAAGGTGTTCTTCTTCTTAGTGACACCAGTTCTTATTTCTACCAATTTCCTTTTGAAGAAGCAAGCACTTCTGTGTTGTATAAACAGGTCTTAGACTACATAAAGGAGAAGCCATTCAGCATAGAAAAAAAAATGATGAAAAGAAAACACAAGAACATTTCAAAGATTCTTCTACCTAATTTTTTTCTCCCATTGAAAAATGTGTCAACTGAACAGGGATGTTGCTTTGAAAAATGTGTAATCTATATGTATTCCTTTCATTTTTCTTTTCCACTACTTTTGGGAAAAAAAAATATTATCTCTTTCTGATCATCCCATTTTACTCTTTAAGCACTTACAAATGCCATTTAATGGCAAGTCAAAGATTACCCCTCTGTATGTAGAATTGATTTTCCTTATTCATCTTGTGGTTTGTTTGCTTTGCATTTTTTCCCCCTTCACTTATAAGAGAAAATCTAGGGAATTGTTATTTTCCCATTTTATTACTAAGAAAAGGTTAAGAAAGTATTCTCCAATATATTTGTGTAGATGAGTCTTGGTTGAAGTTTATCTCCAATGTAACCGATTAGAATGAAATGAGATTTTTTTCTTTTTGCACCAAAGACCTGACATTTTATCTTTGTGCACAGGGGGTTTAATGCACATTCTTCTCTTTTATAACCACTGAGTTCCACTCAGATCCTCTGCATTTTCCCAGTGATATAAACTGTCCTTTTGTTTCTTTTTCAGTCTCAGTAGTAATGAAGTAAAACTTTGCTAACCATCAGTCACACTCGTACAGAAACAGTACAACAGAGACAAAACTCTCCCAGCACAGCAGAAACTACCACAGAAGAAAGCCCCCCTCAGCTCTTACATGATATCATTGGTCCACTAAAAAGCTTGGGGCTCTAACTGATACCTTGGCATCCACATATTTCTGTGTCCTATGCAGAGCTTCCAGCCCTTGACATGTAATTGAGAATTTTTAGTGTGTTAGAGAATGGTATAGTGCTATAATCAAATAATAATAATTAACAACAATACAGCAATAATAAAAACAACAATAATAATAATATCAATGTCAATATAAAGTTCAATTATATGAAATTGGCTTTATGTCAAGTAGCTGTGTCTTAACAGAAAGAATGACAATGGAAGTGTATCTTACTTTTTGCTCAATGACCAATTAACTTGTAGTTAATCTGGTATCTACTCGTAGTAGAGAGAACTACTTGTTTCTACATTTTTTGAAGCTTTGTTCAACCTTTACATTTGGAGTGAAAAGGGAGGTGTCTCTCGTTATTGTTTTGCTTAGCTGACACTCTGGACAACCTTCTCATTACCTAATTTGCCACAGAAATGCAAAAAATCCTCTGTAGTCATCACCCTAAAGAAAAATCTTGTCATGAAGCTGGCCACTCACGTTAATGTCCTGCTACTAAAAACCAAAAAAAAGGAAGGAAGTTGCCACGGTAATAACCAAACCTGAACTTTTGCATAGAAAGATAGTATATGTGAGCTGGATATTTGATTTTAGGCAACACAGACAAGTGCAGTCCAAGAGGGGTGGACCTAGTAGAGAAATTCTGAAGATGCAGTAAATCAGTGAGGAATGGCTTATGAAAATAATTGTGGAGATTTGCTTTATTTTTTCTATATTCATTGGCTGTAGTAAATATTTGAGAGTATTCCTCCAGAAGTTCATAATTGCTCTTTTTCCTAGGTTCAGCTGAGAATGCTTAAGAGAAGAAAGTTCAGAGATGTCAGGAGGGGTCAAACAGAAAAAAAGGGGTCAGAAAGTCAAAGAAAAAACAACTGAGAACCAGTGAAGAGTAGTTACCCCTGCACTTTAGGAAGCTTTTATAGAGTTTGCTCCAATTCAGTAAACCACTGAGACCTCTGACAGTCTGAATGCAAGGGCACACTTGAAGAAATGTTTATAAACTTTATCTTACTGGTATTCATCTGATATAGTTTATCCAGGATCTGTTTGGAATCCTAAAATATCCTAGTTTGGATTCCAAGTTATGCTGTTTTACTTGGAAACATTTTTGTCTTGTTTTGTGATGCTTAGGATGAGGAAAGTAGACAGATAAACCTCAACACTGGGCTAATAGTAATAGTATTAGGTGATGAAAAAACACCAGCAGAAACAAGAACCTGCTGCCTAGGTGGTGATAAACAATTAAAACACATTAGTAAACATTTTCTCATATGTAAACTGTAGATGATCTATTTTTCTAGTTTCTGTAACTGTTCTTTTAGGTTTGTGGGATCTTCCATGGAAACCAAAATCCCCAAGGAATTTATGCATAAGTAAGCTTCAGATAAAACATTTAGAAGCCACTGGTGACAATCAAAGAATATAGCTCCAAAAGACACCGAGTACCAAAATTTGTCCTTATGTCTGATTCAATCTGTGTTCACTGCAAATAAACCTAATGTCGCTATAGCCCAGCAAGAAGATTTAAAACAATTTTTTAAATTGGTATTACTAACCAACTGAATATAATGAGATTTCCAGTAACAGTTTGGTAAAATTTTCAAGAATATATGGCTGAACTTTGAGGGTTATATTTCTTCACTCAGTATGCACTATGGTGTTTTATAAAGAGGTTTGGTGAGTCTAACATATAGGTTGTTACAACTCAAATTCTTTCTCCAAGCTACTATATTTTATAAAGTCCATGTAACATTTATTTTAACATTAGATATTTGAAATGAAGTAAACATAGTATCAGGTTTATAAACAAAATTAAAAATAATCTTTCACTAATTTTACATAATGAATGCTTTGTAAAATATGGAAAATATTTTGGAAATATTTAAAAAAACCCAAGCAACTTCTATATTATTCTTAATTTTTCATGGCTTATTTCAATATAGAAATAGAATTAGTTTTAGGGTCTACTAAGTCAGAATAACTGAGCCTCTTTTCTTTAGATATTATCCTGAGAGTTCATTGTGAAAAAAATTCCAATTTAATTTTTTTTTCCAATTTCTTGAATTGTAGTTTGTATTCAATCAAAAAGCATGTAGGGAAATTTAAATGAAGTTATTTTCATTATTTTTGCTATACGGTGCAAAACCAGAAAAAGCCTATTCTTGTGTAGAAATTGTGCTTATGGAAAAAAGGAGGAAATAATTTTATGTGACCAAAAATCCATTAGATTTGATTCTTGCATGCCTAATTTTACTGCTTTCACTGAACCAGACTGTGTTTGCTTTGAGGTGAGAGGGACTATTTGAGAACTTTAATGTGAAGCAGAACTGTAGCATGAAAACAAAGAAAACCAAATTAACTTGTACAGGAATATTGATTTTACAGGCAACATAAATGCACATAGAAAATACTTAACTGTGTGCATTATATTTCTTCAATATCTCATAGTTAATTTAATTGTGGTATACGAAGTGATTTCTCTCCAGTTAAAAAAAAGAAGAAAAGAGTAGGAATGGAGGAGGGGGGGGTGGGCACAGTTTAAAAAAACTTAGTTGCTTTAAGACATGTAAAAAAACAAGGCAGATCTCAAAGGGAACATTTAGCTTAAGTGTTATAGGAGATTTATTCTTTTTCTTCCCATTAATACAAAAGAAACCTGAGTGGTTTACATAGGACTTTTCTTGCACAGTTGTCTATCACGTTCAAAGAAGTGTAGTGATTTCCAATAATTGATGAGATATGGAGCAGCTCCCTGGTGCAAACAAACAGACACAATGCTGATGAGATAACACTTTTTCTCACTTTCTCCTGGAAAATTATTTCCACCACAGAAAAACAACAGAATTTTCAACCATTTTTTAGGATCTGGGAAAAACTTGTTAGTTCTAAGTCACCACAGAATCAGCAAGGCTATCTCCATATTACTTTTATAGGGTTTGAATCTTAGGAGTCTAAAGTCCCTCTTGGTGTTTTAAATCTGCATATAAATAAGTGATTTCACAAAAAAAAAAAATTACTATGAGTCAAGCTGTAAGCTACAAAAGTAAAAATAACTCAAAAGATTTTTAATTGTGTATTTTAAACTAGTATACTTACATTTGGAAATATGCAGTTGAAAATAAAGTAGTAAATGTCCTATAAGTTGTCGCCAGCATTTCAAAGTAGATGGTCACTTTTTAAAATTTTACCATCCATTCCCAGAGGCAGTTTTCTCAAAAAAAAAAAAAAAAAAAGATGGAAGAATGGAAGACTGATTTTTGCACCCCAGAATTTTTGTAACATTCAAAACTGGATTTTTCTTCATGTGGATTCAAAGTCTATCAACTTACATTGACAACTTCTTGTTCATTATTATTTAATTAATTATCTAAATTGGAAGTTCTTGCTTGTCACTATGTAGACAACAATAGAACACTAGTGAAGCAAAGGTCCTGCCCTGATCAATAGTTTAGCATTTTTCACATTCATAATTCTGAGGAGGAATTTGTGGTTCCAAAATAGCTGGAGCGTGAATAAGGTTTAGCTTTAGCTTATCTGCCCTCTGAGGATATATTTCATATAAGTTTTAATTAAAGAATTCTCCAGACCAATTCAAAAATCATCTTTCCTCCAAGTCACAAACTTTCCTTTTGCTGTTTTTAGTGTCGGTGTTACTGCAATGACATCCAACACACAAGTTCCCTATCAATGTGTTCTTGAGTTATCTGCATTTTATCTGGCCAAAATCAGTTTTTTGGCAGGGCTTCCAACTTGTTCAGTGTCTTGCCAGTGCTTGTCAGTAGTGGCAAATATCCAGCTCTACAGTGGTTACTACACAGGTGGAGCTACACAAGTAACAATGCAACACACACCAAGAAATGAACTGTGGTCAGAAACTGCTTCTCAGACAGGTGGGTCTGGCACTATTTCAGTTATAAGAATTCAAGATGCAGCTGAATAGAGGCAGTAAACTCATATCTCAAAACCTGACATAGGGCAATATTGAAAGTTCTCAAAAAAAGATGGAGATAACCTATCAGTTCTCAGGCTCTTCGTTAAACTAGAGGGATTCTAAAAAGGATTCAAGTATCAGAGCTCTTGTTCTGTATTGCATAAAATGATTCAGCATTGGAGACAGTGATTGAGATTAGAGAGTTTTCCAGCAGTGAAGATTAAAGGCTGTTTTATGTATATTTAAATAGTTCAATAGTACCCCATTTAAGATCTGTCACCGTTTTTAACTGAGTTTTGTAAGAAACTTCATTTTCTTTTGAATTTCATTTTCACTGCTGTCTGAAAATGGTGTGGGAGAAAATTGAAAGCAAATATGGGTATTCACGTAACAGCTACAAGGTATACAATGAAGTAGCAAGAGCCCATTTAATCTTAGCCCTCACCTTTTGGGAGGGAGGAAATAGTCATATTTCACTTTGAAAATTTCCATTGCCTTTCTGTTACTCTTTTTTTTGAAATGTTTAACAAAATAACATTGAACCCTTTTATCCTTTAATTCAATTTCTTGATATAACTAGCTCATTGACATTATTTTCATTAACCCAAAGTGGATGGCAATGTTTTACTGTTGGTAGTTTCCTCTGATTATCTTATTCTTGATCATTTCTTCATATAAGATGTTTCACTAAGAGAAGTGTTATGTATAATTTTTAAACTGCCAATGTAAATTTTAGACAACTCTTTGATATATTTGTCAGAAATCAGTATTTTAGTAAATTTTATTTTAGATAAATCCGTTTTTTATTTCAGATAAATCAGAAAACAGTTTCCTACCTTCATGGACTGGAATATTTCACTAGCTATAACTACAAAAGATTTCACATTGTTTCAAGTATTTTACTGTATCAACAAGAAACTAAAATGACTAATTTTTAGCTAAAAAATTTCCTAAAATTCTCAGTCTTAAAAATGCGTATGCTTTAGGAAAAGTACAATATTAGTAATAGTACAATCTATTTAATGGAATTTTATTAAAAGGTGAATGCCTACAGTGCTAGGGCTTGTTAGTCTTTATTATTATTATTTCTGAAAAAGAAAAATTAAATCCAGGTTATGTAATTATACTCTGACCACTACTGGAAAACACAAAGAATTAATCCATTATGGCAACTTATAATTTCTAGAATGGGAGCACATTAATTCAGTTGAAAAAATATATTTGAAAGAACTCTGAAAAGAGTAGTCTAAAATTGGTCTTAGTAGATTGATAAAATCAGTTTACTTCAGCCAAGAGACAACATATGCAGATGCAGCTAAATTAAAACTGTGGTAATATTAGGGTGAAGACCTTCTTGTTGGAAGTAGATGATCTTCAAGGTCCCCTTGCAACCCAAACCATTCTATAATTCTATTATTAATTCTATGATTCTATAACCAGTGATTAAATAAATGGGGTGCAGAGAGGCCTCTCTATTCTCATTTTATTAGTTTACATTAAAATCCAGCTACTCTGAAGTTTGAAAATGGATTTTTTTACAGGAAAGCAGAAGTCTCAGTGTCCACCTGCCTACCTGGCCTGCAGTGTGGCCAGGCCCCTGCCTTTCTGCTGTATCGGATATGCACAGGAGAGAGCTCTGGAGCAAAACATTCTCCTCTCTGGTCTCTGCACGATTCTTATTGACTTTTTTGAGCCAGAATTTACTGGACATTTAAGACTAATGGGTGCAAAATGTCACAAATTTTAGAATGACTGCACTTGTAAAATCTCATACTGAATGAGCATTATGCTCTGATGCAAAAGAAAGTGACAGATCAGGACAGCTAGTTCTGCATCAAGAAGAAGAGCTATGTGGTATTATGAAATCCTTGGGAAAGGAGTATTCTTCAAGGAGGTAGAAAGACATATTTTCTGAGTGTGAGCTTCTTATCTGAAGACATTATTTTTAAAATTACTCCTCTTTGTAAGCTATTTTAAAAAAATTCACTGCCTGCTCCAGAAATGTAAACAGGTATTACTGAAGTTGATTTAAACTTGAAGGAAAAAAATATCAGTGAATTGTCATTTTTAGTTTATTGTTCTCATTTTTGAGCAGAATACTCTACCCCTACCCTGCTAAGGTAAAAAATTCTCTCTTTGCTTTAGTAACTGCTTTACAAGATAAATTTCATGTTTTTAATCAGCCCAGTAAGCATAGTACTCCATTTTGGTTAATGGCATTGGTCTAAAACTCTTCATGGAAATGCAAGCTTGTTATTTTCATTCTGAAATAATGCAATTCAGCTGAATCTCACCCAGGTTTAAGCCTAAAGAAAGAAGGAATTTATACGATGCCTGATGTTGAAAATCTATGATAGGTATTAGCAAGCTAAAAACTAAATCTCTTCTGTATGTTTGTTTACTGACAAATATTCAGCATATTTTTTAATTTTACATTTCAGTTTCAATTGACATATTTCTCATCAGCAGATAGCTACCTCTAATGAAAATGATAAGGTACTCATAATAAAGGAGAATAAATTAAATGGTATTTATAACCATGGTATTTATAATTTAGTCATTGTTCCAGAACACAGAAACCAAGCGATCTTCTTTAGCCCCAGTGTGCTTTACATCAGAATTCTGGGTTCCAGGATGCGAGACAAAATGGTATTAGCTTTTTTTTTACTGATATTAACCCTAATGATTATTTATGATTTACAAGGAGCCAAGGTTTGGTAGTTTTTTGGGAGGTTCCATTTTCTAAGCAGTCCATGCCAATTTCTCTTCAATTACTGAAGAGGTTAAAACAACAAAATCTGACAGACTGTTAGCTGAACTCAACCGAGACAGATGGTACCATTCTATTCAAGCCAGTTTTGTGAAGGTTCTGCTGCACCATATGCTAGAATCAGTTCAACAGCTAATTAGTGCTTTTTACAATACAATCATTCTCCCAAGGAAATTTCTTATGGACAGGTCACAAATACAGAATGAGAACTGCATATTGTCTCACTGGCTTGTCTGTTCCAGTCATAAATAAAGGTTAGCATGGTAAGGCTTCTTGAATAACCTTTCAGTTCAATCCCAGTAGTACTGACATTCCTAGGCTGTATTTGAAAAATAAATATTGAATGTTGTAGTGACTTAGAGCTTTTTCCCTCCTTTTTCTTAACAGCTGTGTGGCAAAAAATGGAATAAAGTTGATTATGCAACTGAGTTCCCATCTATTAAAAATAATCTTATTAAAAGAAAAGAAATTGCAATGCAGAGTTGTAAAGTTTGGAACTACCAGCTCAAGAAGAAAAGTGAATATTAAAATAATGAAGCACTGCTTACTTAGATATTAACTTTAGTTTATGAGGAAAAAAAAAAAAAAATCCAACAACAAACCAGAAACACAATGCCAATATTTTCCTAGGGCAAAAGCAAGAGGAAGGTGAAGAAAGGTGTGATGATACAGTAATATTAGTATATCTGCTACCTCCTTTCTGTGATTTAATATGATTCTCTGAAGTCAGATTTTTTAAGACTTATATATTCAATTAGACTGCTGAGATTCAGGCTTTACAATCTGACTCTCTCAGGGAAGCCTTCTGCATAACTAAACTGATATGCAAAACAGTAGTCTTGATGTTCAGAGGAAATGTTTGAATGAGAACTCTGAAATTACACAGTCTGGGGAAAAAAAGAATTTTATGTGCAACAGATGTAGAAGAGACCTATCAGAATGATCGGAAGGAAGAGTTAGTTATTACAGGAACGAGTATCTATCTGTGGTATTTCATAGGCATTTAAAAGCAAGTTCTCTTAGCAGATTTTGTGGGATTGGAAACTATGCTATGATGCTATGTAAATAAAACTGTTTATACCCTATATTGTTCATGCCAAGAAGAGGCAGAGAAAACACTCGTGACACCCAGAACTTCAAAAAAAGGCATTCTTGGGAATCTTGGCCCTTTTTTCAATCATTTTCTCATAGGAAAAAAAAAAAAAAAAAAAAAGCCTCAGGAAGAGTTTACTTTTTATTAGATACAACAAAGAGGGAAGTTTGAAAACAGTTGTCTGATAGAACATCAGAGCCAAAAACCTACAATTTTTAAAGAGAAATTTCATCATCTTTTCAAAAAAACAGGAAAGTAAGTAATTTGATTTAATTTATTGTGTGGTTTTTGATTTTTTCTCAGAATATGTTTTCCCCACATATCCTAATATGGCTTTCTGGAACAAGTCATAGGGTATTTTCTATTTGATTATTCTAGACATATTAAGGTGATTCTCAAGTAAAGTCCATTATGACCTGCAAAGTTTCTTAAGATGCTCAACTGTGCAGATCAAGTAGAGCTCAAATAATAGGGTCTACTACTGCATTAGCTGCCTCTGTTCAACCAATAAAAGTACTTAATTTCCCTGAGCAGATGAAAAAAACTCCTACTGTCTAAAGCAACTCTTTCTGGCAATATATTTGAATACATTTGAATGCACCTCTGCAGTAAGTCCCATGGTTCAGAAAAACCAAATGCACATTTACAAGCGTGCATCTTGAAGAATATGCACCATGTGATCTCTGCATGCACATTATGCTCAAGTCCTTCTGGAAACACTGGTCACACTTGGGATACTTTTTCCAACAAGCTATCTCCTGCTGGGAAAAGTCAAGAGCTACCTACCATTGGAACAAACAGCATAGCTGACTTCCATCTTTCTGAACCATTTCCTTTCCTTGTGTTGGATGAAATGCTTTGTTGACAAGGAATTTTGTTTTGAGCAGTTGCCATTCCGAAATGCACCCCTTATTTAAATAACTTGAATGTGTCAGTAACATGTAGAAGCCAAGGGAAGATTTTACCACTATAGGAGTGATTCAGTGGTTTATTTTATACTTATGAACACCCAGAGACCAGATGTCTCAGGTTAATCTATGCATATGCCACCAGAAGAATATGCAGCTAGATTTTCAATAAACTTGAATTAGCTTTGTTGACCTTGGCTAAGGTTTGAATTCCCCATCCAGACACTCATTCCCCCTGCTTAACAAGACAGCAGGAGAAAGTAGGATGAAAACCTCCTGGGTTGAGATAAAGACAGAGAAATCACTTACCAATTACTGTCTTTGGAAAAACAGTGTTACTAGATTTGGGGGAAAATAATTTAACTTGTTGCAAATAAAAATAGATTTGGGAAGTACATTCTAGTTGTTGAAGTGCTGGTTTGAAACTGGGTCTCCTGTGAAACCAGAGAGAAGTAGATGCACAGAAGCTATGGAGGGTGACTATATGACTCTTTAATGAGTGATTATAGAGAGGAGGTATTATCTTCAGTGCTTCTCCTTACTTCTCAGCTGGTCTCTCCATCAAAGAAGGGAAATCTAGCTCCGGTGACTATAATAAATTTTTTACTGTTTTTTGAAGGGAGACTTAAGAAAGAGATGGAAGGAATATTACCTCAGTAAGTATGTTGAAAGAGGTTAGATATCTGTTTCTGTGGAGGAAACAGGCATTGCTGTGAAAAGTAAGCCCTTCACCAAAAATGTTCTCATGCCTGTTTGATAGCCTAGCCTGGCAATGGGGCTGAAATATGCTTGCATGGCAATTGTTGTCAGTAAATAGCAGCAAATCACCACAAAGAAGAGAGTTACAGGTCTCAATAAATAATTTTTATGACAACTAAATATGTTTATGCATGTATATTTGCTTTTCTACATGAAAAAAGGTCACAAACTACTTTCAAAACTGATGCCATACATAGTCTTGGCAGGAGATTGCTGTGGATGTGCAACTTTTGCCAGTTGTCCCAGGTCATTGTCATGCACACCAACATAAGGGACACCTGCCAGCATTTTGGAAGTCATGCTAACTTCTCAGTCCTCCAGAGATATGGCCCTCAAAAGCATGAGTTGCCATCCCACCTGCTCTGCAAGCTGTCATCTTGTGATGCCTGTGAAAAAGATGTGGGAGTGTGCATTGCATTACGTGTTCACCAGACACTGCACTGCATAGGCTGCCTTGACTCTTTTCCTTTTGCAGCAAATCTAAAGGGGGCAGACTGAGATGCTAGCATCAGCCTTGGGACCATGGTGTGAAGAAATCATAACATTACAAAATAAGCCCAGGAGTGCTAGCCAGAGGCCAAAGAACTTAAACTTCAGTATCAGGGGACAGAATCTGTCCTAACTCGCAAGCAGGAGAACTTGAACAGGAGTACCAGAACAGTCAATTTCTCCATGTCATGCATCATATATGAAAGAGCCTACACTAATACTACAGTCTGCCTAAGAACTCCTGAATACCACTGCACAAACTTGGGTACTAAAAGCACTCAAGATGGAGAGCAATAGCTTAAATTTTTTAGTTCCTTTAGGATCTCTGTTGCAGTGCAATCAGGAGTTGAACTAAAAATACAAATATATATCCATACTTATGCTTTTTCACAATAATTATATTTAAAATAACAAATTAAAAAATATTTTTGAACCATTTATGACCCAACTGTCATCTCCGGTTCAAAATCAAGCTATCTCATTCCTGAACATTGATGCTTTTATTTTGCCTCATCTTTGAGAAGTACAGTAAATACTGCAGATCTAAGTGATTGTATTTATTTAAATAAAAATGAATACAAAATTATGCTTCTGGACTTCCATTTCCAAAAAAATGTTTTGTCCTATCAGTGCTGAAATATGTTATCATTTAGCTGGTGAACCAAAGCAAGCACAATAAACAGTTTCTAATAATCAGTAATTTTTACAAGGTTGTTTTGATAGTTTCCACTTTGACACATTCTGATAATTTTGAAAAAATTAAAGCTGGTTGTAAATATCCCTTTCTAAAGTTTGTCAATTCATCAACATAATTGCAACTCTCTACTCACAGGAAATGAACACATTACTTTATATATTGCCTGTTTGTTGTTTAAGATGTTTGCAATTGTTATGCTGTTAATGTTGTGCAGTATAAAGAAATGTCACTCTATTGATAAGTATATATATATATATATATATATATATATATATATATATATATATATTTGTTTCAAATTTCAATATAATAGTATAACGTGCTTTTATCTGTCGGAAATTTGTACGTGTGTCCTGGAATTTGCATTTAAATAGCTTCCTATCATGCTTTACATGTCAGACTTGATGAAATTAGCTTCTTTTTTCATAACATCTACCATCTCAAGATGAAAATTGTAATGGTGTTTTATTGCTAAGATATGTGATTTTATAAAATTAAAACACACTATTCTGACCTTGAAAATGGAATTCACTGGAGTTTTAGGTGTCCTTAATATCCTGTGACTGATTATTCTCAAAATGTTTTTGTTGAATGTTGCCCTGTCCTTATATCTGCTCTACTAGTGGAGTGATCTGAGAACATGTTTTCTTTTACAGATTTTTTTCTCTTCTTTCTTTTAATGTCTCACAAGAGCAGTGACTCAAAAGCAGACTGATCTCTCCCTGTTCTCAAAACCAGATAAACCCTTTTCATAACAGGAAGAACTACATCAGCTCCGGATGGTCTAAGCAAGAAATCAGATCTTCCCTTGGTTTGATTCTAAGTAAATTTAGGACTTGCATGCTTTTTTATTACAGAGCCACACAAAGATAACAGGTAGGGATATCACAAATCACATAGTTGGAAATCACAAGTCACGTAGTTCTACAATATAAAAACTAATCCAAGCAAATCTTCTGCCCATTTTGCATCAATTCTCATTTAGAGTAGACAAATTATCTGATTAAATTGGTAGAGATGATTAATCTCATGCATCATGTCCTACATGCCTTTCTCTCCATAAGGCTGAAATGATATTTGAATTATGTATGCATTAGTTTGTGTGTGCATGGGGTGGTATTTTTATGCACAGTCTTATACAATGTTGAGATTGTCTGAGAACCGTCGTGACACGTGACTGAACCTAAAGCTAAAACAATGGAATAATTGGTCTAGTGCATTGTATTATTTCATCCTGTACACTCTGATTGTTGTATATAAGTGCAAATCTTTTTAAGGCTGATGATGTCTCCAGGCAGTGGATGTCAAGATGCTTAATGGCTGTAGAAAGCCCGATGAAAATTAATTGCGTAGGAGTTACCATAATAGAGCTATAACTGCAAACATCAGCAAGGCAAAAATGTATGAAAATTTTGAGTTGCAGATTTGACTGGGAATTTGTGGAAAGCAACAGAAATAAAGCCTGCTCGGTAACTAGGCGAATGACCCTCTTTTCCTTAAGCATTTCCCAAAAAGAAAAGTGTTATCCCCTGCACTTAAATATGACCAGTAATTTTAACACAGAAACCCCTGATGTTTGATTGATGTAACATACTCTGATACATTTAAATCAAACTTTTAGCTTTGATCTGTAATCCAATTTAGCGAAGTGACACCTTTTCCATCACTTTCCAAATTGGCATCGATGATCCACGTAATCATACCAATTAAGATCCTGAAACACTATATGTTCATAAAATATCATTCTTTAGAGATAATAAAAATAACTGAATTACAGTAGATTTTAAAAGTGGAGATTCATGAGTGAAGGGAAATAAGTATTTTAAACAAAAATCAGAAAAGAAATGCAAAAAAGGGCTTAAAAACAACATAATTCTGTTTTGCAAATATAATACCTGTAAGTAATTGGTCATACAATCATAGAATATCTTGAGCAGCAAAGGACCCTGGCCCTGTACAGGACAACCCCAAGAGTCCTGCCATGTGACTACAAGTGTTGTCCAAATGCTTCTTGAGCTATGTTAAGCTTGGTGCTGTGACCACTGCCCTGAGGAGCCTGTGCCAGTGCCCAGCCACTCTCAAGGAGAAGAACCTTTTCCCAATATCTAACCTAAAACTCCCCTGACATTTCTTTATGCCATTCCTTTGGGTCTTGTCACTGGTCACCACAGAGAAGAGATCAGTGTCTGTCTCCACTCCCCCTCACAAGGAAATTGTTACTGCAATGACGTCTCCCCTCAGTGTCCTCCAGGCTGAACAGACCAAGTGACCTCATACACTCCTCATGCAGCTTCCCCTCAAGGCCTTTCACTGGTGGCTCTCCTTTGTTTGGTCTCTAAGAGATTAATGTCATTCATATCCTAACACCCAAAACTGTACACGGGACTTGAGGTGAGGCCATGCCAGCACAGAATAGAGTGAGACAATCCCCTCCAATGACCAGCTGATGATCCCACTCCCGATATACCCCAGGACATGGCTGGCTCTCAAAAAAGTGAGAGTAGTCTTCTATCAGGTATCTTGGTGGCAACTATAGTAAAGAGAAACATTAAACATGCACTTCAGAACCTATCCCCAGAAGAATATGAGGTACAAACTGAATTTTAAACACAACTCAAAAGACAGTCATTGTCAGCAAAACTCACTGTGTATAGAAAAGAAATCCAGGATAGGAAAGAAAGGCCTTTTTTTCTTTTTCATATTAGTACTTACCTCTGTACCTATCCGTCATCTGGCTGTTCTGACCTACAAAAAGTTGAAAAAACAGTACTAGGATCTTACTAAAGAAAAGAATGTTTTTTTAGATCAAACTATTTACTATAGAGAAAGGTAAGGATTTCCAGCTGAATTAATCTGTAACAGAAATTACCATCAGGTTTACTGCTTTCTCTGTTTGGTAGACTGCCAGCAGTGCATTGTTTGTAGGAATAATTTGGCATTTATATGCTTTTATCTTAGTCTGCAGTCCTTTCCTTATGAAATCCTGCTTTATGTTTTTTACTGAGGCTCTGCTCTATAATGGAATTAATTTTGCTCTTACACATTGTGCTATCACTTTGAATCCAAGACAACTGCTCCTCAAAATTCTCATCCCACAATCTTTCTATAAATGTTATGCTCACTTTTGGTGAGAAAGAAGTTTTGGAGTATTTTCTGTCTTACATGCCAGATATTGTGCAATAAAGGGTAAGTTCCTTGAGTGACCAAAAAATACGAGTCTCAATAATGTAAGCTACATAGCAAGAAAATTAATTATGCAGATTATAATTTCTATCTTTACATTGAGTCAGGCATGATGTGAATTCTACAACATTTTAGTAATTGAAATTGTTTCTAACCACCTTATCTACCTTTTTACAGATTTGTGCATTTTATCCCAGCTGGTTATGGCTGGGATAGAGTAAGTTTTCCCCACAGTACCTGGTAGAGCGCTGTGTTTTGGATTTAGTATGATTCGTATCAGCCTACTTCTTGTCATAGAATCAGAGAATTGATTCCTAGAATCATCAGGGTTGGAAGAAGCCTTCATGATCATCCAGTCCAACCATCCACCGGTACTGTAAACCCTAAACCTCTAAACCACAACACCCAGTGCCAGTTGAGATGCCTCTTGAACTCCTCAAGGGATGGTGACTCCACTACTTCCTCTGACAAATTATTTTAGTGCCTGACCACCCTAACAGTGAAAAAAGTTTTCCTAATAGCTAATGTGAATCTCCCTTGCACAGTTTAAGGCCATTTCGCTCTGGTCACTGTAGGCGTGGCAGAAGAAACCAGTCTTCACCTCACTTTTTATAACTATAATTTGAATTTGTATTATTGTATGTACTTGTTTTCAATTAAACTGTTTCTGTCTCAACTCATGAGTTGTAGGGGCTTTTTCCTTATTCTTTTCCCCATCCTGCTGCATTCAGTGTCTCCTAACAGTTCTTTACTCAATGAAAGTGCATTCTTAGTGCACTTCAAAGAAGTAACAGGCAAAAAGACATCTTTAGTTTTAAAAGATACTTAAGTAAAACACTTTGGGGAATGCAAACACATTGTAGAATCTGCACAGGAAAAGATTACCACACAATAGACAGAGTAGTACTAGGTGAAAAAAAAGAAATATATTTTGTATATTCTTTTTGAACTTGGATTAAGGACATGATAAGATCACAGTAACTGACTGGTTAAACCAGCAGAACACAGCATATTGTAAAGAGCACAGCAGGCAGTTATCTGCTTAACCCAAACAGCAATATTATGTGTGTATCTGTGCTCTAAGAACCAAAATGAAACAAAATGTAGGCCTGCCTTAGTCATCACAACTATGACAGAAGCAAAAGTCAGAAAAGGGAGTTTCTGAGAAAAATATATTCCATCTTCTTCTCACAAAAGCTCTTGGGGTTGCCTTCCTCACTGAAGGGATGAATTGCAACAGAAGCTTTAGACTGGCTCATAATTAGGTGAAAGAAAAATCCCTATCCAACATACTGCACACAACATAATTGGCTCAGCTGCAGATTTTACAAAAAAACCATAAAATGATGTGTTTAGCTGAATTGTCTACTGCTACACAATGAGAGCTTATTCCTTCCCGGAATTGGTAGTCAAAAAAGCTTTTCCTGAGTCACAATTACCTCAGACACAATAACTGACTCTGAAGACCCCATCTCACAACAACTGCTTGAGTGCACAGGCAACCTGATATCCAGAAACTTATCCCTTATCTAGAAAATCCGTTTTCTAATTTTTTATTCTTTCAGATGACATCACATTTTGAAAAAAAGATTATTTGTCTGTTTTGAATGTTTATTTTCAAGAAACTCAGTCATGGCAACAGCTGTGCCAAACTATTCTCCTTTTTTTGGAGCATAGGGGGAACAGTTTTACTGCCAGCCTGACCCACCACTCCTCCTCTGCTTCCTCCACAGTTTGTGCCTGCAATGGGAAGGGGTATTAACACTCTACCTGTGACAGCAGACTGTCATGTTCAGCAGACTGTCATGTTCAGAAGCAGAATCTGAAAGCAGTTCATGCAAATTACATGCCAGCTTTTCGTCTTCAGAAGAAGAGAAAATAAAGAGTATAAAGGTCTTCAGCAATGACAGTTGAAACCGTAAATATGAAAAGTTCTCTGTCAGGATAGAAAAGATAAGCAAGGTGGCAAAATGTAAAAGAAAGTAGTTTAATTCTCATGAACAAGGAACAGCTAACAGCAATGGTTAATAAGTCAAATCTTCTGACTACCTTGGATGAAAAATATGCAAAGATAAAGAGCACAGTAAATCTTAGAAATTAGTAATACTAATGAGAATACACAAACAGAAAGAAACATGATGCCATATTAAGAAAAGAAACAGATAAATGAAATTTGATGGTGGGGGAAAATTAAATCCTCTTGTTAAAACCTAAAATGACTGCATTTAGTATAGGGGAAGCAAATATTGAACACTTACTGATATTTTCTGAGATTTTTCCTTTATGCATTTTGCATGAAACAAAATGTCATTACCCTGGTAAACCTACATAGGTTGATCATGATTAGATATTGTATAAGCTTGGTAAATGAGGGAGAACAGAAAAATCTCTTTGACATTTTCCACACCTTCTGAGAGGAAAAGAGAAAGCACCAAGGCACAGCCTTTGCATCAGCTGGGGGAAGAACACATTCTGTCTACAGGAGCGGTGTCTGGCTCTCTTTAAGAAAACTGCCTCTGAAATTAGGCTGTGATGCACAATTTATCATAGCTAAACCTAAGAGACCATTTTTATAAAGATAAAAACTTCTTGCTCCATTTAGATGATGGTATAATAGATAGCCCAGTAATTTCATGCAATAGTCTCTTTCCTCAGAAATACTATCTCCAGAAAAACTCTTCGTGTCTAGATAAAAAAAGGACTGTGAACAAGACTCCTTTGGTTTAAAAATTTCCTTCTCTCTTACACTTTTTGATTAATTTCTTTGTTTCTCATGGTGAGTTAGTGAAAAACCTTCTGATATCAGTCTTTACTTCTCCTCCCACAGAAGAAGAAGGAATAAATACACTTCTTTTTCTTTTCTACCAAGTATAAGTAAATTTCTCAAACCTGTGAGGTGACTCAGATTTGTGAGGCCCTTACCATTAAATGCTTCTCTTTTACACAGACATTTTTTCCCTTGTCTCAGTAACTTATCCCTAACAAGGGAGGAAAGAAATCCTATAAATTCTTTTAATTTGTGCAAATGCTTCCCATCTCAGAAAAATTAATCAATAAAAAGGATCCAAGAAATAGCTTTAACTTATCTTCCCCCTTCTTCTTGCTTTGCTAGAATTTTCTTTCTTTTTTTATTATTATTTAATTTTTTTCCTTCTCAAAAATAAGAGAATGGAAGGATAACTGCAGTTCATTTTTAGTCCTAAAAATTGCTGAAAGTATAACTCTGTGGAAAACATTAGCAAACTGAGTATTTTTTGTATCATGCAGAATACTTAATTTATTTTAGTAGTTAATTTTCCCACTAGGTATTTTTCAACACTCCAACACAAATATAATATTTAATATATTCAAAACCTTTACAGGCTGGTATCCATCAGACTTCAAATTATCACTCTTTCCTCTGATTAAATGTGCTATAAACCTTATTGCTTTCTTAAAGTAAAAATTCAAGCTATGATAAAGGGAATGTATTTACAAATTTATATGTGTGTGTGTGTATATGCAAATTAATTCCAGCAGAATTTTTTAAACAGTAAAATCTCTAATGTATCCTTTAAAAATGTTGCAAATGGACTATATTCATGTGAAGTAAACACATAAATTTAAGTTGAAGTCTTCATTATTTAAGGTAGCTCAATTTAAGAGTCAAAAATATTAATCAAAAGTTAATTAAACCTCACAATATAAGAACAATGTTTTTTTCCTCCACACTGAGATAATTTCATGCTCTATCAGCTGAAGTATATTTGTCTCCAAGCTGAATGTTTCAATGCTTTCTCCCACACCAGAGACTTTTCACTTTACAGAGGACAGAATTCCTTATTCACTTGCCTGTATAGGTGGTTTGGTATCATCTGTATTTTCACCCAGCAGGATAATCTTGTCAATCCAGCACTGACTGCTTTTAGTACATTTTCACTCTCTTTTTGAGAGATCCTGAATTTGAGATATATATGTGTGAGAAAATGATGCATACTCTCAACCTAGCTGTGCATTCTTCATGATTTCACTGGTTTGCCACATTCACATGAGTGTTTGCAGGTAGGCAGTTTGAAGAAGTTTTTACTTCTACACAAGTTGCTGTAGAATTAAGGGAGAAGAAATGAACTCAAATGCAAAAAGAGACCTTTTTTTACAAGTATAGTTAATGCTAAAGGGAGGACTAAAAACTGAGTTTACAAACTACTAAAGATCAGAGAAAGATGAAAGCTGCAGATTTTTGCATCTGATTTTTCTCTGAAATGGCTCCTTGCAATCTCCACCACTGTGTTCCAAAAGTCTGAAAAAACAGAGATTCCAAAACTTTTTTTCTCACCATAGGATAATGTCACAACAGTTCCTTGGTAGTTTTAAGGGGTTTTTTTTTCCTAAATGAACTAGATACAGGTAATTAAAAAAACAAGACACATTCTTTGTCTAAAATATATATGTTGTTAATTGCAGAAAATATATTTACCTAAAGAAAGTTTTCTAAGGCATAATACAATTTTAAAAATTGTAGCATTCACTTCATGATAGTTAGAAATAGTTGCTGTACATGAGTGAATACATCTCTGTCTTAGAAATAATGATTAGTATGAAGGAAAATTCCTCTAATCTACTTGTATGTCTTTTAGTACTGGAAATACTCAATTTCAGGTTAAAAAACAAAATAAATACAGGTGACATTAAGACCAATTGAAGGACAAGTTAATCTAGAATGAATTGTCCTGGTTTTGAAATATTCAAAGCTTGTTACTTTACTGTGATTACTTTTAAGGAAGGAGTGACATGAACATGATTGTAAATGTTCTCTAGGAAGGTAATACATTTTTTTGGTTAGGATTTCTGAATCTCAATAACTTAGATAAATATTCTTTTGTTTATCATGCTAAGGAGAAATCAAAACAGAAAACTTTATATTTGGCTTTTTATCCTAAATTGCGTATAGCTCTGTAACAGGCTTTGTGCTGCATCCCAAAATGAAGCTTTCCTTTAATTTTCAGTTGTTTGGACTGGGTAGTAGCATCAATAGTAAGGCTATTTTGAATTCGTTGCAAAGTTGGAGAGAAAATAAATATTTTTTTTTCTTTATGCGCCCAACTTTTGAATATTTAAAAAAGCACCATTAATCAGAGAAAAGAAAAAAAATCAAAATAAATTCCTCTCTTTGAAGATCAGTCTCCTCCAGAGTTATATGAATTTCTAAGGGAGGTCAGATGATCTGACTCAGACTGTAGGCAAAATGTAAATCTTCCAGTAAGGCCAAACCATCCAAAAATCTTAACACAGAAGAAACTGGTGTATTGAACAGCATATTTATCAAATTTAGTAGTGTTTGTATTCAAAATTATATCAAAACTTTTGTCTCTGACAATCATCCTAGGCTTCAGACTTAGCATCAGAAATGCTGCTGTCTTGATCAGTGTAATTTGGCCTGTTTTATCTACAACTCTCAAAACAGACTTGGGTTTTGGGTGTACCTTAGCCTCTGCAGTTACTCACTAGTATGAATATACATTTCTGTCTAGCTGTGTGCTAACCCTGCCTGAAAAAATGAATGGCAAATACTGAGCACTGACTAGCCACAAGCATTTAGCAAACTGCTAGATCACAATGAGGAAAAATTAGAAAGCAATGTAAATATTTTTATGTACTGATTGCACTAACTCAAAAGCTCCTATAATATGCATCTAGTAAATTCCTCATATTAATCCCTTCCAAATGTGATAAAAAATCTGAATAACCTCTGACAACTGTGACTAACATGCATCAATAAGGGTGCACATGATCATAAATTATCTTCCTGTTAATGTGCCCTATAAAGTTTAAACCATCACAATTGTATCTTCCTCTGACAGAGAAAAAGAGTAAAAAATTATAGAATATTAAGAACTCTTGGAAAAGAAAACAAACCAACAGAAATTTTTCAGTCACACTTTAAAACTTCCCATCCTCAAGAGTTACAGTAGAAAAAGAACAACTGTACAAAAGAACAAGGAGAAACCATGGTCCCTATTAAAGTTCTTTCTCCAAACAGCTCCTGAAGGGATGAAGGCTCTTACCAACTAAAAAGTTGACAAAAGAAATGCAATGATTGATTTTAAAATCGTTATAGACAGGACAATAAGCTGAAGAGGAGCTGATCACAAATTGCCCCACATAGTATAAGGAAAGTGGGCATCAAAACAAGGTAACAGGAGGCATATAAAAACCAGAAAGGTGTATTTCCTTTAACATATGACTAGATGGTACCTGAGAGGTAGATGGTACAAAAGTGCATGAATTCAGAAAATAAGAGAACTAATGGTTAAAAAATAACTGTTGTGAGCTATTCAATACAAAGAGATGACATCCAATTCATGAAGCACTTGGTTTACAACTTGCTGGGAGCTGGGAGATTATAAAAAGGGAATGATCACTACATTCATGTCTCATTTGCTTTCATTGTTAGTCTGAATCTGTGTAGGCATACAATTTATTTTTCTGATATTTGTCATGTACTGCAATGTTTCTGTTCAAACATGTCAAAAAATGGCAGTCAATAGAACTTTGTATCCTCCTATGTACATGATCCTCCAGAATCGGGTGACTTCAGTAAACCCTGCCTGGGGCCTTTTTCAAAGATTCTTTATCATTTCAGTTGCAGTTCTGTGCTGTACCCATTAGACAGACATACAAGTTTCAGAAACTCTGTCAGGAAACAATTGTGGAGCTCTGTGTTGACATAAATATAAAAATACTAAAAAGTAAATTGGATTGCTGCTCACCTTACTTTGCATGACCTAAGTGAAAAAAAAATTAAATTAAGAAATCAGATCAAAAGTATATACAAGAAGTATATACAAGTATCTGAAGTTATTTACTGATTTAAATAAACTCATTGGGGATTTTAAAGTATAATCATTAAGCAGAGTCCAACATAGACTGTTCTAATGGCAATCTTTTTCTTTTTTATTCCAGGCAGATGACCAAACCCAATTCTCTAACACAGGAATTTAATAGCAGATCCCTGTTAAGTCAAAACAAAAAATCACTTCAACAATGTTGTTGAATTCACCAACTCATAGGATTACCAAATGGGAAAAGGTCTTGCAACTGACTACAGGATTTTTACCTTTGAGTTTTGCAAATCCTTTGACCTTTACAGTTATGAGTATTCAGTCATTAAAAAAAAAAAAAAAAAAAAAAAAAAAAAAAAAAAAAAAAAGTATTCTGAGTGGTTTTGCTTCCCTGGGAATATCTGAAATGCACCTCTTTTTCTCTATTTTGGTTTTGGTTTTTGTTGTCGGTTTTGTTTTGTTTTTAACTTATAATTTGCAGCTAACACAAGTGAGTTAAAATCAGCAGAATCAGACAATGAAAATAAGAGCTGCCATCTCTCACAAGATCAGACCTTTATAGGTGGCATTGTGATTTTCACTCAAAAAGCTATAACAATTCAAATATAATGAAATGCTTTAGCAGCATGATGGCATTTTCAGTTTCCAGTCTGACAAAGCTACTGTCCAGGACGTTCCAAGGTTTCAATATTACTGAAAGCACTTCACAATTCAAAATGCTTTCAAAAGCTTTCTGCAGAGATTCTGGCTAGATATGAAGCAGTGAACTGTTAAAGAACAGGGAAAAGAAATATGCAAAATCATTTGGCAGATAATTTTCTTCTCTTAGTACCCAAGTCTTTTTAGGAACAGCAAAGGTATTGGCTGCTGCCTACTCATTCTTCCACCATGGAATTCTGCTTCTGCAAACTGTATATTACAGCATAGGGGAGGATGGTTTTCTCTCGGAAAAGTAAAAATTTTCGAGAAGCAACAAAATATAATTGGTTTATAATACCCCAAATTTTGCAGGTTTAATTTACTGTATATGAATTATAAAGAGAAGAGGCAAGTATAAAATAGACAGAAAAATGTAAGCAATACATTATAAAATTATACATAGCTATAGGGAAACTGTGAGTTCTCTCAAGGGCCATTTCCAAATTAGGGTCACATTCACTCTTCTTTTTTTTTTTACTGTCAAAAATATTGAAATCGGGTTAATGTATTGCTAAAATGTATTTCTAGCCCTTAAAGTTGTTGAATAATATAAAATAAAGGAAAATTGAGCAGCAATTAATGGAGGTGAATTCTCTTCTCCACAGTACCATGTCATCTAATGGCTATATCAATAAATGCACTGTAAGCAATCTCACCTTTCTGGTGTAAGCTAGTAGGTTTAAAAACCTTAAAAAATCTTTTGTTTCCAGTAGTTAAAGGTTTATTGTACACTACTTTAAAATAGAATAGAATTAAAAGATACCACCAACTAATTCAGTATTGACTCTCAGGGAAACAGAAAATTATTGCTATTTCTGAGTGCAAAGAGTACAATGACTGCATCAAATGATCTTTTAAAAATGATGGGCAATCCATAATGCTGCAAAGCAATGGGACAAAATTGTATAACAGGTGGACCTTCAATATAAGGTGAAAATCTGTTTTCAGCAAGGGTAGGCACTGCTTCCATCTATTTGTCTTGCACTTCAGGAGTATGTAGCAGAAGGATAAATGTGTTTCAAGACCAGCCATATAATACTCAAGGCTCATTTGAGCATTTAATTAGCTCTTTGAGTCAGTTTATAGGAGTCACATGAATGACAGATTTTTGGTGTTCCACAACAGTGGATTGTCAAAAGCTATTTCTTTTCACTTTAGAGCACCCAGCCTTTTTATTTCCTCAGTCAGATGAGCAGCTGATGACCCAGTGCTGGTGATCCAGAGACTGTTTGCCTGCCTTTCTGCTTGCTGCACAGAACAGAAACCCCTGCAGATGTACAGAGCCTTTAATAAAGAATTGCAAAGCAGAGCCTTGCTGCTTTACAGAAAGTTTTTAGAAAACAGCACACGATAGTCTTGTAAACCACCATCAATTTATCTGCCATTCATGCCACATGCCACTGACCAGCAGTTTTATTAGGAATGCAATGTTGTAAGTTTACACTTGCAGGGAGAAATCACTCGCTTGAGCACTTAGCATATCTGATTTGCACTGCAGGAGATGCATTGGCAGGTGGTACTGGTGAGACTAACTGTACAAACCCATTCTTTTCTATTAGCTAATTCAAGTATGCAACAACTGTACTTCACTAACAAATCATGCAGCATGGAAAAAGTATAAATTGATTTTTATGCTTCAAAACTTGGGTATTATAAAAAAATGCAAGCATAGTTGGAAAATCAAATTTATACTTGAAATAAAATACACTAATCAGGAGTATGTATCATACTCTGTTTCTATTCAGTATTAATAGAGCAGAGGAGACAGAAAAATAAAATTAGTATAGCCTCATTTAGCTGCAGTGGCAGCACAAAGTTTTAAGAGATAATGCAATTTCCTGGTCTTATAAAGCTGCCCAGCATCTATTTAGTGGAGCTGTGGAAACAAATGCAAAGTCAGAATCACAATAGATGTAAACTTTCCATGTTTAATAATTCTCTTTTTGATGATCTATGACCCTGATGCAGAGACCCCTCTCTAGGGATTTGACAGTCCACTAAAACCTTTGGATTATAAGTGCTGGACAGTACAATGCTCTCTCTATTACCTCTCTGTCCATATACTTTCCTTAAACTAGTCTTGTCAGCAAAAGAGCACAATTGTTGTTAGTTGGTTACAACCAGGAGGTACATTTGAGTATCTGACCGGGCCTGTCAACTCTAGGAGATTGAAAAAAGCTAGTATCTCTTTTTTTTTTTAACTACAGAACCAAAAAGATGGCTTGCCTAGACTGTGTGAGCTGTGACACTTTGTAGGTCTAAGTCTGCATCTGTGATGTTTTATTTCCTCCAACCTTTAAAAGCTGGAAAGATGCTTTATAATTGCTTCATCACCCATTAATCCTAGAATGGAGATGAAAAAACATTATTTCTGTGGGTCTGGTGGTAAGACCATGGTGTGAATGGAAGACATCCTTGGACTAGAATTCAGAATAAGTTTCTTATGTGCTCTATTATATCAGTTTCAATCTGGATCCATGAAGATATTTACAAATCTGAATTTAGACTAAGAGAACAGAGGTGAACCTCAGTCAATCTCTCTCTGCTGTTACATTTAAAATCAAAATAAAGCATATAATGGTAAATTGTACTTAATGGCTAAAAAATACATAAATTTTTATAGGAAAAGTACTGCAATACACCATTCAAACAATGGGTGCTTGAGCTGAATGCAAGCAAACAAATCAAACTGTAAACTGATTTATTTTGAAAAGAAATATTTGATCAAAGAACTTGTCCTTTCTCTAGTAAAATTGCTGTATGAAATTTTGTGTAAACATTCTGTCTGGTGTCAAATTTAATAAAATTCGAATCTGCAAGACTTTGAATGTCTGGTCAAACGTTACAGCATTATTTGAACCATTGTCAAATTGAGGCAATTTTTGGATTATTTTTTAGATTTTGCAAAGTGATAAGAAGTTTTTAATGCAAATGGCAGTGCAATGAGTTCTTTTGTAGGTGTTATCAAGGTTCCTATAGAGAAGTTGTCTTTCACAAACATCTAATAGTGATAACAGAATTTGATAGTTGAATCCACTCACTGTGCAAGTTTTTCAAGAATATTGTGTAAGAACAGATAGGGTTTGTTTCAGCCCTAAAACACTTCAAAACAACAAACTATCTCTTAATCACAAACAAGGCATTAAATTAAAGAAATATATAAGACTTTTATTTCCCATCTGGATCTTATGAAGGCTTTTGGGGAATGAAAACATTTCAGATAGAACATTTAAATGGGGACATATAAAAAGGGAAGTCACACAAAAAGATATCTTGGCAAAGTTAAAAAGTTTCAGCATTTCCTGGTGAAGGAACCTGCCTGGAAGAATCAAAATAAATCACATCTGCATAAAAAGTCTGTCTCCTAAGACTGCCAAGAACTAGACCTCATCCCACATGGATACCAGACATCAGTTACCTTATAACCACCCTGTATAAACACACCTATAAACATTTAAGCAAGAACATCTTGAACAATACATCTTCAGTTGCATTTCCTCACTTACACCTTCCTGACACTTGAAAAGTGCAAGTGTAGACAAGGAATGAAGAGATGGAATTATAAAAATGAGCTAAATCATAGACTGTGGAAGTAAGACATATACACTGGGCTAAAATTCTCAGATTCACAAGCAAGTGAACTAGAAGAATGTTTAGTGATCACCAAAGGGTCATGACTTACACTCAGTATATATTCAAATATAAGAAACTGAACATTGCAACAGAATGAGGAGTAAACTGACAAGAAAGAGTCAATAAATTGTGGTAGAATACTCTTTTTACCCATTTGGCTACATGCCTTTCTAGCTTTAAGGAAGTATTTGCAAAGATCTATTAGCTCTTCTCATCTTTGATTCAGCATTGTTTTCTCAGTTTTATGGAGTTCTGTTAGGATCAGCAGCACATCAGTCTGAAAGTTATTTTAAAATTTAAAGAAAAATCCCACTGAAAGCTGACATGGGTTTAGTGAGCAAACAACTCAAGTGCAGAACAATTATATATATATATATATATAAAATATTAAAACAGCTAGGTACTTAGAAACAAACACTGTAATAATATGGTTTTTGTGATCCAGAGACTGAAAGAAAAATGAAGCACTAGCACATTACATAAGTAACTTTTTGGGTACATTATAGGAAAACCACTATCAATATTGCAATAAATAAATTTTTTTAACATTTATTAACCAGGTACTCAAACCACACTTTATCTTAGAAATAAAAATAGTTGCTCTAAATGTCACTCAGTACTATAGGTGTGCCAGTACCAAAGTCAGATTTACTTTGAGTCAGTTTAATTATATCATGTAAGATTCTTATCAGGAGGAGTATTTTCCTCATGTTCCAGATTTTGTGTGTGTGTGTGGGTAAGCATGAGATCAACTATTAAACAAGTCAAATAAGATGGTAAGGAAAAGCATTTGTGAAAAGTACAGAATTTTTGACATAAAGGTAAAAATAATTATGGAATGGTTGTGATGAGGGGAGGAGCTGTGCTGAATACAATTCTGTAGTACTATAAACACTTAGAGAAGTACCTTACACAATAATAAACTACTTTGTTCTGCTTGCTTTTCTTAAAATGAGCTATCCTCTGCTAAAGAAGACTGTGAACCCTGATGTTTGTTCCAAATCTGATGAAAATTTTAGGTCTGCATTTCTAATTTTAAAAGCTGAGGCATATGGATTCCCAAGTTTTTAAATGAATACTTCAATTGCCAGAGATCAAACAATCTATTAACAGGACAGATCTTCCATCCCATCCAGCAAAAGTAGCTAAAACTCCCACTATGAAGCTTTCCTGAGCTTTTTCTTCTCTCTAATTTTGTCATGGGATTTCAGAGAAATCTGTTCCATTTTAGTAGCCCTGAAAATGGAAGTACAATAGTACTTCCATACTTAGTAGCCCTTTTACTGGAAGTACAACAAGTTCTTTTTAATGCAGAGATATAATTTTAAAGTAATTAAAATACAGTAGTAAATTTAACCTTTATGCACAATATTAATTCAGATAAATACTCTGCAATTTTTCTAAGAAAATCCCTGAAATAGTTTAAGCTACAGTATTCTTAATCATTACTAAACTTATTTGCTGGAAATAGAATAGTTTTGGTGAAAGGATGAAGGGGAAATAATGGACAGTTTGGAGAATTTTTTGTGATATTCTAGATGCAAGCAGCTTCATAAGTTCCTCATTTTCTTCCCTGATAAAAAGTGGTCTTTTTTCTGAACTTAGGATTCATAAATTCTGCATTTTTAAGTAGAACCAACTGGTTTTCCCATAAGAGATTTTCCAAAAAGCAAAGTCTCTTTAAGGTCAGAATGTTTTAATAATTAATCTTACTTCACTCAGTTCTTTCTCCCCTGCTTTTTATTACCATATTTAGAACTAAACATTATCCAAATGTAAAGAAGAAATAAAAACTTTGAACTGAAAAATCTGACTTTTGATCATATGAAAAAGAGTGTTTTAAAAATTATGGTAATTTGCAGCCAATAGTTAAGAATGAAATCATAGGAATTTATTTAATGAAACAGATTGTAATAACTAAATGCTATTTTAAACTAAATATCCTGATACAAGACCTGAAGACTCTGGAATTCAGTTTCCAGAGCATGGCCCAGTCAAATTAATAGCATTACCTGATATTATATCAGCTTTTGAATCACAGTGATTTTTGTCTAAAGCTTTCACATTACACTTGCAGTTCTTTTCCAGTTTAGATGCATTTAATACACTGCAGTGACTTTTCTGACCTTTCAGATTATTCATGAAGTGTAACATCATGAAAATGTCAAAAAAAAACCCCACCAAACCTGCTTCCAAGCCTTAATTGATGTTGTGATGCAATTCGTATGAATCAACACATTCAACCCCTCTTACAGGCACAGAGATTCCAATAATATTTCAATGACATTTATTAGGAAGAGATTGAAGATGCTATGTCCCCTTCAAACTGCTATTAACATATTCTCTAACATTACTCACTTGAGTAGTTTCCACAATGACTGATTTTATCCTGGAATGTAAAACATCTTTTGCATCTACCTTATTTCTCTTTCAGAGTTTAATATTTAAGAGCACTAAGAAGAATGTGTAGAGCACTGAAATGGTAGCACAGGTATACACTTATTGCCACTGAGGATAATATTCATTTAAATGTCTTTTTAGTATTGCTCAATATCAAATATTATTTAAACTGATTTATCTTCAAAAAAGTGAACTTTGCAGTTACTTGTACTTTTGCTTCACAGGGATGGTCCAGTATTATTTTTTTCAGGCCAAGATATAGTGTTGTACCAATGTCTCTGTTCCTGAAACATCACTGAAAACTATTTTGTTTAATCTCATTACACACACAATACAGGTGTGCAGTTCTGTGTTCTGTGCTTAGTTCTCCACCTTCTTCCTCAGGTATAAACATTTAAGCAAGAACATCTTGGATAAGTTTTGGATTGGTCTTCTTGCATCGTTGTACTTGCATCGTTCTTACTTCCTCTCTTAAATTTATATATATGGGAAATTCAAGGTACATCCTTTCAGATGTTCTTTTTTAATGTATAACTCTCAAAACACTTCACTGCACATGATTGGCTTCACTATCAACACCTTACTTTCAGACATTTTGATATCCTATAAGCCAGTCATTGAATTATTTAGTAAATGTTTGATCTTCTGTGGCGTTAGACATGAAACTGTTGTATCAGAGGAAGGGCTAACTGAAGTAGAAGAGACTCTTCTGCTCAAAATATTTCCTGTACTCTGGCTCAGCCCAGAAAAGGCTCTGTTTTCTGCTTAGCTAGTTCTAATTTCTCAAGTTGAACTAATGGCTGTATAATACTGTGACTAAATCAGAATTCCTTAAAAGTGCTTGATGAGAAGTTTGATGTGTTCTATCCCCTTCTGTAATTAAGCAAAAATTAATAGCGTCTATATTCTCTGTTGCAAAGCTTTCCAAGTAGGAAAGATAACATGTTTTCAGAATAATTTGCAGTCGTGAAGTACACTTAATTTTTCTTGAACTATACAATGTCCTTTGAAACAACTGGCTGTTCTTAACCTCAAAGCATTTTCATGGATTTGAAGCTGCCATCACGACAAGTAGTTAGATATTTATGGTTGTGTGTTCTAGTTCAAAAATTGTGTCAGAAAATAAATTCTCAAATTAACTCATAATCCACCAACCCCAAACTCATAATCTTATGGATGTAATTTTTTCCTGGAGGTACTTCTGATCCATTATGACTGGCATTATAGCACTCATTCCAGAGATATTTCTATATGAGTAATGCTTTTTGCATCATTAAAATAACCTCTTTTCAATAGAGAATATTCTCTTATAACTACTATGAAATCAGGAGAGAGAGTCTTTTTATAAGGGCATGTAGTGACAAAGTAGCACAAAGGGGAATGGTTTTAAACGGAAATAGAGTACATTTGGATTGGATATTAGGAAAAAATCTATACTATGAGGTTGGTAAGGCACTGGAATAGGCTGCCCAGAGAAGTTGTGCATAGCCCCTCCCTGGAAGTGTTTAAGGCCAGGCTAGATGGGGCTTGGAACAAACTGGTCTAGTGAAAGGTGTCCCTGCATAGCAGAGGGGCTGGAACCAGATGATCTGTAAGGTCCCTTTCGACCCAGACCTTTCTATGTTCCATGATTAAACTCGCTGTCTAAAAGCTACCAAAAGGCACACAATTCCTGATATTGGATGTAGTGGTTAATAAAGAGATGTTGTTACCAAAACCAGCAGGAAAGTAGATACTCTGACACTATAGTTTTAGTATTAGGGAATGGGCATTCTTATTATGGCACTGGACATATGGGGAATAGTTTCACCTATGGAACATGTTAAGCACAGAAAAAACTCCTGTTTATATGCTATATTTTACACATATATTCATGGTTTCCCCAGGAGAAACACAAATATGATAATAATTTTCCCCCAAGTCTTTCACATATATTTCCTTTCATTGGTGCATGTGTTCTTCTGTCCTGGGGTTTCTTTGGTGGTCTGTGGTGGTTGGCAAGTCCACAGTCATGAATGATTGCCCAAGGATCTGGTGCTACTTTCCAAGGGAGGAGAAAAGTTGGAGCAATTGACCTAGTTCATTAATTTGTGAGTCCTTAGATCAAAGAAGAGTTGTTTCTTATTCCTTTCCTTGGATAATGTTTCTAGCCTAATGGTTTTGCAAAATGATAATTATATTAACCCTCCAGTACAAACAATTCTTCATCTGGCAGCAATGTCAACAGAGCTCTATGAGCTGGAGTGACTACTCATGTTATTTAGTGGGTGGAACAGGGCACCAGTGCTGTCTTACAGGTTCAGAGGTGCAGGGCTACCTGAGGCTATCTGCTTGCATGTCTAAATACTGCGTGGATATTTTTAAGGAGAAGCATGGGAGCAGATGATAAAGACTCATACGTGATGATAATATGTTAGTTACTTCGTAGATCTCATCTTCACAGTTAGCACCAGGTCAGAAACAATTTCTGCCTTTACATTTTCATTGCATATTCTCCTCTGTGAGGGTTAATGTTCATAATTTTGCCCAAGTTGCCTCTAAGTGCAACTTAGAAAGACAATTTCTTGGTTCTTCTAAGTGTTATGATGCTTTCTTTATCTCTTTTGAGTGAAAAATTCTAATGGTAACATCTGGTGAGCAAGAATTATGGTCTTTGCTACATCCTTACAAATATATCTGTATGTTGCAAGGAATACTTATGTCCTAGAAAATAAAATAAATATCTAGGTAGGCTGCTTCCTTTGTAATACCCAGTTCAGCATTCTTTAAAGTCAACAAAAGATTTTATGCTGAGCTCTGTTGCTCCAGGATAGAGTAAGAATAATAACTAAATACAGGAGTAGATCTAAAAGAGGACTGAAAATGACCACTGCATTTCTCTAATGTGTCCCAAAAAATTAATGAAACCAAGCAGAGATAGTAGTATAACCAATAAAATGTGTAAAAGCTTAAAATCATGATCTGTTATTAAATATGTAAAGTGTAACAGAATAAGCTTTCATAATTAAAAATTTTGTTTGTCAGACAGGAATAGAGGAACAAAAAATGGTGAATCCCAAAAACTATTGCACTTTTCCTGTTAAGCAAATTCAAGACATAATGACAGTCAGTTCTGGAAACTTTAGTTATAGCTTTTTTTACAAAAACACTATTGTTAAAGCTTCATCTACTACTTATCTCACTGTTTTAAATGTATTCGTAATAACTCTAATTGAAGTTACTAATCTCTTCTATTCTTCAAAATAACAAGACTACAAACTTCGGGAAGAGTAGAACAATTACTCATTTCATCACTAAATTTTAGAAAATGATGAATCAAAAAGACTTGTATAAGTTTTGTTTGCAAGGAGAAGAAACATTTTAAGATTTAAAAATAATGCAAATTAAACTTTACAGATAATTTTTCAAAGAAAGTTTTGTTTGTTCAGTCAACTCAGTATTTCGTGCTGCTTCTCCATGTAGAGAGTAACTCCAACTAACAATTTACTAATGTTTGAAATTACGTCTGCTATGGGGAATGAATGCTGCAAATGAGAAAAAAATGTCTTTATTACAATGAAAAATGCCATTATTTCAAGATTCCATCTATGTATCCCAGGTTTTCTACTTGTCCTTTAGTTTTCTTTTTTGATTTTTCTCCTGGCACCCTTCCTCTATTTCACTTTGTCATTTTTTTCATGCTCACTGTACTTAATCCTCTTTTATGTATAACACATATGACCTGTATTTCACGTTTAATGGAGAACTTTTGAGCTATTCTTATTTTACTGGACAGAGGAGAGAAACTCTCTTGCAAAATATGACTTCACAACAGTAAAGAATTTATAATTCAGGTGCTGGGAAAGAAAACATGAAAGAACTGAGCTGAGTGAATAAGTAACATTTTTGTAACTGTACCAATTTATTGTAGGTAAATATTAAATCCAAGCCTAATCTGTACAGAATCCTGCATTATATCACCATTTAATTTCCCCAGAAGTAAGCAAGTATTGTCATGTCCAATTAAAAAGCATATCATAAGTTTTTTTTAGAGGTACTCACCTCTCTTCTAGAGACTTGATATTGAACAGTGGATTAAACATCTGCAATTTTGGCTAATTTCAACATCTTGAGTCATAAAGTTTGTATATGTCTGCACCAACTACTTCTAGTTCTGGCCTAGCACTGTGATGCAGACAAACAGCTGACTAAGATCCAAAATAAAACCCTAGTGATTCTTAAACCTGATTGGGAGGTGACATATACTAGTCCACCCCGAGCAGCCTTTGACTGCCATATTCCCCCTAAGAAATGAGCAGCTATTACTCTAAAATATCTGTGAGCATCCCATTCTTGGAACATGCAATAAGTCAAGAAGTAAATAACAGAAAAAAAATAAACTAGTCCTTGTATTGGGACATAAATCTCTTGTAGTGATTTAACAGGGAAGAGACTTCTTGGTATTGTCTGGAGAAGTGATAATCATGTATTGCTGAAGTACCATTAGCCAGCTTGCACACAACAGCAAAACCCAAGAGAAGCAGAAAACTCTCAGGTACACATGGGTTGCAGCACTCACTCTTTAAAAGACCTGGAAAGTACATTACTGCCAATATATTGATATTTTGAAAGTATCCAGTAGACTTACCCTATATAAATTCTGGTTAGTTATTTGGTCAAGATTTTCACTTAAAATTATTCTTTTGTCCCTAGGGTATCTCCCTCCAAGAGTATTTGTGACAGCTGTTACAGGGTTTTTTTTCGCCAGAAAAGTGTGCAATGGAATTTAACAAATAGTCAAGATAGAAACAGAATTTCTGTTTCATTTGTGTCCAGTGTGTTACTGGTTGAATATGAGACAGTTACTTTTCAGTGTCTGTATTTACTTTAGTGAAAGTTTTTCACTACTGCAGTTAAAAATAAAATAAAAAGCACCCTTATAAAAATTTTCAAGTGGGTAGGAGCATTGCCAAGTGTCTGCTTGTACAAAGAAATGCTATATCCATTACTGCAGTAATACAAATTTGCTAATTTATCTAGATTAATAGGAGGGAGTTTAGTAAGACTAAGAAATTAAAATAATGTTTAAGAACCTGGCAACACAAACAATAATTTTTTTGAATATGAAATTTCAGTTCACTAAAGATTTTTCAAGTCAGGCAGAAGCTGACACTTTGAATTGCATTAAAAAATTCTAGCTGGATAGAACATATTGTTTGTCTTTGAGAAGTGTGACAGCCGCAGAGAGATAATGGCAATTAAACAAGAAAGACTATTCAAGGAGCACATCTAAGGGCAATGTAAAAGATAAAAGTAGACATCAGAAATCACCTTCTCATAGTAACATTCTTCCTTGATAAAAATAGAGAAATTCATGCCTTGTCAGTAGAAGGGACAGAGAAGAGATCAGTGCACTGCATTGAAACACTTGAGAAGGCACCCCATAAATATTTGCCAAAGTATTTATGAAGGAGTAAACAATTAACAGTTTATGTAGAACCTATGTAATGAGTGAAAAGTTATTTTTCATCTCTCTGCTTTCTTGTAATTAATGCTTTCATTAACTATTTTGTCAAAAGTAGAAGCTTGCTGACTACATCTGATAAAAAGGCTAGGAGGCATCATTGCTGTGACAGGCAATGGATTATCATGCAGGAACAACTTGATAACTGGAAAAAAGGAACTGAAGTTGGACACACTCCTGATTCAGATATTAAGTAATTGGAGTGTGATGTGAGAAGTCAAAGGAAAGGGACTAATGAGTCTATGTTTTCATCACACACAATCTGCATCATAAGGCGCTATCACCATAAAAATCGAAAGTATAAGACCCTGCTTTACCAGGAATTTGTTTCTGTGCAAAATCAGATTACACATAGAAGGAGAAAGATGAAATTAAGTACACAAGTATTTAATTACTTGTGTATTTAATTTAATCTTTCTCCTTCTATGTGTAATCTTTCTCCTTCTATGCAAGTACAGAGAAAGGCAACTAAATTAGAGAGATTCCCTAATGGCCCACAGCAGATCAGAAGAATTTTGCCTAACTAATGTGTTTAAAACCAAATGAAAGAAAATGGATAGTTGAACTGAAATACACTGTAACCAGACCAATATAATAAAGACAGCCATGGTTACATTCAAACTCAAAATCAGAAAACGAGGTCCAACAGGCAGTAAAGAGAAATCATTAAAAGAAATTCAAGGAACCCAGGCCTAACTCATTTCTGGGATATTTTAGACTGCAGTCAGCACAGAACAAACATTAAAAAAAATAAATAAAAAATTGGGGCTTCTAGTACTATGGTAAAGTATTCCTTCAGCCTTTTAACCTCAGCCATTTAAGCTCAGGTAAGGGCAAAAAATTGCAAGAAAATGATAGCTACTGTGAGGGCATATTTTCCCTAATTATTCTAGTGAAACCCAGGAGGTAGTATGGCAAAAGTTCTTCCATTTCTTGTTTGAAAGAAGGATCATTGATGTTAATAGTCTTTTTTTTTTTTGCAGCAACATAGGACTTTAGAGGTAATAGAATACCAGATTTTATCTGGTAATTAAAAAAAAAAGTAAAGAAAACATCCTATCTGGAAGTCACATGAACTTCACATAGCAATTTGTCAGTCACATTTTTGAATATGCATATATGTATACTGAACAGCTATAAACTACCTTCTAGCAGTGTCGAAATTCCAGAAAAATATAAAAGTCCTACCTCTCCCAGAAATTTCTTAAAAAAAGGTAGCAGCAGTATTTACATTTTTAACTTCTGTCTGAATCTTATTTACAGAATTGATTTATGATTCTAGAAACTGTCTACAATCAATATTAATGCAGAATAAGTTAACTAAATAAAATTTTGTAGAAGAAGCTTTCTTTTATCAAGTATTTTCAGAAGAGCCAACTTTCCCCTAAGTTCAGAACAATAACATAGATCTTGCTTTCCCTTTAAACTACAACTTACCCTGTATTACAGGAAAAAAAATTAGTTCAGCGAGACCATTCTTCCTTATGTTTCTAAAGGGGAAGTATGCACAGCAATCACACACTACCCCAAAGAATAAACCTCAAACATTCTGAGTGGGATGGTGGACTAAACTTGAAATATTCTGAAGGGAACCTGACTCTAGAATTACTAAATTGCTAAATTCTCTATCTCTACTGATTGACTGAAATAGTCATGTAAATGTTGTATATTTATATGAACTGGGTTTTATGAAGAAAGAACATTACACAATACTGTAAAAATTTATCTGATCTACTACATAATGAAGATAAAAAATATTAAGGTTTATTACTCAAAGGCTAAATAATTGCAATATTTTAATGAGAATTGGCCTCACTTTTGTTTCTTTTTCCACAAGAAAATTATGGGATCACATTTAATAAGAGGATGATCTATGAAGAAATTTTAATTTATATCAATTTACCTTTTGATGTAGTTTTCTATATCATGGCTGTACCATTGGCAAGACTTTCTAATGGAAATTTAGGCAACTGCAAGCAAAATTTTAGTATGTTTAACAGTCCACACAGTATGGACTGTTACTCAGGAAGAACCTGCATTAAAGGAATGTGAAGAATGAAAAGTGAAAATGCCTCTGAGCTGCCTTAAGTCATCATCTTAGATTTATGCAGTACAACAAGGAATGGAATTTTATTCTTGCACATATTGCCAGAGAATTAGCATGTTGATTAATGCCAAGATTTTTTTTAGAAAGAGAAAAGGATTTCTCAAAGAAGAAGGTTTTTCTACTTTATACCTTTATACACTGATCTTACACAAGACTTCAAAATGGCTTATAAGGGAAAATGAGCATTATTATTTCCTATTTCACACCTATGAACTACTTAAAAAGGAAGCTTCTAGCCTAATTTCATCCCATCAGAATTGCTCAGTAATCTTCTGTGCCAGATCAAATTTTATACTGCAGTGATATGCCATACCTATGTGAATTATTATTTTTTTAAGGAAAGATTTAAAAAATGTAATAGTAATTTTCATGGGTAAGAAGACCATCTCAGAGAACCAAGTCATGCCCCTCATGAGTATGGGGTATGTATCCTGGCAATTCACTCAACAAGATGGTGCCCCATATTCCACACTTTAGGTGTTCATAGAATGACTTCCACAGCTAATTTCAAGAAGGAGATGAACATTTATCTACACAAGGACTTGCTGGTAGACTTTATATTGTAAATTTGCGGTTGTTTCACTGCCAGTATTCTAAGATATGTATTTCTTCTGACAGGCACTCTCAGTTTTAAGAGACAAAATAGTCCCTGTGATGAAGCAAAATGCAGACATTTCAGAAACACCAAGGTCAACAAACAAACAAACAAACAAATTAATGAATAAGCCACTCTATTAGATACTGGAATACACCTACTTGCAAAGTAATTCCCCTCAAATTCTGTCTTCGCCTTTTATTGTTTCAACTGTTTAATTTTAGTGGATACACAGGGATTTGTTTAGAATTTGTTCTGTGAAGAAGTTACCAAGGGGGGATGAGCAAAGTGAATGGTTTGCCCACAACAGCTGGCCTTTGAAAGAAGCTGACCCTTGATTTCCATGCATGTCTTAATCACTACTCATGCACACAGCCCTCTTATTTCAGTACCTTTCTTATGGCACCAATACTTACTTTCTTTATTTTAAAGCACCTCTCCTGATTCAACTTCTGCCACAAAAGACAGCATTCCTGGCATTGCCCAATGCCTTTTCAAGATGAATAACAGCAATTGCCTAGTTGTTCTTGTATGATCAGGTGTCACTTTCCTGCAAAATTCATAATGCAAAGAAGATTTTCCTTGGCCCTTGAGGACTATGTTTGATGCACAGGTGAAAATCTTGGTTCCCAACTCTAAAATCAGACTACAGAAGACAGCAGTTAAGAGAAATCTGAACTTTTTAACAGCAATACTAAAAAATAACCCTTAGCCATACTGGCCTCATATCCTCCCATTCCTTTTCAGTATCAAAAACAGTTTAGCTGAAGTTAACATCTATGTTCCAAATATCCACAAGAATCTTTTAGCTATGAGATAAACTGTTTCTATCACTTAACATCGTACACCTCTTCAAAAAAACAGCTCTAAATGCTGCTTGTTGCAAAGGAGCATTTCAACTGCCAGCATCAGCAAAAAATCAGAGGAAAGTTACTGCAGAAGTCTGAGCTTGAAAATTAAGCTGGGTAACTTTTAATGTCCTACTCTAAGTCTTTTTCCATTTTAAACATTCTTCAACAATAAAAAGGGCTGAAATAGTACAGTAAAATCTGCTCAGTCTTTATTTATTCATTTACTTATTTATTTACAAACTGTTGTGATAAACACAATTCCTTTTCTTTAAAGGAATAGTTTAACTTCATTTAAAATTTTGCATATATTTGTCAAAACTTCTATTTCAAAATTTATATATGTTTCTTTCTTGAGAACATCTTTTGCATAACTGAAAAGTGAAGATGCAGAAAGATGTTCTGGTTTTTGATTAAGGTGAGGAAAATATTCTAGAGTGAAATCTAATCTATCAGTGTTTTAAAACATAAAACCAGAGCTTTGCTTTTTGCATTTTTTTAAAATTTCTTTTCAGTCCCTTGGAGAAATGCAAATGCAAAATTACTTTAAAGCCAAAACCTTATTATAATAATCAAGGCTACTGAATCATCAATTATCATTCAGGTTAAATTTACTCACTTATAAGCTTAAACATATCAACACAGATTTTATAATACACACCTTTTAAAAGTTACAAATACATTTTTAAAAATCTAAACAAATATGAAATTTCCCATCATCATATCAGAATAGCTCACTAAGAAAAAAAACAAAAGCATTCCTCTTTATAATGTCTCTGCAAGGTTACAGAAAATGTCCTTCATCATATGAAAGGAGATTTCAAACTCTCAAATGGTAAAGAGGTGACCAGAATAAAACTTACTGGGACAGCATTTCTGCAACATTCATTTTGTAATCCTTTCTTCACTTAAAACACAAGTGCTTCACAACATTTTGCCTACAGCCACTTTTAGTCCTCCAGTCTCCTTTCAGATTTTTCCAATGAGTTATCTTTCTTTCTCATTTACAAACCCAGCAGCACAAACAGCTCTGCTGAAAAGACAAATCTCAGGATAAAACCAACTCATCCTGCACAGGATGAGTTAGGACATGAAAAGTAGAAGAAAGGTGAGTAAAAAATGCACCAAACGCTAATGAGCATAATTTTCTACCACCAATTACCAAACTAGAAACATTACCAAGAAGATGACTTCTCATAAATTTCTTTCTATTTCTTTAAATTTGAAGACAATTAATTCTTTTTGAATGTGAAAGCCCTTGAAAAAAAAATCTGACAATGAAAATAATTTAGGAATGTGGATTTTTGCTTTCTTCTTCATGTATATTTAGCGCTCAGGAACAAAATTTATGGCAAACTTAGGAAAATAAGTTTCAGTTTAAGAGTTTTGGGAAGCAATTACGAGGAATAAAACTTAGGATTCTAAAATCAATTTCCCAAAATTCTCAACTAAACACACCCAGCTCTTTCTAACATTGTATGTTACTAGTTACATTTACAGGGATTTTGAACATCCAGCCTTAATTCACTTCAGTCTGTCACAAAAAAATTTTGTGCAGGCATAAATGTAACCTCTCGTTGTGAAGAGCAGTCAAGTCCCCCTAATATCTTCTGTTACAAATCTGCTTGAGACAACAGGGAGCATTTTATCATGTCTATCAAAGTGTCAAAATAATTAAGCATTGAATTAATTTTAGCAGTCTACAGTAATCAGAAACATATACAAGTGAATATCTCCAAGAGTTAAAACAAAAATGATATGTAAGAAATATATTGTGCTATCTCTGGTGCACCTCCTGGGAAATGTACGCCCTAAAGTGGGATATAATTGTGGCCCTTATCTCTTTAAATATTTTCCCCTTCCACATAAGAGTTACAGCCTCGAGAAGAGGTCTCTAAGATGGTTCTAAGACATGCTCCCCTCCCTATCCAGGGCTGGGTCTGGAGAGTGCATTGCACTCTGTAATGAATTGAACAGGGGCAAGGGAGAGACATTTCAGAAGAGCAAAGTCAGAGCAGGAGTGAGTGGCCAGCAAGCAGTGAGCTTGTAGCACAGGTGAAACCCTGAAAATGCAGTGCAAGGTAGGCACAGTCAGAGCCTTACAGATTAGAGTGGGAAGAGACTTTTCTTGGAGTTACAGAGGAGACTGCATAGTTTGCAGAACTGGAAAGTCTTGGCAACTCTGTGTAAAATTGAAATAAAAATCTATCCTACGAGAACAGTGGTAAGGAAAATTTTATGTATAAATAATTTATTTCTTAGGTACTTCTAGTCATTGATTTTGAGTTTAATTTCTAAAAGTTGCCTATTTATGTTTGAGACTAGGAAAAAAAAAACCCAATCAACCACAAAACCCCACAAAATCCCCCAAATCTCAAATACACACGTAAAAAGAAACCAGACTTTTTACTTTAAAATTTCGCAGACTTTTGAGGGTACTAGCTCTGCAAAACTACCTTGGCAGACTGAACTGAAAGTTTGGGCCATCCTGGAAGAGCTTTGTTATAAGACTAGTGAATTGCTTCCTTTCCCTGAAAAAATCCTCCCTCTTGAAAAAAGCCCTTCCATTCCTGGGACCTGCCTATCTCCATCCATCCACTTCTGGTCATCAGGTTTGCAAAAAAAACCACACTGTGGAACAGATAAGGAGCAAGAAGGAGCATGAGTCCTTAACACACTTTCAGATCTTTCACAAAGTAAAAGGAAAATTGAGGACTGAGCCCTTTTTGGGAAAAGCAATTTCAATGTTTATTATTTAAGAACTCTACTAGTAAAGGAGTGGGGGTGGGGGAACGAAATGAAGGGAAGAAACAGTTTTGTTGAAAAAAATTGAATTCCTGTCTGACATGATAGATTTAAGGTTTTCATTTCTTCCCAGCTTCTCTCAATGCAGCAAGACATTGAAACCAGCATTACATTCCATAAATCTACCTTTCACTCAAACAAGTAAATTTCACTTTAATAAGTAAATATTTATAGTTTTTGGATAGGGAGGGAGATACATTTGCTGGAGGAAAAAACATAGAAGTAACATGCACTTCTAACTTCCTTTGGACCAAAAATGTGTGATAACAGAGTAACATTTTTTTCCTCTAATGGGTTAACAGCAGCAACCAGTCACTTTCTGAAGGGGAACGTTTAGCTGTAATTAAAAGGTGTTTATATTTTTTTCAGATTGCAGAGGGAACAAATTATAAACATTTTGACTTAAAAAATAGAACTAAAGTAAAGAAAATTTACTTTAAGAAATTAAGAAATTCTAAGACTAAATTTAGTGCTGCCTGATCATTCAGAATACAAACTTTTTGATGTCTGCAGTAAAAGTTTAGTCCTTGTCCCTGAAGTTCCCTTGGTGTTGCTCAAGGACCAAATGGACACAATTTATTTTACTCATCAAAGCCTTTACCCGTGGAGCTCTGTTGGTGCTGTGCTAGATTCTAGCCCTTCTCAGTATGGCTGCTTACAGTAGAAAAACTCCCACCCATCTTTCTCATATTTCTCTCTCTACAGCCCGGTGATAGGAACACTGCTGTAGTTCTGTGTGCTTTTTCTGATCTCTCTTGGAAAGAGCAGTGTGGAAGAAACAGATATTAGCTTACACAGTGCCTATAAAGGCATTTCAATATGTCAGGAATCCAGTTCATACAGACCTCCATTTTAGCCAGCGTAGTACCAAAGGACCTAAAAAGAATGCATGACATGTCCAAACAGAAATAATATCACTAATTTTGACAGGTGAAAATATATAGTTAAAATCTATGAATACTCTTACCTTGGCTGAAGGAAAGAATAGGGTTCTTATCGAGTGGGAGCAGAGGTTCTGTAAGGAACATCTAGCACAGAACTCTTATGTTTAGACAAGAAGTGTCAGAGGGCCACAGAGCTGGTCAGAGGGCTGGAGCACCTCTCCTGTGAGGACAGCCTGAGATAGTGGGGGTTGTTTAGCCTGGAGAAGAGAAGGCTCCAGAGAGCCCTCCAGAGAATAAATTTTCCAGTACCTTGTGGGGGCCTACCAGAAAGCTGGAGAGGGACATTTCACAAGGGCAGGTAGTAATAGGATAGAAGGGAATGGCCTTATGTTTAGACACACATATCAGGAGGAAAATTCTTTACTGGTACTGAAAGGTACTGAAAGACTGTCCACAGAAGTTGTGGATGCTCTATCCCTGTGATTGTTAATGTCAGGCTGGATGGGGCTCTGAGCAACATGGTCTAATGAAAGGTGCTTCTGCCCATGGCAGAGGGGTTGGAGCTAGATGATATTTAAGGTCCCTTCCAATCCAAGCCATTCTTTGGTTCTATGATTTTATGACATGATCAGCCTGGGACCAGTAAATAATAGCCACAGAGAGAGAACTGTCCATTGCATTTGAGCAGGTCAGGGGATGACCATGTATATTGAGGATTATTGTTTTCCAAGACTCTTTTTTCCACAGTGCGACCCTTCGTCCCACTACCTCAACATTTACATGCAGTAAATCAGGGTTTGCTCTGAATAATTTTGCTGAAACACTAAGTGTTTCTTGACTGAAATAAAAAAGCACTTCTACATCCTGCCTTATTACATAGGTGGCCCTGATGAGTCACTGTGTCTGTTTGCAATTACATAAAGTTAGAAATGTATTACAGAGAGATTAATTAAACACTTGGTGTCAGTACATCAGCATTTTGGGAAAAGTGCTGGAACCAATCACCACTCTGCAAATAAAGCTTTACATTATTTTTTGAAATGAGCATATATCTAAGTGACTCTGCACATAGTGGGGCTTCTCATGTCAGTCTCTCTCCTACATATACAAAAGAACAAGTTAAATACCTTTGTCTTTACTGAAAATTATGCATTTTCCTCACAAACACATAAATGAAGTTTGCCTTTGGAAGCTGATGGTAACAGAGGTTGCTTTGCTTGCCTAGAGTTACAATTTTGAATCTTCAACTCAAAGAAAACTGAGAGTGTGCAGCCCATTGTTACTGGAAAACACAGCTTTGCCAAGTCTGATCACACTGTACTCCTTCTGAACCAGCTGCTAACAAGCTGCAGTTAGCACCATGTACTCTCTCTTGAAGGCTCAAAAATGATGGCAAACAAATGAGGGTTTGGCAGACACACAGGTTTGCAATTTGTGGCCAACAGAGCATTCCCTTCTGTATCTAATTATAGGATGGAATAGCCAAATTCTCTCTTTTATCAGTGTATGATTAGCAGGGCCTAGCACACTTGCTACAGTATTAAATTAAATATAAAGTCACAGAACCAAAGATGAATGTACCATATTCTCCTAATATATTCTTTATGTAGCTATCACTGCTGTCAGTGGCTTGTAATGATATCTGGGAAATGAAGGAAAGATTGAGACAGGTTTTTCCCTTGTAATGCAATTAATTGAAAGAGCAAACACACAAGATGGAGTATTTCAGCCAATTGATTTCTTATTTTGTCACCTAAGCCAGAGGCACTTGCCTGGATGTAATTTTTGTTTGGTTTTGCTGGACCTTGTTTTGTTTTCTTCATCCTTTATTTGGACACATGATTCAAAACAATGTTATTTACATCTAAGAAGGGCAAAATTTAGAGGGCAAAATATGGAATCAATACCCTATTAAAAGGATTTACAGATGCAGGAAATTAATTTAGTGGCTGTTCATAACAACAAGCTTATTGGAGCCATTCATACTAGATTTCTCTGTAATATCTTTCTGTGAATCCACCTTCCCAATAACATAGTTCTTACCAAAATAATTTGTATTTTAGAAACCTTGTTGAAGAAACATTTAAAGGTATTTTAAATTTAAATGATTTTACAATACTTTTCAAGGAATTAAAAAGCTATATTTAACAAACAAGATCTTCAAAAACACATATATGCACTAAGCTGAATGAGATGTGCAGTTTGATATTTTTCCATACTCTCCTGTGGTCAAGTACAATGTGATGTTTTAAAGAAAACACATTTAATACTAAAAGTCTATGATTTTTATCAAAGCTGCTTGTGTTGCACTGTGTTAAGAGCACAACTGACAGTACTTCAGACAATTCAAATGAGCCCATTCCTTCAAGGTTAAATTGCCCAGCCTTCCTGTTACATTACAGGGGGGTCAGGAATGAGATGTCCTTGGTACTGTTTGCAGGGTACCCTGTATCCATGTGTCAGCTTGCTGCCTGGGATGAGAGTTTGGTTTCAAGACCTTAAAGGTCTCTTTCAACCTTAACTGTGCGTTACCTGCGTTTAGATAGTGTGTGTACTTTCATTTTCATATTTCTTCTAATTTTGTGCAAAGTTTTATTACCTGCTGTTCTCTCCCTCTGCTGCCTGTTTTACATTCACTTTTACACCCCTTGGCTATCTTCCCCTTATGCACCTCATCCTGTTTTCCTCATCCTGGTAAGGTTTTATTTGTTATTTTGATGTGGGTTTTTTCTCGTCTGTCCTGCTAACTCTTTTCCTTCCTCCTTTAAAGGTGGGTAAATATCTCTCCTTTTTCCTGCATTTTTCGGCTCCTTGAATTCTTTCTTCAGGGCAGCTGAGGCACCATAAGGAGAGAAGTAGCCACCCTTCTGAATGCGGCTAAGCAAACACTGCACAGGTCATTACAGATTCAGAGGCAATAGTCTGACACTAGTATGCCATTTCTGCAGCCTGCTTTATTTGTTGTCAAGCCTAAATAACTTTATGAAAATCAATGTAAGACATTTTTTTAAAAGGCAAGTAGCCAACTTATTTTGTTATTTAAACCTGATAAAAAGCCTGCTGCTTCACACAGCTAAGTGTCTCTTCAAATATGAACTGATAACTAGCTTTACAGAATTGCAAGAGCATGTTAGTTTTCTTCCTGTAAAAGGTGCAGGTGTCCCGGTGTTGGCTCTGTGAGCGGCCGGCGCTGCCCGGGCCGGCCCCAGGCGGTGCCGGCGGCCGCAGCGGCCCCAGCGCAGGGCAGGGCTGAGCCCCGGGGAAAGCCTGGGCAAGGGAGGGCAAAACGCTGCCCGGCAGCCAGGGCTGAGCCAGGGGAAGCGAGGAGAAACAGCGCTGCGAGCCCCGAGGGGACAGCGGGAGCAGGGACGGGCCGGGAGAGACCCGGCAGGGATGGCCCTGCGGCCTGGAGAGAGCCCGGCCGGGCTGGGATGGCCCTGCCCTCAGTGGAGGGGACTCTCATTCTGCACTTTGGCTGTTCTACTCGGAGATCTTTGCCTCTGTTGATGATGGCTGTGCTTGGAGGTGCTAAGTCCTATAGTCTTAGCTTTGTTTAAGTGGAGTGACAACATTCCTTCCCTATGCCACTTCACACCGGACGTAATTAACATGTAAAGTTATGTAAAACTAAATCAATGTTTGGCAGGAAACATGCAGATATTACTGTGTAACAGGTGTTAAGAGCAATCTTTCTACGCTTTCTAATCCCCATGTCATATATCAAATTCCCCATTCATTACTGTCCATGATGATAAAGGGAATTAGTGTTCCCTGATTAGTTTTGAGCTGTGAAGATGTGTGCTTCAGTTTGCCTTAAAGCTGGATAATTCATTAGTCACACTGTTGGAAGTTCCAAGTCTATTATATCCCATAAGATATTTTCCCAGAGAAATTTCTATCCTAGTTTGTAATGCTTGTAGTCAAAATGATCAATATTCTCTAGTGTATAGCATGTTGAGTCTATTTGTTTCTTTATTTGTTTGCTTTGTAAATGTCCCATTTTCAGCTGCAATGGAGTTAATTTTCCCCTTAGTAGCTGGTACAGTGCTATGTTCTGGATTTAGGATGATAATAATGCTGATAAAACACTGATTGTTGAACAGTGTTTATCCTTAATCAGGGACTTTCCAGTTTCCCATGCTCTCCCAACAAGCAGGTGGACAAGAAGCCATGAGGGAACAGCTGGCCCAAAGTGGCCAAAAGGATATTCCACACCACAGTACATCATACCCAATATATTAACTGGGGAGAATTCTCCAGGAGAGGTCAGTCCCTTCTCAGCATCAGTCAATGCACAGTGTGCTGGCACAGTCAGGGGGTGGTGAGCATGGATATTCTGCATCCCTCATTTCTCTTGGGTTTTCCTCCTCTCTCTCATATGTTTGTCTCCCATGTTGTTGCTGATATGATTTTTATTATTATTTTATTATTATTTTTTAATTTATTTCAAATATTAAACATTTCTGATCTCAACCCATGGATTTTACTTTTTCCTGATTCTCTTTGCCATCCCAGGTGGATGGGTTTGGGAGAAAGTGAGCAGCTGCATGGTCTTTAGCTGCTTGCTGTGGTTAAAATTCAATAGTAAGGTTTTATTTATAAAAAGCTTATAGTATTTGCATTTTTAGAATGATAAACATTTCTTCTATGATTTTTTTAACCTACAATTATGTAAAGTAAATGTTGAGGTAAAATTCTTGAACACCACACAGGGTCAAACTGTAACCATTAGACACGTCAGATAGGAAATAGGTGGACCTAGTCTCAAGTTTCAGTTCTAATTTCTCAGTTGTTACTCTAAGTGGTCTACCTTAATTAACTTTATCCCTTGGAGACAACTCAGACGTCAAGAATCACTATATATCATAGAATATATATATACATATATTATAGTTCTCGTGTGTTCACCCAGCTATAAAAATAATATATAAAATTCCCTTATTTGTAATTTCAATTGTTTTATAGTGAAAACAATGTCAGATTACTAAGTAAATTCATCCTGGTGGATCCAGAATGACTTGCTTTTTGGATTTAAAGAATTACTACAATACTATGGCTTCCACTGTAATGTAGCATAAACCACAGAAATAATTAATACAATGAAGGTGCATTCTTCTTAACATAAATGTTATTACTGTTATTGTCATCATTATTATAATTGCTGTTATTATGTTACAAGACCTAAAATAATGATGACTCTGCTCTGTTAATATGTTTGATAGGAACATCTACACATTTGCTGTCCCTGCATGGCTCCTCTGCATGGTGCCAGAGCAGAGGATGGGACTAGAACAGGAGATCCACTGCAAACTACCTTCCCTGGCCTGAGACACGTACCAAAAACTACAAGCCATCACTTGCATGTACCATTACTAAACTGCAGCACAATTCATCCTAAGAAACTGACTTTTAGGAAAACAGTGTGTAGAAATAAAAAGTAAAACCTTGGAACCCCGGTGCCAAAGAACTTCTGGCCTAAACTTTACCTGATTCTTCTAAAGGCCTCTTCACACGTACAGAATATTTGCTGTGGGAATCAAGACATGCAGAGATATTGACAAAGATATGCCATAATAAAATTGCTGTTTATGACTTAGGATATCTCTGAGCCACAAATATCGGAGGTTGGGAGAGGGTTTTCAAGAGCAATCATCATATTTTCCATATTCTTCCTTAAGCATCTGCTGTTGGGAACTGCTGCCAATGACATAGACCGTTGTCTCGACTGAAGTCACCATTCTTATACTTTTGTAAGCCAACATAAAGCAGGGCTGTGATGGCATTGATAACAGTGCACATAACTAAATTATATTAAGAGGTCATGGCAGGGGTAGCAGAATTCTGGCAGGTGTGCCTGAACTAGGAACAGGGCTATTATCAGTGACAAAAATGTCACAAGAGATTAACTTGCATAGTCCCAGCTCTGTGCTAAATGGCCTGGATAGCAGCAGTTGGAAACACAGAAACCTGTTTACCAAGTGTGTGTTTGAGTGGACCATCCAAAACTACCCAGGAGGGCATTTTAGTGACAGTAAAGAGGAAGAATCCCATCAACATGAAAACAAATTAAATGACAAAAAGGGGAGTGTTGTAAACTTTTGAAAACACATAAAGAGTCAACTTGAGAAGTACAAAATGAGCATAATAGTTTGCAGTGGTGGAGACAAAGGAGAGGACAACAGAACAGCACTGAAAATCTGATTTGGCGTTGCTAGTAGTCATCCTGATGGCACTTGTCCATGTCTGATGGAGTCACTTCCTCTTGGAGGCACGAATGTGCCAGAGTGCAACAGGGAGAGATCCATACCTCAGTATGAATGATCCACGCCTCTGGACATGTATCACCTCATGGGCTGTGCTCGTGTGTGTGCTGGAGGGCAGGGCAGAGAGCTAGAGCGTGCGCACACATCCTCTGACATAGGTTGGGCATGTGTGTGTGATCACAGAACTCTTAAAGATTAGCTAGAGAAGGTTGTTTCAAAATTAGTAGGTATGTGCAGACATTTTATAAGTGTCTAGGACAATGGTGTATCTGTTGCAATTATGATGCTGACCCTAAACATATAGTTCACTGATTACCAATTAACTATGTGGCAATAAGCCTCTTCACTGCTGATTCAATTTAAAGTATGACAATTGAACAAATTTCCCCAGTGAAATCACCTGCTCCAGCTGCTACACTTCTCAACAATAAAGAATGACAGACCATAAAGAGTGATAGTGGAGCAGTATTATGACATGAAGTGAGTTCCCTTTCTGATATAGGAGCAAGTTACAAGCATTTGGGATTCTACTCTTGAAAGAATAAAAAAAAAAAGCTTGTATGATCTGCCTTTCTCTTGGGCAGAGATGACAACCCTTGGGAGGATTTTAAAAAGATATTCATGGCAGGGATGACATCAGTGTTCTCAGTGTTGAGTGTGAGGATAAACATCCCTTCCAGTACAGATGGCTGTATCAAAAGGAGTATCCACTGCATTTAAAATATAATGCAATGAACACTGCTGACAATATTATTTCTCTCCTTGAAGGTTACACAGGGATCACAGGATTCAGCTTCTGGAAGACACACGGTCAAACTGCAGTCTTAACTATAGTAAAAATGCTTTAATATTGAGGTCAGCCTAAGAAAACCTAATAAATAAGCAATTGTTTTAAGCCCAGTTCCAGAATTCATCCAATACAGTACCAATCTCGTTTCCTCTATACAGACAGGTACAGATTTGCTGATGAGGAGGAAGGGGATGGAAAAGCTCATATCCTCACTTACTAAAAGCCAATACAGCATGTAACCTGTCACACAGGAGGAAGAGAGAGACTGCACCACCATCTTCATCACTACATCCACAGGATTACACAACTCAATAAAGCCCGTGGAAAAAAAAATCTTTTCTTTGTTATTTTAGGGGTTTTTTTATGCTGTTATGTTTTAGTTATAACATAATACTGAATACCAGACGTTGTAAATTACCTGAGTAGTTCTACAGAGTTTCTTGAATATCTCTAATGTGATAGGATCAATACGACTAGAATTGTAAGAATGTGATCCTAAGCAGTTTCAGATTGAATCTAGGTATTTAGACTGTGGATCTTATAACATCTGAAGCCAACTGAATTTCAAACTAAATATGTCATGCAATCAACACTTGTAAAATTCTCCCACAGGATTTCCCTATACCTCCAATGCACTTCATTGTAACAGAAACCTTAAAATAGCTGTTTATTGTGAATTGTAAGAACTAAAAAAAGCGCCTGAAATCTTTACCCTTAGTAAAAGAGAAGGGGAAAACCTGGAAGAATGACCCAACACCGGACAGACTTTTTTATCTTTTCTCTTGAACACTTGTTTATTGTAGTAGACATTAATTATCACTTGTAAATTCTTTACACAATTTCTTATCAGTTTGTTAAGTTATTAGGTGGGACCCTTATTTATGCCATTCATACAATCAATCAGTAAGACTCATTATTCAACAGCATATTGCAGTTTGCATGGCAAATATTAATCAGTAAAATTGTATTCTGGTGAACATGTTTTGCAAGTTAAATTATGATGCACATTAATGAGGGAGTGTTTCCTGGTGAATTTTATATGTCTGTGGCTAATTTAATTTTATTAAACATAAAATCATATAATCATATATGATATATATAATCATATAATTATATAAAACTTGTTGCATAAGAATAGGTAATCATCATAATTGCATCATAATTGCAATTTAGATATTGTTCGGTTTAGCTGTACTTCTGTGCTACAGACTAGATTCTAAATAATGAAAGAACACTAGAATCAATATTATTTTTTTCCTGTCAAATATTAGGTAATATTTAAATTTTAAGTTAGCAAATTAGTTTGCTTTGTTAGGATGCATTATTATAATTAATTTCACAGCTGAAGAGGAAATTATAAGCCTGTCAAGGCTTAGCTAACACTGGCAGCTTAGACCTGCCATTTTTTCTCACTGGTTTTATCTTATTCTGACAGTAACCATAATAACTTCTGTGGAAGTACTCAGAACACTTACAAGTCAGCATGAGCAACTGGAGCAGAATCATCAGCTTCTGTTTGAGAGGTGACATTTGTAACAGAACTTCCTGGCATCTGTTGCTTCTCACATCTTGAAATATTCTAGGAATATGGAACATACAATGCTTTGCAAAAGACTTTAAATTTTCCTGGGATGTTTCTAGATGGAAGGTATCTCAGAAAGGCTTTAGTTCAACATTTTATGTAAAGAAGGTCAGGTTTGAGTAGGTAACAGAGGTCTTAAATCACTCAGGGCTCGAAAAACTTCAGAACAAGAGACTGTACAGACCTACTGGCAGGTTATCTCTGGTATTGACAGGTTATCTCAGTATTTGACTGTATTAGTGGTGAAAAGTTTTTCCTCATACCCAGTTAGAACTCACTATGTCATGTGTCTGTCATCCTCACATGACACAGTGCTGTAAAGTTCTGGGCTCTCTCTTCTTGAGAGCACTTTGTAGATCCTGGCACACTGCTGTTAGTTCCCCTCAAAGTAATATCTTCTCCAGGCCAAACAAAAGTCTCCAGGCCTCTCTTCACAGGACACATGCCCCACTCCCTGACCATCCTAGAAACCCAGGGTGATTAGGAACCACCAATATCAGGGACTTGAGAACTTTCTTGTAATTGAGTCCCACCATTGGATGTGGCATGCTAGATGTGCCGGGTGTAAGAGGAAAATCCCTCCTCTCCACATCCTGGCTGTGCCCCAGTGAGTACCTCCCGTGGCACTGTTGGCTGTGTCTACAACCAGGGCACATTACTACAATCAGTGTGTATCTACCAAGATCCCCAGGGCCCTCCCTGCAGAGCTGCCCTCAGCCAGGCAGGCACCATCCTGCACAGCTGCACAGGTTGCTTCCTGCCTGTGCCAGGACTTGGACTTTTTCTATCCCTGTTGAACTGGAAATGCTCTTTTTGGCCTACGCCTCCAGCTTATACAGATACCCAAGAAAGGCAGCACAATGTCATTCCTCTGCTAGTTATAATACATAGGCAATCACTTAAACAGCTGCTTACCCTTTCCTCACATTTTTAAGTAGAATTCTTCATCATGAATGCACAGTAAGACAACAAATGCTATTAAGTCGATTTGGAATGCAGCTACTATGAACCAGTTGAAGGAGCATAGGTTTTACTGTATTCAGTAGCATTTTTGGTCTCGGTCATGCATATTCTTAGCTTAGTTATGAGCAGTTAGCAGAAAGCCAGAAGCAACCTTAGCTCCCTCCTGGGTTTCATAGTAGTCTGCAAAAGTGAGAGTTACTTAGCATAGAGCTCATACCAGCTGTTGTCTGGAGCATTTTTGAGAACATAGCACTTCCACATGGAGTGTTAAATATGTCTAATGCACTTGCTTGGTGAAAGCTGGACAGTGCATCTAACAGAACTCTATGAACCTGAGGGTGTTTAGTTTTTGTCATTGTGAAAAGACACTGTGCATAAGTTATTTGCTTGCTACATTTGAGAATCACTAATTTAGGATCTTCCACACATTTGGTTTTTAACTTATGAAAAGTACTAAACAAGAAATTCCTAAAAGGAGAGACAGGAGGAGGAGAGAAATGTTTTCTCCTAGCTAGTGATAAACTATTTAAGAGTATTTTACTTGAAGCATGTTTTAGGCAAAAATTAAAAATGTAATACTTTAATTCTCAGACTGAATGAAGTAGTTTTAGCACACATATATGTATGTATTCCTTTACATTTAAGCAATAAAACCATGTATTTGCTGTTATTTTAAAATAGATAGGAACACTAAATTGTTAACTTTTGAAATTTATTTTGAAGTTTACTAGTGACTGGACTTCTTTACTGATATTTATGGGAGTTTAAAAAGTTTTAATAACCACAGTCATCATCTTGACATTGTTTTGGATTCAACAAATGCCTTCAGAGGTATTCATACTTTTGCAAAAGATATTACAATTTTGGTTTATGCTTTTGAGAAAAACTTTTTATTCAGCATGCCAATCAAAATTATGAATACAGAGAAACTACAAGAGCCAACTAAAATAGTATGACTTTCATTTCTTTTCAGTAATGTTGTAATAGAATTAAAATAAACAGCGCATCAATATCAGGTGGTGAATTTAGCACTTGATGTATGACAGATGTTCCCAAATTCAAAAAAGAAAGCCAAAATTAAAAAGTATCTTTCAGACACTGAATGCAAAAGAACCTCTTTCTCATGCACTGCAGCAGCAAATAGATTTTGGATGACCAGCTGGACACTGAGTAGGATTCCCTAATGGTCTTGCCTTGAGGACTTTTCTTAACAATTAAAACCATTTGCTTTTATTGCTTTTGACAGGCACAACAGTCTAGTAACAGGTGTGAGATCTGCTTAGAAGGAGAAAACTAGGGAATGAAGATGCCAAATAATCTGGCAGACTGGTCTGTATAATTTTCTTCATCATTTTGCTGACATTTCTGTAGGTGCCAAATATAGTATAAAAGTGGAGACATACTTTATATGTAAAAATAATGCCTGCTTTGTGATTTCATTCCAGGTGATCTGTTACCAAATTCTGGCTGGATTTATGACCATCTGCCGTGCAACAATGAGGCAATGGTCAGAATTAATAACACTTTAAGAAAACAAATCTAGGGAGTTTTGGGGTTTAGACCTTTCAACTGCTAATGCAACACACACCACTTAGTATTGAATAAACCTTTGTATTAGCACAAACTTAAAAAAAAAACAAACAAAACCAATGACTAGCCAAGAGAAAATAATGTCCTGACAGTCTAAATCAGAAATTATTATGTCAAGGTTTTATATTTTCAATGATAGATCTGTATTATTCTATACAAATACCTGCTGAGTTTTCAGTTATTTGATAAAATGAAACTTAGGTCTTCCAGTTATAAAGTGTATGGCCCCTTTTCAAACAGGCCAAGAGAGCAGCTTGACAATACTCATCCTTGGATGTGTCAGGTCCAATTTCAATTTCACTTTCCAAAAGTGTATTTTTTTCTCTTAAATCCCTCATCTGTGTACACAATCATACATACATAATTGAATGCCTTTTGCTTCACATTTTTAACAGGGGCATAATTTTAACCAGCATGCTGTGTGATTTATGCTAATACTGCATTATTCATGTATTCTGCAGCTGCAATGAAGAAAATAAACAGTGGCTTTCTAGGTAAACATTTATTTCAAAAATCAGAGGTAATTCTGATTTCAGCAATTTCACTAGAAAGTTGAACTTTTAGGGAATCAGCAAAGCAAGGTAACCCTTACTTTCACGAGTTTCACGATGTTCTCAACTTCATCTTAATCTTCCCTTTATCAAATAGGCTCATGAGATGAATTCAGATTATTGGTATTTTCAGGGAATTATTTTTCCAGTAGTGCTATTAGCGTATATATGTTTAACAAGTGTAATTCTGAATAATTCACCTTTCAAAGGCGTGTCAGTCATTGGTCCCTAAGAAATTTACAGGACTGCATGTAACACTATAAGATTCACCTTCCAGAGAATTCAGATGAACTTTAGTGCATTTTCTAATGGCATTCCTTGGCTTCAGAAATCTACTCTCCTTTCATAAAAACTCTTTTCTTCCTCCTCTGTGAATGCTGATGTTAGCAGCAGCAGTAACTAAAATGCAACACTACTTTTGCTGATGAAGGCAAGAAGAGAGACATCTGGCTCACAGAAGCAATTTGAGTGGATTTGTCAGAAAGTACTTTTACTGGGATATTGAAAGGCCCTTGAGGTACACTTACTGAAGAATAGGAGAAGTTTGTATATATGAAAAAGTGCCCAGAATCCATACTGGTTTTTAATGACCTCCTTGAGCCTTCAAAGCAATAAATGAACCAAACTGGATTAGATTTTGCAAGGTCTTCTAGAGTTCTTGTTGAATTTCTAGTATGACAAAATAAATGCAGGAAACTGTCATATTAGCCTTACCCCCCAAGTGTAATTTTTTAAAGGAAAATTATGATTTTTGTAAGCTGTAGACTTCATATAATACAGGCACATATCAAATTGCAGGCTTAAATCTGCTTCCACCCTGAAAAATCTCAAAACCTTTATGAATAATAATATCTTCAGTACTTCTCAGTCTCAGAGTAAAGGCATGAATCAAAGTGTTCTTAAAAGACAATTCTTTAGTAGAGTTAACAGTTTTAGATTAAAAAAAAAGGAGATGATTTCAATCCTTTCTATCATCAGAATAGCTTCAGTAAAAAAAAAAGTAAATTTTTCATTCTGTAGATAACAAGAAACCAAATTTATCCTATTTAAAAAGAATAAATGAAAAGTGTATCACCTAAAACTAAAAGAATTTCTAGTTTGGTGCAGTTCAGAATAAATAAATATCCAGAAAAATTTAGAATCACCCAGGTCATGGTTATAGAGAAAAGAGGTGGAATTTATAACACTGTTTTATTCCATATCACCCACACCAACCTGATGACTGGAAGTGGCAGGGATACCATCTTTTGATGGGCTTGCATAGGCGCTGTGCTGGACTGGGGTTGGAACCCCCAGATCTGCCGCTACTGCTTCCATTACTGCCATTGCAGAGGGAGACGGCCCCTCTTTGGGAAGTATTTTTGGGTTTTAGGTGGTGAATACCCTTTTTTGGGGTAAAGCAGTCTCTCTTCTGTACATACTCTGGTTGATATTGTTATGGCTATTGCAATTTTTCAGTAAACTGTGACTCCATCTTACAGTTTCTCCTGGTCTTTTCTCCACTAATGAAAGGGGGAAGCTTGAGTGAGTTTAATTTTAAAGTGTTTTAAACCAGCAGAGTCTTGGTCTACAAAGTCAGGATAGATGTCCAACAAGAATAGACTTGAATGATTGCAACAAATGCTCTGATTAGCTGCAAAAGAAGAAAGATTCTCTGCATGGGTTTTCTGCAATAATTTTGTTGGTTTTTTTTTTTAATCATAGAACCATAGATCAAGCAGACATTATGCATGAGCGTCAACAAGCTACTTACATCTGCATATATTGAAGATACACACCAGTTCCTACATCCTGTACATGGGCAATTGTACTGGATATTTCCTAGTGGCCTGGTATGTACAAGAAATCTTTGGTGTTCAGAACACAAATAATATCATTAAAGAATGGTTTGGATTAGAAGGGACTGTAAAGATCATCCAGTTCCAACCCCCTGCTATGGGCAGGAAGACCTTCCACTGGACCAGGTAGCTCCAAGTCTCATCCAACCTGGCCTTGAGCACTTCCAGGAATGGGGCATCCACAGCCTTCTCTGGGCAACCCATTCCAGTGCCTTGCCAACCTCACAGTAAAGATTTTTTTCCTAATATGTAATATTATCCTCTGTCCATGTTCAAGAAAAAAGAATTAGTTTTCCAAATACATATAAGAATGAGATAAAACCGATTTCTGCACTTGCAACACTGGATTTTGCAAGTGCATCAGCTTCAAAGAAGTCTGATGGAGAGGAGAAAGTATAGAAAACATACACAGCTAACACAGGTAATTGATAAACAATGGTTTTTGAGTTTCTTTTTTACAAGGAGGATAAAATCAAGATATAGCCACTCATCACAAATTTAGCTAGCAGATGTCAGAATCTTCTGTGAAGGGAGCTTCATCTCAAAAAAACTAGGACAAATATACATTGCATGTTATGACTAGCAAGAAATTTTTTAACTAAGGAGAAATGTACAGTCATCCCCAGTGAACTCTATTGTTTTCAAATTTGTAGTTTGGCTTTCAAACATTGACCTGGAAAATAAGAGCTAAAAGAGCAATAGGTAGGTCTGTGTTTTTAGCTGTGATACTAACTACAACCTGTAAATCTTTAAGGTAAGGGAAGAAATACTTGTGTCCTGTTTGGAAGCAGTTAACTGCCAATACCCTAGTGATGTTTGAGGTGATATAGACAGACCTAAGGAGTACTGATCCCATCCAGTGAAATGAAAGTATGTTGAAACCTTTGTGAAGATAGGTGCCTTAAAGGTTAGAAGTTGTGAACCAGGATTTTGATCAGGAGATGAAAGGCAGCACGTTGCTGGAATAGCTTGCAATGAGCATCATATATACAAATCATCATTTTCTCCATAATTACTGTGTTCTGGGAATCCCACAGCAATATGGATAACTCATAAACCTTTGTTTATTGCTTGAATAGTTTTACTATATCGTGAAGATTAAATGGGTTTCAGTTGCAATGTGTTCAGACTGTAGAAAATACGCAGAAAAAAGTGAGAGAATTCTTGAAATTTTATATTCTTGAGCATCGGAATTTCTTCCTCCCAATTACTATTAACAGCAAGAATTTTACTGTTTGTAAGTGGATATTTTAATTTTCATGGAGAGAGATGTCTAAATATTGCTTGGCTTTTTTCCTACATGATTATATCATAGAATAATAGAAAGACACAATAACAATTACTGTGTTTCAGTTACACTCCACGGTGCAAATTTGCTATTTCAAAATTTGCACTCAAAACACTGGCCCATATCCCTATCTATTTTCTATTTCCACATTGCATATTCTATATAAAAATGTATTTTTTATTTTAAAATTTTTCAAAATAAATTTTTGGAGGTGTCCTTTTTTACTTTTTTGTTTTGGTTTTGTTGGTTTGGTTTGTAGATGTTTATATCAAACTAATAGATAAAGTAGCCCAAGTGGTAAGTAATGCTCATTAATAAGAGCCAAGCAACAGGGAAGCATATTCATTTTAGAAGTTTACTTAAAATTTTATTATATGAGAAATTATGCTTGTATGTACCTTTTGGGACTTTTCCCCCTCCTACCAGCACAGGATTATCTACAGTGAATTAATTGGAAAAAATAATTTTAAGTATTGTTTATATTTCAATTAAATTTTTGATATTTTCATTGAAAATTTCTTGACAACAAACAACTAGAAAATTATTTCTGCAAAATCCAAATGACACAGAGTGGCATTTTATGTTGAGAGAAAAAGTGTAATTTGTTCTCATGGAATGGAAATCACTACTTTTTGTTATGGTTGCCTTCTATTTTGACATATTAGGTTTTCATTGACAGAACTTAATAATCTAGTTCACAGTGTATAACTGTTGTAAGGGACAATCCTTATGCATTGTCAGTTTTAGGGTGAAACTGGCTCAAACCATGCTTGTTTCCCTAGAAAGATGCAGTTTCAGAGTTGCTTACACACCTTCTCATAGCACCTGGCAATAAATTGTTCAGGCAAATCACACACTTGGTCTAAGTAGCCTCCATGAAGACAACTTTCTGCAATATTCCAAACCTGCTGAAAATAGTAGAAACAGAGCAATTCTGAGGCAACCTAAACATTATTGAAGTACACTCTACTGTTCCAAGACCAATTTAAATACCTACTTACAGTTATAAGGTATATTTTAAGTCCTGTAATCCAAAAGGTTTCTATTTTAAATTCTAGACTAATTATTTGACAAATACATTAGAGTCTGAATACATTTTTCCTTAAAAGAGAAAGGGAAGAATAAATTAAGTTTTGAAGTTATTACTTCAAAGAAAGATGGCAATTTGAAGCGGAGATGTTCTGATCACATAGCAATCTTCTATGATTCCCCAGTTTCAGCAGCTGGTCACAGAAACAGATATTGAGGTACTGCATAATAAAGAGCATTAAAGTTTAAAAGTTAACATAAAGACACACATACACAAAAATTTCAGGAATAGCAATCCAAGAAAGATTTTGTTATCATATTACCCTTCTGTGTAATTTTTTGAATTTTTTCTAAGTACCTTGCATTCTAAATGCAACATGAAGTATTGCAGGCACTTGTTTTGTAAGGTGTGCACGAGTGAAAGCCCTTTGTGACACACTCCTGTCTGTTTTCCATTTGGAATTGAGTTGGATAAAAGTGAACTATCAGAATAGCAAGAGACTTTCTGCTGCACACTGATTTCAGTGAAGACTGTTTCTAGAATTTCTGAATTTCATTGGCTTGAGCTGCATGTAAAATATCTGTTGCTTGATTGCCTACAATCCAAGACTGATACACATATATAAAGAAACAGGTTGCTTAGAGCACTCATTACTTTGTCTATAGTTTTCTCCACAGGAGGCTCATAAAACCATTCCATATGCACAAACATTCATCTCAGAAACAAAATATTAGCTGGCATTTACTTAACAAGACTCTGGGTATATAATCTTTATCAAGAGATTAAGTTTGCAGAATTTCAGCTCTTTTGACATATGGAAAGGCATAATACATAGGTACACTCAGTGCTCATGGATTTTGTATCCAAATTATGGCTCATTTGCCAGGCAATTTCCAACCCAGCTATTAAGACAACTGTTAAAGCTTTCAAGGTGAGAAAATGCTCCTGAGCTGTGATGTTCTACTGAAAGGAAGCAGGAATGGATTCACTGTCCTTCAGGTCTGCATGTGTTGCTGTACACAGAATCACTGTCCAAACCAACCAGCAGAAGTTTATATCCCTGAAGATGTGGATTCAGCACATGAATTGAATGTAATCACTTTCTCCTCTATACATCATGAATTTATCTTGAAAACCACTATTTACCATTTTATACTCCTGAAAATTTATTAGATCTGAGTTCTGCTCAGGTTTATGCAACAGTGATGTCAACACTGACAAAGGAATACTCAGTTTTTCAGTTTGTTTAAGTTGGATATTTAAGAACTGAGCATATAGTAATCATGCATTATTTGTTAAAAAAATGCACTAGATAAAAGAAAAGTGGTTCATACCTTCTGGTTTTCACAGCCACATAATTTTGTAACAACTAAAGACTGCTCCTTTTTGCACTTATCTAATTCAGCGAAAACAGGCAAATTTCTAAGTATGTTTTACTTTGAAGTAAAAACAGCAAAAGTCTAATGAAGATTGAAGGCAATATTGGCGAATCAATGGCAACAAAAAGATTGTTCTAAACTTAATGCATGCATTTTCATGAAGAGTTATTTCTAGTTTATGGAAGGGCAACAAATTTTTACCATGAGTCTATACTTAATTAGTGGGATAGAATTTTTTCAGATTTTACTGGATCTTGTCCAGTCTCCTACAACAAAGCTACTCTGGGACTTTTTCTTTTGAGTCAACGTTTTTATTCTTGGTATTGTTGGAAAAAACTCACATGTTGAGGTGCATTATGAAACTATAAAAAAATATTAGTTTCTCCCTAAGACAAACACACATAATTCTGGCAAATTATTAAAGGCGGAAAAGAGCAATTTTTTTCCCTGTAAGTCAGAAGAAAATGATACACCAACTTTTAGTTTATACCTAACCATTTAAAATCAAATAATGAGTATGCAGTATCATCATTTAACAGCTAAGTAAAATCAATTTAGAGACAAATTTATTGAATAAAAATAATAAAGCACGGAGATAACCTGCACTCCAAAGGATTTAGGGATTCATATAACTACACTGTAAAAAGAAAAAAAACAAGAAGACCACCAAACCCCACAGTAGGTCTGAAATTGTCTTTTAGCAAAGAAGGCAAAAAAATAAAAAATGAGAATATGGATTTAATGGGAATCACTGATAGATACAATTTTAACCAGTTGCACCCAATCCCACAATAAAAGTGACTTGCCTTTTCACAAATGTTGTTTGAAAGACTATAACAGGTTTGAGTGAAGAGCTCCTTTAATGAGTTTCAGCTAGCTGGCCTGTGAATATCAACAAGCATGGCCAATGATTTTTCTAATTCACAGAATCACAGGATGGGTCAGGCTGGAAGGGACCACAGTGGCTCATCTGTGCTGCTCCAGCAGAGCCATCTGAGAGCACATTGCACAGAGTTTTGTCCAGATGGTTTCTGAATATCTCCAGTGAGGGAGACTCCACAACCTCTCTGGGCAATCTGTTGCAGTGTTTGCCCACCCTCACAGTAAAGAAGCTCTTCCTCATATTTAGGTGAAACTTCCTTTGCATCTGTTTCTGCCTGTTACCTCATGTCCTGTTGCTTGGCACCACTGAGCAGTGCCTGGCTCCATCCTCTGACACTCTCCTTTCAGATACTGACAGTCACTGAGGAGGTCTCCCTCAGTCATCTACTCTTTAGTCTGACAGGCTCAGCTCTCATGGCTTGTCTTAAGAGAGATGTTCCAGTATCCTCATCATCTTTGTTGCCCTCCAATGGATCTGCTCCAGGAGCTCTTGTGCTGAGTAGTCCACAGCTGGACACAGAGCTCCAGATGTGCCTCACCAGGGCTGAGCAGAGGGGCAGGATCCCCTCCCTCCACCTGCTGTCAACCCTCTTCCTACTGCATCCAGGATACCATTGGCTTTGCTGGGCCACAAGGGCACTTCTGGTTCATGGACAGCTTGTCCACCAAGACCCCCAGGTAATCCTGGTTTTAAGAATTGCTTCATTTTTGTTCAAGATCAGTCATTGTATGAGTTTAATGGTGAGGTTTTCTTCCCTGGTTATTCATTTTTAGACACACAGATAACTGTATTTCATTAAGGTAACCAACACAAAGGCAAAGAATTGAAAAAAAATGTATGAGGCCAAACAATAAATAAGGAAGAAGCACCATCTTATTATGCACTTCTTCCAAATTGGTATGTTGGGTAAATATTCTTTCCCATTTCAAAAATTTTCTTAATCTTTCAAGCTCTTATTTTACACTGGGTTCTTTCTTTTTCCATCGTTTAATTTGAGCATGAAGAAAGAATAATTTTTTGTCTTATTCATGAGAGACAGAGTTTTCTTAAATTTCAAACTTTCATCAGGACACAACTTTAAACCACTTAGTACTGTTGCAACTTCAGTCACTGAAAGAAGATAATTTTAGTAACTTTTGTGTGTATAAGTAATGATAAAAATATATTAGCTAAAATTACTTTTATTAGTGTCTAAATAGACTTACCAAAGAATAAGAGTCTCTTTTTTTTTCCAGAAGCTAGATGATCTTACCTACCTCTAAAGTATGGAAGTCCATCCTTGTAGATATGCAGGGATATTGTAATTTGCAGCATTCAAGGCTGAACAGAGAAATGTACAAGTTTATTTTCACACATCATTTGAGTGGTGGTCATAGCCAAAGCTGGGTCATGAGAGTAAATGAATACATTTCATAGTACTGAACTGAGCCACTTACCTATTCAGTGAAATTCCTAGAATTTGCAGAAAGATAGGGAAAAACCGTCAGTGCACAGATATCCATACTTTCCCCCCTTTAGCATCCCCTACCTTCATGCCTACTTTTGTTTCAAGGAATCTACAGTAATGTGTCATGTTTTTCAAGCTTGAGGGCTGCTGTCTGTGAGATATCATAAGGACACATTCTTAATAGACATCTCAGAGTTCATCTATCTGAGCATTTCAGTTCAGATCAAATGTGATGTGAATGTCCAGCCTTTCCCCTCTTCCTGTATTAGGCTTCACATCAAAGTATATGATCTTCAAGAACATGACCTAGATTCTTCTTAAATAAAATGAAATCTAAAGATGTGCTTCAGAAGTGCATGAGAAGCACATTTAAATTGCTAATAGACTCAGCCTGTGGGATAGGACTACAGCAAGTCCTTCATAGCCCTGTGATATGCCGCATTCAGCAACAGGTATTTTTTCTTGTAGTTAAATAAATTGGGCAAACAGGCTTCCAAAAAGGCCCTGGAAGAGCCTTCAAGAAAACATCTATTGGTGGTGAGAAGGGAGCTCCAAAACTCATCAGCTCATACAGCAGTGTTCAGTGTCAGCCATGTGAGACACTGCTGACCTTCAGAGAGGAGCTGGAGGTGTGAACACTGTGTATTTGGGGCTTTCTGGGTACTGCTACTCCAGCCCTGCTTGATCAGCACAGGCTATATCAGGACAATGAAATAAACCAACCATACCCTGAGATTCACACCTACTACTAAGAGCAGGAAACTGAGGTGCATTTCCCCAATTACCGTGCTGTTCCAGGTTGACTCTATCCAACCACAGATTTAAGTATACAGGTAACAGAGAATTCCCATGCAGGAAGCACCACATGTTTTAAACTCTTAGTAAGACCCCCTCACATTGAGATAGATAATTAGGGGTTTGTTCTTTCAATGAAATTTTTGCTTTTGTTATTCATGTCATGTTTTACTTTCTTTCTTCCCCTTTGAAGTAGAGTCAGTTATTGAATTCCAAGATTCTTACTTTGTAGAGTTATGATACTACTGAACTTTCTCTTTCTACTGTAATAACTAGGAATTTACATAATTTGGGATTTTTCTCTTGATTTTATGTGCTTGCCTCCTACATCAATTATTTAATTTCTGTAAAGAAATGCTATGACATTTACTTGTCATTTAAATACTTTAGTTTAATACCTGGTATGGAAAAAGAAAAAAAACAAAAAGGAGGGGGTGGTTTAAAAACACCACTGAAAATCATGTGAGTACCAATATTCAGGAATTTTGTATTTTTTACTAGTGAACTGTCCTTTAGAAGACACACCTATTCTATTATGATAGGTTATAACTGCTGTCTCACACAAAGAAATTTGTGGGGCAAATATTTTAGAGTGACATCACTAACAATGAGAACATATTTGGTATCATCATTATTGCATTCATTTTAAGGCACCCATAAGGAAAAGCTGCCTAAATTTCACACGATCTTTCTAATGGAAAATAATGTCTGATATTACTCAACAGAAACCAATAATTCTTTTCAAAAGCATTTAAATATTACATGGGTTCATATGGTACAGAGTCTTTGCTTCCAAGGTTGTTTCTTATACAGCAGAATGTTTTTTCTTGTCTGTGACATTCTTTCAATTATATCTACTATCTTATTTCTGAAGTTCCCAGATGAATGGATGCATGTTTCCTACTGTTATTTAACACAAATAGGCAAAAAAATTTTGCTAGAAATAGCTAGAGTTTGACATTATGGTGAATTTCTACATATACTAAAACACAGAATTGTTAAAAATTGTGTTTTATGGTATGTGATTTTCATCTAAGAACCATAATTAAATGTGTTTTACATACTTCTAATGTCAATACTTTTTTATTGCAATTCTATTTAAAATATTTGAATTAAGAATATTTACATATTTACTTGTTCTCTGAAAAATTTCCATAAGTAGACCATTTCCTGGACACACATATCTAACAGCAGCAAATTAATTACAAAGACATAAAGAAAAGCATAATGCTATGCATAGTAGTACCTTACTTTTCAGCTTAATAATAGCTATATACTAAAGAGATTGCTAAAAGGAAACACAGGAATATTCAAGATAAATTATCTACTTGAAACATTAGAAAAAAAGTTTTGAAACAGCTTCCTCAATCTTAAATCTGTGACTTGAAGTAGCATTAAAACTTGCTATATTTCAAGCAATTTTTGATTAATTTTTACCCATGTTAAACAGAGGATACAGTTTGATTGGATTATTATGTGGGTATTTTATCTCCTTTTTGTCTTTTTTTTTCTTTTTATAACAATAATATGTAAGTTAAAGGAAAAGATTAAGTACTGAGAAAAAAATATATTAGCCTTTAAAATCAGATTACATCACTCCTGTGAGCCTCAAATGTACATTCACATACTTAAAAGTTACTAAATGGAGATTTTTAACCCCTTTTATGATAAGAAATGTTAGAAGAGGGCCAAAATTATTCCTTTAAACAATACCTTTATTGATTTTTTAGACCTTATTTACATTAAAAACTATTTTCTTTTCTTTATCCTGTGAAAAAAAAATTGCTTGAAATTTTGTCCGTTGATAATAAAGTGTTGATTTGCCTTGATGGGAACACTTCATGGATATTGAACAGTAAATTAAGAAAGGGTTTCTTAATATTTGGTAAGAAAGCTGAAGAAAGCCGACTTTAAAACTTGCTGACTATTGCTTTTGATGTTTCCACGAGAAGAAGAAAACAACTAAATGTATTTCCTCAGTAAATAGGTAAGGGATGAGAATAAAAACAAATTCAGAACATTTTTCTTGACACATTTCACCCTTGGAATAGTACTGTCGTGGTTTGAGAGGAAATGGTTTTTTTGGGATGGTGTGGTCACGCCAATCGGTGTCCAGATTTTAATATTGGCACCTGGTTTGTCCACTGAGGGCATGGATACGCCTGGGTTAAAAGCTGTGAACTCCCGCTGGAAGTTCCTTTTGAGTTCCGGTCCTGGACCAGAGGAGACCTCTCCCCTGTCCAGCTCGGAGCTGGGCAGGGGGGAGGGGAGCCATGCGGCCGGAGGGAGGTAGGCCAGGCCTGGGCCGAAGGGTGGAGGAGCATTGCACTGCGAGGGCTTCGGGCAGCCATCCCCCATTCCCCCCCCGGAGGGAGAGAGAGAGAGAGAGAGCAGCCTGTGCTTGTGATAGCGCGGCTGGAGTGAAGGAGAAGGGGGGGGTGCCCAGCAGGGCAGCCAGCCGTGGGAGTTCATGAACCAAACCAGCAGAGCCTGGGACTTTTAACCCTTCTTGGGACGATGGAAACCTTGCAAATGCTGATTCCTCCTGGAGTTGGTGAGATTGAGAAAAAGTTGAGAAGAATTCTAGGTGGGAGGAGATGATGGAGTGGCTTTTGGCTGGACTTTTCTTGGATAGCTATGGACAGAACCCTTGAGTTCCTGTGACACAGAGACTGCATTCTAGGGGGAGGCAATGGCTCAGAGCCAGGAGAGTGCAGTGATGTGAAAGTGTGTGAACAGAGACGACGGGTGAGGAGGGTTGTGGTGGTGCCCTCCGTCTTCGAAGAAGAGGAAGATGACCTCTGTTCGAGAGACCCCTCAGCCCCAGGGGGTGAAACATGGGGGGGACAGGTGTCCCAAAAGGAGAGGGACTGTGCTCTTTTTTGGAACTGGACAAAGCATCCTTAAAGGGAAAAACCCTAGAAGCAGCTCTGGTCCATGTGCAGTGGTGAGAGCACTGGACATGGAAGGAAGAGGTCACGATGGCAAAATGTTCTCCAGGCGGTGCCACACGTGACACAGAGACACGAGAAGTTTCGACTGTTTCCTGGGGAAGTCTGTGGTGCAAGAGGGACTCCTCTTTTCTCAAAGAACTGAGAATTGATTATCCAAAGGGTGGCAACGGAATTAAGAAATTTGGTGGGGGGAGGAGGAGGAAATTTGGAAGGTTTTCATCCTGTGTTCTGTGTGTTTTTTCCCTGTAGTTTTATGTTAATAAAGTTTTTTTCCTTTCAATCATAAGTTAGAGCCTGCTCTTTTCTGTCTCTGATCACATCTCACAGCAGATACCAGGAAAAGAGGTTTTCTCATGGAAGCACTGGCATTTCGCCAGGTTCAGACCATGACAAGGACAAAGATAGTTGATTAATAGAAAAGTTGTAATTATTTGGGCATGAAGAAAAGTACATTTTTCAAAAAAGTTGTCATAGCAGAATGTTACTACATGCAATTTTCTGAGGAAAGCTTACTATTTCTCTATGCTTGAGACTGGGAAACAAAGTCTTGATAGGAAGCACATTAATGGTAGGGCTCAGATAACTTGATTTAACTTTGAAACTCATTGTCTTCCCTTGAGTGAATGACACATTTAAGGCATAATGGCTCTGATTGTTCTTAGAAATATTGTGGTAGAGTTTCTTATCAATTTTTTAGTGACCTCTTAAAAAGAAGAGGCAGCATATTGCAACTTGTCACATCTTATATACTATTCACATACTTGTTTTTCTTTGTTTCTAATCAGAATCTGCTACTTCTCTGAATTGTTTATTCCCATTTGTATACACTTAGTGAAAATTCTGGACCTGTTACAGAAGAAACGCTAGTACAGAAATCAAGTATATAGACATTCACATATACCCCAAAGTGAGGCAACGTATTGTCTGCTAGAGCAGGCACTTTCTGCTAATGGATATTGGTAGCTTAACAAAAGCTACAAATAGGTAGCTTCTGCATGAACACTTCTGCATGAGACAGCTTGGAAACTCTAACAAAAATTGTTTACAATGTAGGAGATGGGGAGGGGAGGTGATGGCATAAACCATTCCAAATGGCTGGAATATTTCTCTTGTTAGGAGTAGAGATTGTAGAAACCTACATAGGTGATTTTACAATCAATAATAAGGGATGTTCCAAGGCAGATCAATGCTTCTTTCAAAGAAGACAAGATTAGATGTCAGGAGCTTCTCAGAGGAGAACTTGACCCTACAGAGCTGACAGAAACACCTTGACATTTCATTTTCCCAAAGAGAACAAAGGAACCATTCTGAAGCCAAATACCTGGCTGTAAGTTCTTCTTGAAGTTCTCTTCTTTGTGTTTGAGTATACCAACAATTTTATTAACCTCTTGAAGCAAAGAACATGTCAATGGAAGAAGGCAGCTATGGCAGTGGAATATGAAACCGTGTCTTCTGCAGAGAGTGGTTTATAGTGCTAGCCAAGAATTTGTCACTTCTGTGACTGGCTGTGAAAGCTTTGTGATTTCAAGTTGGAAGAACTGAGAATTTAAAATATTATTCTAAAATCTGATTCCCTTGAGAAGGTCCTTGCAAATATAAAATGTTAAACAAAAGTAAATACCTGTGGTCGATTACAAGAGCTAAAAATACCCATTGGTGTTCTTTAAAATCTCAAGCTGCAAATTTGGATATGACATTGGAAAACTGCCAGGCACTGAAAAACAGTTTTCTTTTAAGAGGGAATTGTCTTTAGAGATTGATCTAGTTTATTTTTCAGGAAAAAAATACTGGTTGTTAATTAATGATTAATAATTTAGCTGATACATGCTTGCAATGAATTTCAGAATGTCAATTTTAATATTTATGTATAAGATTGTCACAAGAAAGCAAAGGACTATAACTACAATTTTAGCCCTTTTATTTTGAAGACACATTAGATTTTAATCTAAGGCATATTCTGATGGTGAATGCTTCCATAATTCAATCAGATGGTAAATGTCAAGGTAGCAGGAGGTTCACCATTAGATGAAAGTGATTCAGTGATTATTAACAGACATATACTGTAATCCTGTCCTCTTGAGCACTTCGTAAACTTCTAGAATTTCCAGAACCTTAAAACTAGATACGAACACTCTTTTCTGTTTCTCCATTTTTTGGCTAATCTTTCTTTTCATGAAGGTCCTTCATTCGATCTCTTTTCCATTCCCATTCATATGAGAGTATTCCACAATATTAAAAGCTAGAAGAAAGTCTGTTTTTCAAATGTGCTTCTGTATTGGAAAAGAATACTTGCTTATGTCTGAAGAGGAATGTCATTATAATCCAAGTCTATCTTCTAAACCTAAGAAATGTCATATTGCTTTAAACCGGAGGTCAACATGTCCTGTATCCCATTTTAAATTGTACTAAAGGCAGATACTTGTGAAAGGGTAAATAACAAAGGAAGAACACAAATATTGTCTGTGAAATATATCTCCTGTCTTCAACAACCTGCTATTCAGTCTGAATTATTTGTCACCACGAATTTCTAGGTAAGAGTCTCTCTGGGTTTCTCTTCTATCAATTTATTTGTCCAGTCATTTCAAGGCCATGTAAATAAATGTGATATACACAACAGTGGTGGCAAGTAATTTAACTGCTTAATTACTGGTCAACTTATTTTCCTTGCTTTGCATCTGTCACTTGATAGATTAATTTGATTTTACCTATTCCTTTTACTGGGACCTAGAGTGAATAGTTAACATATTTTCTTTTTCGCTAAGTCCCATTTATCTCCTTTAATGAATTTCAAGCTAAATTAAAACCAAGTTTATTTAGAAACTTCCTCATATAGTAAAAAACTACATACATTTAATCAGTCTTGCTGACCTTCTGACAACCTTTATAAATTTCATTTAGGTTCAAGCAGACTGCATATCATTCGAAGTGTGAAGACAACACTAGTGCAATAGTTCCCTCAGTTTCATTCTCCTTCTTTCTAGCACTTCCTAGGATTAAATTTGCCTTTCACCTACAATCTTGAAAAAGGGGAAAGAGTGATTTCTCATTCATCTGAGATACATGTAGAATTAATCCAAAGGATCCCTGTTTTCTAATAAGTAATCTTACACAGCATGGGAGTCCATAAATAAATCTCTGGAATCATCATTAGTGGAACATCTTAAGTTCTTTTTGGTCAACTAAGAGTACTTAGCTGTTCTATTGTACTCAGACAACTTATACTTCTGACTTAGGGTACAAGTAGATATTTTGAGGAATGATATCCTAGTGGCTCTGTCATGGTCCAATTAGCTGCACAAAAAATTTCCAGCTTTTTTTTATCTTCCTTTCCAGGAGACAAGGAAAGGAAGCACCTCCAGATTTCTGCTGCTAATTTTCAGAAGAGGTGAATGACACACTGAAAAAAGTTAAACTTCTCTTAACTCTATTTGCTATAGCCATGTTTTGGAAGATACTCAATATCATTGGTCCAGTTTCCTCTGGTCCATACCCTAAAAAGGTACCCTAAAAGAGAGCTCTATCTCAGCACCCCAGAGTTTGTGAGCCATCTAAAGTAATAATATATGGTGATTAAAGAAAGTGATAGGAGCATCAGTCAGATGTGTCTATCTCACATTTAACCCTAGTTTGCAGCTCTCAATCTGAAATACATTCTGGGTGTATCGCCAACCCCACTGAGCGCCTAAGCATGCAACTATTAACTGTTGCACAAAAACAAGCTGGCAGCTCTTTTTGTAAAGTATAATGGAAAGCTTTTTTTTTTATGATTATTATTTTATAATAATTCAGAGTACAGAACTATCAAAGTAAGCAGAATTGATCTTTTGTCTGATGAATAAAAATTAATAAATGAGCCATCTCAGTTGTAACATATAAGATATTTTTAAATTATCAAGCTTAATAACAGTTGCTAAACATGACATCTAGTATTTTCCTCTGTTAATCAGTACATAGAATTTAATCTGGTTTTAATCTCATTAATTCAGAGAACATCCTTCTACTTAAAATCGTGGTCTTATGAGCATTTTATATTCAGCATCGTTTACCATATCTCTTCTAGTCTGTCTTATCACAATAGAAGTTCATAAGAGAGCTGATGGTTAAATACTCCTCTATAGCCTGCAAATCAACACTATGGTGAGAAATATAAACTACTGGCTCACACCTGGCAACTGAGAAAATCAAAACTTGCTATTATGTAACTTTGTGACAAATGTGGTTTTGTCCTCCAAGAATTCCTCTATCAATAGAAAAAAATTACTTCATTTGAGATAGCTATCTGTTTTATGTCTAGCAAAAGTCTTGGGAAGTGCATCAGTAGTTTCAGCTTGCGGACAAGCATTTACAAATAGATTGAGTTTCTCCTCCCATTACTTCATCACATTAGTCTTGATAAAAAATTTGTGGAGAATACAAGGATTGCCCAAAAGGAGGTGTAATGCAGGATTTTGTGTGGGAAGAACATTCAATTCCTTCAGCCTTTGAAACCAGAAAAAAAGTGAACAAAAGATGATGGCATAGGGCCTTACACTCACAGTTGCAGTGAGCTAATTCTCTCAACCCTTATCAAGACTCTTGTACAATCAAATAATAAAATAATTCCAGTTTATTTTTTTCACCAGAAACTGTAGTTTCAACCTAGCAGTAGGAAAGATGAAAGAGAAAAATTTTGTTCTTGAGCATATCACTGCTAAATATCCTGAGCTATCATTGGTGGTAAGGATTTCATCTGCTCTTTGCTCTCTTCCTTTGGGTTTTTTTCTGTCTTACTTGCGGATTAGCTTTCCATCTTGTATGAGTTACCAAGTCACAGGATTTACCAGCTTCTTTTCTTGTACAGGACAATGTGCTAGTTACTTGTACAACCAATATAGAGGCTTCTTATACCCATAAATTCAGAGTGTTCTTGGCAGGATGTAACCAATATTTGCTTTTTGTTGAAGATAAAAATAACATACTGAAATAGTTAAACAGTGACAATGTACAACAAAAGGTTAAATAGAGATTTGTGGTGGAATTTCACAAACAGGGTACAGAATAAGATGTGAGTGTAGCAAAATTTGCAGGATATGACCAAAGGATGTAGAAGAGACATGAAGCACACCTTGTGAAATAGAAGTCCTCCTCTAGAAGCAGCTGGAAAGATATCTGATGGACACAAAAGAAGCCTTTGTCTTGAAATGAAGGTAGTCTCTATGAGGACCTGATAAGATCACACCCTTATTTTTGTGAAAGGGGACAGGACTATAGAAAAGTCAATATTAAATGAGAAAGGATGGGGAAGAAAGATGATACCCACTCTGCTTCATGTTTACCTCAAACCTGATCAAGGACCACAGCCATCAATGCTCAACTACACAGCTCAAAGGTACTGTAGATTCACAGCTGTTAAATCTCCATATTCTCTCCAGCCTTCTAGACCTGTTTTGACTCAGAGAAACACAACTGTCTTCTGTAATTAAGGTACATTCAAAATTTGAATTTGCACAGTAGTGTAACAATATCCTTTAGGTTTATTCTATATTCATTTTCCAGTAACTTCTAATGTACACTTTGAATTGCTGCTGATTATTATCCTTGTATAACAGGCCTTTCTATTGTAGCCCTTGATCTCACTCTTGAGTGAGAATGATAAACTCAGAGAGAATAATTTTATAAATGAATTAGGAATGTTACCCCCTTGTGTGCATGACTTGACCTTTATTGATACAAAATATCACTTGCCATTTTGCTGTCCAATCACACAGTCTCTTAAATGACCTTTTGGGATTCTTAACCATTAACCCTTTTTTACCACCTTAATTAGCATAATGTCTTTATGAAAACCACTTCAGTAGTTTCTCTCTTTCCTAATATTATTTAATATGTTGAACATTACATCTGCCAGCCAAAGTTCCTGTGCACTGCTTAGAATGACCTCCTTTTACTTGAAAGAAACTTCATCCTGTTCTCTGCTCTAAACTATTTTGTAGTTGTGCCAAGATTTTCCCTCTGAAAAAATAATTGCTTTGACAGAGAAATATATGGTCTGGGAAAATTCAGGCAAATATATCATATCATATCATATCATTGTTAACATTGGAAAAGATCTGTCAGATCAAGTCCCACCATCAGCCCAATATGACCTCCATGTTCACCACTAAACCATGTACTCAAGTGTCATGGCCACATGTGTTTTCTGTGCTTACATGGATGGTGACTCCACCACTTCTCTTTGGGTACTCTGTTTCAGTGCTCAACAACCTTTTCCATTAAGAATTTTTTCCAAATATCTAATCTAAACCTCCTCTGGAGCCATTTGATACCATTTCCTCTCCTCCTGTCACATGTTTCTTGGGACAAGAGACTGAGTCCCACCTGACTACAACCTTCTTTCAGGTAGTTGTGGAGAACAACAGGGATTAGTGGTAGACTTGGCATTGCTGGGTCAATTCCCTCTGTGTGACATCAACACAGAGGCTTAAAGAGTCAGAAACTATTAAGCTGGAGTTTTGGACCCTTACAAAAATGGGAATCTTGTTGTAAAACAGAAAAAAAATATTGTGATTGGTAATATATACAATTATACAAAGGCTTTACTCCAACTTTGTTTCCAATGGTTTTCCCCTTCTCTTTTGCTCATATTTCTTTCTACTTTGCTTTAAAGTCAGAGCTTATAATGGCCTGTCAGGAACAAAAGTCCTCTTTATACAAAATTTGGAAAGAGGATAACAGAACAGATGACCATGTTGAAACAAGCATAAAGAGAATGAGGGGAAGTGCAGTGTTCTTTAAAATGGCAAGGCAGACAAACACTGGTGACCTTCATGCAAACTGTCTCCAAAGTCGGTGCAGTTACACCAGAATGTTTATTTTTAATTTTGTTCTCTAATAAAGCAGCAGCATTTTCCAATCTCAAAAAAGTCATCTCTATTTACTCAGCTGTATTATTGCTATTAATCATTGATAGATTCATACAATGTTTTACAACTAGAGACGTATTCTGTACCTAAAAGAGTTTAGGAGCAGAAGACAAATTATATACTGATAAAGCAACACCTGAGAGATTCAGGAGATATTACAACAGAAGAAAAAAAATATGTTTCCAATGAAGTTTTTTCAAAAGGGATTAAAAGAGAAGGAAGTTTTTTCAGTAGAGAAAGACATTACTTAGTAATAATTACCTAAATATTTCTGTAGTTGACTGGAAAAGTTTGCTCAGGTCAAACAAAAAAGCTGGTAATTATAAGTCCAACAAAATCATTATCCTGCAGTAAGTCGAAGAGGAAAAAATATTCCCATTCAATCTTATTTCTCAATTTTGTTCTTATTCTCAATTTTGTCTCATAAATAACAGTGAATGCTACTCTGACAGTCTCAATGGCATACTATGAAATTATTTCTATTTCAATTTATGTCTTTTTCATTCCACCATGAAAAATTGTCACTACAAAAATGCTGATCTGTCTAGCAATTTCTTGAAAGTTTTTGTTTGTTTATTTCCTTGAATTGTATCACTGTCTTTCTAATTTTCCACTTTGTCAAGTCTTTCTAATCATCATCGTAATTTTAATATTAGGAAAAAAAGAATAAAAAGAGATTATTAAGTTGGTTGAGTTTTTTTTTTCTTCTTGTTAATTAGAGGAGGTGTGAAGCAGACTCAGAGGTAAAGTGCAAAGGACTTTTTAGTTTGGAATTCTGTGATACAAACAGAATTCAGGACAAGAAGCACAGAAAATTAAGTGCTTCTGTTTGAAATGAAGAAATATAAGAAGCTTGTAATAGCATCAAGATCTGAACTGTAGTAGAGCACAGACATCTTGAAAAAAAGGTTGTTGCAGATGTACTTTTGTTGATTTGTTACCCTTTCTTGCATGTTAAAAATTACAGCCATTTCTTAAATACAGGAAGTCATCACCCTTTCCTAATGCAGAATATTTATTTCCCAGCTATTTCCTTTTCACTCACACTTCAGGTCACCTGTTCTTTGGAGAAACTTCAAAACCACTTATCTTCTGAGAGTTCTGAAGTCTCCAGAAATTTTGAACATAAGTTCTCACAAAACTTCGCTTGCTCAAAAAAGCAAAAATCAACACAAAACAGAGACCAAGAGGAAATATATATCTCTGAATAAAAACAGACACATAAATACAGATTTTAGAGACATACAGAAAGTAGTTCCCTTAAACAATCCATCATTCAGTATAGAAAAAAACTACAATCAAATAGAGTGGGCTATGGATTGATTCCTTCACTTGCAGTTTTTGCAGCAAATGCTGCAAAGTTCGTGAAAAACGAAGTTTCTTATAAAGGAAATTTCAAGTTCATTTTCTATGGAGATCTATCCTTTCCGCTAAGCATGTGGAAAGTGAGCATGGATCTTCAGTGAAAAATGTCTGAATATCACAGTAGGACAATGATTTTTTTTATTTTATAAGCTCAATACTACACTGCCTGAAGACCGAGTACTGGAATCTCCCCCCAGATATTTTTTATTAGTGTAGTTTGAGAATAGGCTCATTACAGCACATGTACCCATAAGCATCTTTAATTTTGCAATCAAAAGGCAGTGGTTGTAAGATTTAAGGTAATTACACTATCGTAAGAGAAGACAAGAATATGTTTAGACATCTCTCCTCCATGTTGTTCCTAAGAGTGAAGAAGATAAAAAAAAAAAATTAACAATAGATTTTCCCTTCTTTAAAATTCTGTGGATAATACCATCTGTTAAAAAAGAACACATCCTGTATCAGCCAACATAGACATTAATAAATCTAAGCATATCCCTGGGAAACTGTAACAGCTAAAATGATTTTTCTGAGGGGTTTTTTTGTTTGTTTTGCCTTTTTATGGTTGTTGTTTTTTGGGGTTTTTTGTTGATGGGATTCTTTTGTGTTTTGGTTTGATTTCTTAAGGTTTTTTTTAAGAGAGTATTAATGTACTTTAAAAAGCCCTTCTTGTTTTCTGAAAGAAATTAGCCCGTTTTGACTGTAATTGAACTTTAGCCTTTTTTTTTTGTCTTCTGTCTTTATATATGAAGCTCAGCTCTGTGCTGTTCCTGCAGAGTTTGACCTTGCTTCCAGAGATCATACAGTTTCTTTTGCTGTTGGTCTCCACGTTCAGCCAAACTGGTCTGCTTTCCTACTTGCTTAGGACACAGGGGAATTACTGACTCATGTGCCTCTCAAAGGTTGTTCTGTGATATTGACCAGCATTTGTGGACTCCTAAGCACTCAAATGCAGATTCCCAGAGTACTCTGCTATATAGCTCTCTGAATAGCTTAGGATTTGCTCTCATGAAGTCCAGGACAGTAATTCTTTTGTCTTTTTTTGTCATTGCACTGAAAACTTTAGACTCAAGTATTTCACGATCACTGTGGCTAAGACAGACACCTACAATCACATAGCTCCTTATTCACAGGCAGAGAATCTCAGAAGGCATCTTTTCTAGCTGGTACTTCAATTACCTCAGACAAGAAATTATCTGCTACAAGCCTGAAATGTTTCCAAGACCTGTTTATCAAAGCAGTGTGATATTTCCAGTTGTGTCTGGGAAGCTGAAATTTCACACAGGGACAAAAGCTACAGCTGCTGAAATTTCTCCAAACTGGCTGTAAAATAACTCATCAGTGCTTACATCCTGGCTGAGTGATCAGTATTAAACATCCCCTACTACATCTCCTTTGTTCTCCATCCCCCTGATACTTACCCAGTCTCTCAACCCCAACAGTGTTAACTGTAAGAACTCTATAATCAAACCTATCCCTTACATGTAGCAAGACACCTCTAACTCACCTGCCCTGCCCACCCTGCCATGCCAGTACTCCTGCTGTGAGATTCATGACAACAAATTTCACTGGTACCAGTATCATACCTCTTTTATATATGTAAATATATATAAACCAAGATGACTGCTGAGATTAAATATTCTTGATGTTCTGACAGAGCTTTGGGGAAAGTCCCAAGAGGAAGAGTAAAATGTATCCAAATATACATTCCATAAAAATAATTTGAGACTGAAGTTCTTTATCATTTTTTGGTTTTTTTTTTTCCCTCCTGCCTATGATATTTCCATAATTACAGTTTTCTGACTATTCCTTTTTAAGCACAAATTAACTCTAACTTTCAATGTTGAAAACTTCTGTGCTCATTCTCAAAATATTATTTTTCACAATATCTTGTGTAGTTGTGTTTTGTGGCAGAAATGTCATATATATATGCTATATAATATACTTATGTGTCATATGTATATTACTAACTAGTTTAGCACTAGTCATTAGCAGCACTAGCATTTGGTCAAAATGTAACAATAACTTCTTGTTGTTGTTGTTCATTTTGCCAGATATTTCAACTTAAAAATAATTAGACATTTAAAGTCCAAGTGCTCCAAGTGTTTTAATAGAAACTTTAGCTATTCAGCTTTCACTTGCACAGAAGTGAACTATATATTCCTGGAATAAGTTTCTTATCAATTTTTGTTCATAAGAACATGAGACCTTTCTACAATTTTTAAATTCATATATGATTAAAATTACTCTATGAAGTATCCAACTGTTTCTATATTGAGAAAGAGGTTTTTTAATCCTACCTATACTTTTTTTGCTCTGTTTACTTTTCTCAAATTTCTTCATCTTCCGGTAACTGAATTTAGACTGTGAATGTTGAACAACTGCCAATTGTGTTAGGCAGAAAAATTTTAAAAATTCTCAAAACCTTCATAGTGCTGATACTGGCCTTTTCAGATTCACTAAACTTCTCCAGCAAAAAGAGTAGAAGTCTATCAATATATTAAAACAATCTTGATTGAATGAATGATAGTCAGTACCTGTTGTGCAGCTAAAAATAATGCAACAAGAAAGGCAAGGGAAAAAATAGAACTTTTGAGTTTTACCCTGAGAGACATCCTTAAAAGCCTGGTTTCTGGGAAATATGGTGGGTGCTGTGAATTTATTTTGTGAATTTGCCTCTGACCTTCAGTAGAAAAGAAGGCTTTGGAATAATACTCCTAACAGAATTTTTAAGACATCTGATGCTACCCCTCCACCCAACACAGAAAATGTATCACCCAGTCTTCTAATAAACTATGAGTCTCTTGTCACTGAATTATAATATCAGAGGAGATCATGTCATAGCCACACACAGAGATTGTGTAAAAAGTGGGGTTAAAAGTTTAACTATCCTGGGGATTGAAAGGGGAAGTACCTATTTATTAAGTCTAATTACACAACAGGTAAGTCCTTTCGTTCTGGTGAAAGTACAAATGGAATACTATATGGTTTTTTCCTTACAAAAAACTTCAAAAACCTCTGTGGGTATTTCCTAAAACTCACAGATACAACTTTTACCATTCTATCATCCCTAGTGAAAGGCGTTGTACTGACTTGATGGTGCTAAGTTGCAGGATCAGGTCTATGCTGTCCAGAGACAGTTTTAAGGTGCTTTAATGGTGGTAACAATCCAGAGACTTTCATCTTGCCTGCTTCACTTAGGTCTGTAGATAACTCATCTGGTAAGGTCTGCTTTAGGTTGCTTAGCAAAGGGTGAGAAGTTGTATCAGGCAGAGCACACTATTACACAGGGGTATTGAGCTTTAGCTGGAAGTCAAAGAGAAGGAAGCAGAATATATCAGGTAACGTAAGAGATAAATCCAAACAAATGCAAAACTGAAGAGGAGAAATGTCTCATTACAAACCCATCCATCTTCATGTAGAGGGCTTGGGACAATGATGATTGATTTTAACCCTGCACTCACCCTTACTCCTCTTGGGAAAGACACATGTTGTCAAACTTAGGACCCAGAGGGACAATGGAAAAAGGCATTTACAAAACTGGGGGAAAAGGGGCAGATAATAAAAACTGTACCTAAACCAACTGCACATTTATAATTCAGGAGGCATTTCTGTACAAATTTGGACTGTTTTCAAATTATTGTACTGAGATTTGTATCAACTCTTGTATTATGATAAGGCTGTTAAAATTTTAATTGAACTAAGAGCAAATTTTTAGGTTGATTTACAAGGTGTGGGGGTTATTTGCCCCTTTCAGGATTTTGGGAAATTTTTGTAGATATTGAAAAAATTTGTTCATGTGCAAATTAAACACTAAAAATGTCATGTAGTTCATCTGATATTTTTTATGTGGCCAGTGAGGGTCATACAATATGCCATTATGTACAAGATCATGGAATACCAAATATGTAAAATAATTGCTCTACTTGCTGTATACTAGTCAATAGTAATACATAAGGCTGCAAGAGTATTGATTTTTTTTTTAAGAAAGCTTTCTAAGGATGGGAAAGCTTGTTGTAATGTGGAGGGGAAAATAAATTAAAACCCAAAATTGTGCATTCTAATTTTATGGTAGCATAATAGATTAAAGAATATGATTCTTTCATAGGTCTTGCACAATACAGACTTCAAGACATTACCATCATCTGGGAAACATGCAATGCTTTATTTAGCTGTGGGAAAATTATATAAAAGAACAAAATATCTATAGTGAAGCATTGCTCATAACTTTAATTTGACATGGCAGGAGTCAAAAATATTTAACAAAATCTTAAGAATCTTTTCAGAATAAGAGCATTTTTATGATTTAGCATTGTCATTAGTCTCACCATCAAACCCAAGAGTTTGAAAAGATAATTTTCCAGGCGTATTTCAAGTCTAGCCTTAAGTGTTATGTGATTGCAGTTTCAACATCTTTTACCTGGAGAAACAGTGAAGACTGCATTGCTATTTTGACCTTTTCAGCTTTCTGTGATTCGGACAACCACCTCTGTTCTTTACAATTGCTTGACCCTGTGAGTAACAGCAAAAATCTCAAAAAGGTCAAGTCAGCATAGTTTGTTCAAAGTTCAGTTTGACAGAATAGGCTAGGCATTCAAACCTAGATAGAATCTCTACCATAAAAACATTTGAAAGAACCTCTACTACAAGTAGCATCACAATATGTCCCCTGGAGTGTTAAACAGGTTTTGGTTGAAAACAACAAAAACATTTCAAGCCCTAGTAAGTGCTTTGCATTCCCACGGAGAGTCTGTAGTGCTGATCCAGGTAGTGGAATTGTGCCCATGGGTTACACTTTTATAAACAGTTCTCCACCCTGCAAAGGCTTCCTGAATAATAAATGGGGAGAGTAAGTTATAAAAAAAAATTGAATACCATGTAATAAAATAGCTTTTGGATTAATTTTTGTTATGCTGATATCTAAGCATAGATATTTATATATATATATATATATACACACTATTATATTATTATACTATGTTTTTATACATACTATTAAGTCCATTCTTAGACATTGAATTTCTCTTTTTTTTCTTTTTAATGGATCTGCCCCTGAACTCTAAATGAGAGCATACATATCAAGATTCTTATTCTTTCATATAATGCACTACAAATATAGGTTTAGTCCAGAAGTAAAGATACAGATACTCTGATTAGTGAAATGTGACTAATACAACTAATACAAAACAATCTTTGTTTAGGATTCAGTCAAAATTTGAATATCAGTGCAAGAAACTAAGGCTGAATAAACCTTATGAACACATCTATCATTCCTGCTATCCATAATGTCTGTGTGGACCTTGTGGGTCCTAAAGGCAAATCATCTGTAATAGGAATTACTTTTTATTTAATGATTGGAGGCAGGAGAGATACAGCTGGTATCAGAGTCGAAGAATGAGCCTGAACAATGCCTAAGGATGATTTTCCCCAAGAGGAATCTTTCAAACTACCTCAAAGTTTTTCTGAGGGACAAAAAAAAACCATTGATAAGAATGTGAAATGTTGAAGTAGAATATTCATTCCTTCCTAGTTACATCTTAGCACAAATATGAGGCAATGTTAGTTGTTATCTGCATCAAGTCCATTAAATCTTGTAAGATTTCTTTGGGCTTGTACATGGGAACTCTGTGCCCTGGCAGAGTGTGAAAAGAACTTCTATCCCTTTCTGTGGTACTAGTGAGGCCAGGTAAAAAACAATGTAATGTTTTATAGTTCCATTTTTTCTCTTTTGTTTCTTAATGTGGAGCATAACTATCATAGTAATAGTTGATGCAAAGGATTTAAGAATAAAATTTTTTCAGCTATACTTCCCATATTCTGAAGTTTGGCAGCTGCATGGCTTAGGCAATAGGAGATTTCTCAGGGTGCCTATTTTGGAAAAAATGTGTACCAGCATTTTCCTTCAAGTATATCCATAAGTACATGGGCTCAGACCCTGAAGAAATAGCTCAACCAAATCTTTATAATACCACATTGAACCCAGAGATGTGGGCTAAAAGTAGAATTCAGAGACTTTTTAAATCAAGCATAAACAGGCTTTTATGCTAGCTGTTGCGAGTTCTAGTTAACAAAGCTGAGTGGCCTTCTTTCTAGCGTGCAAACTTTTTCTCATTAGGTATTCTCTTACTTCTTAAAGGCATCCTTATTAGATATTAATGCTGGTGCGTGTTTGTTTGTCTGTTTTGACTTATGGTACATCTATTATATGTTCTGTTTTGTTAAAAATGTATGGCTAACCAACAGAGAAAAGAGCTGTCTATTTTGATTTCTTGGATCATACAGATTTCTCTGCAGGGAAGGGACACTAATTTATATATGAGGCATCAAGCAAGTACATCTGGAATACAGTGAACAGAGAAAGAGACAGAGGGGGAGAAAAAAAGCTCCCGTGGCAACAGAAGAATAGAGCAAGAACAAGAAGCAGACACAAAGAAAGTGCTGTGAGGCTAACAGATGCACAAAACTAGGCTTTTAAAAACTCTCCAGGGGCAAGCACTTGAAAGTTTATTTCTAATATTTACAAGATGGATAGCAGTGTTCCATCAATTATGGCATTAAAAAGAAGAAACTTCTGTTCAGCAGATGTTTCTGCTCTTGATACTCAAAGAAGATAAAATCAATGTTTCACATTACTGTAAACTAATTAAATGTAAAATTAGAACACAGATTTAAGACTGAACTAAGGAATAGCTAATCTAGAAGTCAACTGAGGTTTTTAATGATCTTAAAACAAAAAACTCCTCTTTGACTTGGAGAAGACACCATGTTGAACTGTTGGCCTCTCAGAGTCATGTCCAACTATGTTAATGGTAACATATCCTTGAAAAAACTCCAACTGCAGCATTTCTCTCAGCTTTGTGAAAATTGGTGCTTTCATAGTTTCTGTAAATGGCCCTTTAGAGACTAGTTTGTCCTATCAGGTTCTTCAGGAAGTAATGTATTACTTAAAGCATTTAGCGGGAAACTTGAACCAGTTTTCCTTTACAAGGACTTACATGCTTGTAATTCCTTTTTATTGAAAACAAAGAGAAACATCTTCTGAGAGCATCTGTCATGGTGGTCACTTAAAGTCTGTTGAGAAAATAGAGCATGTTGCAGGATGATAGACATCAAGCATAAGCAGATATATTGAGACTGGTTTTCAACACTTAAGATTTAGATATTTTAAGGTTTTTCTTTACACATAAAAGTCTTCATTTATCATTAAAAATTAATCAATGGTTTATGGGAGAAAAAATTACCTTTGAAAGGCCAATTTAGATATATGTTACTTATTAATAACTGGTAAGGTCATTATAACAAGAATCACAATTTTTATTGCTGACTAGAAAACTCAGTATGAAATAAAATATCTCCAGCATTAAGTTTTTTTTTTTTTTCCTTTAGCAAAAGAACTCAATAAACCTTTGTTCAAGTTAGTAATTTCCAACAAAACAAAAATAATATATTGGTCCAATGAGTTCCTGTAGATCCACTCCATTGCCCCACATATGAACACCCACATCTAAGACTGTATATCAGAGAAACAGTAGATATGTTTTGTTTACAAGCTGTCTAAGTAACCCCACATAGTCACTGCTTGTGGGAGTAAACTTCTACACTCAATGGAAACATATGAGTAACAATGCAGCGTAAGCACTCTGTAAAATTCATGCAGCAAAACCCCCAAGTCCATAGTGAGCAGTAAACCTCTGAGTCTGACAGGTAACGAAACAGTTTTTATATAGGAATTGATATGATAGAAGTGGACTTGATATGATAGAAGTGGAATGTGGGCAGAGCTTAAAATACATGCATAGTTGTGGACATTCACAACACATACTGTTTAGAGGACAAAAGGGCAAAACCAGAATATTCTGGTTTGCCAGACAGAGGAAATGTTGACCTTTCTGTAGCAGCTCTCTATTTTTAAAAATTCTGGCTTATAAGCAAAGATCTGGTTGGGGATGTGAAGGTTGAAAGCAGCCTCAACTGCAGTGACCTTGAGTTAGTAGATTTCAGAATCCTGGTAAGAGAGGGGAGAGCAAAAAGCAAGACTGGAATTAAGGAGAACAGATTCTGGCTTCTCTAAGGATGCACTGGAAAATGTCATGTGAGATAAAGCCCTGGAGGGAAGAAGGGTGCTGCATAAAATTCAAGGATTGGCTCTTGCAGGTTCGTGAGCAGTCCACTCCAATGAGCAAAAGTAAAAACTGCCAGAAGACCTGCATGAATAAGCAAGGAGCTCCTAGCAAAACTCCTTGCTCAAAAGTTTTGAACAAGGAATAATACAGAAGGTAGAAGCAGTAACAATTATAGACTATAGAGATACTGTTTGAGTATGGAGAGACAGAGTTAGGAAAGCCAACACCCACCTGGAGATGAATCTGGTGAAAGATGGCAAAAGCAGAAAGAAAGAATTCTATATATATAAAGAGAAGTAACAAAAAGAAGACGAGGGAAAGCATGAAAAAATTGCTAAATGGGTCAATAATCCTGTTGACACAAGACACAGGAAAAGCTGAGGTACCAAAGGTCTTCCTCACCTCAGTTTTTAGTAGCAGAACCTGCCTTCAGAAATTCAAGGACCTAGAGAAAACGGATGACTAAACTGATAACTTCTACGACTCTGTTACTGGCTTGGTAGATGAAGCATTTCCTATACAGAGAAGCTGATGGAGAATGAGCATGATGGGCTGGATGAGCAGACAATGTGATTAAAAATCTGCCTGGACATAGTCTTAGCCAGTCTGCATTGGGTCACGCTGTTTGAGTAGGGACTTTTTATCAAATGACTTCCAACTGTCCCTGCAAAACTTAATCATTCTTTATGCTGTGAGCTGCCTGATGTGTAAACAGAAGACCTCACCTGTGTCTTCTGCTGTGAGCATTGCTGTTACTCTTCTTCTTTATCATCATCATCGTCATCCTCATCATCTTTTTTCAGATGAATCAAAGCAATCAAGAATCTCAGATTAAAACCAGAAAAAAAACCCCAGGTTTGATTGTCTGTTTGGACCCCTAAATAAAGAATTTGAGATCTTTCAGTACAGTATATATTTCCAAAGGCTGCCTTGTTAAAAACAGTAGGTTTTTCCTTGTTTTTTGGGGTTTTTTTACATTATTCCTTAGAATACTTTTCTAATTCCTGTTGTCAGCTACATTCTTCACTCACACATAAATGTGTGTTTTAACTAAAGCATGAAAGAGTCTTTTGTCATACCGTGACTTCTTGATGGAATTATATTAAGAACTCATGCTGTGTGTGTTTGCAATTAAATATTTATTCTTGTTTAATAGCTCTTATAGGAGAAAAATTGCTATGATAGGAGAATGATCTAATGGAGATTAGGAGTTTAAAACAGAAATCTGCCATATCAAATCTGTATCAAGAAACTAGCAAGAAGCAGATAGGTCATTTCGGGTAAGGAAATTTACAGTGTTGAACCCACAGGTAAGTGTTACTGATGCTGGGAAAATTACAGCATCTTCCAGTTTTCTAATTAAATATATATATAATATATAACATAGATTATAGAATACATATGTACATAGAATATATATACACTGTGTGTGTGAGTATGTGTGTGTGTGTGTGTGTATGTGTATATATATATATACATATATATATATATATATGAGCCAATGTTGCTAAAACAATTTTCTTATCAAGACATGTTAAAAATAGGAAAATTTGTAGCAGAGTATTGTGAGGTCCCTAACCACTGGTGATACTCTACTCAAAGAGCATGACACACTGCGGTTACCCTTCAAAATAAAAGGAAAATGAGCAAGCAAATTTTCATTTGGAAATAGAAATGAAGACTTACTGAATTTCTCCTCTGACAGGAAACTCACAGTTTCACACCTCTCTGGAGAGGCACTCCCAAATAAAGGCTTCCGCTTCGTGTTTAGTCTGGTGGGTAATTTCTCTGCAGAATATGCCAGTCTGTATCACTTCTCCCTGCAAGACTAGTTATTTTGGCCTGAAACTGGACAATGAATTGTGACATTTTTTCTTCCCGATTTTTCCTTATTCAAAGCTTCAGGACTATTCAGTGTCAGCTGTTAGGAAACATATTCAATGGTTCAGAGTCCTACTGTGTCCCGACAGTCATGTGATCTCCAATGTATTCTTTTTATTTTGGCTTAGACTTACAACAGGTAGGAAGCTGGATTTTTTTTCTGTTTTCCAAGCCAAAGAACTAGCTGGCAACAAAAGCTTTAAAAAAAGAACATTTATCAGTATTTTAATTAAACATTTTTAAAATTTTTTCTCAGATTAACAAATCTACTATAGGATGCAAATGAGCATATATCTTTTAATAGTCAGTACTAAGCCTTAGTAAAGAAAAAGTTTTTTATTTAAAGAACCCAAAAACCAAAATACCTAATTTTTTACTAACTTGAGCAGTGATGACATTCAGAGTGTAAAAACTACTTGAGTTATACTTCCCATTTTGCCTGGAGGAGCCTGGAAAGATATGTCTTACCCACTTAGCCATCTTTTAAAGGGAGACACAAGAAAAGGTATTTCTGTGGTGTTACGTTAAATGAAAGCTCAACGTGTGTAAAAAAAAATTGTACATCTTAAATATCTAGCTGCACCTTCACTTTTATATTATTCATAAAGCTGGAAAAATCTCATGTAATCCAAGAGTCTCCAACAATTTAGTAGACTTAAATTGCTTTTACTTACAAGTATCACTGACAGGATAGGTGTTTCACATTTTTTATACATTTTGGGGTTTTATTTTGTTCAGCCTATTCATGTGTCCTGAACAGAATGAACACAGTCATAAAATCTGAGTTTACCTTGCCACTGTCACCGGTAAATTTTTTCTGCACTCAGAAGACAGACACTATTAATCCTGTATTCTTTCCTGTAATAGTCTCCCAGAAGCCCTTTCATTTGCCAGGAGCACAGTTTTTTTCTTGTAGCAGAGAGCAGCCTCTCACTACTGTGCAGTTCAGATCCTCTGTTTCTGTGTGGCAGCATCTTCAATTCATGGTCAAATGACCGCTTACCTTGTAAATTAAATTTCCACAGTCCATGTGGTTCACATTGTAGCTTATTAGTCAAGAAACAATTATGTCATCGTGTGCATCACCGAGCTAGCACAAACAGAGACACTTATACCCATGGGCTCAGAGCCAGCTCATGAAAAGCAATTGTGTGAATAACACTACTGTATTACAGATTCAGTGCTTTGTGAAGAGCTGGACACCTAGCAGCAGCACCAAAGTGATGGAACAATGTGTGCTGTAAGGAAAGCTCCCTTTTAAAAAGCATACACTACTTGAACTGATTGAAAAAGATGTGGGTGAGGGAGGGACAGATAGAAGTAGCCATATTTTTCTTTGTATGTAGGAAATATTCTTATGCTAAACTAATTCTTGTAGAGATTTTGAAATGAAATACAATCAAAATCTTTATAAGTAAGGAATTATAGATATACTTAGAAATTATCTGAAACTGGGTAGTTTTGTCCTGCCCTTTTTTTTCTTTTAGTATCTACTCTTTCAGCAGCACAAGCTCAAAAAAGCTATACATATATGTGTAAATGTATAGACACAGACATACATGTATATGTGCATATAGGCGCACACACACACATATATACACACACACACACACATATAAATACACAGCCCCCACCTTTTCAAGCCCTTCAGGCACAGCTGCATTTGCTTTTTCTTTTTTGTCCATCTTACTGACATTAAGATCACTGTAGATATACAATGTATATATACCATGTATCTATACAGAGGGGTATATATTCTTATGCAGGTATTCACCCAAAATATATATGAAAATGCATAGCTGCACCATGGTAGAGTGAGTAAGTGCTGTTTCCTTCTTACAAATAGGGTTTAAAACTTTCAGAAAGAACAGTAAAATCATGCAGTATTGGTAAAAACTTCAAGAAATCTTGAAAATATACTTGGGGATGCCCAATCTTGACAAAAGACACAAACAGACAAGTCAAATTTGTTTCCTAAACCTCATACTCAAAGATCCTGCAAATGTACCTGTTCCTGGGCTTGCCATAGCAGAAAATTATTTTACAAACTGCAAGATTAGTAAGATATCTCTGGGCCTAGAAGAGAAATGCCTAAGTGATCCCCTTAGTCAAGAATCAACTTCAGTTGCAATTGAGTTTTCAAGAACTGGTTCCGAAAAAAAAAAAAAAAAAAAAAAAATTATTTCTGACACCACTGGTGCCATCCTATCTGAGTGCCAGAATACCCCTGACAGAATGGGCATGTCTGGCCATGTCAGCAACCATTATTGTGAGACTCGGGTTTAAGAAATGTTGGTATATCTGTGCTGGCACCCTGGGTTGTTTTACACATGCAGTTTACCAGCACCAAAAGACTTCAGAAAGTGCCAAAAATATCAATAGTTTCTTTGGCAGAGTCATACTATCCTAGTTACTTAAATAACTTCCCAATGGAATGAAGCCTTATAACATTGTCAGATATCATTTTATTGCTAAGCTTAATTTGAAGACTTACTTTGCAACTGCTTTAGTCTTTCAGATATTCTATAGAATGATGTGTTGGAAAGAAAAACCCAAACCAAGCAAATAAAAGCAAAGCCTGAGCAAACAACAACCAAAAGTTTAATGACTTCTTTAGCTTTAACTATACTGATCTGCCAAATTTTAAATCTGTAGTGCATTACTTATATATTAAACTCAGCTCTTCCAGGAAGTCTTTTGATAGTATAATCCAAAGGTTTATAAGAAATTATACAAGGTTTGACCATTTCTCTGGAAGAACTTTGAGCAGGAAAACATCACAAAGAATTGTTTCAGTATCCTGAGTTTTTCTTTTTCCTTCAGTATTAAGTAACTGTACTGCAGGCTTTATCCCTTCAAGGAACATGCTGAAATCTGAGCACAGGAGCCCTCTAATTATGCATAGGAAGCTTCAGTAACCCAAGAAACAGAGAAGGTTTGTTATTTTGCATACTAAACAAATGAATTTCTCATGCTATCTTTTTCAACCACAAATTTGGTCAAGGCAGAAAATATTTATCTATGTGTCAAAGACTTATGAATACCCAGAAGCACAACACATGCTTTCTTTAGTCTGATCATTATACTTTTTTCCCAAAAAATATCAGTTCACTCTGAAGAATTAATTAGATCAACCTAGAATTTGTCATAGCAAGCGTGTTTTCTGTGCTTCATGGACTGAGCTATCAAAGTCTAAACTGAAAATATTCAAAAGGCTTTTAAAGGGTTTTACAGTCCCCACTGTTTTTTGGGTTTTTTTGTTGTCATTTGTTGTTTTGGTTTTTGGGTTTTTTAAAATTATTTATACATATTCAGTACGAGATGGATTTGAGCACAGTGGCCTTCACACTTCCAGAGAAACTATCCATGGCAGATGCTGGAGTTGGTGCAATCCCAGGTATTTTAATGGAGTTTTAGGAAGAGACACCTCAGTCCTGGGTAAAATACTTCTGGCTTTCAACACAACAGCTATTTAAAACCTTTCCTCACTCACAAGGCATGAGAGGACAAGCCCCAGCTTCTGGAAAATGCTGTCAAGGGACTCCCAGTCACCAGATTTTACCTACAATACCTAATTTTATTGCAATCGGCTGACAGCAGCTCTGATTCTTATACAAAAGAAGGTTTTCTACAATATTTGTCCATAAACTTAAAGGAAACAAAAAGATATTTTTTGTCTTAAATTAGTGTTACTGAAACATGAAGCAGTAAAGAAACTACTTTTAAAGTGAAAGTTTCTAAAGTTTTAGTGCAGCATTGTCATAGGTTAGAGCTATTGATTGCTTTCCTATTTTGTAAGGAGAGATAAGGTTTTAAAGAATTATGAATGTTGTTTTTCAAAGTTCAGCTTCTTATTTTTCTCTTTTAATAGAGGCCTGGGTCTTAGGGAGGCAGAGACTTGATTTTCCCTTTTTGATATAAAAAATTTTCTAAAATATAGCTGCTTTTGATTCCAAATAATTTGAAGCAATAGGAAAAACAAATAGCAATGTGTCATGAAAAGTTCAGTGGGCACTACATCCACTGTCTTTCCTGGGCAACTCTGTCACCATTTGCATAAACATCTCAACCAGAGAGGTGTCTGAATTTTAGAAGTGACACTGCTTAAGATTTTTTTTTTTTAAGGTAATGTTAGATTACTTGATACACTTCTTGATTTCACAAAGTAGGTAAGAGTATTAGATATAGATAAGGTGTGAAATCAGAGTAAGCAAACTAGCGGCAGGACTTGCCTTCTTTTGAAGGACAGGTAGAGAATAGAAGACAAAGAAACAAATGTGGTTACATTTAAGAAAATGATCGTGCCACATGACTTTCTGACTGAAGTGTTTTTTGCTTGCTTCTCCCAAGTTATTTTTCTTGCCCACATCAGTTCATTTAACACTTTTAGAATTATTACTGGTGATGCTTCTAGAGGACAGATTTCTTGGAGAGTATATGACCAGTAGTATTGCAGCTTATCTCAAAACACATTTGTCAAGATTGTGACATGATTCCTGACAATAGCAGGGAACTAGACTTACTGACTCCAACAACACATTTAGTTAAAGTAGCTCTCAGGGCGAGGTAATTAAAAAAAAAATCTTAAAACTCTTTAAGTTTGGATGAAAAAAAAAAAGCAGTGAAAATGATGCCTGCAGCAAATTCTTATAAAAACATCTTGTCTGTAGCTACTCAAGGTACTAACATACATTGGCACTTCTTGTAATACTCTTCTAATGCCAAGTTAAAATCACACTCTTCATATATTCTGCCACAGCAAAATGCTTCCATATAAGTACAACTCTAAACCAGACTTCAGCATAAACTGTGCACACTATCACCACCAAGATTTATACAAAGTATATATCTATATAGATATAAATACTTCCAGGGTGACAAAAAAATGAATTAAGCTTTAAAAGAAAGACAAGCCATACATTGTAGATGGAAAAAACTTTTCCTCATAGAAATGAATAATAAGCAAACTGCTAATCTAAATATTTAGATGATGACTATCAGGTACTCCTCACACTCTGAGAAGGTGGAGTTATACCTTGGCATACTGGAAGGTTAAAAGCATTTTTAACAGTAGTAGGAAGAGGACATAGCACTTATGGAAGAAATGAAAACTAACTAGTCAACCAAACCAAAACCCCTCATGCATTTAATAGCCTATCTGAAAACTCCTTTTGCTAGATTTTCATTTTGAATGGAAATGCAGGTACTATGAAATAAACCCTCCTGTGACCAGCTTTCACAAGCTGTCTGGCATGTGTGAAATTTTAAGGTGTCTCGGTAGCTTTAACACTTCAAAGACCTGTTCAGTTTTCTCCAAACAAAAACCTAACCTAACTTAAACTAAACAAACACAGGTGTATTTACCAAGCAGCTAAGCTATGTTGTTCAACTTATTTCTATAGTCTGACAGTAAGACTGACACCTTCCCTATCTCAGTTCTCTTGGCTCAATCCATACAGACTGCATAATTCAATATCTTAGTAAGTTTTCAGGCAGCTTTGCAAGCTATCAAGCTTCTCCTTCCAACAAACTTTATTGAGTAGATTGAAAACAGCAGTATTGCTGCATGAAGGTTAAATTTGCTAGCAAGTGAACGAAAAAAAAAGGACTAGTGAGACATCTGTTTGTTTACAGAAAAAGAGTGTCAGGTTTTGCCTATAATGCTATGAACAGCATGTCAAAACTTTGAAATACAAAGATATATTTAGATATGTAGCAGCACACAAAATCTATATTAGCTGTAAGCCTCCAGAAAGCTATTGAAAAATAAAAGTGAAATGATTCCAAAGATCTTCTTAATGATTTTCAGTTTGGGCTCACTCTCTGACAATAAGTCACATATCTAAGCAAACAAACAAGAGAATCCTTCCATTGGGAAAGATTATCTCAATCTTAGATTAGACATTGTTTTTCTTTACTACAAGGTATTGAAAAACATTGAAGGACAGTAAATTGGTGTCTTAAATAACTCCTTACGTAGTACTTGTCATCTCTCATGGAAACAAGAAATATAAAAGGCCTTAGTTTGAGCTCTGTCATCTGTAACTTCTGCTCTGGCATTGATGTTATGTTCGGGATTGGTTTTCTTTTTCCTCATTTGTATAGTTTCTCTTAGAGGAAAGTAAATTTAGAATCCAGATTACATGGTATTCATCATGAGCTATTTAATTGCACAGCATCCACTTTCATGGCTATACACATGTATGTGTATAGAACACACCTGTATGTGTATCGAACAATACTGGTTTCATCTTCATAGGTTTATGGACAATGTTACTTTTTGTATTAAATATCTTTTGGTAATGGAATGATGAAAACCTATGATCAAGCACTTACACATCCTGTCTGTCCGGAAGAACTTTTGCATGCTGATATATTGAATGAATCCTTTAAAATCCCAGGAATATTAGAAACAACTTTGAAAAACTAGATGTATCTAATGATTCTTAGTTGGCCCTACACAACCCTTGTGAGATAAACCATGTAGAAATAAGAAAAGAAAAGGGAAAAAGAGAACAATAAGATATGTGAAACATACTTCTTTGCTCAATATTTCTTAAGTATTTTTTAGAGGGGATGAGTACATCAGCAAAATCCCTACAGAACCATTTCATCTTTGCATACAAACATGCATGTATTGCTTCAGTGCCATTTGAATGGCCCATAGACTTGGAATCAATCATGTATTTTGTTTGGTCTCACAAGCAAGCTAAGATAAACCCTTGCTCTTCCTTGAAAATTTGTTTCACTTCTAGTTCCATTCTGAAAACCTGCCCAGCACAAACAGGTGGGCAGACACACACAGACCCACACATGTACTGCTCCATCAAGTAGCTTTATCACTGCTGAGAAAATGAGATCATGAAAATCTCTGAGCGCTAAGATTTTGATTAATGTAGAGTGTATTAAGTTAGAAGGCACTGCCTGCAGCTAGACATCAAGGAAAAGATCTTAGAATGTACCATTGTTCTGGGCTTCAGTACATTTTTTATTGTTGCAAACAGTGCTCAACAGATTTCCTTTGTAGATACAATATGTGCCGGTAGACTCTGGGGGAAAGAAACCTCAACAGCCATTACAAGTAGTGGCTTTACAAATGTGGAATGGTGTCCAAATTATAGAAGTGTTTTTTCTAAAATTTAGTAACTTTAAAAATTTAATAATTTAGCAAAATTTTGGTTTAATTGTTGAAGGTTGTGTGCTAATCTAAACCTATAAATCATTAACCATACTTAGAGCTCTTGAAGTTTTAGGAATTTCAGAACAAACTTAATAGTCTTTTTTCCTTTAAAACAATGATTGCAAAAAATAGATAGCACTTATTTGTCATTATATCTTGTAGTAGAGTCATATATTTGATGGTCTTACTCTCAAAAGATACTGGAGCAACAAAACAAAAATCCAGAAGTGGTTGTTTTTTTTTTGGTGTTGTTGAGTAATTTGTTCTTCTCAATTTAAATTGTCGTTGGGAAGTCAAATCCACAGAGAATATAGAGCAGTTGATATTGACATTTCTAAAATCTTCATCTTTGTAAATATTTTGAGGACTTTTACACTTCAAAACATCAACATCATTGCATCAAAGGAAGTAATGCATGAAAAGGGAGAAAAGGAAGAGCAGCATTTTAACTAGATGAAAAGACAAGGAATACAGACAGTGCCCAAGTGCAGTAAGTATCATTTTAAATGCTAAAAACCTTTATTTATTTTAGAACTGGTGTGAGATGTTGTCGTGAATGCAATTATAATTTTTCTGTCAATGCTACAAACTCTAAGCAAGCTCAATCTATTCACACTATGTAATTGTGTGTGCCATTCATAATATTGCTTCACAAAAGATTTTACAGAAGTTGTTCATATCTCTTCCAAGAAGTTTAGTTTTTACAATGAAATTCCCTGATTGGTAGACAGGCCAGTACAAAGTTCTTTAAAGTAAAGAGTTAAGAGGTTCATATAACAAATTATAAATTTAATTTGTATTTTAAAAGAAAATGTGTTTGTTTCTTTTTTCATTTATTTTCTTGTTTTACTTTGTTTTGCTTTGGGTTGCTTTGTTTTGGTATTGAGCTCAAAGGCATGTAGGGATGAGAAATTAAAGAAGATTGGTGTAATTATACACCCAGCATCTATTCTTAAACTTTCAGTCTTTTGAAGGCACATGTTGTTGTGTCAAAACTTTCTTGATCAAATAGAGGGTGAGGGGGAAGAGGGTAAGCTCTAAAGGAGTTCACAATAGAAGGAGATTACTGTAAAGTTCTTTAAATATATTTAAATATGAATGTGTTATAATCAGGATGTCTTGACATACAATAAAAAATCTTCATGAGAAGTTATTTGAGAAAAGTAACAAATTTCCTGATGAAAAGAATGACACAAAATAAAATCAACATCTTCACTGCTGATATTTCAAGTTTCAGCTATCCATGCAAATGCATCTTGCCCTTTCAGTTATTGCGCTAGGATTTTGCATTACCATTATTGTGATTTTTCCATAGTCAGGCAGCATTCACACTTAACATTTCCATAATTGTTTTTATTTATGAGGAAATCTTTAGTATAAACATGGTACACAGCTGTCATGGTACTAGTGCAAAAATTCAATCAGCAATATTTCAGAGATTTTGTTTTGCTGATATCACTATAATTACTATCAAAAGAGCATTTCTTCACTGGAAAGTTTCTGACACCTGGGTACAAGCTCCATAGGAGATATGTAGCAAAAAACAGAGGAAGCTAACACAACTAGCAAGACACAAAGTCAGGTGACATTGCAAATAACTCACTATCAGATTCAAACAAAGCTTTTTAGTCCCTTCGTGCCTATAGATGGGATTCAATAATCACTTTTGGCCCCTACTTCCAGGGTACTAGTTTTCAGTTTCTCTGACTCTGGATTGAAGGCACTTGAGACAGTAGTTCATGTTTGGACTCAAGTGTTTATTGTTTCTTATCAGTAAAACAGTCTCACTATTACGAGTTTGGCAGCTTTTCATTTGAATGCACAAAATGGCCAACAATCTCTTGTTCCAAGGTCTTTTAAGACAAAACTATCCAATTAAGAACTGATGCCTAGATTATTTTCCCTTTTAACCCAATGACTGATCCCACAGAAGCTGCAATGCAGACTTTTCTGCCCAATTACAAAATGCCACCCAAACCCATGAAAAAGGAGGAAGAAGAAGCAGGAAAAAGAAACCCAGGAGGACACCCTGTGCCCTCCATCTTGCTTCTGTCCATAACATACTAAAAATCCCAAAACCTAAATTTCTCACCAAGTGATACACCTACACTACTCTCTATAATCTATTTCACACTTTTGTGATTTCTAGTCTATCTTGAAGCCTAGGGAACTTTCTCCATGAATGAGGGTCAAAGTCAGTGCTTCCCTGGAGGTCAGGGCATCCCAGAGCAGACAGAGAAATATTCCTGGTGCTCTGGGTTTCCACATACTACATTCAGGATTATCAAGAAACTGAAAATTTCAGAGGAAGGTTGTGGATGGGTACGTAACTTGAACATGTGACATACTAAGAGAAACAGAGGGAACTGGATTTATTTAAGCTGTGGAAGAGAAAGCTGGGGAAAGATCTGACTGCAATCCTCTTCTATGTAAGAGAAGATAAAAGGAAGGCAGAACTGGGCTCTTCTCCAGCATGTATCTTAATAACACACAGGCAACGATCAAAAGCTGCAACAAGGAGATTTCAAAGTAAATGTAAGCCAAAAATTCTACATGAAAGGAGCACGCGACTGTTGGAAAACATTGCCTTGGAAAGTTGTGAAAATTGGATTGCTGCAGGGTCTCAATACTCACCTGAAGAAAATCCTGAGTGATGGGATATGCTACTGAAGCTAGCCCTGGTTTGAGCAGAGGGTGGACCAGATGACCTGTGGAGGTTCCTCCATTTCTTTTTTGTTTAGATTTTACTTGAAGGCAAGATAGACAGCACATCTGATTGATGAGACAACTGAAATAAAAACCATTTTCCTAACAGAAATTCACAGGATAGACGTTGGTGAGATACCAAAAAATATATCTTGTTTGCTACACTACACAGTCCCATTATAAAAGGGAATGTACATAAAAATGTCAAGTATTTTGAACCATTCTTCAGATTTAATTTTTTCAATTCAACTGCATGCTACAATTACACTTGCAAAGCTATACTAGGTTCAGGCTGCCAGTGTGAATGCAAGTGTTTTGAGGGTCAAAGGGAATGTTATGCTATAAACATGAACTGGGTAAAAGCTGAAAGACTGAAAAGGTCTTACTGAAAAGTCTTCAACACATCAAGTACTATCTTTCCCTTTTGTCTCATGTTTTGATAATTCAAACATCTACTACTGGTGAGGAATGTAACTAGATTGGAGATCTTTCACTCTTTAAGAAGTTGTTTGTTACAATGATTCTTTTGATTCAAAGAGCACACAAATTAATGTGAATATCATTCTCTGCATGATGTAGGCAGTTTAAAAATGTACTAGAAATTAATTTAAAGAGGTTCTAAGTGGTTAGAGAATGACTTCACAGCACTTTGCCACATATTTTGTTGTTAGAAATAGTGACCTTATGACAAAGAATCCCATGAACAGGAAGAAGGAATCTGTGCTTGGCAGCCACATTCTAATGCCACACTAAACTGTTGGTGGTCTTACGAGTAGATAGCATACTTGATAAAGGAAACCATTTAAGAGTGCCTTTGTTTTCCATGAGCAATCCTGATGATGAACTTATATTGTTCTCTACAGAACTTATATTGTTCTCTACAGAACTTGTTCTCTACAGTGTGCTGAATAATATTTGAAACTTTATGCCACAAAATGCTATTTTATTCTTAGTGAATAAGGATTCACTAATATTCTTATTGAATAAGTTTTTAAATGCTTTTTTTTGCTAGCACAGGATAATATTTTATTTCGTAAATATTAACAGCCAGCTTTTGCCAGATAACATTAGTAGAAGAAAAAAAATTGTCTCTAGAAAATTATGACTGATTTGATTATACTTGAATCTAAACATTGTTCATTAGCCACTTTCAGCACATTTTAAATCCCTCAGAACAGTTAGACATTAAATTAATATTTTGTGAGGCTTTGAGAAAATAAATTCTTTATCATTTCAAAAGGACTTTGGTAGTTTTGTACAAAATCCCACATATCCTTCATGATTTTTCAGCTCTATGGTTTATCCTACATGATTTTTCAACTCTATGGTTTATGCAGCGATCCTATTTCATATCACTAATTACTGGGATGAGTTAAATGAAGGAGAGGTTTAAGAGAGGTGTCCAAGGGAGAATTTCTCACTGTAGACCTGATGATCTTTACTTTCACATTCCTTGTGAGTATTTAAGAATTTATAACCACTTGTTATTCCCTTTCGCACTCCAAAATAGTTAAATATGTAAAAGCTTGTATGAGCCCTGTTAAAGATTGAAAATTATTGATGTTTTCTGAAGTAATGGTTGTCTTGTTAACATCTTCCTCATACGTAAATCAATATTTTTATAAAAAATTCTAAGTCTTGATCTAATGGATTAAATTATTGAAGAAAATAATTATTGATTTTTTTCAAGTTTATTCTAAAGCTGAATGCTGAGGGAAAAGCTCTTTAATGTAAAAAAAGTTAAAAAGTAATACATCTAGGAAGCTGTCAGATAATTTAGTTTCTGAAATATATTTGTATATTGATAGGTTTATATCAACCAATTGTATTACACAGAAAAATATTTCATAAATGAAGGAAACATCATTCCCCAAACTTAAAAAAAAAGCACTTTTATTTACAGGAATTTTTATTTTAATGGCAGCTATTAAAAAATTATTAGTATTTAGAATCAGAATGCCCAACAGCAAATGCCAGAAAAGCCTGGCAAATATGTATCATGTTGGCATTTACTTCTCTGCCTGTGTCACTTTCAGTCTACATATATATCACAATGGCTCTGGCTGGAATAAAGTTAATTCTCATCATAGCAGTCTGAATTGTGCTGTGTTTTGGATTTGCAACAAAAACAATGTTGATAACAAAGCAGTATTTGGGCTATTTCTGAGCAGAATATGTACAAAATCAAGATTTTATCTACTAGCCACTCTTCCTCCCCAGGCAAACAGAATGGGAAAGCACAAATGTTGGGAGGGAATGGCTGACCAGAGTTGATCAAAGGAATATTCGATATCATACAACGTCATGCTCAGTAATACAAGCTGAAATGGAATGGAAGATGAAGAAGGAATATTTTTATTTGCCTCCTGGTGGGAAGTAGTAAATAAATTGTTTCTTTCGTTTTCTCGCACGCACAGCTTTTCTTCACTTATTAGACTGTTTCTGTCTCAACTCACAAATTTCTCACCTTTTCTTCTCTCTTCCCTATTCCTCCTGCAGTGGGGAGAGACCAAGTGACTGGAGGGGTACTTATCAGTGTCAGGGTTAAGAAAATACATACAAATATATATCTATATATATATATATATATCCACATTATATATGTGTATTATATATACATATATATATACCTCCCTGTATACTTTCATGAGGCAAGACTGGTGTGGCACTTATTGCCGTGGTCTAGTTCACATGGGGGTGTTTGGTCACAGGTTGGACTTGCTGATCTTAGAAGTCTTTTCCAACATTAATCATTTTGTGATTCTCTAATGAGCTTTGCACTCCTTTATTAGTACTTTGCTCTCTGAGCCAGGAGAGTGAAGACAGTTCACCTTCTAAACTTATTTTCCTAAAGATCCATATTCTAGGAAATTTTAATGTTTGTGGTTGGATATTCCACTCGTTTGTTTTGTTTTAGTTACCATTAAGCTTTCTCTGAGAAGCTTTAAGGATGACACAGGAATCATAATTGGTGTTCCAGTGTAACAACATTCCAGATCCATCAGCATCAGGATATGCTGATGACATAATTAGAGAAGAAGTAAAATGGAGTTATTCAGACCTCTTTAATGACTGAATCACTTCTCTATTGTAATTAATGGCAGCTTCAATTAACAGTGCCTAAATACCTGAAGACTTTCAATTTTTTCAGTTAACAGTTTTGGAGGAAGATAGCTACTTTTTCAATATGCAAAAAGTGTTTGTGAAGACAATTGATTTTTCAACACAATCTCTATTGTTCTTCTAACCAAATTCTCATAGTTCTGCTCCTCTTTTAACTATTCCTTGTTCTGATGTAATGATGAAAATGAGCATGCACAGCTGATTCCACTAGAATTGTATGGGCAGAGTACATAAAATTTTGTTCTGACCTCCCAATCAAATAAATGTAAAACAACATCTGGTTTTGAAATTCCTAGAGAAATCACACTAGTGCTTGAGAGAAACCTGAAGTAAGTTAGTTTGAGTGAGAATTCGAAACAAATCTTTTACCTAGATAAGATATATTTGGCAGTGGATTATTATATTTTACTTCAAATTTGCCATATAGTAATATTTCAGAGTTAAATATTTGTTTCCATATGTTTAAGAGGCTTACAATATGTCCCATATTTCTGCATTGAATCTCAGTGTTGTCATTGATATTGAAAAAAACATATATTTTAATATCTTAAAAAGCTATTACTGTATAAAACCTTTTTTTTTTAACCTATAAAGTTGGCTGATAACACTCATTTGCATCTATTTTTCTGGTGCAAGATTTTGTTTTCATGTTTCCTTTTTGTATTTTCAGCTTAATATCACAACTTGTTGCTAAAAGCTTATAGTTTCTGTGCAAATAATTTATATACCTTCTAAGTCTTCCTTTATTTTATTAGATTTTATTTGAAATTGTGTTTCTGCCATTCTGTTGTAACTCTTGAATGTATCTGATGATTATCTCATAATTTTTAGAAATCCTTCCTTTAAAACCATCCCTCAATTTCTGCCCTCTAAGATGGTGTGCCATAAATACTGTGTTATACTGTGAACTGTGCTGCGTGTGCTAAAATGACACTAATGTTTTCTGTATAACTCAGTTATAATTTGTTTTGAATCAGCACTCAGTGTACTTTGGAAGAATGGGACATTCTCAGGATTATGTGAGCAACAAAAATTCAGCATCTTGAATTCTTTAATTTAGTTTATTCTCAGTGTGTTTCACTGCACAGAGTGATGGAGCACATCTGGAGTTAGTGATGTGCAATCCCAGTACCTTAGGATGGATGAAGCATGAAATATTCAGCAAGCCATTGTCTACTTTACCCCCCTGACACACAAACACTTAAATGTTTAAATCCTGGCTACTAGAAAGAAATCTTTATATTATACAGAAGAAATGTTATTTTTAGGTTCTTACTGAGATGGAGAATATGTCTGCCCTGTTTTATGTTGGTGCCTTCAGAAAAGCAAATAGAATGAATAGCAAGAGATTATAGACCAGGCAGCAGGGAAAGAAATGGAAGCAGTTCTAAAAGTGCTATTAATGTTCAGAAAAACATAGACTGTCAACACCTTTAAAAGGTACTCCTGGGACATTTTTGCTTACAATCTGAGAGGAGCTTTGTTAAAACATCTTGTCCATCATGCAAGCTGAGCTCAGAATTACCCTCTCAACAGGAATCACAGGGCCTGCAGTATCACTGAAACTCTGCCAGGTTAAGCTATGGCGCTTACATGGAAGACTGGTGCTTTATCCTGAAACAAGTTTGAGACCCTTCATTCTGATATGTCACTGCTAGGTCTCTGAAAAACTCAGGGACATAGATCAGAATCCAGGACTAGGCGGAACCAGGACCCTAAAGACAGTAGAATAAACTGATCTGGGTTCTTTCCTATACCACTCTCCCGTGACTCTCTGCCATAAGTCACATGCAAATATTTGGTGGGAAAATCTTCTCCTTTCCTCCCACCTAAACACATAAAATAATCTTTTTCAATTGATTTTATCATCTTTTTGAGAACAAATTCTTTAGTGCAAATCCAATTACTAAGGTAAATAAAAGGCATCTACATTTCTTTTCAGTATACTGAGAGTTGTAAGAATTATCTACGATAATGTAAGCAAGCCAAGAAATATTTTTCCTACATAAAATTTAATATTTCATTAGAAAGAGACATTAAATTCTATTGGAATATTTTTCTATCATTCCATAGGCTTGTTAGGCAGGATCTGCAGAGAGCTAGTCCTGTAATCCCAGCAGCTTGTGGAACAGTTTATTTGTTTGCACTGAGTTCACCTGTAACAGCACGTCACACTAACACAAGTAGCAAATTCCAGGTTTAATAGTTACATACTCCTTATCTGCAGTTACAAATCACGCAGAAGATGCCAAACAAACTCCTGGCTTATGCACTGATGGGGGGAGCCCTTGTCCCCTTGTCTTCTGCAGTTGATCAACCACAATTCTAAAGCACAAAGGGGTTGCAGTAAAACTACAGTGCAAATAAGCAACAGGAAAGAGTAAAAAATTTTCCTGCTACACTTTTGAGATGACAGTAAATTGTCCCCCTTAATACTCTTCTCTCAGACATAATATTCCACCTTTGAGATGATACCTGTCCTGCTATTAAATTCCTTCCTGAATAGGCAAACAATATCTTGAAAAACTTAAGCTCTTTCCTTTTATTATTTCATTCAGATGATCATTCTAGCACTCAGCTTACTCATACATTAAAAATTTTTGTTCTTATTTTCTGTTGAAATCTATAGCCAATAAACATGCTGCTGTACTCTGCTTACTGGGATTTGGGCTCAAATTGTTATTTAAGTGCATTAGTGTATCATTTTGCTCAATCAAAAGCCCATGCAATATCAGATAATTTCATATAAGTAAATTTGGTATTAAACATTGTACTTTTCAATTGTGGAATATCTAAAAGAACGCCGACAGTGACTATTGCACTCTTGACAACCTATTTCTAGTAATTTCCACTGGACTCTTCGAGTGCATCTTATCACATTTGATTAGTCATTAAATTCCTGCCCTGATCCTTCTTTTTACTCACAAACACACCTAAAGAGACATAATATCTTTGTTGGTCTTTTTTGTGCTGAACAGCATAAGGTGTTAATGCCAGGATGGATGGGCCTCTGAGTAACTTGTCTAGTGGAATGTTTCTCTCCCACAGCAGGCAGATTGGAACTAAGGTCTCTTCCAACCCAAACCATTCTATTATGCAGTGATTTTAATATTTTTTTTAAAGGTTCTCCTTCTCTGATCATCCTAGCATCCAAGTTAACCTGGTTTTGAACACAGATATTCAGAATCATACAGAATATACTAATTAAGGTCTTCTCTGTGTTTTTTGTAGTTATGACGTTATGTTTTCCTGTACTGGAGATGCTTTTTCTTACAGATCTTAGCATTATTTTTTCTAAGTTGTTGCTTGTAATGATTCTATAACAAAAAATATACTCAAATCTCTCTCACGTTCTATAGACTTCAACTAATGATGTATTTCTTTATAGTGGAACTCACTATTATTCCATTGCATACTGAAATTTTGAACTAAGATTTTTTATTTCTTTTCCAACTAGAAAACAGGATCTAATTATTCTTGTAGTATTATCTCACGCTTCACAGCACCTCCAATACCTACAGATTATAAGCATATGCACCATTCAGAATATTACTGAGCTCAACTATACATATTTCAGAAAATTTAATTTGGTGTAAACTCATTAAGAAAATAAAACAAAAAAAAAGTGCATTTATTGGAAACTAGGACCTTTGAGGATGAACTTTGGCTTAGAGGTTTTCAAGAGACAGCGGATTCAGTTCCAAACTTTTAGATGTGGTTACATTAGCCAATAAATACACCCTGGCTTTTATTATGGTTTATGTTATTTTTCATTTCTTTGACTGCTGTGAACAATTACAGGATGGAATTTTCTTCTGACAGAATTTGTCTTACCCATAGTTCACTGATACAGCATCATTAGTATGGAAGTTCGAAAAATTCTGGAAACTATTTTATGTGAATAGGACATGCTTATGGCCTGGTTGGCTGATAGCTTCATTTTTCAGTAAATGCTAGATACAGGTTTTTGAGATACTTACCTGAACAATTATGCTACAAGAGATCATTTATATTAATTCTGTGAGGTTTTTTTATTTTTCAAAGCCATGTCATTTTTAATTGTGTTTTGTCTGTCAACAATCAAGAGTTATCAATAGGAACAGAACTGCATTACTAAGAAAACTGTGGTTCTTAGAAAGTTGCAGCATTTCCTAATGCTCAGAAGTGACTAATAATAATGTCAATTTGTATCAGGCTTAAAGAGATGTTCTTCAGGAAAGGATCACCAGATTTCCTTAGATATTATGGCCACAAATAAAAACTCAGAGAGAAAATACAAAACACTGTAATTTCTGAAAATATTGGATTTCATTTAATATCTAGAAAAAATGGCCTAAGCTTCAAGTCTGGCTACATGATTTATAATGACAATATTAGTCTAGTGTCTAAGCACTTAAACTTCAAATTCTCACAGTACTTCTATTATTTTTGTTTCATAGTATACTCCTTAATCCAAGCATTCTTTAAAGCCATAGTTTCCTTTTTTTTTTTTACTACAAAACCATTGTTTCAATCCCTTTGAAAAGCAGGTTTTAAATCTCATAACTTAGAAGTCAAAATGTAGAGAGAATTGAGATTGTTACTTTATCTTTAGTCTGTAATACCGTGAGGCTTCTTTCTTTATTTTTCTGAATTTATTCTAAATGGAACATTAGTTCAATCACTGAGGGTTAGGAATAGCTGCCTGTTAAGAAAGTTAATAAAATTTTCTTGTTCCTTTGTCTTCAAAATCTTGTTATTTAGTGCAGAGAGAATGAAAAAAGTTTTAATAATAGACAACATCTTAGTTTGCAATTACTATGCCTTGTAAACAGCACAATACAAGCTTCATGATCATTTAGACATCGCTGTTCTGTTGTATAATGAAGTTTAGATTCTGTCAAAGCACTGCTAATGGTGATAAATAACAACACAGGAACTAGGAACTCTGAAGAAGACAGAGTTCACAATTTGGAATTGCCCTAGAACTTAAGAGTGGGTTTTGACAAATTATAAACACTGGCAAAACCCACAGGGCTGAAATTCTAAAACTGTAGTCTGGAGGATTCACTCCTATTCAAGAAATGCATTGTTGATGGTATGCTAAATAGAATTAAGACTGAAAAATATCTTTAAGCTGACACAGAACTATTTCAAACCAAGCCACCTAAAGCATGAGAATGCTATTTAAACAAAACCATCTCTTGTGAGTTTTTAATCTTTTGGAATTTATGAAGCTTTGAAAAATTAGTCTGGCTATTATTACATTAGAGTAATGCAGCCTTTATTTTCACATGAATTCAGCATTTATTTATGAGCAAAATCACATTTATGTTGCTTACAAATCAATAACGTTATGAACAACCTCTTTTTGTGAGAAAATGTAGGGAGAAAATTGCCGCTGGTTGACAGTTATGTCCATAGTGAGCACTGGTACTGAAATGACCCATTAAACTTTTTATATTAGTATGCTTCTACCATTCCTCCAAGTGGCATTACTATGTGACCACAACACTGCTGCCACAAGGAAAAAAGAAAATCTTATTCTGCACTTCTTCTACCTTTCCTTTCTTATAGCAGTTTGAAAAATGGTACAGTTTAAAGTAGTGATAGTGTTGTAGCACTATAAGGATATAAAAGTTCACAATACAGTTTCTCCTCACAAACCTTGCTACAGTTTTTTATTGAAACAATTCTTTTCCTGCAGATTGTTTTCCTGGTAGATTTTTTGGTCCTTTTCTCACAACGAATGCTGGTTAGAATTTTGTGGAGACTGCAGAGTGGGTAGAAAATCCACTTGCTGCAGAAGCACATTGGTGAGATAATTCGACTTTGGTCAATATATTTCACTGCACCCAGAAACCCCACCTGTGAACTGGTCTGGCTTGTTCTTGAAACAATGAACAGGAAGGTTAGCAAAAATTGATATATCTGTGCATTTTGGACTGGTTTTGACACAAGTTAAATTAGATCAGCACAAGAGAAGATCTGTCATTGCTGCTTTAATAACTAGATATTTGCCTTTTTTGCTTCAGACAGCTTCACTATGTCCATCTGTGGATTTGTAGTTAAGTTTGCATGGCCATTCAAGGCTGAAATCTCTAAAAATGTGTAGCAGTGCCATGTATGAAATGAGAAAGTAGTACATACAAGAAATATATAGGTATAGGCACAAATACATACACATAACTGTATATAAGTAGATACTAGCAGAAGTGTATAATTATAGATAAGTATAAAAATATAAACTTATTTAAGTGTGTCTAAGAAATATTCTATAGTGACATAAATAGCAGTTTCAGATTTTGATAGAGAACATGCTCCACATAAAGAAAATACAGGTGAATTTCCACATTTAATATAAATTAATACAGCCATATTAATATATACAAGTATTTATGAATTTTTATTGAGGATGGGAGAGTTTGGAAAGGGGAACTTTTCAGATTAAAAGGAAACATACCAAAATATTTAGCAGGTAGATTTGATATATTCGAGTTGATGCTTGAAAGCAATGTCACAGAGAATAGCAAAAGCTACAGTTTGACTCTAAGAGACAAAGAAGAAGATTTAGGGGTTTATCTTTCTAACAGGATTTTGAGAGCTTAGCACAGGCTTGATTTTAGGTCTAATATAGAAGCAGGTTTTTGTAGACAGGGATTTGAAAACAAACTTTATTTAATCTCTGTGAGGAGCTTAAAGAAGAGTCTAAGACAAAGTAGTGGAGAACTACCATTCATAGAATAAGAAATGCTTGAAGTGTCACTCTAATCACTGGCCAGGAGCTCTCTAAATTCTAGTCCATTCAGTCACAGCAACCTTCCTGGTTTTGTTTGATTTTCTCCTTGTAAGTCCAGTATTGCTTCAGAATGTTAGAAAAAACATGTTGAATCCAGCATGGTTAGTCCCACAGCCCTTCCACAGCAGATGTGTGGTGGTGATGGAGTAGCCACAAACAGCATCAGGCAAACTGTGATTTCCTGGAGCAGGTGGGCCCTACAGTCCATGCATCCATCATTCCTCAGCTCCCAGGCTGAGGTTCTAGCCACGTTGTGTACCAGACATCCCACTGAAAATGGTAGCTGTATGTTCATATTACGACAATCATGCTCTCTGATGCACGGTGGGAAAAAATTCCGGCTTTGCAAAGCTGAGCCCAGAAACTAGTGCCCATTCTTGTGTAGGATGAGAAAAATGGGGAAATTACTGTTCTCTACTATTTTCCTCTCTGAAAACAAAATCTCAGTAAAGAAATCATTTGAATTCTCTCCATCTCCATATTATTAGTCTAACATTTGCATCCACTTTCAAAGAAATCAGTTTCCTAAAAAGATAATGTGAGTTATTTTTACCAAATCTTTATCTATCCAGCACGGCATTATTGTAATATTAAATTTAACCTTCTATCACTATAAGAGATGCTATATCTTATTTTCTCAAAGTTAAATGAGATTAAATACCCACTGATTGCTCTTTCTAGTGGATGGATGCTCTTAAAAATAGTTTTTGGAAACAAAGTTTCAGTTTAAGAAAAAATTAATTCTTTGCAGCAGAGAAATATGTATGATAGCACACAATTTCTATTTCAATTATTTAGCTAGAGTAGATATATTCTTAATTTTAACTAAAAATACATGGTTTTATATTCTATGTGTTTCTCTGTAACAGGGTTATACAGTGACAGGGTAAAACAAACTTGCAATTACCTTTCTCTGTTTGACAAACAGCTTTCTTAGCCCACAGTATTTTGTTTGAAAATAATACAGCTTTCAAAATAAGAGCCTAACAGGACTATTAGTCTGAGGCAATAACACAGTTTGAATGTAATCTTAAATGCAATCAGCATCTTTCTCTTTCTCTTTGAACAAGATGCAAATGTCTAAAATGTAGGCTGGCTTGACAGAACTCAGACAGCTGTATCGACACATCAATTATATGTTGTGATTTTCCAGTAAGTCCAATACAATTCAATAAAATACTTCATTTTTATTTGCTAGCAGCTTCAGAATGAAATTGGAGACATGATTTAATTTATAATCATGTATTATTTTTATGAGTTTATTTTTAAAATAATGGTTATAGGAAAAAGCATTTGCCATGCAATGATAATCTGGCTGTTTTTTAAAGACTTGTCATCTGAGCATGACTGCAACAGCCATGACAATAAAAATTTAGGAATTAACCTTATGGCAGCCTGATTAAGTAATATGGCAGCAAATGATCAGGATTAAAATGGATATCAGTCTGTGGTCACATACAGGACTACAGCTTCACTGCTGAACTTGCATTTTTTGTGCTCAGGATCTCTCATTTCTAGTCCGATTTTCTAATAGCTGTGTACTGTTACTAGAGATAAAAGGACGGTAGAAACCAGTGAAAGTAGGTTTCTAAAGAAAGAAAATTGCAAGCAGACATTTATCAGAGTATTTCATACTTTTAGATGTGCCCTTCTGAACTTGGGGTCCAGGATCTACCACAGCAGTGACATCCCACCACAGTGGTGGCTCTGTGGCCTGGAGGTGACAACCTTTCTCACAAAGCTTTCACAGGATCCAGACTTAGTTCATGCAGTTCATTCCCATTAGGTCATGCAAGTATGAAATAAATTTTTCAGAGGCAGATTATGCAACTGAATCCTTGAGAAAAGTCACCTTTGGAAATATATACAAGTACAAATTCACTGAGTTTTATTTGTGGTGTATGCAGAGATGTGGGCTAAATGCATTGTCAAAACATTGTAAACATGCTACAGAGTATTCTGTTACATATATTCTAATATTACTTAGAAATTTAGAATTTTATGGACTTTATTGCCTTTATGTTGCTCATTTTTTAATCAATAATAGTTTGGGGGGGGTTGTAAATTCATATGTATGCTATAAATACTCTAAGCAAATCCTTCTGTCTTTGGACTGATATTTCCACTACCTTCATTACATTTTAATGCTTTCTTTTGTGAGTGTTTTTTTTTTAACCTTTCAAAAAACAGTTGCAGGACAAGGTTTTTTTTGCAGGGAATGATAGGTCTGAGGTGCTGAAAACGCAGCAGGGGATAACAAATAATTTGTGGGCCTTATCCTGTTCCTTTAAACCAGCTGGTTCTCCTTTTTGCAAGTGGCTTAAAACTAATTAATCTCAAAAGATGTCTTGATGAAAGAGGAGACAAAAATGCCTTGCATAACACCTTCACTTTAAATTCATCACTGCAGTGCTGCTTCTCTATCTCCTATGTATATAAGTGTTGAGTAACTGAAGATCTTCACTGTAGTTATAGATGAGTACACACCTGTGATCACAGATGTACTGATTTCTACAGAAGTAAAAATTATTGTTGTTTATTATAGATTTGCTTCTGATGCATGCCTCAATGGTATGAAAATTAATTAAACTGTTGTACATTGCTCCTCTAGATACAGTGTATTCACAACTAAAATTTTCTGAAGTTTTGTAACAGAAAACAAGAGCTGTTGTGGTTTAAAGAAAAAGAAACTAATTCGTCCTTGTACTAGATCATCTGGGCCAAGACAAATTAAGTTTGTTCTTTACATGCACCTATGTCTCCTGAAATAAAAACAAAGTTAATATTTTGAAACATGTAAACCTAATGTACATTTTGCTTCCTGCCTCGTGGTCAGAAAGGAATTCATAGAAATGTACCATTCATACAAGTCAAAGACATAGAGATGTTCTGTGACTAGATCTCTACAATGTTCTAGTTTTGCCATTAGTATTTTAGGCAATTAAAAGGTGAATTTATTGTTCTGCGTATGGTGCTCAGAGTCCCTCGTTCCACAAATGCAGCTAAGCCAAATAAAGTCATCCCCAGTGAAGGGCATCATCCCCTGGCAACTTCACAAGGAATGATTTTTTCCTGTGAGATGAGGCCATTATATTTAGATATATTTTATCCACTTTAGACCAAGGGAATGTGAGATGCACAATGATGTGTTCAAGGTTATGCACGAAAACAGGAGTAAGCAAAAATTGAGTTTTCTAAGTTGCTTCCAAAAGTTTTAAGTTTAGATGCATTTGGAAAATCTCACAAGGCATCCTATTTTCAAGCTTAGCTGTTTGAATGCATTGCAATCTGTCCCTTATCAGTGTGAAAAAAAAGTTTGTTCTGTAGCTCAACGATAGCTCATGCCACTCAAGATTTTCAAAATTGTGCTGCAAAGCAGAAGGTGTCCCATTCCATATAATTTCAACTGCTTGCAGAAAATAACAATACTGGTGAGAAATAAAAAACCCTGGAAGCTGAGAACCTGAGGGCTCGCTGGGGAAATGGACAGGTATATTTAAAAATAGCAAGCACCATACTTATTTGGGGGTTTATGTTTACCAAAAAAAAAAAAAAAAAAAGAAAAAAAAAGAAGAAATACTGAATGGTTACTGCAAATAAGGAGTGGATTCAAATCTCATATGCTTTAAAGTGAATTTGTATGATGTGGAACTGTAAGTGGAAAAGAAAGATAAGAAATTGTCAGGGTATTTTTTTCTATTGTGCATTTGCTGGCCTTGATCTCAGATTTAAAATTTTCTCCGCAGGGAACAGAAGCAATCTTATGTGATTTACAATTAAAAGTGCACAATGAATTAAAAATAGACAACATTTGATGAAAACTGTTCGGAAATTATCCACCACATGATTACTGTTGGTCCAAGATCTTCAGTAAAATCATTTTAGTAATAGACATATTTTCAAAAACCTGTGTGTCTTTTCTTTTGGTTAATTAGTAACTGAATAAAGGCAAAATTTTATTTACTTACTAACCCAAGGACCAGTATCAGTTTGATCAATTTTAAGAAGACATTCCAGCAATATGTAGTCTTCTACTGTTCAGTTAGGAAGCCAAATTTAAAAAAATAAACTAAGTACATATTTTTCACATATCCCAAGACAAAAATGCAAAAAAATGTCTAAATCAGCTGTAGGTCTTTCATCTCTATATGCAATAGTGTGCATTGCAGATGTATACACATTTATATACATAGTTATGGAACAACATATCTATGAAACAAAAAGAAACAGGCTGTATTTCATCATGCTATTTTTAACGTTCATGTCAGAGTTTTTGTTCTCGTGTTCCCTGCTCAGTTTATTGTGCTGTGGCTGTCACATGCTAAAAATGTATAATTGTATTTTGCTTTTCATGTCTTTGCTGTTTCTGTGACATGAGAAGCATCAGAGGAAGCAGTTCCCAGTTTGTCCTTCCTTATCTTCACTTTTTTTTTTCCTGCTCTGGAACAATGAAATGTGAACCTCTTCAGAGCCTTTGGGCCAGAACAGAAGGTAACAGTTGGGTCTCCTACTGGTTTTGCTATTAGCTGTCTTCCTGCTGGAAGTCTTTAAAGCTTCTGAAGGCTTGCTCTCAGAGCTCATGAAACTGAGTCCTGAGTATTAGTGCCATCACTGTCCCTGAAATGCTTTTGTTTTTCAAGTCAGCCTCACTGGGAAGTGTGCTGACCGAGGTGCTGTAAATACCTCTGGTGATTATACCTGTCATCCATCTGGATTCAGGCCAGAACAATAAAACAAATATGCATAAGTGCTAACAGCAAATATGAAGCATGGGTTTTGTCTACAGGATGTAAAAGTGAATTTTTAAAGGGGTTTTTTTTAAAAATGCAGACAACTGCCTGGGAAGCCTCTTGACCTCTTCTGTAGTACAGTAAATTTAGAGCTATGTAAAATGCATATTTCAAGCCTAGACAATTATGAATCCTCAATACCAGAAAGTATTCTGAACAGCACTGTTAGAATTTTAAATAAAGAGAATGCCAAAAAATACCCAAGTAAGAATGGATCCATTGCATAAAATAGATTTTGAGCTAGTTAATAACATTTTTAGTTTCATTCATTAAGATTGAGGTGATCCTGCTAGGAAAACATGAGGTAGCGCAGAGAATACACTCCCTGAATGGCAGTGGGGGCAATCAGGCTTCAGCTGGGAAAGGAGCTGCACATGGTCAGATGTGAAAGGTTAGGCAGGTGTCTTACAAACTTTGAACCTCACAGATACATCAGGTTTTAGAAGGTATGTGTAGAGCTTAGGCAGGAGAAGCTATGGGTTCTTCTGACACATGCTGTTGGAGGTCAAGACTGATACAAGATGAGTGTACTTTTTATGTGTATTGTGTTTTGATGTCAGAAAAGAGGTAAAGATGCTATAACAGCTGAAATAGAGTTGATCACATAGACTTTGTAAGGTTATTTTGAATTTATCTAAAAGATTTTTTATCCTTTTGCTTTTCTTTTAGAAGATGACACTTTGATATGGGGGCATGGAATTTATTCAACTGAAGCACTTGATGTTCCAAAGTATTTTCACCTGAAAGGTCCTTGTGGGTTCTTTCAAACTCAGAGTAGTCTGTGGGTAAAGAGTAAAACCTTTCAATAATGGGGAAAAGAACCTTCTAGTTTGCTATTAGACATGTTCTAAAACTTTAGGTATTTTCCTATTAAAAACTTGTCAGTAACAAGCATTGCAGTAAATAGAGGGCTTTCTCAAGGACCTGCCTTTACATAATTGGGTTTTAATTTCCTGTCCAATGTCAATTTATGTTTTAAAACTTTAAGAACTTCCATAGTAGAGTTGCATTGTAATGATTATTTTCCTATTTTTAAAACTCTGATGTTATGGAGGGGAGGAACATAACAGGATGACGGCAGGTCAAGAAAGGTTATGGTGAGGGCAACCCTGGCATCTTTCTGAAAAAGACAATGTGTCAAGTTATGTATGGCAGGGAGATTTCTATGACATGTGATTAATGCTGCTGCTGTGACCACGGCCTGCTTCTTCAGCTTCCTCATTTACCTCGTATAGCTGGTAAATCACAACTGTCTCTGAGAACAGCAAACTCCCTCATTAAACAGAGAAGAGCTAAAATTTAAACCTTTATTATTAATAAAATAGTGTTTCTAGCAATATCAGATGTTTTGGTCAGAGACTCAGCTGCAATAAACAGGATAATAAATTAGTCCAAGTATGAAATGGTGAACTATATTCTTTAATCCTCAGAGGCTGATTGTGCATATTCAGATATGAATGAGCTAATGGGTAGGTAAGAGTAATTTTTTATGTCTAGGTATTTTTCCATTCCAACAAGACTCTAAAGTTTCTGCAGAAGGTGGGAAATAGTCACAAGTACACAATGGTGAAAACTGAAGGGTATCTGATTTCCACTGCTAAAAGCAAGATCAATATTCAGTGGATTTTGAGGATGTTCTCTAATACTGTGGTCAAAACTGTGAAAGTGACAGCCACAGAGTTTTATGAATAGCAATAATTTTACTCCTGTCTTAAGAGTTTAGATTCTTTAACTTTTAAAATAATATTTTTAAGTCTGATGATATAGGAAATAGAATGGTGGTTTTTGATATATTCAGAAATCTGCTACTATGGCCACAATTTTTTTAAAATTACTTTGGTGCATATGTGTTTTCAGTTCTTTAGGATTTTACACATCTGAGTAGAAACTATTCTGCAATTAATTTTTATGGCATCTCTGCCTGAAAAATAGTATCTTTCTATGTCTTCTTAACATCTAAACAGTTGTTTTAAAGCAATGCAGAAATGTTGAGAGGTTCATATTTAAGATTTTATGGGAGCATATATGCATTTAATTTTTATAACAACTTTGTAAGTTAATGGTCATTCTGTAACAGTTTATTTTAGGTTCAGACCTAGCTAATTAGTTTGCTGATGATTAAGCTGAACCTTTACTGTGGCTGCATGAAAGACAAAGTTTCTCAGAAAGAAAGTTTTATCATTCTTATAATTTACTTAAGTCAATACTTTTACAATAGAAGATGGTGACAAGGAAATCCCATGAACACTTGCTAAGAATCATGCACAATATGAAGTTAATGTCAGGTGAACACAAGACATGACAGACCTGAGGAAGGAATCCCTAGTACTGTTAGTTTGTTTTCTCCAGGAAAGAATTTTCTAAGTTCCTTGGTAAAGCTGTCAGTTAGGAAATGTGTGTTAGGAAAAGAGAAAATCTTAGAAAAGTATAACCTGATATCTGGTAGGATATGGTTTCTGATTTAGAGTGACATCTAAATAAATCCTTATTTCATTGATGCTGAAAAAGAGGGAAGATATTTGATTAATGGCCTTATAGTAGGATTTGGGTCCTATTATGGGACAAAAAGAAATCAAATTTATTTACATCAAGCTGGACTATGTCAAAGAATAGGAATTCTATTTTTTTAGGCATGAATTTCACTGAATTCAGACTTTCTATCACTTAATACAAATTGTTATTGCTGTTATTATAACTTGGGATGGTGAATATATAATGCATTTTGTTTCTTTTAATGATCATGATATATAAAAGTATTACTTTATGTCTATTTCAACTTTTTTATTACTGGAGTTACCCTCTAATTCATGTGTATAAGTGTTTAAATTGTAATTTTTTTTTTATTTCTTATTACATACCTTGCTCAAAATTATTTCAGTAAGACCTGCAAATCAATGCAGTTTTAAAGACAAATAGTGTATTTTGACAAAAAGAATAAATCTAAATATACCTATTTCAACATTTTCCCCTCTAAACTCTTTAAAAGAATCCATTTTAAAAAAATTTTCTTTCCATTAGTTAAATATGCTGCTGAAGGTCCTCAAAGTATATATATTAGATCCAATCCATAGTTCTGTGTAATTTTTTACCTCTCTACATGCATGTGCATATTTGATAATAGAATTTTATGCTCACACAACTTAACTGAACAGAATAACAGTTAGCCAAAAACATTTTTTGAGAAATAGTATTCTGGATGTAAACCACAATAAAAGTTTTTTTGAACAGGGAAGGGTAAACTCATATGCTCTTGCTAGCTTGTTACTGGTAGTTGTGTAAAAATATTTTTAAAATTTACTGTGAGGCTTTGCCAGTATATGAGTAAGAATATTAGCTAATTCTCCTGCAGGATAGTCTTCTAAGAGCAAGCATTGCAAAGGTCTTAAATGTTATGCAGTTGAAATGCACATATTTTTATTATTAGAGTTTCTGGAAATGCTTATTGCATCTTTGAAGGTGAAAAGAGTAGTGTATATTTCAAGCTTAGGAAAAAAATCTAAGAAACCTTATATGCAACGTGACTCCCTCTTTTTGCATATTTCGTAATTCATAATTCTCAAGATTTTATCTTTCTCTTCATCTTAAAAGGGTAATAGCCTTAAAGTAGTTCATTAACCAGAAACAGTTTCTGGCCTGTAGAGGATGAGGGATGGGGGAGAGGTGGGTTTTTTACAAAGTTAATCTTAGCAACTTACTAAGTTAAGATAGGACAGGTGAATTTTGTAGCAGCCTTATAGACAGCACAACTCAGGCTTCTGGAGCTAATTTGATCCTAACACGGGAACAAAGCTGCCTTCAGGCCACGGGTTGACGAGATGTGCTGTATGGTTCAGGAGTCTCTCAAAATCCAAGACTACAAAGGGAGGCAAAATTCAATTGTTAAGCGTAGCCAGAGCTTCTAGGTTTCCATCATCTCACCTAATTGACATATCCTGAAGTTACAGAGGAGACTAGAGTGCCATCAGATCTGCTTTTCACTGTACAATTACAAGCTGACACAGTTAAAGACATGCTGGAAACAGTGAAGCTTAGAACTTGTAGTCTTGGTATTTATATGCAGTCTCATCAATATAAATTGATACTGTGCAAGTATCTTGAATTTTCTGTAAATGTAGAGCTTGATCATAGTATATTCATATACTCATAGTGCTTAATTACCTCACTTTTCTTAGAATTTACCAGCTCGACAATGATGGTGGTGTTTAGGTTTATTTAATAGATTTCTGGCCTTTACCCAAATTCAAACAAACTTTGGAAAGAAAACGAGCTTTTGAATTGTGGCACAGCATTGGGACCTCAAATAATGAAACAAATCAATTATGACATATTAATATTGCTGTGTCCTGGAATGGCTTACTTTACAAGAGGTGTTTTGTGGTGTACATTGAAGTGGGTTATTAAGATGATACTTTGACTGGCCAGTTGCAAGAAACAGTCACAGTGTCGTTTGGTGATAGGTACAATTTTTTGCAAGCGACCCAAACAATTTATTCTTTCTGTTACCTATTTTAACCTTCTTTCAGTGAATAAAATGTTTAGGGATTACTTGTTTTCAAACAGGCACATCAATTTTCAACACCTAAATGCCTTAGATGGTGGCATATGGTTTTTATATAATCCTGATAACAATTGACCTTTTGTCATTTTAGGACTCCTTCATTTTCCTGCAGGTAATTGGTCAATAGCTCCATGTCCTCAAAGAAAATTACCATGACAAAGAAGCTTCCAGTAGTCTGGAAGTTTGTTTCTTTTCAAACATTTTGCTTCTTTTGAAGCAATCTTTTTCCTTTCAAAAATAAACCACCTGAAGAAAACACACTTAGTGTGACAGATGCAGATGTCCATGTATCCATTCCTTTGAAATAGGTTTTGCAGAATCAGTTTGGCAACAATGTTGAAAAAGTGCAGCTTAGCTGATAGAGGTATAGAGTAATAGTTCTTTATCTCATTGGGGAGTGAGTATTTTCTATCTTTGAGTCCACTCAACCTGGAACAAAGAAATAATCTTGTGGCTGTTGGGGAAAGCAAAGTACTGAGCCACCAGCCAAAGGTCTTATTTTCATTCCTGCCCTTACCAAGTTTCAAGACTTAGTTGATGTCCTGGCAGTAGCTAATTATTTTTTTTTAATCATAGCACTATTTGTTGTTTGATACTGATCTTTGTAAATTCAGAATCTCTACACTGAAGTGCTGCCCCACACAGCTGGATATTTTCATGGACATAGTGGAATTTTGTGACTTGTGCAAAGATGAGGATAGCAGTAATTCCTGATGAATATTCAGGTAAATTTTGAAATGTTAAGGGTAGCTAGCACACAGTGTTTGAAGCAATCTGTAAATCCTCTGTCAAGCTTGTGAATTAACTAGTCAAATGTTTGACACTAGTCAAATGTTGACAAAAATAAATCCCTGTTTACCTGTTGTCTACCTTGCTCTAAAGACTTCATAACTTTAATTTATGTCTTAGAGCAGTACTGAGAGATGACTGGTTTTGAAAGGGTAACTGCTAACAACAGCAGTAAATATCCAAAATACCTTGTTTATCTTGAAGGTAGGGAGAAGAAGCCTGCCTTCAGGAATGGAATTACTTTAGGCTGTCTTATGGAAGAGAGTGCCAATGATCTTATCTGTTCATAGCAAAAATAAGTTCTAAGAGTCTCACGAATTTCAACATGGAAAATGCAAAATGCAGCCTGTTGGGAGGAATTGCTCTTTGCAACAGGATAGGCTGAGAATTGAATGGCTGTGGAGGAATGAATGAATGAATGAATGAACTGAATGAACGAACTGAATGCTGGGAGGGACCTTGGTGCCTTGGCAAAGAGAGGGTGAAAATGAACCAGCAGTGTGCCCTGGCAGCATCAGGGGCCAAAGTTATGCTAGGCTGCCTTAAAAGGAACCAGCTACTAAGTGGGGAAAACTATTATTCCCCTCTACCTGGCACACAATAGACTCCATCCAGAACAGTGTCCAGGTTCGGTACTGCATCAAAACAATTATATTATGAAAGAATAATTTGTCTGTTAATTGTAGTTTTCATTTAGTGTAAAACTAAGATCTTCTAAGTCCTAGTTGAAGCAATTTGGGGCAGGAAGACCATGGCACTCCTGGTGATATTCCTCAGCCCCTAAATTTTTATGGCTTAATTTATCAGTGAAGGCAAGAAGATTTTAAACTTTGTTTAAGAAAAAAAGCAATAAATATTAGAGGAAAACTGTTTCCATTTATTTTGAAATGTCTGGATAGTTCTTAAATATATATTTTATCCCATTTTTTAATGATAAATTACAGGTAAAAGGTGGAGAGGGATGTAAGAGTGAGGAATATAACAGTAATTTTCCTGTAAAATGAATCTATAACAATGTCTCTGTCTAGAATACCAGTGGTGAAGTAATAGAACTTTAAAAGTTGTGAAATCCTCTTAGTAATTATGAACCAAGTAAGTTTGCTTGTCAGGCTTTTCAAATCCAACTATTTATTAAAATTGAGTGCATTTTCCTGAAGTTGATATATCTGGAACATGCCTTTTGAATGGCAAAATCACACTTCAGAAGTGTACCAGTAGGTATTTCAGCATGCAATGAGTTAAACTAAATCATTCTACTTAATTTCAGTCAAGAGCTCAAGATGGCTTTCTCATCTGGGCATGTAAAAGCTCAGAAGTACTGATTTCTAGTAGAGTCTGTCACCTACAAGATCCTGTGTAAGGGATTAATGCCTTCTATAGATGTACCTCAGTCAGTTTTGGAAAGAAACAATTATTCTGTAAGCAAAACTAAAAGTAATTGTGTGCATTCACAGTGTAGACAATGTTTGAAATGTCTGTTTTAACAACAACAACAAAAAAAACACAACAAAAAACCAAACAAAACAAAAAACCAAAACAAAATCAAACCAAAACACAAAAACCAAAACAACAACAACAAAAAAAACCAAACCACACACAAAAACCCCCTTCCTTGCTTGTTTTCCAGGGAATCGTAGTCCTCCTAGCCAGTTCAGCCAGTTAAAGAAACTGATCTTTCCTCTATGGTTATGTCAAATAAAAATGGGAACTTATCTGTAGCGTAACACTTGATCAGTGAATAACACTGCTTAAAATTAATTCATGGCAACCCACTGGAGCTGCTTTGTGGGGGAAAAATCAGTGCTAGAAGCCATGGTTAATAATACTTTCAGTTCTTGGGAAGGAGAGCAAAGGACTTTTTACTTCTAATCAGTAATCCGCTGTCTTGTACTCCCATTGTGGAGGCGAAAGGCAGCATGACACGCTTGTCTCCAGACACAGGATGGTCTGCAGGAACTGACTGGTGGAACTTTTCCTTTCTGAAACTAGAGCAGTACCAAGCACAGAACATATTTAAATGCAAATGACTATATTCTTAAATTGAGCTACAGTTTATATATATCTGACTTCAAATTTTGGTTCTTCTGTTACTGTTTTCTTTTAAGGACAAAACCTCATCCATTACGTCCTAGGCTGCACATAAAATGGTTTTTGTTTGTAAATTTACATCTGAGTATTCTTAGAACTATTTTCCTTTAGAAAGGGAAGAACATACATTTTGAATTATGCTTATTGGCTTATCGGTCCCATAATCTTTATTACAGCTTGACATACTCTTTCATGTTACAGTAAGTAGGATATGTTCCAGGATGTGCCTAAGGATGTGCTTTAAAATTAATTCAAGTTAAGGAGTGAAAATAAGAAAGAGCTGTAGCCAGCACAAAGTGCTGTGTGGGCAGCGAAAAGAATATGCAATAACCCTGCTGGAGCACCCTGAAAACCATCAGTGCCACTTAAGTCTGCAGTAGGATAGTATTGCAAAATTGATATTCAGTTGCTGAAGACAATAATAACAGTTTTTTTCTTAAATAAGTGCTTTGCTAAAAATTAAGTAGCTGCCTCCTTAGATGAAAGGTAACAAATTAGAGAAAATTTAATCTACTAATTTTTGGGTAAAACTGAATTTCTGTAGTGTGGGAAAAGGCTGAAATATTCTGAAGTGTTTCATTAATCATCTGATATTGTCTTCTAATATATTTAATGTGTAATATATCTTGGAAGCTATAACTGCATGTTCTACTTTTTAGCCATTCATAGTTTGGATTTTGCGGAAAGATAATGTAAAGTCCTATTTTCCTAATAAGACAATAAGTGCAGGGGAGTCACAGACCCCAAACAATATTTCTTAGACTGAGTTTAAATGTCCTCAGCTCATAATTTTTATTTCCTTATGAAAAATTTCAATATAAAACAGTTTTTATATTCCAGGATGTCTTTAGTCAATTTGATTCAACTGTATCCTTATGGTGTTTGAAATTCTGCTGTTCTAGTTTCCTTTGCATCTTAAAGGAAAATCATGAGTATTTGGAAAGTCAATTGGCTTCAGAATGATTTCTAATGTTACATCTGAGAGAAGATGTACTTACTGCTCCCTAATTGTAAGACGATTTCTGGGTACCACTTTCATGCTTTCTGCCAAACACATCATTCTGTTTTCTCTCCATAGAAGATTAAGTGCAATTGCCAGGCTTTTAGTTTCAGGAAATTGGATGAAAAGATAAAACACAGTCATTTGTTGGTCCAGATGTTTGCTTTCTTCCCTGTACAGATGTTTGCTATAAACTTATGCTATGACTTATTTTTGGACTTAGACTCTTCAGTAGTTACATAAAGTTGGCTCAGTTCAGTCTCTGTAATGTGACAAATAAGTATGAAAACCAATTTTTCTTAATTTTGTACAAACTTTTCCAGAAATTGCTGATTTCCCTGGAAGTGTTTGGATACTCCTTTATGAATTTAGGCACCTATTTAAGCCATTTTTAAAGTTTTTACAGCTTTTCAGATGTTAAAATTACAGTTGTAACCTAAGTAATCTGAAAAATAATCTGAAATGTCATAATTTAAGCTCTCTATACAGAGTTAATAGTGCTACAAAACTTGTTTAGTGGTATATATGCAAAAAATATTTTGAAACATTTGAGGCTTTAATTAGGTATTTTAACAATTTTACTATTTTAACTGTTTAATTAGCTATTTTAACTATTCAGCTGTAAATTTCTTCTGATTTTTCATTTTCTTTGTGGTTTTTTTTTTTTTTTTGACTGTCCCTGCATTGCCATCCTTATCTAACCAGTTGTTTCTTTAACTTTGTCACTAAATTTTATGATGCTTATCGCATTAATGGAATTTGGTGACTATACATTCCAGCAGTGAAATGTGTAGAATGCAAACACTGGTCTGCTTCCAGAATAAATGGTTTTCTCCCTTGAATCCACAGCTGGATGAATAGCCAATGCTTCAAGGGAGCAAGGTCCTTTGAATACTTTCCACAATAAATGGATCCCATAACTTGGGCCAAAGTAAATTGGCACAACTCTTAACTCAACTGTAGTTCACTTTGTTGTGCTGTTGACTGCCAAACATATGCATACACCTAGAGATATATTCACACATATTCCAGAAAAAGGTTAGGTTTCTTGCCTGAAATCTTGTGCACATCATTAGCAGCTAACAGCAGATTTTTGACATGTGGATTTTAAATCTTGAAGCCAAAAAGGCATGAATATCCTTGTAGAGCCAGGACTGTAACAATGGTCAAAATAATTTCCCTGATTATAAAGTCACTTGCCATGGAAAAGAAAATAATCTGTGACACATCTGTCTGTCACTTGGAAGAAATTATTTTTTGACATGGTGCAGTTTAAGATTTAGGAAGAGTAGAGCAAGTAATTCTGACATGATAAAGCAGCATAAAGTTGCTCTGTTTTTAGTCTGGATTTTAGAAGTATTATGAATGTGCAAAAAATATGTTTTTTAAAATTCAGAATTTAGAGCAAAGAAAAGAATATTTTTACAAAGAAATAGTAGTTCCAGTCAATCTGTCATAATTCTGAAGAATTCTATGGTTGCTTAAGAATTGTGTTTGCTGTACAAACAAGAGAGAGAAAGAGAAGAATAATAGGTTAAAAATAATTTTTCCAAGTTCTTCTGTCAAAAAAATGGAGGTTTTAAGTTTTTTCCTATTTCTATGTGTGTGCTAAACATACAAAAGAAAAAACCAAAAAGAACTTCATGATCATCCTTTGGAATAGAAGAACTAAATATTGCTAACTATTTGTTAGTAATAACTGAATGACTTCCAGCATTTTGCTAGAAAATGTCCAGCTCTTGGAAGCATTTTCCCACAGCTTCCTACTCTATAGTATGTACACACAGAATTACATTTAATGTTTTCCATTAGAACAAGCCAAGCATATATTTGTGACACCAGCAAAGGAAAACCACAGTTGTCTGTGGAGCACTTGTCTGACAAAAGGTTAGTCATTTCAATGGAGCAGGTGACAGTCCTTCACACATAGCCTGTCATGGTTGCAGAAGCCACATCAGAGGATCTAAACATTAACATAACAGGAGTAATGATGTGAGACTTTATCTTGTTGACATGGAAAAGCATATGTCTCTATTGGAGCAATTCAACTAATTTTAAAATATAATTTAATTGTAGTATTTCCTCTCATCTAGTGTTTTTTTTTTTTTTTTTACATTTTGGGTTACTCTGTGAAGTAATTTAAGATGTTGAGTATATAAATTGAAACCCATAACATTGTTATGGTTTTCCTTAGTAGATCTTCAAAAGTGATTCAGAGGGTTATTTTTATCTTGTTTCCTGAAATTAGTGGTGGCATATTCATCAGGGTTCCTTAATCAAGGACCAGTAGAAGAAGAAGATTCTTGAGAGTCACAAAGCCCCAAGGATAGGGGATAGGATGTTACTGTTACTTCATTCCTGGCTTCATTAGTATGAAATGCTCATTTGTGGTTTTTGTAATACAAGGTAACATGAGCTGTTTAAATACTTTAGCCATTTAATACAAAACTCCATTGAAAATTGAATGCAGCTGGATTCTGAACATGTTGCCAAGTGTAAATACAGATTATAGTTCCTAATTTAAGGTCTAAGCAAGACTATTAGACATCTACTGGGAAAAGTAGATGCTTTTTCTTTAAAAGGTTTGATTTCTGTTTGGGTTTTTTTTTGGTTTTGGTTTTGGGTTTTTTTTGTTTTTGTTTTTGTTTTGTTTTTGGCTCTTTGCTGATTCTGAAAACTGAAGAACATTTCTACAAAGTACCAAAATGCTGAAGGTGATTTGCTGTTAATTTAGCATTGTTCCTAAAGGGGTTTTGTGGAAGACAACTGTTATAAATTCTTGCATTATCACAGAATGGGTCAAGTTGGGTAGGGCCGCAGAGGTCATTTGGTCCAACTTCTCTACTTGAGCAGGGTCAACCCAGAGCACCTGGTACAGAATTGCATCCAGAGAGTTCTTGAATACCTGTCATTAAGGCAGATTCCACAGCCTTTCTGGACGATATGTTCCAGTACTTTGTTACCTGCACAAAGAATTTCCTCCTCTGGTTCAGGTGGGACCTCTCTGCATCTGTTTCTGCCCATTGCCTCTTGTTCTTGGGCTTAGCAGCACTGAGAAGAGCCTCTTGACACTGTTCCTTCAGATACTTATAGGTGCTGATGAGGCCCCCTCTATGTCATCTCCTCTTGAGGCTGAACAGATCTGGTTGTCTCAGCTTCTCCTTGTAAGAGAGATGCTTGTGTGGCCTTATTGTCTTTGTTGTCCTCCTCTGGACTCATTACAGGGGATTCATGTCTCTCTTATACTGAGGAGACCAGGAGTGGACATAGCATTCCACATGTGGCCTCACCAGGGCTGAGCAGAGGGGCAGGGTCACCTCCCTTGAGCTGTTGGCCACTCTCTTCCCAATTCCCCCCAGCATTCCTTTGGCCTTCTGGGCCACTAGGGTACAGTGCAGGCTGAAGGAAAGCTTGTTGTCCATCACGAACCCCAAGTCCTTTTCTGCAGTGTGCTTTCCACCGGGTCAAAGTTACATTTATTTTAACTGGGTGATAGATAGAAATACATGTACAGACAAAAACATTTTCTTTGTTAGTGATTTTTTGTTTCAGTTTTGTTTTAGTATTTCTCTCAGTTTAGAGAAATTATTATTAACAGGCTTGCATTTTTTAGGACACTATTGAGATAATATATAGTATAAAAAGGGAAAGAATGTATACAGATACTAGTGTATTTTTTAAAAAAATATTAACTTCATACTAAACTCAAAAAGTATTTTAGCTAGCAATTTCACAAGCATGAGCCTGAAACTATTTATCCTTTTGTCTCGTGCACAGCTCACTACATGATTGAGTGCTGCTCTGTTACTGACATCCTTGTTAATCCTTGTTACATCCTCTGGCCACTTTGATATGCTACCATTTACTGCTCCTCTGGCAGCTTAGCCAACCTGAAGCCTTGCAGTTTTGTGTACATGTCATCTGTGATTCAGAGGAATACTGACACGTTCCAGGGTGAAAGAAAGTTCTTTGTCATCCAGGTAAATTTTGGTGCTTCTCTGTATTTCAAGATATGGCACAGATATTGACTTAGTGGTACTCATTTTCAGTTGTAGTCTTAGCCTGCTTTTACTGAGAAAGTAAAGTTATATAGATGTTGTCATTTTCCCAGCTTATCTACATTTCATAATACTTCTTCAACTATGGGAAAGCAAAAGAAGGCAGAAGTGCTTGTGTTTTACCTTTAGACACCTCCCTCTGATATGTTTCAATCTGTTTGTGGTGACCTACATCAAGATTTTTGTTTTCCTGGAGACTGCTGTGAGTAGGTCTGTATTAGCTTTGAGACAGAGATGCTGAGTCTCTGCATTTATAAGAAATGCAGGGACATCCATACAAATTGCAAAGCTCAACGATACCTTCATCAGCTTTCTCTGAGGTACCTAAAAAAAAAAAAAAAACCAAACCAAGAAAACCCCAACAAAACACACACACAAAGAAAACTTACTGAATTTATCTTATTTATTCAATTTAGAGATCCACAGTAAAAATCTGATTTCATGTAATGCTTTGAACATTCTTTTAAAAGTATTTGTCATGCCTTATAACATGAGACATCATATTGGCATCCTGAGTATTCTAACTCAAACACACTTCTTTCACTACTAGCCTTGATTACTGCCAGCTACTTAAGGCTTTGCTTGAATGAAAATGGGATGTATTGCATACATGAGTAAAAGTAGACTTGAGCAGGACTTCAAAGGATGCCTTGTAGGAAGTGAAAAAGAAAAAATTAAATCAAATTACAATTGTATGAGTGATGGCTGACAGCAAATCTTATTGAAGTTGTTGCAGTCCCCAGTTGCTTGTTGCTGTTGGAAGTTAGGTTTTCAATGATAAAAATGAGGAACTGCTTTGGTTTTCTGTCTGGCTTCTGAATGTCTTGGACCATTGTGAACCTAGTTAATACAGAGTTGTGAAACAATTTGTACAAAAATCTCTTCAAGTAATGGAATTTTGCATATTGTACATCTTCTAAGAGAACTAACAAACTTAGGCAACAGGTAGTGCAGAAAACACTGTCATATGAAAACTGAAAAGTTGATCAGTGCTCTGTGCCAGCAAGCATAACAAGACAGACCTCTTCTGAAAGAGTTTACAGTGGGTGTACAGAAGACTGAGCCTCTGAGAAGACTGAGCCTATTTAGACAAAATCTAAGTCACTGTAAAAAAAACTGACCTTTATTCTGCACCTGTTATAACAGTATGTTTAAAATCTTGTTTGATAACTTTTTTGAAAATTAAGTTGTATAGTACTGCATCCCCATTTGCATGCAAGGCAATATCTTGAACAATTTATTAAAAGAAAAAGAAGAGGTAGAAGGGAAATCTTTAATACTATAGGTTTTTAACTAATTTATCCAGTTGAAGTCTGGTAGAGAGTTATTCTGTTAGGCAACCTCTTTGTAAGTTAAATTACTTTACATTCATATGTCAATTAGTTGGGTTAATCTTTCAGATTAGTATAGACACAGCCATGGAAGACATTGCTTATTGATCTTTTTAAGAAAGGTCTGAGTGAAAACATTCAGTTTCTCAAAGTCATGTAATAAATTGTGCAAGGTTACTCTGGTAAAATGCTGCACATTATCTGTAAAATTGTAAAATAAATTTCTGCTGTTCTTAATATTTGATTTTGTGGGGTTTTTTAAAGAAAAAGGCTGCCACAGAGATCTGAACTCTTCCCCTCCTTTTGTAGAGCCCCTGATGCAGAGATTTTTGAAGGATATTGCTGTATCTCTCTGTTCATGAAATCTTTTTGGCAGCAATGTGAGCAATTCAGCTGCAAATGAAGTCAGCAGAAACTTTGTCAAGGAAATGTCTACTTTGATAACAACAAATTATTATTCGGCTAGTAGAAAGCATGCTAGTCTCAGTTTGGGCATCTAAAATGGACTATATTTGCTTTTTCTGTCCCAATGTCACAATTTAATGTTTTGTTGGAAGGGTTTTTTGTTGTGTGGAAGAGTTTTTGTGTGATTTGGGGTTTCTTTGAGGTTTTTTTTGTTTGGTTTTGGTTTCATTTTGGTTTTCTTTTGGTTTTGGTTTTGTGGGGGTTTTGTTGTTGTTGTTGTTGTTGTTTTTGGGGTTTTTTTGGTGTTATTTAGTGATTTACTGTATGGAAATACTGATAAAACAAGCCATTTATTAAGTTGGAATTCACAGATATTATACAAAGCTTTATATCCTACAATAAACAATGGAAAATTAAATACTGAAATGAAATGAGTGCTGACGTGTCTAAGACGAGCTATGTGCAAGTACAGTGGGAAACAAATTGTAACAGATGGGGTTTGGAAAGCATGCTAAGTTAACCTAATCTTAATTCTGATACTTACTAAGTGATGAATAAATCTAGAGAAAGCAATGTGAACATGCATCTAATCAGAAAAATCTATGTAATTTACTTGTGCTGGTGCACTTTATTCCCCACAGTTTTATGCTCTACAACATTTTAGGTTAAATTAGTTCCTCTATTTATTTATTTATTTATCCATTCTAAGATAAAAGACCAATATGCAGGACTTCAAATGTTCATATTGTTTGCCATATGGTGAATGTTTTTAACTCCCCATATAAGGCACTTGTATGCATACTGACATAAATTTCTGTGTTGTTTGAAAAATTCATTATTGCAGTGAATATTTCCGAATGTTGATACATTTTTCAGATAAATGTTTCTTCTAATTTCCTGAAGATTTTTGCAATTTCATTCCAAATAATTGCTTTTGTAAGTATGGCAGACTGTATTTTGTTATAAACATGCTTATTATAGCTATATTATATTTACAAGATTAACATAAAATTGTAATTCATTTTCCTCTTTGACCTGACAATGCTGTGTTTTGATAAATGTTAAACTCTCTTGGTATGTTAGTAGAACTACAAAGGAAGGAATGGAATTGCTGGCCAATTAAATATAGAGCATAAAGAGCCAGGTAGAATAATTCAGGACTTTTTAATGAATGAGTCATTTAAAACTGTAATATCTCATTTTCTTGACAAATATTCTAATGTGAAGAGAAAATGGCTAAATATTAATCCTTTCTTGTGACAGATAGTAAGAAATGGGGAAAGGATATTAAATAATCTTCTTATTATAGGCTTAATGTAAGTCTTTCCATTCTTCTTACCTTGTATTCTCATCCCTCTAAATTTACAGAGACTTTGTTCATGTCCATTTAGCTTGTATGAAGAAGGGGCTTAGTATTTTTAGTGTGTCTATATTTCTATTTTTCCTCTTGGTAAGGCCCTTTATTGGGCACTAAAATTAAGCTATCCTTCAGATATACAACTACTGTATAGTACCTTAATGCCCAGTGTTCATGAGTCTCTTTCCTCTTAAATTTAGAATGTAAGAGATTGCAGCAGGAACAGATTCTCAGCAAAATTTGCATCTATCCTTCAAGATTATTTCCCTGGAAGGTGGAACCACTCCTCACGAACTGGTGGATGCCACAATTGTCAAAGTAGTAACAACTTTTGAATTGGCTTCTACAGATTTTTGGCTTATTTAGTGGCACCAAATGTAGCCACAGATGTATGAGTTTCTTGGATTAAATAAATATATTATTCTTTGAACCATCCTAGTGCTTCCAAGAATCTGACAGATTCAACAGAAGAAAAATAATCTAGAAAAGGACAGTCACTGGTGCACAGGTGTCACATTTTCTGATTGTATCAGATGCTAACCATAAATATTAAAATATGTGGAATAGGTTATTAACAAGAGCACTTTTCTGTAGTGATTTTTTAAATTATCTTCTGTACAACATTGAATACCTTTAAGTCTCTCCTGAACTCTCAGCTTGTTCCCTTGAGAAACAAATCACTTCATGTCTCTTTAACTGTCAAAACTCTTGGGTCATTTCTGCCAAATAAAAAAAAAGTAGCGGTCTCTAAATGTTAAACTTTTATAAAAATTGAAGTTTCGCTGACAGTTGCAGCCAGGGACATATGAGAAATAATTTATTACAAGTAAAACTGTAGCATGGTCAAATTTGAGTATGTGTCCATGGAAAAGTCATTGGTAATCCCATAGCTCACAGAATTACAATTTCTGTGCATCCAGGAAGAGGATGCTAAGGTTATGTATGACTTGGTCAGACTATCTCCAACAGATCACTGCCATAACTTCAAAGTTGCTGTTTTAAAGAATTGTTTTGATAAGGACTTCTCCTCTAATGGTATTAGTTTGGAATGCTCTCTCACGTTTTGCTCTCAAAACAGACACTTTGAAGTTGCTGCATCTTGAAAATTATCTCCCATTCAGGAATCTTGCCACTCATAAACCAGGCTTAACTGCTCTTAAGTCCTCATTCTGCTGATGCCCTTCAACAAACAAAAAAGAAAAAAGATAGTCTCATATCACTAAGGCAGTTTTAATATGCTTATATAAAAAACTTTCTCCTTTCTGTTAGGGGACAATAACACAGTTGATGAAGCCAGATCCACGCATGTTGTTTTGAAGGGCTCTTGGGAACACTTCTCTGTCACCCTGGACTTATGACAATGGTACCACTAAAGTTTCCAAATTTGTCCTTCATTTAATGGGAAATATCTGCATTTCTCCACCCTTTGATGAGCAGTCATTTCTTGGAGTTCTCTGCTGAGTGTAAGGATGGCTGCCTTGGGAACTATCAAGCATTAAGTATAACCTGTTTATTTCTAGAAACTGCATAATATGCTCCATCAATCTATCTATGCTTGCTTCCCCCACAAGTAGTTTGCAACTTGTTCAAATAGGACAACCAGAAATTACCTGTCTCAATAGATTTTTCAAGAGTTTGAAATTGCACCTGTGCGCCTTTTAAAATTTCCAGATTCACCTGATTAGGAGTAAAGAAATGTTTTTTATTTGGATTAAAGGATGGAGGTGGGATCTGTTCTATATTGTCTCACTTGACTGCTTAGGGATTTATTTAGCTGACTCCTATTTCTTACCTAGTCTTTTAGGAGGGTCAGTTTCAGTGGATATATAAATTTGCATGCAACTAATAAAAAATAATTCTACATGGAAGCCCTCAGTAAGTAACTTTGGCATCACTGTCCAAAAAATTTTTAGCTCTCATGCTCTTTTTTTCATCATATTGTTGGGTTTTTCGGTGGTATTGTGTGGGGTTTTTCTGGTTTTTGTTGTTCTTGGTTGGTTGTGGGTTTTGGGGTTTTTTGCGGGGGGTGGTTTGTTGGGGTTTTTTGTTTGTTTTGTTTTGTTTTTTGTTGATGGTGATGTGTGTTTTACTGAAGAGCAATAAATCTCATCCAGAAGTGACATTCTTCTTTGCATGATGGAGAAATACCCTGTAGGTATGGTTGCTCTCATTTTTAAAAAGCTGACACCTCCAAAAATATTTGCTAAAAAAAAAAAAAGAACCAATTAAAATTGATTAACATAGGAGCAAGTTTTCTGTGGGGGTGGGGGGATTGCTTTCAACCCTTCCAAATAAGGAGGCCTGGGAGGTGATTATAGTAAAGTCCTTTATGCATGTGAAGTTATTGCAGTAATACAAATACCACAATATTCCAGTCACTTCTGCTTCATTGTGTAATTGTGGCATGCCAAGTAATAAATCTTGAAAATATTAGTTTTCTTCCAGAAATTTGATTACCCATAATTCTTGGGTATAGGAACACATAGGCTTAAATACAAGTTTCAATTAATGACTCAATTTTTCTTTTTCCAGGGACCTGGTATTCAGGATCAGCTCTACTTACCTGACTGCTGCCAGCAGGCATACCCAGAAATACAAGACAATACTGAAAAAAATGAGGTCAAATACTCCACGGATTCTTATATTAAAATAATTTAGTTAGCAAAATTTTTCATATTAGTATTTAAGTATTAGTTTTTTTCTTGCAAGCGTTTGTTTCCTTTGCAATGATATGGACTATTTGGTCATGTAGATGATAAGTTGAGTGCATGTTTGAGCCAGTACACAGAACTACATGATTTTTTTTTTATTTTCTGAATTAATTGACAATATTAATTCACAGAAAACACATCTTGACATCCTAGAGATCAGTATTAGTTTTTAGCCTGAGTAAGATATTTCAAATTTATGGTACTGGAAACCTGCCTAGAAACACAGATGGATTGGACAGGTAGAATGGGAGCCGTAGTATGGCTAAATAATTCTCTGTATAGCAAAGCTATAGAAGAAACCTGAACACCAAAGGAAGGATGAAGAGACTTAAACTTAGGCAGACTAAGGAAAATGAGAAAGTGTTATGGCTAAAAAAAAAAAAAGAAAAGACTAACTGACACTTGTGTGATTCAAACTTTCTTAAAAGAAAATAAAGTGAAAATGCCACTGGATGTCAAATGCTGAGGTGACTCAGAAATAAAACTTTTTTTCTAAGGGGTTCAGATTTTAAGGCAATCAGATAGACTGTACTGAAATAAATTTTGAGCAATAAAATCTGTCATATATATCGAAGTGCTGTCCCTGGTGATGCCATGTCTGTGGTTCTGCCACTTAATTTACATAGTGTTAGCTGGACATGGCTAATGCTGTATGCTCGTCACACAAAAGCAATTCTGTCATTGAAAGGTTTTAATGTTGGAGGGACTTATGTGATCTGCTCATGACTGGTGTTAGGTTTTGCTACACCTGAATTGATCCACCTCTTCTGAGAGAATCAAAAAGCTCTTCCTGAAAAGAATGAGGGTGAAAAATTACTATGAGGAGTAGCTAAAAAACCAAAATGAAAAAACCAAACAAAAAACCCCCAATCAAACAACCAAAAACCCCACCACAAAGGGATTAAGTGGTTAAAAGTGTAAGGAAGAATACCAGTGGAACACAGAGTGAAACACTCTTGGCAGCATGCGTTGCTGCCTATAAGTAGCCAAGGAAGAATGAAATGCAAGAAATGTTTTTTTTCCAAAGATGTGACAAGCTAAGTGACTGTAAATAATCTTCCTCCCACACCCACATCATCTTCTTCCCACACTGCTCTAGACAGTTGGACTGGAGGGGATCAGGATGAATCTGGCAAGAGAATTCTGTGACTTTGGTAGCACACAGAGAGAGGAGTAAAACAAGGGGTATGTGTACACACAGTACAGACTATGTGGTTTTTTTCCATATCACAGAAGTTCCCTTCACCAGGAAAATGAATATCAGCTTTCCAGGAATTGGACCCAGGCAGTGACAATGTCCAGAATGAGTCATTCCTGGAGTGTAGTTGTGCACACTGCTAGCACTGGCTGTGTGAATGGGTTCTGAGTGGAGGGCATCCCAGAGCTCTTGGGTGGCATTCTTCTACTTTGCCTCACCTTGGGCTTCATCTGCCAGCCTTCTTGTGAGGGAGAAGCAATGGGATAAGGCCAGCCTATAGTGATAGTGTGGAGATAATCTTGTGAAGAAAGGAAATTCTGGGCCTGCATGTTACCTCTGCCCCTTTAGAAAAGGCCTAACTTGTGTTGTAGTGTCATTGCCAGAGTTCCAGTTTGGAAGTGAGATTAATCACTCACCAGTGATGCTGAGACCTCTGGTCTATTTCATGGAAAAATGGCATCAAAAGAAAAAGCGCTGACTATTCCCACTTAAATAATCACTTGTTAAAGTAATAGTTTGCATAAAACAACAAAAATAAATGCAATTAAAAAAATAGCTCCAGACCCATTTTTTTATGGGTCTGGAGATAATAGTTTTGTGGAATGTCTCCAGCAAAACACTATGTAGGACAGAGGGAAGCCTTTGCCCTCCTTTGAGGAAGAGATGATGGGCAAGAGTAATTGAGAGAAGATGAGATGGAATGTGGATGGCCAAAGTTTGTTGCTGCTCTGTACTCCTCGATGTCTCACTGACATACAAGGTAAGCAAAAACATCCTTTCTTAAGATCCCCTTCTGCACTGGTGCTAGACAGTAACCTTGGCTCACTGGCCATGGCTTGGAACTGTTCAAATTTTTTTTTACCATTTTCCCATTTTACATCATCCCTTCCTTACCACAACATTGTGGGTGCTGAAAGAGCACAAAAGGATTTTAGAGGATACCTGTCTTTCTCTTCCCTTTAGTATCTGATCCTAGAGCCATTGTTTACAAATTCTTTTTGAAGTTGCTGGTAACATCTAAAGTGTCCTGCTCATCTGGCATTTTGTAGCCCATGACAGTATGAGATCCATTTTCATCCCCTGAGGAAATCCATTCCTGATCAGTTACCAGTTTGACTTTGAGCCATCAACCACCACCCCCTGAGCTTGTCAATTTAGCCAGAAATCCACCCATCTCTGGTCCATCTGTCCAGATCTTAGAAGCCTATGTATGAGAAGACTATCATGGGAGACCATGTCAAAAGCTTTGCTAAAATCAAGGAAAATGACAACCTCTGTTCCTAGAAAATAATTTTTATAGACAGCAACCAGATTGGTCAAATGGGACTTACCCTTGACAAATTGATGTTGACTTTTGTCCACTGACTTTCTTGTCCTTCACGTCCTTCCACAAGTACCTGTTCTTGTTCTTAGTTTTATGGTTCAGGGTGTAAATTGCTTCCCCAGATGTTGAGCTCTATGGGCTTCGTATTATTATTATGGTATTTTTGGGCACATAAGAAAGGGATTTATAAGATTATTGCTGAATTCTCCAACATCATCCCAAAATAAATTTACAGTTAAAAATTAATAGACTATGTTAATGGTTTTAATTGCAGTAAAATATTAAACTCTTTTATCAGAAGTTTATTTGGTAAATTAATATTTTACATCCTTATGGCTGAATTTGAAGATAGGTTTTGACTATTTTTCTTTTTAAAACATGAAAAATATTAAAGAAAAATCTTTTTAAGAGAATCCATTTACTGTAACATACTCCTAGATGCTTACAGCAAGCCAAGTTTCAAAGAAATATTGAGAGCTGTTTGCAAGAATTATATATTTCTAGTTCTTAATCAGTATTGAAAATTTTCCTTTATCCTTTGTTGACTTCTTGAGATGTGTCTTCAAGTAGTTGGACTATTTTGATGATCTCTTAAAGTTTTTGTAGTTGCTTGGGAGCAGGGAAAGCTGAATGTCACTGCTCTGTCAAATGTGGGTGAGTGATGTTGCATTTCGGTCAGTGGCTGTTTTGAGCCAGAGGGAGCAATAGACTGGTGAGATATATGTATTTCCAAGGCATAGAAACAGGAAAATAAAATAAAGAATGAAATTGCTATTAAAATTATGGAAGCATCATTCGCCTCAACTGGAAGTCAAAATGCTAACATTAACAATTTATTTCACCTCCACCTACCCCAGGGCCCCTTACTGTCCTTTTTTATAGCTCTAGAAACTATCACAAACCTTTACACAGCCAGGTTTTGAAGTTTGTGCATGTGGGTTTTGAATCTTAAATATGTGGCTTGACAGGAGAGAGCATATAAAGTTCTACATTTGGGCTTTTTTTGTTGCTATTGTTCTGCCAATAAAACACTTATTTGGGCAACTTTCTATGTGTTTAATTTTACATAAGTAAGGCATGGTGAGAGGGAAGGAAATCACTCCTTTCAGGCAGCTGTAGAGAGTGATAGGGTCATCCCTGAGCCTCCTTTTCTCCAGGCTAAATAGGACCATCTCACTCAGCTCTTCCTCCTAAGACTTGTGCTCCAGACCCTTTATCAGGTTTATTGCTCTTCTAATGAGTAGTACAATATTTAAGTTTTCACTATTTAGTTAAAATTATGAAAGAATTTCTCTCAGTATCATTTCCTTCACTTAAAATTCTCTAATACTGCCCTGTGAAAGGTAGGGGTTTTTTTTAATAGGTCAAATCGATTGAAACAAAGCTGAATTTATATCTTTCATTTTGAAAGATTAAATTGATATTGTCTGATTAAATAATTAAAGTATTAAATCCAGTGAATTTGTCCCTTTATATTTTCTAAACTGACCTAAAATTGAAAAATAAATGCTACAATAATGATATTTTCTGAGGAGTCGGATGTGAAACATTCAAAGTTGATCAGGAAATACTTGAGTTTAGAGGTACCTGATTTTAACAACAAGAAGTTCCTAATGATTGATAACAAAATTCTAAATGCATTTTTGTTCAAGATTCTGATGTTTTTTTTCAAAGGCCATCTTGAATACTTGCATCCTGGTGCTCAGTTGCAGTTTAATGTAAAGTGTTGCCTTGTTGTGAATGATGGAAACAGTAGGCACGATTCTGTCAGGAGATGACAAGGCTTTTCATGGTGAAGTTTTCTGCTTAAACATTAATTCTTGTAGGTATTTTTCTCTGTGTGGAAGCTCATGTTGATTTCCATTAATCCATAACTTGTAGAAGTTTAAAAAGTTGAAAGGTGTTTTCAAAGTCTTTTAGTGTATAAGGTACTGTGTCCAATAGCTTCTTGAGTACTATCTGAGTGAAAAATCGATCAACCCTTTAGCACACCCTTTAGCTTCATGTTTGGGACTGTGTATTTGATGGATATATGATTTTGTAGCGTGTTTTTGTCGTGAGAATAGGCACATACCTGCCTGACTAAATAAAACCAACATAGGAAAAGGACTTTTTTTCAGTGAGTGACTGTTATCTCAGAGGTGGCATGAAACAACTGCGTTCTGGGAAATAAAACAATGCACATGGAAGAGCTAAAGGACAAAGAGATTCTCTGTTAGATTGACCCAAAGTCTACAAGCAAGAAAACTGCCAGCTAAACAGAAGTCCATGAATATACATCACAGCCATGCTGAGCTGAACCATGTCCCCAGTCCTTCTGCCCACATACTCAAACAAGCCAAGCAAGCAGGAGGGCAGGAACCAGCAGAGCAATTTTTGCTTTGCTCTGAATGCCTCTGAATGCTGTATCAGACAGAACCTTCTCTTTACTCTTAACATGATCTAAAATAATTCGAGACATTAGGCCGACTTCCTAGGATGGAACATTAAAAGACAGAACAGAAAAGGAACACCTGCTGTGAGCGACTGAAGAGTCCTAGTTCAAAGTCTGTCTCTACATTAATGACATTTTTGCTCCACCTACTGGTAGGAAGGCTTGGAGCCTTCTGAATTGCCATCAGGCACTTGCACCTCCTTCTGCAATTAGTCCTCCTATTGAAGTTAGAAGAATCAATTTCAGTGTGCAGAAAAAAGAAATAAGAAAATGTTCATACCTTTTTCTAAAAACTTGGGAGTGGGAGAGATTTTTAATTTTAATTTTAAGGAAGAAACCAGCATCATGGCTCAAAATGTACAAACAGAGAAGTGTTCCCTGTGACAAAGATGGCTGATGCTTGTAATTTTGGAAAATAAAGCAATGAAAAAAACAACCCATCAAAAATAAACAAGTTCCTCCTCCAAAAAATTCCAAAACTTTATACCTTAATATTCTAGGTGTTAATTGGTTTATTGTCTAAAATCTGTCTTCCTGTGACAAAGCACAAAGCTGTCCTTACATAATCTTCCTTTCCTGCCTTATGGCATAAGAGAGCTGACAGTCATTCTGAAATGCTGATTTGATAGCAGTGAGCATGTCTCAGTTCTGATTGCTCATTTTGCCTTATTTCTTGATTACTGTGTGATGTCAAGGAAAACAGGACTTCTGAGTTTATTTGCACAGCTGTTCTGATTAGTTATGTTTGGTTTTATGCCAGGAGGTTCTCAAAGGTTTACTCTGTTGTTTCTGAAGCTGTCAGCTTACTGCCTCTGTCTTTTTAGAATGATATCCAAACACATTCGTTGCATGTATTGTTTCAGTCTTACTCACTGGACTAAGTCAATGAATAAGCTTCTTTGAGAATTACTGGTTCAACAGCTGTTGAAGATTTCTCTTCTAATCACATGCTGAGGTCTTCATGAGGGCACTGTGCTGTAATATAAGGGCAATTCTTTAACAAGGCTTACGTGGTGAAGTTGATAACACTATACAAATCAGATTGTAGTTTTTCAAATGGGAAAAAAATCCCACTAGTAGCTGAGGCTTCATTGCCATTTGAGAGATACTTAGTTGCAGTGGGTACAATGTTTTCTCTGTTTGGACCAGTGTATCTGAATTCATATTAAATCAGGCCCTGCCAATCCCATACAAAATCACAGAACAGGTAAGGTTGGTAGGGGTGCTTGGAGATTACATAGGCCAATACCCTTACTGAAGTAGGATTAGCTAGACCAGGTTGCTCAAAGATGTGCCCAACTGGATTGTGAATATCATGAAAGATGGAGACTTCACAGCCTCTCTGAGAAATTTGCAATATTTCATCTATCTTACCATAAAGAAGCTTTTTAGACGAACAAATTTAAGCCCACAAAATTATGTTAGTACTTCATCACATGGATATCATAATGAGGTATAAAGTGAAGTACTTGTTTTTCCTCTGCAGAACAGGGTCACTGTGACTAAAATCATAAGAAGAATTGGGCTGCCTAGCAAAGAACTGGAGATGGAAGTCATATACATGAGTCTGCAAACAGAATCAAAAAACACCATTATGCTTTTGTCCCACTCTTATTCAGTGAAGAAACTTTCCCAACATTCACACCCCTAGCTGCAGCTGCCGGTCTCTTTGATTCTGTAGGCTCCCTCTGCTGTGTTTCTGATCTGTGCATGGTTCCACAAGTGTAACAGCAGAGTTTCTGAACTATTCAGAGGCTAAACAAAGAATCAGCCAGACTATTATCCTCTAGATATAATGCAGAAGAAAATGATCAGTACTTTTCAGCAATTTGAACAGGAATACCTGCTCTTACAGTCGTCAATGCTTCACAAATGATTTCCTGCAAACTGAAAATGTGTAAATTCCAGAAAACATATGAAATTCTGATGCTGCTGAAAAAAATTCCTGTCAGCTATTAATAGTCATTAAACTTTTAGGTATTAAATTCCTATCAACTACTTTTAGAGACTGGAGGACAATATATCAAGAGTAGCCCAGGGGGAAAAAACTTGGATGGGTTTGCAGATGAAAAGCTCAACGTGACTTGGTAATGTGCACTCACAGCCCAGAAAGCCAATTGTATCCTGGGCTGTATCCAAAGCAGCATGGGCAGCAGGGTGAGAGAGGGCTCTGCTCTGCTCTGCCCTGTTAAGACCCCACCTGCAGTGGGGTCTGGGGGCCCCAGCACAAGAAGGACATGGACCTGTTGGAGTGAGTCCAGAGGAGGGACACAAAGTTGATCACATGGCTGGAGCACCTCTCCTATGAAGACAGACTGAGAGAGTAGGGGCTGTTTAGTCTGGAGAAGGCTCCAGGGAGACATTAGAACACCTTCCAGTAGGCAAATGGGGATTTCAAGAAGGGTGGAGAGGGTGATGTGGCCTTGGGAGTGCAAGGGCAGGTTTAGATTGGATGTAAGGGAGAGTGTTTTTGCTGTGAGGGTGATGAAGCACTGAGAGGTTGCCCAGGGAGGTTGTGGACTCCCCATTGCTGGAGGTGTTCAGGGCCAGACTCGATGGGGCCCTGAGCAACCTGGTCTAGGGGAAGGTGTTCCTGCCCATGGCAGGGCATTTGGAAATGGATGACCTTTAAGGTCCCTTTCAATCCAAACCAATCTATGACTGTATGATTCTCTGAGTTTATGATTCTATAAATTGACTACAATCTGATTCATTTGGTCTGTTTTTGACTTCCTAATTACTCTCTCCTTCAAGACCTTAACTGCATATATCTGAAAACAGATGCTGTGTTCTTTCAGTAAAGATGGGCTCAAATGAATAATTACGTGCCAAATCTAAGGCAGCTGGTGAATATTTAGGGGTATTCATCAGAGAAAATGTCTTTTTATATGTAAACTGACCATTCCAACAAATAGCTATGTTGCATCTGAATTTACTTGGACTTGATGTTGCAGTATTAGACACTTCATGGGGCTGTGATAGAGCAGGAAATACATATGTATGGACATGTACACACACGATCTTTTGTATCTTGTCAATGGTAGACTCTAATTCCTCTAAGCTGATGGGGATCTCAAAGAGTAAGTACTAGTGACATGTGATTTCGTTGTATGTTTTCTGTTCTGTGTTTGGCTTAATGCCAGCATTTCTGCCATGCATACCTAGCACAAGAAAGGAAAAAAGAAGAAAGATTTCAACAAGCAGTAAAAAGACTTGCTGGGGATAGGTGTATTTTTCCTTGTGTCTCTAATTATGTATTTTGTATTTTCATTCTATAAGCATGCTTATGCATGCCAGATACATGGATTTTATTCTTGTTGCTGAAAAACTGATCATCCCAGCTCTGAAGATTACATTCAACAAAAAGTAACCCTCATTTTTTTTTGTTGTTGATGTTTTTAGCCTTGGGGATCTCTGTTACCACCTGTATTCTCAAAAGCTTTCTATCTTCTTGTGTTTGTTTCTCAGGGGCCACAGTTACCTAAAAAGGGTGACTATTCTATGTGATTATTCTGTCAGCTGCTAGTTAGAGAAGGAAGGGCTTGTAGGAAACAGGCTGATGTATAATTTCCTTCTTCTTTTTTTCTGAAAAAACATCTGTTATGATGTATGGCTTTTATACACACACATACACTCATAAAATTATCAGCCTTTTTAGAACATCAGAATCTTAGCACTGCAATTAAGACAATTGAGATCTGACAAGAACATCAGTAGCGTTAGCAGAGCTCAGGAGATTCAACAAAACTAATTAGAATTGCCATAATAGATTTCTTCTCTTTTGACTATTATGATATCACTGGAATGAATTTGAACATGTATTTCAATGCTACTATATCTATTCTGTTACAGTGAAAAAGTTTTCTTAGCAGAGCAATCCAACCTGCTATGGAAAAATTCCGCAGTGAAAACTTGGCTAGTTTTAAGGCCAAGGATTTTTTGCTCTTTATTGTAGAAAAATTAATGATTTGGACACTAAAAATAGTATGTATTTGAAAATGAAGCATAAGCATATAAAATAATCAAGGGCTTATTTAATTTTGACTAATTGGGATATATGACGTCATGTGAAAGATTTCAGGAATATAGATTTTTTTTTTGTGCCAAGAATTTTAACAAGTGACATCAAAAGTACCAACTCTGAATATCTTGGGCGGGCATTAGATAGAAGAGCAGTAGTGAAGCTGTAATTTACATGGTTAACATTTTGGTTTTCTGAAGGGTGATCAAGGTAAGAAGATATTTTTAAAATCTAACAAGAGCAGTAGTTAAAGAACCTGAAAAAATAGGGCTCTGGAATGTAAAAGAAGAGTGAAAAGAGCAAAGCAGTGACCCAGACAGAACCTTAAAAAGAGTTTAAAACTGGTAACACAGGAGTAGAACAGAATTTAAATATGAGCATGCAGAATTTTAAACTCTTTTCTATGGCTGGAGTTATGGATAGACCAGGAAGTAGATTTAGAGAATGTGTGTGTATGAGTTTGGATCCAGAAATGGAATGAAGGAGACCAGTGCTCCTACAAGGTAATTGATGCTCAGATGAATCGTCTTAATATGAAATTATTTAACCTTATTTTCCACGTTTCAATGAAGTGCAATCCAGCACAAGAAAGCATGTTTTTTAAAACCTGTATTTACTGACATTAACTTTTACATGACTTATGTCAAAAATATATGATCTTATAGGAATTGTAAACTTTGTGATTAAGAGTATTTTAATTGCCCTAAATTCCTTCTATCAGTTGCCAAGATCTGTAATATTTTTGAAAAATGATTGAAAAATGCCTGTTTATAACTACTGCTCCTTTTTCTTAAAGAATAAGGCTACTAGTCAGTCTGTGTTTTACTCTTCCCTGAAAAAAAAATAAAGCCTTACTCTTGTTTTTTTCTTCATTTTAGCAGAAACTAGAAATACAGCTTTTACATAGCTTTTTATATTCTCTTTCAAATTATAATCAATTAATTTTCCATTTCCCCATTTTCTTGTTGAAATGAAGTATTTTTCTAGAGGTTTACCAAAATAGGGAATCTTTATCTAATAAATTGTTGTAGAGTAGTGTTAACTGCCTTACCCTCATGTAAAATTCTACTGAAGTTAAAGAAACTGTTCTGGCAGAAAGAAGTAAAGTATCTTATTCACACTGTGTACTCTTGGCCAGGAATTTTATCTCTTCAAGCAACTCTCAGGGAGGAGGAAGGCAGGTTCAAACCTTGTGAAGTGGCATGTGTTAATCTTCTTCAGTTAAAAACTGTATTACATTTTGATTGGCATGTACCTCAGAGCTTACAACTTCTTTTTTCTGCAGATGCTCTATTAAAAACCAATTAACTTTCAGTGTAATCAGGTATTTAACTTATCAGTTATGCAGTGAAAAATGTTGGGGGTGATAGCAATGACAAACAGGCTTACCAACTAATCAGCTGTCTAATTAATTTGAAAGTCTTTCATGTTTGATAAAAATTATGCATAATATGAACTGTTTAAATCCTGGGGATAAATATACCTGTATGAAGGTTTGTCTTGGGATATATTCAGAAAGCAGCTAAAAGATGTGAAGACGTTGTGATACAAAACATTTTGGTTTCTTCTTTCTTATTTTATCTTCCTCAGATGTTAATGGAAAAATCTAGAAAGAGAAAATAATTTAACTAAGGTTAATTAATAAACAACCTTTTCAGTGAGGTCAAAACTGATGTTCCAGGGCAGACCTGCATCTGTAATCAGGGAATATTTAATTTCCTGAAAATTTCAGGGCAGATTTTTACTTGTCTCCAGTTATTTATAAACATTATGGCCTTTTCAACCCAAATAGGCAAATATTGACAGGGTTTGGGTATAGAGCATTGCAGAATGCCATGTGTGGGAAGATGTCAGGAGCTAACCTGTGACAGTCAAGCCAGATCCAGCTGACTTGGCAACAAACAATCCACAGCACACCAGAATTTCAGGATGAGGAGCACATGGCAACACTGCTCAAACATCATTAAGAAATACCAGCAGCTATGGGGAGTAGGAGAAATTAAAAGAAAGTTGAGGCAAGAGGATGAGGAGGAGGCACAGGAGACAAAAATGGAAATACATGAGGAGATGTGAAGAGCATATTTTGCAGAAACCAGAGAAGAAAATTCAGGAGACATTGGGAAAAAGACATTAGACTAGCTGGCAATACTGTTAGAAAAAAGCTCTTGAAAGGGGATGGTCCATGCCAGAGAAGGTCTGAGGACTGCAAGAGCCCTGGAGGACTGCACAGCACAGAGACGCCTGAGGTATTGCAGGTATTGCTATGGTGGAGCCAGCTGCTGAAAACTGTGGGAATGGTGACTTAAAAAAGCAAGGAGAGGTGTTGAACTGAAGTTGAGCCTATGAGTTCAACTGAGGTGTTGAACTGAAGTTGAGCCAGGAGCAAAGCTTTTGCCCTGTGCGCGTGTATAATTACGTGAGTTTTGTTCCTCAATACCTGAACCAATAACCAAACATTGTCTTAATTACCAATAATTCAAATGAAGTTAAAAAAACCCATGGTCAAGATTGTTTTGCCTGTGAAGGTAGAGGAAATGGAAATGTAACCTAACTTCAAATATTTTTTAATTTTATTTTTTTTCTTTGTATTCTAGCTAAAATAAATTCAATTAGCAACATTTCATCAGACACACTCATTCATTGTGTCAGTATTGTCTAAGCATTGTCATTATGGCTTCAGATGTTTTATTTTTTAATTCTTTTTTCTCTGTTTTGGTGGTGCAAGAATTTTGGGTAGATATCTGTATATTAATAGTTACATCTACAGGAAGATTTGAACATACATTTCTCAACTTGACTGTTTCTTGCATACCATAGGGACCAGAACTATAGTCTGGGTGACCTGACTGTCTAAAAAGTGCATTAAGAATGTGATACTTTGAGAGTACAAATGCAACTCAGACGACAGAAGCAGACAACATTATCCAGATCTATCAATCCAGCCTTTCTTTAGACTGCCTCTTTCAGAGGTTGACTAGATAACTAAACTGCATAACATTACCCACTTTCAATTTTGCTTTACTTCCATGGCTATTTAAAGGATCTGTAGGAGATTTTTAGAATACCTTAGCAGAGATGGGGAATGGTGACAATTTAGCTACAGGCTCAGTTTACCAGCGAGTGTGGATATGGCTCGTAGGTTGCTTCTGAAATTACAGCAGGCTCATGGAGAAAGAAGGGTGGTTTAAAGATTAGATGGGAGTACAGCAGCTGTCCTTATGTCTTAAACTTACCTGTGAGTCATTCTTTATTTCAGAAATGGATCTGAACCCAACATTAGACTACAGAGAAAGGTGCCTACAGCTAGCCACTGGGAAATGTAATTATGGATCACTGAAAATTTTCCAGTTGCTCTAGTTATAAAAGAATGGCTTCAGATAGCTATGGTAAAATAAAAGTGCTGGTGTCAGACATCACTAATTTATTTATTGAGATAAGTTAGATGACATGGGTATCTCTTTCTGAAGTATTTTAACATGCGGCTTTTTCTTTCAAACTCTTGTTTTTCAGGGGACTCTTTCTCAATTTGTGCTTTTTAAAAAATTCAAAACTCATTTTTAGGGGCTGGAGCATAACTTTGTTGAGATACTCAGGTGGAAAAGAGGTTTTCATTTTTCTTTTTGCTCCTAGGAATTTGTACACTTCTTTATAACATTAGGCAAATAAAAGAAAAAAGGTTCCTCTCTGAATATCCCTCCAGGCTGCAGAGATATATAAGAATTTAAAAAAAAAGCCCCTGCAAATATTGCTTACATGACAAGTACAACCATTCTTTGGACCATGGTCCACATGATTTTATGCCTAAACATATCTACAAACAACACGCACATCTCTTCTCCAGGGACAGTTTTCTCCTGTACTGCTGGTGGTGATTTGCTTCAGCAGGTTCCTTGTGGGACTGTGCTCTCTGTGCCCTGGGGAGGTCTGGCAATCCTGATACTCTCAGTGCAGCTTTTGATCTTCTCTGCTGGGATCCTCTCTGCGCCACTGCTTTGCTTTATTCCTGGGCCTTTCCAAAGACAAATATGAACTATTTGGGTTACAGGCAAGTTTCTAGGTGGACACTTCCATGGAAATTTTTGGCTGTTTCTTGGTCATATCTCCCCATCTTAGTTTAAACAATCAATTCTATATCATTCGATCTCACTGCTCTGTTTAACACCTCATTTCCATGCAAGAGCATGAGAACTTCCCCACTTCTCTCATTAGGAAAGTTTTGTCTTTGATTTTGCACCAATCTGGACATCATAACCCACAGGAAGTATACAATAAAGAGCATGCTGATAGAGGAACTTGTTTCTGTTCATTTCAGTGGATAAGAAAACATCTTTTAAGTTTATTTCAATATTCATGACAGTCTACTTAATATTCATTGGAGATTTTTGGAAGCTAGAAAAATGTGATGTAATCCTTTATTTGCTATACACAATGAGTCTATTTGGATGGATGTGGAGAACAGATTTTAAACCTGAATTTGACTGGAAATTGTGCTGTCCAACCAAAATCTCAGTTGATGGAAGAATATAAACCTAGCAGGTTTTTAAAAGGCACAGAACTAACAGGAGGATTTTTGGTTTCATCCCAGGGAAAGCAGGTCATATATACAGGAAAAAGTTGCACAAGAGTTCTGACTTAGAGATAAGAGAATCTCTATTTACATTGTATGAGGACGTTTTGAAAGCTTCAGGAGAAGATAATCAAGCAACACTAAATTAGTTGTCTTGTTCAAAAAGCATTGAATTTAACAAGAGAAAAGTACAATACTAATAATTTAATGCTTCTCAAACAGTTTCAGTTTTAGGTCATGTGCGACACCAATATCTCTCCAAGTCTGACATTGCAAAGTTGAAATAAGCATATTTTACTGCAAGAGAATTTGAAATGCTTCAGGCAATTCTTCACTAGTCATTAGCTTAAGTACTTAAAGAAAATCTTTTTACCAGTATAATCCTTACTTTTTTACAAGAGAAAAATTTAAATTTGTATTTGGTTGCCATAATAAGAATAAATCCAGTGACTATAATTGCCCTTTTATACTAAAATATATCTTTATAGCTATATTAGCGATTATAAAATCCAGTTGCAATGTAATTTTCAGATGTACTTATATTCTTTACTTTTCTTCTTTAAGCTTTTTGTCACAAACAAAAAATAATTTGTTGAGTACAAAATTTTACTCTTTTTCCTTACTGACAAAATGGGCTGGCATGAATCTTTCAGCTATGCCAAAAAAGGTGCTGTTTTTCTACTTGGCTGCCCTAACTGATCTCTTTTCTGAGAAGCCACTTCAAGTCCATCAGACCTGAATTATAGAGGTCAAAAACTTCACTTAATGACACTGATGCCCTGAGAGGCTACCTAGAACAGAGGCTAGACAGAGTTAAAGGAATAAAATAGGTATTTATCATAAGGACCTTCAAAGGATACATCTTGGGAGGTACAGGAGCCCAGCCATGGCTCACCCAAGATAAATGGCATGCCACAAGTTTTCACACTTTTATAGGTTTTGGTCCATTTACATATTGGGGTTAATTGTCCAATTACAGCTTCAGGTATGAAGTCCCATCCTCCCAGTTTGCTCTCCTTAATTTGCTGTTGTTTGTGCTTTTTGGGCCTGAGGCTGTAATGGCTGTCCTTGGTTTTCAGGCTGGAAAAGGAATTGTCTACTGAAACTGTGAAGAGAACTTGCTAACACTTTGTATGAAGTTTAGAGTTATATACTAATGTAGTACAGAATCTGGAAAATATGAAAACTAAAACTTAAGGCATCAACATAAACAGTGTGACTGAGTGCTGTGACTCAGGAAGCTTGCAGATTACACCAAGTTGAATACACAACTGATATGCCAGAGGGGTGGGATTCCATCCAGAGGGACCCTGACAGATTTGAGGAGTGAGTGTCTGGGAAACTCGTGGAGTTCAACAGCCTGATCAGGGCATTCATCAGTATGAACAGAGTCTGTGCAAGGAAGAGATTGAGAGCAGCCCTGCAGGGGACTTGGGGATGAAAAATTGAACATGAGCCAGCAATGTGCTCTGGCAGCCTAGAAAGACAGTTGTACCCTGAGCTGTGTAAAGTGAGGTGTCAACAGCAGTTTGGGAAGGTGGTTCTCCCACCTCTATTCTGCTCTCGTGACGCTTCACCTGGAGAACTGCATTCTCTCCTGCAGTCCAGTTCTGGATAAAGAAAGACATGGACCTGTTAGAGCTGGTCCAGAGGAGGGTCATAAAAATGGATGCTGGAACACCTCTCCTACAAAGACAGGCTGAGATACTTGATGGAAGGCTATTGGGAGAGTTTATTGTGGCCCCTCTTATTTAAAATGGGGCCTATAAGAAAGTCAGAGTGACATTTACTGAGGCCTGTAGAGACAGGATAAGGGACACCTATTTAAAACTCAGAGGGCGAATTTAGATTTGACATAAGCAACAAATTCTTTACTGTGAGGATGTGAGGCACTGGAACAGATTGTTCTGAGAAGCTATGAACCACCCATCCCTGGAAGTGTTGGAAGGTAAGGCTGGATGGGGCTTTGAGCAACCCCAGGTCATTGAGGACTAGTGGAAAGTGTTTCTGCCCATGGCAATGAGATTGGGATCAGATGATGTGTAAAGATCTTTCCAACTTAAAACATTCTATGATTCCATGATTTTATAATTCATTCTAGGATTTTTAGTATAGCTTTTAAAAATTTAAATTGTTGCCCATTTAAGTTCTTAATTTCTAATAGATCAAGAGAGCAGTTGTTACTGTAACTAAACTGAAGTTGCTGCTGCAGGCTAACTTTATTCTAATTTTGTTCTGTACTGTATTACAACTTGCCAAAGTAGGTGTAGGGAAATAGAGAAATTGAAATACTTGTGTGATGTCAAGCATGTTTTACACATAAATCTTCTATAATGAAATTCAGACTTATATTTCTGTCATTATTTTGTACATAATATTACTGGAACTGAGCAATGCTTGCACTAATCTTATGTTACTCAGGTTTCGAATCTAGAAACATCTTGAAATTTCATGCAAAAAAAAAAAAAGTATATTTGTTCTGCTTATTCAGGCATATGCTAAAGTATTAAGAGTACAGTGGAGGTACCTTCTCCCTTCACTGTACTCAATAAAACTTGTGACTTTCAGCTTTGTTCTCAGATCAGTAATTAGTTCCCAGATTTGACTGAAGTCAGCAGAGAGATGGAGAAGCAGTGACTGTAATCAATAATGTTTCTCTCTACAGGTTCTTTAACAGAATCAACATATAAATATGCTCAATCCTATTGAATGAAACATAAACTATATTTCAACATTACAAGCAGGGAGCCCTATATATAAATAAATAGTTGCTTAGATCCAAAATTCAAGGATAGCACTATCATTGTAGCTGGGATTAAGAAAGAAAATAATCTAAAATTATCCTTTATTTGTCAATATGATTAGGCTGTGCTTTTCTGAAGTAAAATTTTGTATTTAGGCTTTATATATATTTTATAAAAATTTGCACTGAATAATAATGTACTATAGCAGCAGAATGAGATTTTTTTTCCTAAGATACTAGTAAGAAAAATGCAGTCAGAGCAAATGCTGGTCAATGTGAGCATGTTTTCAAAATACCTGTCACCACTAATTGGCAATTCCACTGCTTGCTCAAGAAAAACTGTATGAGCATCTCAACCTGTTGATTAAAAAATCTTCTGGGTGTCTTGATTTAGTGGGTAGAGGAATTGATGTGGAGGAGGTGGAATGAATGCTCTGCCACACAGACATTAAACTGAGTTCTGATTATCATCACATATTTTATGCACATATTTTATCCAATACTTATTTAAGATACATGCTCGTATTTAGGTGCAGATCTTTCTGTCTAGCACCTCTTTGCATTTCTAAGCTCCAGACATGTAAAATTATCCTAAAATGACCATTAAAAAAAACCCAAAATATCTGGAAAATTTAGAATATTTGACATGAATTTATCAATCAGAACAGGTTTAAAAGTTGTTCCAACTGGTGTTCCTGAAAAATAGGGTTTGGTTAATTTTCATAGGTTCATGGATTTTCCAGTATTAGTATCTTCAGGTTCTACAGAAGCGGCACAGGATGAATACAACCTTTTGTTTGCTGCGTGGGATAGAAAAACACTTTTGTTATGCTGCAGCATCTTTAAGCAGTATGTGAAAGAGACAGTAATGGAATTGTTCACTTAAAAGAAATACTTCCTTCCCAGTTCAGTGAAAGATGCATTTCTCCCATTGAGTGGTGGTGTCTCTTTCCAGGCTCTAACATGTGAACAAGAACTGGGATGAAGCCATTGCAGACTTAGTACATTTAGGCTGCTGGAAAATTCGTTTTTCTGAGAGGCGGTAGGTTCTCAGATCAACAGTGACACTGGAGTCAAAGACTATAATTTGTCAGCTTCAGGAAGGTCCAGAGAGGGTGAGGAGGAAAGAAAGGTTACTTGTATTGCTTTATAGAACAGCAACCTCCAGCATCAAGTCCTTCCAGACTTTCATTCTCGGCTGCCTCATTTCTGAGCCTAATTATAAGACATGGTTCAATTTATTATGAAAAGTACTTGAAAGAAAACAGTCAAATTCATGTCAAAATGTTTCTTAAAAAGTGTTTATGAATCAGAAAATTCCCTGTACCATAGTCTCATTCTTTTTTCTGTGAAATTTAGCTGCAGCATGAAGAAAATCAGACTGGGATAAATTCAGGTTTTGGAAGAAGAAAGGAAAAGCATAGCAGGAAGTAGAATTACAGAATGATTGAGATTGGAAAGGACCTCTTTAGGTCATCTGGACTAGCTTCCCTGCTCCAGTAGGGGCAACTTGGTAAGATTGCTCAATTCTGTGCTCAGATGGCTTTTGAATATTTCCCAGTATCCCTACCACTTCTATTGGAAGCTCATGTTTGTCTCTCACCACTGTCAAAGCATAACTGCTGTCTTATGTTTAGATGCAATTTCCAGTATCTCAGTTTGCGCCCATTGACTCTTGTCCTGTGCACCACCCCTCAGTCTGTCTGTCTCATCCTCATTCCCTCAAAGGAAGGCATTTGTATACACTGATAAGACCCCCCCCTTGAGCCTCTTCTTTTCCAGGCTAAAGTGTGACAGTTCTCTTAGCTTTTTCTCATGTGAGAAATGCTCCACTTTCTCATCTTTGTGTGTCTTTGTCAGGTTTCCTCCAGAAAGTTCTTATCTTTCTTGTGTGAGAAAACTAGATATCATCAAAGATAAATCAGTAAATGGCTGAGAAAGATATTTTAAATTGACTGCAGGTTATATTGGTGAAATTTTGTACATAAACACCTTTAGAATATTATATGACATGAACCTAGAAAGCAATTTTCCAGGATTCAATGTAAATTTTACATAAAATTTATAGCTGCTTTTGAAAGTGGGAGTTTCAAGGTAACAACTTTTTTTGTTGTTGTTCTGTAAAATAAGAAAAAAAAAGGAAAGTTATGTAGTCTTAAAGACTTAATTCCTGTTCATTCCAAGAGCTTTTGCATGTTATGCGAAAGCGTATCATACCTCTAGGCTTTTCTCACTAGAGATAATGAATGACATGTTTGTCTCCTGAACAGATAAGCCTAAATGAAAATCCAGCACAGCCTTAAACCATGCATATGTTCTGGTATATGTGTGGAGAGTCTTCTTGCAGAAGGGGTTTTTGCTGTTATGTTTTTGGGGATTTTTTTGTATGTGTTTGTAGTCTAGGGAAAGAAACAACTTTCATCAGCAACGGTTGGGATCAAAACCATAGAGTGAGAAAGTTCTATAAAATTGTTTTATTAGCTGCACAGCATGCTTCAGAAAAGTTGCCTGGTTTTGGAGTTATAACTATAGGAAATAGTGAGATAGCATAGATGGAGTTGTTTTTTTAAGGTCATGACATTTCTCTATTTTTACCATCTACATAAGTATGTAAGTGACCTTTGTTCTGTGACCTTTGTTGCCTACTGATCACACCACACTCATAGTTTCTGATTACTAGTGCATTCTGAGGAGGACTGAAATATCAACTGGAAGTTCCAATGTATTTGAAGATCAAACAAACTTATTTAAACTGAATAATTTCATAACGATAACTAATATAATATCTTGGGTGAATAGATTAATTAGTAACTGGTGATCTGATTTCATTGAACCGTCACAATGAACCCAACATGGACAGAAACTAAAGTAAAAAGATAAGCTTTTCACTACTGAGTTACTTTTTTGAATATTCAGATTGTAACTATTCAAACATTAACTATGCAGTGGCAAGATTTCATACCTGCACTGGACCTGGATTGGATGAAGTAACTTGATGAGTTTTATATCTATGACTGAAACAGTGCTGATAACACACCAATGTTTTCAATACAAGCATACTAGTAGAAGAGAGAATTACTTCACTAGAGTAAGAATCATTAAAAAAATATGATTCATAAGAACATGTATGAGGGAATGAAGCAGTTGTAGTGTAGACATTGAGCTTCGGATCTTAAAGTCTGCTGATGTGTTTATTCTCTCAAACATAGAACTTCAGTGAGACCTAAACTGGTCCTGTGTTTCCATAACTCCTTTCTTCAAAGAAGTGGAAGAGAGGTGACAATATTTTTCCAAATCTCATAGAGAAGTGGCAGAAAGCTTCTAGGTATTTAAAGCATACACATTCATATAAATAAAGAGACTTAGACTTAAACATGCATATGCATTTATATTTAATAAATATATACTATATAATAATAGATGTATGTATAACTAGAAATGTCTATGAGATAAAAATATATGATATGCATAATAAAAATACAGCTTCAGACAGTATAACTGCTAGTTCAAACATTGATTGTGCATTGATTCCCATTTAGCAGAGTAAATGGTATGGTAAGTAAGGTATGCCACATTTGACCAGTAATATTTTCTAATTCTGTTCAAAAGTGTATCTCAAAGTGACATTTTTTGATGAAGACCTTTTTTTTTTTCTGTGTATGTAAGCTCCAATAAAAAAAGGAAAGAAAAATTAAAATCCTATACCTTTTTCCTTTATCTATTCCTAATCAGTGAATAATGTGATGAGAATAAATCAAAATTTGGAATACATACTCCTAAGCCGCCTTTTTTTTCCCGACTTTTCTTTTTTGTCTGCTTCATAACACTGTGTCTTCAATGTGGGAGAAGCTATGAAAGGTAATATTTTGAGTATTAAAAGCAGAGGAAAAAAGTTGAAGTTAGTTCTGGCATAGCTGTCAGTAAGTGTGGCCCACAGTAACGCCTAAAATCTTAAAATTTAGAGTTATTTGAAATTCAGAGCAAATATCACCTGTGTTATATGCTGAATCCTGTTTTCTAGGTCTACTCTTAGTCCATATATTTTGACCAAGTCAGCTTTGGACACCTTTTTGCCTCCAGATATTTTCTTTGCCATTTGAATTACACAAAGATTGTTGTTTTTTTTTTCCCTCTCTAAAATTGCTGAATAAGTAGCTGTTTCAGAGACACTTAGTAAGGATTACTTTTAGGTTATAGACAACCTTAAATTTTTAATAGCAAAATATGTTTTTTTTATAGTTTGAAGACTAAAATTACATTCAGAATATTCTGTATTGCTTGAAGTCTGTTAGAAAATGCTGAATATTGTTGTTTTCAGTAACTTTTTCAGAATGCTGTTTGTTTCCCTTTGGAAATAAAAACTTGGGTCATTGATAGGAAATCTAAGGGCAGAAATAACTGTTTCTTACAGGATTATTTCATGTCAGTGGCTGACAATGGTAATAGCCTAAGGAGTATTTGCCAGCCTGCTCCATTTAATGTGGTCTGAAAATACCATCTTAGAAATCCTACAACTTTTCAAAACTTAATAATACATTTTCAGAGCACTTTTTCCATTCCATATCCCATTTTAATGACTGGTTCAAGATAGTGAAATATCATGATATAAAAAAAAAAAAGGGAAGTGAATTCCAAATGGAAAGACTATAAAATCATGGAATTTAGAAAAGATGCTCTTTTTTTCAGTGAAACAATGATTGTTTTAGGGTTGCCAGATGTAGGCAAAAGTTCTGCTTTTCTTTCCTATTTCTGTTTTATTATAATAAATTCCAAATACCATTGTATTTGGTTTTGAAATACCAAGGTTCATATTGAAAATTATATGGTTACATTTATAACTTCTTGGGTACTCTGACTTCAGGTAAAAATTGCGATCTTCAGATGACCTAAGATTCTGTTTAGAATAAGTTTATTTCCACTTTGTAAAGTTCAGTTTAACAGAAGTTTGTTTTTCCTTGCACAATCAATGTTCTTTTCTTTCCAGGCTGTGAAGAAAAAGTGCATTGGCCTCCTAGTAAAAGGTGAAAAATTGACCACAGTCCATTTCTATGATGCCTAGGAAAAAGCAGGTGCCTTACTTATGTCCTCAGTTTTCAAAGCTGAACGATTACAGCCAATTTTGTCAGTCTTAAAGCAAAGGCCATTTCCTGCACTTGATATTTCTCACAGGCTTTTTTCTAATTTCTGCTGGTTCTACTGCACCCTTTCTGTGATGTCAACCTGCACCAGGAAATAACACCAGCATTGCATGGACTGATGCAATATGAGAAACTATTCCCTTTTGTCCTTTTGTCTTTCTCCTTAATTACTGTGTTTTTCTGGTTGTGTTAAGACCTTTAGAAAAGAAATGGACAGCAGACCACATAACTTCAAGTCTGTTTGAGTAGTTACAGTCAGCTCACTATTGCTCTGTGGCACATAAAATAATTTTGTTGCTGTTTTGCTGCCTGGCTACTGGATAAAATTGGCATATCCCAACAGCTGAGCAAGTACTTATTTATCTTTATCTGTATTTGCAAAAAGCCTTTAGGTTTTAATTTTCATGACCTAAGTGATGATTTCCTGTTCTTTTAGCAGTACTGACTTGGCTCTTCCCTTATTGGAAGAGTATAAGATAAGTCATTACAGATTTATAAGTCTACTTATTATCTACTATATATTTATTGCCCCCAATGTAGTCTCTTCTTGCTCCCTTTGCTATAATTTCTCTGACAGAAATAGCCATACACAAAATTTTTGGTAGATCCTTATTTAAATGTCCATATGAAACATATTTAGAATAGCTAAATTACAATTTAGGGCTGCAAAGGAAAATTCGTCAAGCAGAAAAAGAAAAAAAAGATACTAACTTTTGAATGTCATAAAAACTGCAAAACAAAAGTTTCTAAGGGATGGAAAGGTTATTGGAAGAAAAGCAATGCTTGTTTTGGTTCAATGAACATTTTTTTCTTCTACTCAAAATGGAACATTCCATTTTTGGACATCTGTAATGCAGTCTGAGGACAAGAAGAGCTAAAGCTACAAAATTGCTAAGATACCCTTACAGCAGAATAGGACTCGACAGTTGAAATCCTCCATCTTTTTATTTAGAGAGATTGAGCTTCAGTCACATTATAGATACTGAGCACCTTTCCTCACAGAAATATTCAGGCTGGCATGAACCTTTTCTAGAATCGATTATTTGTGTTGGAACAAAATTTTAATTTTAGATGACTGTTTATGACTGGGAACCTTAAGATCTTTTAGAACACAGAATATTTTTTATTTTAAATATTAATGTCTTAATTCAAAGAACTAAGTCTAGATATAGAGAAACATAACAAATTATATTCCAGTAAACTGTACTGTTTGTGAAATATTTCATGATCCTGACAAAACATTGTATTTTTTATGGTCTGCAATTCTGTTTTGTTTTTTGTTGTTGTTGAACTTCCCAGTACTTTCATGTTTCAAACATTACACTCTCATTGTCCTTGAAATTCAGTCTGGAATGAAATTTACTGGGATCCTTTTATTTCCCACCCAGAAAAAAAACAGAGTGCACTTTCTTATTAGGATTTTTTTTGTAGTATATCCAGGGTTTTTGAAAACATTCTCACTGCAGCCACAACTTTCCTCAACACAGAACATCAAAATAACACATAAAAGTGGATACTCAAAGGCAGAGAAATTAGTCTGAGCAAGATTATTCAGAATTTGTCTTACTAATATTTTATCTCTTTGCCATTGTTATAATTTCCACAATTATACCCCACGCATCAGAAGGAAGGATTTATCTGCTTTAATTTAGGAAAGGAAAATGAAGTGACGATTTCAGCATCATTGTTGCAGCCACTGCTACTTATGCCTAACTTTATAACCTAGCATGTAAGCAGTTCAGCACTGAAGAAAAATAAATACTTACATAGTGTACCTAATGAACATTTGTATTCTAAAACTACATTTTCAAAGCAAAGAGAGTTTCTATAGAGAAAAATCTCAATTATAATTCTAAAAGAGCCCCAAAAGGTAACAATTTACAGTAAAAATCTCAAATCTTCTTCCTACTTTTAAGCACATCATTTTAATGAAGCAAAATATTTCTGAGAATTATTTGCTTTATGAGCATTGAAGGATGAAATTATATACATAGGGAAAAAAATAATATGCAAAGGTAGGGATCAAGGTGTATTGGACAGTCAAAAATTTGGGGAAATAGAGAGATTAGGAGATAAAATAAGAAGTTTTTTAGGAGATAAAAAAAGAACAAGTTTTAGAAAATTAGCCCTACCTCAAATAAGTATTGTTTAGAGAATAAAAGGCTGCATCTGTTATCTGTGTTTGCAGAGCAAATAAAGAAGGCAAAATAATTTAAAAATCTAGAAAAAAATGAAAAAAACCCTCAATTATCTGCTGCATGTTTAAATTTGCTAAGAAAGCAATATTTCTTTATTGGAAAAGCATTTTTTGCTTTTAAGCTATACCTTTTCTTGCCAAATTTTGGATTTTCTTTCACATTGTAAAGAATTTTTTTTGTTTATTACAGAAATATAATGTGAGAAATTATAGAAACCATGGAAGGAGTTTTCAAAAATTTGAAATCTCTCTTCTCCCATTTTTATTTCACATTTCACTATGAAAAAGGAAAGTGTATTCTTAGCACATAAGATGTTTTGTTCTTATAGTCACGTTTCATTTCTTTTTTTAATTAATGTGTTATTTCATCCCAATAAGATTTTACTCATATGAAAAAAAATTCTTTGGAGAGTTATCTCCTAAAAGTCTGACAAGCACTTTTAAGAACAAAACAATATTTTTCTTTCTGTGAATAAAGGGCTTGGAGATATACTTTCCCAGATTCCCAGATAACTTTCAGAGACCTTTTTTTTTAATAGATATTATTTAATCATTACAAATGAATATTATGAATGACACTCCTACAAGTCACCTTCTATACTCTATTTTATGTTTTTCAGAACACAGGTCTCATAACTCTCAGCTTTTCCCAAGAATTTAAAAATATAAACTAAAATAGCTAATTTGTAAAGAAATGTCTGAAGTCTAATTGAGTATCAAGTTTCTCAGACTATCTTATACAGACAGAGATTTTATTTTTCAAATGCAGCTGTGCCTTCCTTAAGTAATGCAAACTGTCAGAGGCAAATGTTCTTTATTCCAATTTCCACAGCATTCTGGTGATTTTACCTTGTATACCCTTTTAAGGTATTATAAGATTCATGTCTTGCACCACTCTTATACATAATTTTCTGTGATAACATCACTTCAGAATTTCAGATTTTCTCCAAATAAATTGTTAGGTTTTTATTTCATGATACATCAAAGGTATTTTTAAATTAAACTTAAAGCAAAAACTGTCAGTTCCTGAAGGTAGCTCTCTGAATAGACAAACTAGTTTTAAAGTATTTAATTTCAAATAAAAAAATTCTCATTAAATACTCTGTCACAGACTTGACAACTTAATGGAAAACAGACTAACAAAGAAGTACATATGTGAGCTACTAGAAAATAAAATAATTGCATTTCTAAATGTCTCTTTCAAACAACAAAACTGTCTTTAATGCAATCAAGTTCTGCATCTTGCTTTGAGTTTTCCAAATGAGTATGTCTATTTGGCCTTTGACTTAAATTGATCACTCCTAGAAAGACTTGAAGTGCAACATTTTGTTGGCTTTTCATTTAGCAGGGTATCAGAGAGCCATGGGAGATGACAATAATACATTTTTTGTTATTTTTATTTTAAAATTCTGGGGTTTTGTCCACTGCAATCACTTGTGCATTATTTTAATTTTGTAAAGCAGATCTGAATAATCTAATACTATAATTGCTTTTTTCCTGCTCAGACAACTAAAGAATCCCATAATTAATACTCCTTCTTAAACCAGATAAAATAGGAATATATTTTATTCACTTCTTCCCTTCTTCCAGAGAAAATTTCAGTCTCTCCCTAATGGTTCAAACCTAATTATTGCCTCTACTACTATCTCACAACAAATTTTGAGTCTTTACACTACTAAAATAACCAGGACTACTTAAAACTGAACTGCAGTCAGCAGAGTCTGCCAGTGTAACCACAATACAGTGACAAGTCATGGCATCTCCTGCCACATCTCAAAAAGTTGTCAGTGTTACTGAAATCTGGATGGGATGCTCAGTCCGCTCGATAATTTTTTTTAGGTGTTTTCATCCATTTTTATTCTAAAAAATTTGGAAAAATAGTGAGAAGACTTTGTTGTCTGCCTTTCTTCCAGTTCAGAGTATTGACCAAAACTGTTTTATTTAATGGTGTTCCAAACAGGAATGGAACTTGATGTAAAGAGACACCACAGTGCTTTGAGGTGAATGATGGTGTAGGGATGGGGCTGGTTTGGGTTTGGTTTTTTTTGCAGAAGGTTTATATAAATATGTTCATAACTGTGAGAGGGAGTGGGAATGAAAAGAGTGGTACCTAACCTTGATGGTAACTGTAGAACCCGAGTTAATATCCTCTTCCAAAATCACTGCATGTTTAGTCCAAAAAGAGGAGACCTCTAGATTTTTCATGTACCATTTTTTTTTTGATAACATCATAACTACAGATATATCAGTCTGATATTTATTTTCAACTGAAATTCCTTGCAGCAAGAAATTGATACCTCAGAAGACTTGAAATTCATCCAGAAATCCATTTTAAACACTTTTAAAAAATGAATTAGTTAATTAGAACATTGTAAGAAGTTAAAAAATTCCAAATGATATATTGTTACTGAATTGGTAGTGGTTTAAGTGGCCTAAATTACCTAGAAGGACATATATGCTAATTTGGTTTAGTCTCTTTTTTCCTGTTCATGTAAAGAATTGACTTGATTCCTATAATCAATAACATAAAAATCTGCTGTATATTAATATACACTGTGTAGTGCCACTCTGTATTTTGAAGGGGAATTAGAAATATCTAATAATCCATAGGTGATGAACTTCTTTTAAACATTTATGTACTTAAAATAGTAAAAAAATGTTAAAATTCTGTATTGCTTCTGTCTTTCATAGCATAAAATTTCAGCTCTGGCACATTAACTTGTGGACAAACTTCACATAAAAACTATGGTTTAGAGTGGTAGTCTTGCAGGCAGACATTGCATATTTCCAGGTGTACATTATAAATTTAAAAAACCCAAAACTGTCTTCTGATAATTATCAGTTAAATTATTCATAATTTCTCCTTAAAAAAATACATTGTTTTTTATAAGCAAGTTTAGCTCCAGGGCCAAGCAAAATATTCGTTTTCCCATATTGAGAGAAATAGACTGTTCTTTTGTGTCATTTAAACTGGAATGTGAACTTAAACAAGCCCTGAATCTGGGACAGCAAACAAATCTGAAAAGAAATCTGCTTCTGCAACATTTTTAAATACTGTGCTAAACCACTTAGCACAGACCAAGCCAATGCAGATCACAATGAGCTGCACACTGTAATGAATGGCTTTTCTATTCCTGGCACTTTCCTTATTGAGTGGTTTTACTCAGGAGTCAAATCCATTAGGAACTGAAATAAAAATATTTTCTCCTGATACTGTCATGGTGTCTCTATGGAGACAGCAAGCAGTAGTTTTTGTCTTCTTCATACATTTTGAAAGAATGAGAGAGAAAAGAAAATGTAATTAGACAACATACATAAACATGAATTTTGTATGCCTTTTAATCATATCATACCACATCATAAAACAAAACATCTTTTGCTTTTAAATCAAATACTAAAAAATGTAGCATAGCTAATTAACTGAAGAGAGACATCAGATCAGAAAAATATCTCTGCTATGTAGTTTTAGACTTTCACCTGGAAAGACTTAATGATATTCATTAATAGGAAACACTTATTATTATTAAATATAAAGAATATGAAATATAAAATGAAAAAATATAAGTATATAATTATAAAATTATATATTTATATGATTATTTAATTAAACTATATATAATTGTAATTACTATTGAATAGGAAAAGTCAGGTTTTTCCATGTATGATAGACATTACTGGGAAAATTTTTAAGCACAGTGTTAATTTAATGGCAGTCTTAACACTATTTTTAATAAAAACGTGATTATTTGTGAATGTTTGGAGAAAAAAATTTAAATTGAAGGATCATAGATTTTTTTCCTTGAATGGTAGGAGGTTTTGTTCAATTAAATAAATAAATGTGGAAATGTAAATCTTGGTGGTTTATATCAAACATTTTTATTCAAAGTTCATTCCTATCACTACCATGTATTCTGACGTTAAGCAGAAATTAATGTCATGAACTAAGTGCTCATATTCTCCTTTAAGTGGAACAAACTTTTGTTCATAGCTTTTGTTTTTAGAAGATAAAAACATGGAAGAAATTATTTTTAATTACGACCTGTCATTTTATTGAAAGTTTTTACTGGCAATTGCTACATTTTCAATTCTCAAACTTCCTATAGATGGATTAATTGCCATAATTTCTTCCCATAAATAAATTTTCTCAGCTTTTTCTCCTTAATTTCTTAACCTTTTACTCCTTAAACATTAGACTGTTGGATTTTACAAGGTAGAACAATCTCTTTTTATTGTATCAAATGTATTTTTTTCCAAAAACTTCCAATTTTTAAGTTTCTTCTAAGAGTCATACTGGAAAATGCTTTGAGGGAAAATATTTCTGTACACTGTCGAGTACTCAAAGCAAAAAGAAACAACAGACTGTTCAATAACATGGTGTAGCACTTGATTGGACAAAATAAGTTCAAATTGAAGTCCAGTTTAATACCAGGTATTTACTGACTGTCAGAGAGGAAAGATCAACCTGGAAAAACAATCAGTTAAATGAAAACAAACACAGTTACCAATCGCCAGATTGATACGTTGAAACTTATCCTTTAATTCACATTAAATATCTGGTTTTTATGTTACACAGCCTTTCAGGTGGGTAAACCAAAACTGTCTTCACATTTTAAAAAATAAACCTAAAACCTGAAAATGTTATGAGGAGATCAGAGTTCTTTAACAAAGGTTCATCTCAGAAGTTCATCAAATAACTTTAGGAGCACAAAGGTTGCCTTGCCATTCAACTTTCAATTCTATTAAAGTCATCGAAAATTATCAAGACGTAACGCTTGTCTTTTTGCCCTTTTTGTCAAGTAAGAGTAACAGACCTCTTGATTAAGTGCTTTTTCAGCTTATAAATTCACAGTAGAAAAATGATTGAAACTAAACCCATTAGTGTAAAACACATGATGTGCAGAACTTTGTAGAGTGAGGTACACAGAGAACAGAATGGGAGATTGCCTAAATTTAGTGAAAAAAACCCAAAAAAGCAGTTGAATTCTCTTTATAATAAAGCAAAACAGTGTTAGCTAAGACTGTGTCATGAAACTGAGACTTCATGTGTGCTCATGTAAAGAATATGAATGAATACATATTGCATGAATACATATTGCATGTTCAGATGAAAAGACTTGCTAAAATTTGGCTCTTTGAAGATGTATTCTTAGTGTTTAAGATAATTTATTTATAAAAATAAATATGTAACAGAATAGAAGCATGGGGAAACAATACACTGAGCTGTGCATAAGGACAGACTGAGTGCATTATCTGGGATGCACTGAAATCTAATTGCATGTCTATCTTTTTAGTTCAGATTTGGTTCCCCTTGTATAGTAATGTTCCTTGATATGACAGTTACTTCTGTTGATGCATAGGTTACACTTTTTTGCTTCCACAAGGAAGGAAAAGGTAGAGTTGTGGAAAGAAAAAAAGACTTATTGATGTTCCTGGTCTGCAAAGGTCTTTTTGATTCTTGAGGCCATTTGGGCGCAGCAGCCCTGTCACACATTTAGTGAGGTAATTTGTCATTTATGGAACAGATTCTTTTCTATCTGCCATTTTGCTATGAAAACACTATCTTGTTAAAAAGTTTATTTGAAGGAGGACACAGTTCCAAAAAATGTATAGAGGTAATATGACAATCCACTGCTGCTAAACGAGGTGTCTCAGTCAGCCTTTCTCCATCAACAGGTACCTTTTGGCAGCTCTTTCATATCTTAAAACCTTTCATGGCCACTTTAAATACTATTATGTAGGGGGAAATTTTCTGACTGTTTCCTGTCAAGATAATGTTGAAGAAGCTTACAGAAGGGCCAGAAATGTGCAGAATATGGTTCAAGATCAGGAGGAAGATGAAGAAATGTGAGGAAGGTTTTAGTGAGGACTAATAACTCAGAGTTTACGAAAACTCTGAGTTATTAGTCCACCTCTACTTCCTATAAAAAATAATTCCCGTGCTGCAGTGCTAGCAATCTGAGCTGTGTATTATGTCCCACTCATTCTAGCATGCTTGAAAGCTTCTATAGCTGAGGTAACACTTATCTTTGTGATGAAAGTCCCAAAGGTGCTGCAGAAAAATAGCTTAGTACTGATGAGAAAGATCATGGATAAACATGGATGGCCCTTCAAACATTTCATCAGCTATTACAGATAATAAAGCCCAACAGAAGTCAATGTATTAATACCTATTAATAAAAAAGGATGAGGTTAACAAGAGAGAATTGAACCTGGTTATGAGGAGAATCCTGTAAGCTTGAACACTAGCTATTTCAAGGCATGGATGCAATTATGACTCTGGAAAGTGGGAGTATTGAACTTGGAAGTAGACAGAATGATTGAGTAGAAAGAAGGTGAAACAACGTCTGCCAAAAAACAAATCCAGAACATACTGCCCGGAGTCACAGTTTTAGCTACTATAAACTGAGTTACAGTCTATTGAGGAGAAAGCCCTGCATAAATAACAAGAGAACCAAAAAGGAATAAAACATTTAGCAGCCTCATTTTCTGTTTTGCAAAAAGAAAAATAAGGAAAGCCACAATAAAACTGGTTTTTGTACTTGTGGTGCTTCAGTTGGTCATAGCTAAATGTATCAAAGTATAAAGGGATCAGTGAGAGCTACAGGGAAAACTGCACAAGTAAGACCAAGTTTGCCCATTGTCTTATACAGTTTCTGACACCCTGAGTAAATATCTAGGCTGGTATGATTGAGAGCCTTTCATGTGAACAGGGACTAAAGAAATCATTGCATGAGTCAAACATTTCACACATGTACAGAGGAAAGTCTTGTAAGTTTGAACTTGCTACCCAGAGCAGATGGCTGTTTTGTTACCATAACTGTGAAAGTTTCTTTGCTGTAGAGATAGTTGTCATACCAGAATATTTAGCCCTGCCTTTACATGACAGCTATACTGGTCTTCCATCCTAATTTTTTTTTTACCAGATTTTTTAGGATTTGTCTAATATATTTGTTTTAGGTAAATTTTAAACTCATCAAATAAATATGCCAATTTGTAATACATCTATAAGAATCATTGAGTCCACCTTCCTGCTCCTTTGACTTAAAATGAAAAAAACCCTAAACCTTGGGAATAAAATTATCTAGATATTCTAGAACTCTGACAGGCTTGGCAGAGCCTTTTCTGGAGACCACGTTCCAATGATTGATCTTCCTCTCAGTGAAGAACTGTTTTCTAATACCAAGCCTCAACTTCTTGTGATACAGCTTCACTCCATTTCTTTGTGACTAGTCATCAGAGTTTGGAGCTCAGAACCTTCCCCTCTACTGGTCCCTTGAGGAAGTTGTAGACTGTAATGAGGGTGCCCTCAGCCTTCTCCAAGCTGAATGAATTAAATTATCCCAGCCTCTCCTCAACTGTTTGATCCTTGAGACCTTTTACCACCTTTGGAGTAGTCCTCCTTTGGATGCTTTCTAAAAGCTTCATATCCTTCACTTATTGTTATGCCCAAAACTACACACAGGCTTAGAGATGAGGCTGCAGAGCAGCAGAGAGGGACAATCACCTCCTTTAATAAGTCACTTAGCATTTCTGCTTTGTCTTTGTCCCTATTTTAATGTGGACTAACCTCACTAAGTTAATAAGATGAGGTTAGTGTTACTCACACTAGATCAGTGTTACTTCTAATCTTACTTTTGCTGTTAAAATATGCAAAAAAGGGGTTTTTATGGCCTTCACAGGTTGAACTCTACTCAAGCTGTGGCCTCACAGACTTTCTTCCTACAGTGGCAAACAGCATCTCTGCAGTCCTCCTGTGTTACCTGTCCTGGCTTACAATGTCCATAGACTTTCCTTTTCTACCTAAGTTTTGGTCTGGTTTAAGAAAGTTTCCAGCATCCTGAACTTCCTTAAAGCAAGTAGAAGGTGGTGTGCTATTTAAAGATGGGAGTGGATATCTAAGTTTGCAAGGGGAAGGAAGGCAAGCAGAGGAAAATCTTTAAGTGCTGGATTTAAGTATCACCATGAAGTCATATTCTGCCACGTTCCCTCACGATGTTTTTTCTTTGTTTCATGAATGGTCTCATTAGCATAATTTATTCTTCATGCATAGCAACTCTCTGACTGCTATGGATAAACATAATGAAATCTAATCCTCGGGGAATGAGTGGCATAAACTGGCACTGTCTGTGGAGTGTTAAAAACATCTAGGTTAACAGAAAGTGAATCATGTCAGTGTAGTATTCACTCAAGAGAGACATTTATTATTTTAACAAGAGAATAAAACTAATTAAACTAGACTTGTACTTCAAATTTAACTGTAAGCATATTTTCTTATTTGACAATTCACCCCTCTCTTTGGACTATGTTTTCTTTGCCTCCTCTTTATCCAGCCCACAAATAGGAAACATCTCAGATAGTTTTCCAAGCCCATGTGGGGCTTTCCAACCCATCTAAAAGTCAAACCAGGAGAAAATTCTTATGATGTAAGCAGTGATACTGACTCTTGTCTCAATTTTCCTTGTGGTTTAAAATTGTAAGATTGATAGTCTAACCTCATAATATATAAGAAAAAATTACAGTACCCAAGGAATTTCCAAATGACAATATTCCATTTTCCCAGGCCAGAAAAAATTGGAATGGAATTTTTCAAGTGTCCCCTTAGAGCTAAGAGAAGAGAGATGTTTCATCTTATTCCAATGTGACTATATGTTCTTTTCAAGGACAATATCCATGGTGTATGTAGTGTTTTCCATGAATTTACCATAGGTCAGGGAGAAGATTTGTCCAGGAATAATTGCCATAGAAAAATAAATACATTCAGTAAGCGCAACATTTTTTCTTTTCTCAGATATGATCATTCATTTACCACTTTTATTCCCCCCCACCTGCTTCCCCCCAGCTATGGCACACGTTCTGTGGCCTTCACAGAAAGGATGCTAGGATCTTTTTAGCATCCTAAATAGTCTTTGAATCTACTGGTATTTACAAAAGATATTGCTAAAGGCAAAATGCATTGCTTTACTTTTAAAAAGATATTTATGAATCTTTTCTAGAGTAATGTGAACAGCTGGTAGACATCTGGTCTCACTGAAGTTAAAACTCCCTTATTCTTTCTAACTCAATAGGATGTTACAGTTCAAAATATGTTCTTACATTCTACAACCAGTGTATCACAAATACACAGAATACCCCAAAGAAGACAAATACACATACCTATTTTCTGGTATTTGACTGTCACCAGAGACAATACTAATTAGTTGATTTCATATACTGATCCACAAATTTTTTTCTCACTCATGCCCTAATATAAATAAACTTCCTCTCTACCCCAGATACTTGATTTGATTAATAATGTTCTGCTATTTTTATTAATAACTTACTTCAATATTTCACTTCAAATGTATAAATAGGAAATGATGTAACAATTTCTAGTGAAACCAAATTCTTAATCATAACTGTAATTTAACAGTGGACTTGATAATCTTAAAGGTCCTTTACAACTTAAACAATCCCATGATTATATGATTCTTGCTGAGAACATAAAACCCTAGTGGTTAGAGTAAAATTCTTCAATAACCTTTGAAAAAATGCAAGTTTTTTGGCTTTGGCTTATATGGACCACAGTTCTCAGAGAAAAAATTTGTCCATATTTCACAGCACATTTTTAGGATGTCTGTTGATGAGCGATTTCCAGCCTTGCTGGTACTGCTCAGCTTCTTTCATTTTCTGTGGTGTCTCCCAGTATGAAAACTTACTGTAACTCTCAGTGAGATTGATTCTGAGAAAGAGAGAGATGGTTGGCTTCCAGTCACTGAAGTTATTTTCTTCTTCTACCTTTCCTAGCCAACTGTTCTGTTAGCAGAATTCTCTCTCAGCAGGCAGCTGTCAGTGCTGTTGCTTAAGTGTTTTTGCTGGTGTGTGCTCTCATTGAGCCATTGCAAATAAATTTCATGATGTTTCCTGTTTGTATATTTTGGCCTTTCCAATGCCACTGCACAGCAAAATAGCTTAAAGCTGACTTTTCTTTTTTTATAGAGATTGTAGTATTTTTTTACAGAGAGGCTGCAGTATCCCAGACTTGTGTACAGAATGGCAGAAACTCCACATGAGCTTCCTGTTGATCACTCTTTTTTTACTCCGTACAGTTTGTAGTCTCTGTAAATTCTGGATTTAATGTAGCACTTCCTTCTGCCACTTCACCGCCAAGCATACAGACATTGCATATTTCCCATGTCTCCTTTAAAGAAAAGCCCTTCCTTCTTCTGAAGTCTTAAATTTGGAAATTAACATGGAAGAAGTAGTAAAGTTTTCAGCAGAAAGAAAATTAGCATAAGTGGCATGACTGTGGGCTTGTATTTATCTATATCTATATCTGTATCTATATCTATACCTATAACTATATCTATATCTATATATATCTATATCTATATCTATATCATCTATATCTATATCTATATCTATCTATCTATCTGATGACTCCTATGATGCCGAGCTTTTGAATGTTATTCTAGTCCTGTGCTGAGCTCCCCCTATTCCTCCAATTAAAATCTAAGTCCAAAATCCCACTTCTTCCAAAGTAAAATCTCAGTCCTTTTTCAAGTTCCAGGTGTACTGTTCTTCTCAGTTGCATTCACTTTTACCTAATAAAGATTGTTTTGTGGTTTTTTTTCAGCAAAATGGAAACAACTTTCTAGGCATGTCTGCTGTCATATTTTTTATAAATACGCGTTGTCATTTTCTAGTAGTTATAATCATAAAAACTGCTCTTTAACTGGAAGGGAAAATACCCCAAAAAACTAACTGAATAAAAAAATCCAGTAAAAGTTTAGATAAATTCTTTTGGTTTTTCATTTAAGAATCTTACACTAAATTTTGAAAAGAAGAAATTCACAGTTTTCGTCCTGTTCAAGGATGCAATGTCTATTGAGATTTGAAATGTTGAGACCTTTTGAGAAGTCTGAGTTGTATCTAGATTCTTTACCTTATAAAGTTAAAAGTGATTTTTTTTTCTGAAACTCAGTTGTATTTTAAAGAATCTACTGTAAGTAATGTGGTGATAAATGAATACATCTGTTTATTCATTGTACTTTTTGTGTCTCATATTTAGAAATATGAAAGGTTGCTCTTTTTTCAGAAGACTTGTCTGTTTTTCTTATAATGAGAATATTGACTCAGTGATTCAAGTTGTCTCACGCAGATGTAGATGTGTTTCATTTACAACTCTGAGTAGAATTACTCAAATGTTGATGAAATGTTGGTGGAAATAATTTTGAAGTATTTTTTTGGATGTTATTAGGATTTTTTTTACAGGTCACCAGTATATTTGCATCATTTAAAATAATTCCTGGTCAGTTGTTCATCTAGACATTTCCTAAACCATCTCTTTCTCCTAGTCACTAAGGCATTAGATTTAATGTTACTTATTTTTTAGTCTGGGCTCCAGGACTATTATTATACTTAATTTTTAGCAAACCAGACTCCCTCTTTTAGGAACTCTGACCAAATATTCTATAGCAACTTCAAAGTATTTCTGGAACAAAACCAAAGTGAATTAAAAGACCTTCAAGGATTGTTCTAGAATCTTGTGTCTATCTTAGCTAAATTGCCCACCCCAATGTTTGCCTGCACAAACCAAACTTTTTCAGATATTCCAGAAAAACATTTTGGCAATTATTTTATTGAATAATTCTGAAAAATTAGCTTTGCCAGGGTAAGAGGGAGGGTCACCTGTTATGCCCTGAGAGTTCCTCCATTCCTAAGTATATGGCACTGTCAAACTCACTTCTGTTAGCCCCAGAGGGTGCCAAAACCGATATTATGGTGTCACTCTCAGTGCCCTTTCCTTAAGTACGTGCTACTGTGCAACTCATCACAGGTGTTTCAGCAATCACCTGATGAAACTCACCAAAGATATGTAAAGGAGCAGTGTTTAACTAGTGTTTAACCAGTGGTCATGCATTAATTAGCAGCTTGATCTAAAAAGTTCAATAAATTTCATGTATTCATTTAAATGTATTTCTTTTGTGTATCTTGTTTGTATCAATTTTGATAAATGTCCAGCATTATACTGTAGACAGGGTCCCTGACAGCAGCTAGTTTTTGTTTTGCAGTGCTAGAACTTCAGCCTGAGCATTCTGACATTTGATATGGAGAAGGGATGTAAAGGGCTGATGGGCAATATGATTGATCAGAGTTCCATAGCAGTGGTACAGAAACTTAGATGGTTTTACAGCTTTTATTTAATGCCAAGTGTTGCAATTTATTTTTCCCATGTGCACTATCAATGGAATATGCCAAATGCTGTAAGATATATGTATAATACGCCTTACAGATAGGGAAATGTGAATTTGTTTTAAAAGAGGAGGGGCTGGGAATAGAAAGGATTATATTCTTAGTTTTACAAATAATACACTAATTGAAAATATTTCTCCTGCCTTCTCTTTTCTTTTTTTTGGTGGAAGAAGAATTGGTTTTGATCAGCAACAGTGCAGATTACTGTTGTGGTGTCACAAGGAGGATTTATCTCAAAAAACAAGCCAAGTATGGTTAAAATATTTTTCCCCAATATTGACTAAATAAAGATATTTTTAAAGGCTTATCTAGTTCACAACTAACTTTTAGATACTTAAGAATTTACAGGACAATACATATGTCATAAATCTCTATTTTATTTCATCTTCTCTAGACACACAATTTTTAAAAGAAATGGTAAGTTTCTTCACTGAAGAGTGTTAGAAAAATTGACATTTTTTTTCCTAACAAGAAGACAACATTAGGCTTCAAGTAATATCCTGGTAAGAAGCTGTCATGTCAATCTGTGCTGTATGTGAGGTGAAGATAGGACTCAATAGAGAAAATTTAGTAATCAATGACAAGTCAAATACAGAACAAAAATAATCTAATTCCTCATGACATAAATTTATTTCCTGCCAGCTCACATCTGGATTCACTCTGGATCACTTCATTCATCTCTAACAGAGCTATCACAATTCAGATATAAAATAAAAATTGCATAAATGATGTGTCTAATGAAATATGGAGGTTACAGGATCAGTCATTTAGTTACAGCTTTGAAATATATATTCTTTTGAATACCACATGTTTTTAATGCTTTTAGTCAAACTGCATTTATGAAGTTTTTCTGGTAAAATCACTTAAGTGTGTGCAAAATATTAATGGGAATCAAAACTTTGGGATTAATTTTAATATTCAGGTATTCATTGTGAGAAGGACTCACTGTAGGAAATGAGACTTTTTCCATATACTCATGTAAACAATAATCTTTATAAATGGAACAGTTACATGACAAGGCCACTTTTGTAGTTACCAGGACAACAAAGCTGAAGTTACAGAGTCAAACAATTATGTTAGTTCAATTCACAAAATTAAAATTTTTATTCTTTATAATTGAGGTCACAAAGATAGAAGTAACCTTTTATAAATTGTGACACACTATTCTGAAGGGTGTGGGATCCATGATCAGCTCTTGCTCAGCTGCTGTTATATTTTTCTGAAGCTGTTTGGATACCAAAACTTATATTAATTGAAAAGAAAGATTGTTTTTATTGGTTATGAAAATACTGTAACATGGAATATGATTTATAAAAATCCCGATTTAGAAATCAGATTGAAACTCTCATTAGGCACGAGAGTTCCTATTCAGGATAGGAAATGTTTGTTTAATGTTTAAATTATGTTACAAACTGTGTGCTTTAATTTGAACTTAAATTGCTTTCAGTTCAGTCTATCATTTTCCATGAATTTCATCCCAAAGTTGTACGTATTTGTTTGTGACTGTTCAGTTTCCAAACGTTCACTTATTTAATACCCATAATTAATCCAAAGCTACCCATATTTAATCCAAAGATACAGTAATGCAAATTTCACCCAAACTAATTCTTAAAAAAAAATACTTTAATTTTAAACCAGTTTGATAAGAAACCATTCAAAGTACTGGGTCTCAGTGATATGTTTGGTATCGACAATAGATGCGTATAATTATTTAAACCTCTATCATCAAAGGATACACTTATTTTTAAGAGAAAATCTTATGACTGGTCTTGTGATTTTGCTGATGGAAAAATCTGACCTGAAATACTGATGTCAGAAGTGCCCTTCATATTTTTTTACTTTGAGAATTAAGAGAAGATAGTCTTCAGTGCAAAATAGTGTAAATATTGTTTCCATATGAATAAAAGGATATGAGTGTCTGTATGTCCCAAGAAAAAATGTCTATCCTTCTTCCAATTAATTCTCAAACTTCATGTGGATTTAAGGCATTTTTAAATATTATTTCAAAGATTTCTCACAATTTTACTATGAAAATATTCAAGTAGAAAACTGGATATTTTTGGTCAGGGGATTTTTTAGTTTCATACACATTTTCTCTCAATTTTTTCAGTGTAACTAACACTGAACTGTGGTTCACAAAATCTTATACTGATACGAGTTTTCCAACAAAAGTTTGTCAAACCCTGGCATTTTCTTCCTTCCTCCATTATTTTTCATTTCTTTCCCACTTTGTATGATTCATAAAAAATAGGCTAACATCAAAGAAAATCATGAAAATGAAGAGCTCTTTTGACTGCCAGTGGTAGCTGCTGCGACAAAATTTTTTTTATCTACATATTTTCTCGTGTTTTACACCATAAGAACTGCAGGAAATATTGTCTGTTACCACCCCACTTCCTATTCAGCTCTCTACTCTCTATCTGCAAGTGGAACTGTACCATAGCATTGCATGGATATTTATTTTAAGAAATTTTAATGATGGACCATCCCTGCTCTCCATAGTTTTCCTCCTTTTTCATCCAACAGTATGAAGCTTCAGATTGCTCAGAATGAAGAGTGCTTTTTACATATAAAGTGCTCATATAGTACCCAAATAAGAAAATTATTATATGTAGTTGTAGCTTTCCACTGTAGCAGTGTAAGGCACATCCAATACCAGAAAGTATTTTATCCAATACCAGAAGCTGTTTCTTCCTTCTTTTTTTTCCCTATTTTCTTTCAAGAACACAGAACATGGTTATGGACTGATTCATAACGATTTCTTATGAAGACGTGACGTCTGTTGTTCTTGCTCTCTTAAAAGTCATTGACTAGACAAAAAAAAAATTGAAACTCTTACACAAAAACAAAAGTGTCCCTTCTTGCAGATTCTCTACTGGTATAGTTACCTTTCTTCTTAATTTTCCAGTTTCATACTTAGCTTTTCTTTCTTAATGCATTTTGGAATATAAGGAGATGGAATGAGAATGTGATATTACATGGAAAAAACATTTTCTTACTTTTCTTAAGTCAGCAAACCTGAGTGTGACAGTGGTCAAGCTTAACAAGAATAAACTTGGATAAAATGGAGCTCTTTAAAAGTAATCCCTTTTTTTTTCCCCCAATGTGATAAGCTCTAACTCAGACTCCTAAGTAGAAGGCAGTGAGCAAATAGGAAGTGGACAGATAAAGATGCCGTTCTATCTCAGCAGAAACTTGCTGATGAGGCATGCTTTGTATCTTCTAGCTACTGAATTTTTATGTATATTTATACTTCTGCCTCATCTAATTTCTACAGCATACTGTCAACTTTGTCACATGAAATGAAAAGGAGGTTAAGACACACATTGTTCAGTCCCATACAAAATAGTCTGTCATGGTTACCCTCATACTGAAGAATTCTGAGAATCTGCAAAAAATATATTTTGGTTGTTAAATTGTTGAAGACAGAAACTATCTTTCAAAGTATCTATATACTATATACTGGAAGCCTCAAGGTAGATATACGAAAAGTAGGAAACAAACAACCCACACTAGGAACATGTGGACCTTTATGCTAGATATGTGTATATATATTTATATTAATTTATTACTTGCATGTGGCTGTGTGGCTTCTTCAAGACTGTATGCTTTCCAGAGTTGGGATTATATTTCATATGGCTTGTATATTATAACTATAATCTATAATCCTGGTAAATAATGAAAATTTATGTAACTAGTAGAAGTATTTTTGGCACTCTAGTCGGTTAGTTTTTCAGCAGTTCATTAGGAAATATCATGTACTCCACTCCAGAAATGCTTACAATTATGCTGATCTCTTAAAAATAGCTTTAATTTATGTGTATTTGGTTTTCTCTGAAAATAACCAAGTAATCATTTTCAAACTGTATTTGTTTTAAATCAAACCTCTTAGCACTGAGATTCTATGGAGACACGTTTGAAGACACCACATCTTCGACTCTTCACTGCTTGAAAAACAAAAGTACCATTGTCCTGGTTTTAGCTGGAAGTTAATTTTCTTCCTAGCAGCTCGTGTGGTTCTGTGTTTTGGATTTAGGTTGATAATAATGTTGATAACACACCGATGTTTTAGTTGTTGCTGAGCAGTTCTTGCCCTAAATCAGGGACTTTTCAGTTTCCCTTGCTCAGACAATGAGCAGGTGCAAAAAAAACCTGGAAGACAGCAAGGCCAGGGCAGCTGACCCAAACTGGCCAAAAGGATATTCCACACCACAGAACATTATGTCCAATATATAAACTGAGGGAAGTTGGCCAGGAAAGGCCATTTGCTTCTCAGGGACAGCCTGGGCATCAGCCAGCAGGTGGTGAGCAATGGTAATGTGAATCTCTCTTTTTGTTATCTCCCTTTTCATCACAATCATTATTGCTATTGTTGCTACTGTTATTATTATTATTACATTTTTTGCTTATTTAAACTGATAAACTGTTTTTATCTCAACCCAAAGGATTTATCTTTTTCTGATTCTTATCCCTATCCCACTGGGAGAGGGTAGAGGGGAGGGAAGGAGTGAAGGAGTGAGCAAACATCTGTGTGGTGATTAGCTGATAGCTGTGGTTATACCAAAAGGAAGGTGGTTATACCTGGAAAGCCAAGAATGAAAAATATCTTGCAACTGACAAATCTTACCCTTTTTGATGAAATAAGTGGTGACACTCTTCAGTCATCCTTGGACCATTGTATTGTAATGGACACCAAGCTCTTTCTGAGTGGTGCAAAAATTACAGTTGACAGAGACTGTTTTGATATGGACATCTGTAGATACCTCTCCTGATAATGGCTGTAAATTTGTTGTAAAACTTTCCTTTAAACAGCACAATAAGGCCTGTGATAGACATTTTGTCCCTAGAAATTTTGCTTTCCAGATTCAATTCCAAAAATTCAACATTTGTATTCCTATAAAGGTTTAAATATCAGAAACACTTATTTTCAAAGCTAACAAACCTAAGTTTGGTTACTTTGTCTTCTCCATACAAGATAAAAATCTGGATTTAAATTATTTTCTATTTCTTCACCATTAGGGTAAAAGGTATTCTTTTGTTCAACATTTGACAAAAATTTCTGAGTGGGTATCTGAAGTTTTTGAATGAAATCTTTGTTTCCTTATTTGCTCTTACTTAAAGTGATATCTCCAGCTTACATTTACAAATAGATTATAAATTTAACCTTTGTGTCAGAGAACACTCTGCAAGCATCTAAGATGTTTTCACCTAATATTTTTTATAACTGAATTTTTGATTTGTCTAGATTTTTGGCTGTTTCTATTGGTTATGAGAATTCTGCTGCTTTTTTGAAATAAAGCAAATCTCTCCTGTTTATATTATGAATGTTTCACTTTAAACATAGTGCTGATTTCACAAGAAGGTCTCTAGCGTTTGTATTATAGCACTTTCCAAGGACATGGTATACCCTAGCTCTTTTTAGTTCTGTAGCATTTGACATGTATTGCAGAAAAATGCCACTCATTCTTTTATGACAGTAGAGTTGGCCAGTGATGCTTGCCATCTGTTTTTAGAGGTCTCTAAATATGTTGTGCACGTCTTGTGAAATTTTGCGTCACATTTTTCAAGTTAGCCAAAGGTTTCTTACTCTTCTGACCTTTGAAATTGAAGTAAAATGGAAACTGTGCCATTTGTTTTTTCATGTTGTCAGTGATGGTCTCAAATACATAATATTTAAATTTCAAAAATATTCTCTGCACTGTTTGTTGGGGTTTTATTGTTGCTTTATTTTTTTCTCATTGAAGTGCCCCATTGTAATGTGGAGTTTTATGCATAAAAGGACTCTTTTGAGAAACTGAAGTCCATTTGTATCATTATGAAATCTAAGCAGTTTCTTTCTAGCATTCAACTTGAACATTGAGAAGTGCATTTTTCTTTGGACCTTGTTTTCGTTACTTGATCCTGGTTTGCATCCAGATGCAAATAAGGAAATGTATATAAGAAAAATTTGGAAATCTCCAGGTTATCTGTTCTGAAAACCCTTCTGTTTAATTTTTCAATATAAAAAATATTCTATTACAGTTCTTCATTATTCTGGACACATTTCACTCTCTTATAAGAAGATGGATATACTAATTTATTTCCTTTTATAACTGAGTAGACAATGTCAGTCTGATAATTTTGCTAGAAAATGCCAGTGGGAACTGAGGCACATTTTATTCTTAAAGAAACTGTGTCGGCTGCTTCCCACATTATTGCTTTATTTGGCTACTGACTTTACTTTCCTGCATGTTTCCTATCAAGTGATAATGCCAGGACTGGCTGCTAAATTTCTTTTGGTCTTCTTTAAAATGAATAAAGCCATTATGTTATTCACCTCCCAGTCCTCTGCTATCAAGGTGCTACTGCAGCAGAGTTTTATGTAGAAACTCTTGGACTGAAGATTCTGGTGAAAAGTCCAGTCTTTCTATGCTCTTCCTATTGGATGAAACCAGTCTCAAAGAGGTGGTGCTGTGATGACACTAACTGAAACAGAGCAGGGTAATTTTCACCTCAGTGTCAAAGGATAATTGTGAGGAAGCTGACTGGAAGGTTCAAAGAGCTAGGAGCAAGAAAACCTGAGCACTAGCGGCATGAGGAAAGGAACAGGTTGGTGATGTCACCTCAATGATCCTGACCACTGCTCACAGGTTCTTTGAGATATAAGAGTTTCTCAAATAAGAAATGGTTTATTTTTATTCTTTCTACATCACATTCAGGCAGATTATGGAAATAAATACAGATAAAGAAAACTGAGGGTTCTTCAGCAGTCGTATCACTCCAGGTTTTCCTTACTGCATTTTACTGTTATCTTTTCCACCACAATACTGTTCTTGGTGATCAGGGCTGACACAGTATAGTACACAGTACGCTATGTTTCCTTTATTTATTTTTTTGTTGTTGTTCATCTTATATTGATTCTTTAGGAAATGATTTCTTACAGATATTTTCTAAATTATGACTACTTACAGATATTTTATCTACTCTAATTTCAGTTAAATATTTAATCGTTGTTAAAGGAAATATTTCTTTCATTGCTTGGAGCCTACCATGGACATCTTGGAGATGGATATTTAAGTAAATATTGCTGTTCTGCTGAGGAAATTCAATGTTTGTATTCAAAAGTCTTTCTCTTAGCACCTTTTAGAAAGCTGTCTCAAAATATACCTGCTGAGAAAAACTTTACTCAAAGGTGTTTTGAATTGTGCTAAGTTGGAGAGAATTCAGAGATTTTTTGCTAAAGGTACCGCAGGACTGTACTATAGTGTTGCTGTAACTCAGTTGGACTTCTGAATGCCGTCTGCAAGTCCCATTTCAGAATGAAATTATGATTCTTCTTCTTTTATTTTCCTAATACTTAGACACTTCGGCTTGTATTTGAGTAGGGACTTCAAGCTGCTGTGTACTTATGTGACAAAAGCAGGCAAATTGTGTATATTTAGGAACAAAGAACTATATCTGTAGAAGTGTGAAAACAAGTTTATTTTAAAAGAGACAGAAGACACTAACAACCATGCATCAAGGTGTAAGTTTCAATTATCTTTTCATAATTCAAAACTCTCTGAAATGAAGGATTTGTTTATTTTCTTGAAACTGTTATCAGGTAAAAAAATTTCCATCATCTATGTCAAAAAATAATGCTTTCTGCTTATTGCGTCCATCTCCGGTCTAAAGCATCATATTTTTTTTATATTTATGTGCAACTTAGATGTGTACTTATCCACTTCTTGAACATAATAAACTGCAGACAAACACACTGGGATGATTTGCCTTTCAATCTTCGTTTTAGGAGATAAATTTACTTCTTGCAGCTTCTCAGTGGAAATGTGTTTTTTTTTTTAATCTTGTGCAGATAATATTGAAATTAAATCATAAAGGACCATCACTGTTTATATATACAGATTTTAAAATAAATGTATGTATTAATACTTTTAGGAAAATAGGGGAAATCAACAATGTTGTTTTATTTTGAAGGACTTATTAGTGAGCTGAGAAGAAACCTGGAATATTGTAGACATCAATATGAAGGTTTTTGCATCCTAATAAAGTTTACGGAGAGGAGCTAAATTTAAGAGCACTAGAACTAAGCATTGCCATATTTGTTTCAAGATATTGAGTAAGATCTCTTTCAGCTCAGCTAATATTTTTTTACCTTGAACTCCACTGTAAATATTTGCCTTATTCCTACAACAATATTGTTATCTACACTTTGAAAAAATAATTGCATTGCTTTCTGAGAAATGAGTCTTTGTGACTTTCAAGATATGTAGATGGGACATACCACTTAGTAGTCATCTGTATGATGACTCTTCTCACAGTATCACTGACATATTCTGGTATTTCATGCCAAAGTAATTTTAATTTAGCTGCTAAAAGCTGAAGCTAATAAAATACAAGGTATCTATCCATTGCATGCAGGTGTTAATGTCGGCAGAACACAAGCTATCTGGAGCATTGCTGTATCGTGTGATTTTTCTGATCTACTATTAAGAGTACATAATAAATCAGCATATTTAAATTATAAAAATGATGTCCAAAATAGTATCAAGAGCTTAATCAAAAAGCTCATCAACAGAAGAAAGAACATTTTTTCAATGCTATGAAGTCTTGTAAAATGGAAAATTTCTGTTTCCAATATGTGATCTTTTAAATTCAGCCATAACAGAATTGATATGTGAATTTTTACAAATAAAGTGTCTTCAGAAATAAATCTCTATTCATTAGTCTTATGGTGTACAGAATCCCTGCCTGAGTGAGTGAACAAAGACTGAGTGGAAAATTTTGAAGTCTCTTTCACTATCCAATATAAAGCATTTCTATTTTGAGCACCTGAATTTCTATTCCAGCACAAAATGCTCTTGCAAATTCTCATACCAAACATGTAGTTTCAGTATTTATACCACCCTGTGTTTAGCCTTTAACTTAAACAATTCTTTTAAAATCTCCTTCACCCAGGGTGGCCTTCCCTTCTGCCTTTCCTGATCTCTTTCAAATGCCCTTTACCCACTAGGTTCAGCAGCCAGCTCTGTTGCCCTCACCTGCTGCCTTCACCTGCAGAGACTCAGCTGCAGTGCTTTGTCGAAGCTCCTTCTCCCACCTGCAACAGTCAGCAGGAAATGCTGCTGAAAAGGATTGTGAAGTCTCACTTATTTTGCATGTATAACCTGAAGATTCCTACTGCTAAGAAAAAAAATGTTTGCTGATTTTATTTCAACAATATTTTCTTCTCTGAGGTCTCCTGGATAATCTGAATTATTGCACAGTATACAAGGCTAAAACGAATGGTGTGGTAGCAGTGTTTAGTTGTGAGTTTTGGATGTTGTGTGGGGTTGCTTTGGAAAAGAAAGGAATTTTGCTTTCCAGTTTCAGTTTATGTAAGTATATCCAAATTAAAGGATAACTGCAATCACACAAGAACTTCTAGATCTCAGTTTTCATATGTGACTACATGTGCTTGGGGTTGTCTATTCGGGTCTTGATTTACTGTACAAAATAACAGAATTGTAGAATTGTTTAGGTTGGAAAAGACCTTCATGATCACTGAGCCAAACTGTTGACCAGCACAACCAAGTCCAGCACTAAACCATATTCCAAGGGCCACATCTTTGCCTTTTAAATATTTCCAGGGATGGTGATTCCACCGCTTTCCTGGACAGCCTGTTCCAATGCTTGACAGCCCTTTTGGTGAAGAATATTTTTGTAATATCCAAACTAAATCTTCCCTTGTGCAACTTGAGGCCATCCCTCTTGCTTTTTAGTGAGAAGAGACACTTCACTACAGTCTTGTTTCATGCAGCTGCAGTGGGTGACAAGGTCATCTTGATTCTTTTTTTCTCCAGGCTAAACAACTTCAGAACTCTTAGCCACTCCTCCTGAGTCTTGTGCTCCAGACCCTTCCTCTTTGTTGCCCTTCTCTGGACACACTCCAGCACCTCAATATCTCTTTAGTAGTGAGAGGCTCAGAACTGGACACAAAGTTCGAGGTGTGGCCTGGTAAAGGGGACAATCACTGCCCTGCTCCTGCTGGCCACACTACTGCTGAAACAGGCCAGGATGCCCTTGGTCTTCTTGGTCACCTGGGCACATGCTGGGTCGTGTTTGGCCCCTGTCACCAGCACTCCCAGGTCCTTTTCCACTGAGCAGCTTTCCAGACACTCTGCCCCAGCCTGTCATGCTGCCTGGGGTTGTTCTGACCCAGCTGCAGGATGCAGCACTTGCACTTTCGAACCTCATACAATTGACTTGGCCCATTGGTCCAGCCTGGCCAGATCCCTCCGCAGAGCCTTCCTACCCTTCATCAGATCAACATTCCTGCCCAACTTGGTATCATCTGTGAACTGAGAGAGGGCACGCTCCATCTGCTCATCCAGGTCATTGATAAAGATGTTAATCCTGGTTGGCCCAAACACTGAGCCATAAGGAAAACCACTTGAGACACACCACCAGCTGGATTTAACTCCATTTACCACCACTCTCTAAGCCTGGCAGTCCAGACAGCATTTTTCTTACAAACAGTACACATGTTCAGGCCATGAGTAGTCACTGTTTCCATGAAAATGCTATTGGATACTATCAACGATTTCATTAAATTCCTGGTAGATGACATCCTTAGCTTTTCCTGCACCCACTGAGTTCACCTTGCTAGAGAAGGTGATCAGGTTGGTCAAGCAAGACCTGTCTTTCATAAACTCACCTTGAGTTTGTGATCCTGATCCCCTGGGTGTCCTGCATGGGCTGATGATGCTCAAAATTATCAGGTCTGTGACCTTCTCTTGAACCAAAGGTCAGACTGACAGGACAGTAGTTCCCTGGATCCTCTGCCCAGCTCTTATAGATAGATGACACATTTGTGAACCTCCAGTCACCTGAGACCTCCTCAGTTAGACAGGACTGTTGGCAAATGATGAAAATTGTCTTGGTGAGCACTTTTGCCACCTCCCTCAGTACCCCTGGGTAAATCCCATCTGGTCCCAGAGACCAAGTGGTGTTAACAGGTCACCGACCATTTGCCCTTGGATTATGAGGGCTTTATTCTTCTCCCTGTCTTCCAGCTTGGGGGGCTACTACCTAGAGAACAACTGGTCTTGCTGTTAAAGACTGAGGCAAAGAAGGCATTAAGCACCTCAGCCTTTGCATCATTATTTGCCACTGTATTCCCCCCTGCATCCAAAAAAGGATTGAGATTTTCCTTAGTCGTCCTTTTGTGACTCATGTATTTATATAAACATTTTTATTGTCTTTTATCACAGTAGCCAGATTAATTTCTGGTTGGGGTTTTGGCTTTCTAATGTTTTTCCCTGAATAACCTAATGAAATCCTAGTAGTCCTCCTGAGTTGTCATCTAATTCTTCCAAAGGTTAAAAACTCTCCTATTTTTCCTGAGTTCCAGCCACAGCTCTCTGTTCAGCCAGGATACTTTCCCTCACCATTGGCTCATCCTTCAGTACCTGGGGATGCCCTTCTTCTGTCCTTTTCATATGACTTTCATGAAGAGTTCCCAGCCTTACTGCACCCTTCTGCCCCTCAGGACTGCCTCCCAAGGGATTCTCCCAACTAATCAGCCAAAGTCTGTCCTTCCAAAGGCCAAGGCAGCAGATCTGCTGCCTCCTTACTTCTCTGAGAATCAAAAGCTCTCAGCTCATCATCACAATGCCCAAGATGGCCTCCACAGCCATCACATCACTCATCAGTCTTTTCTCTGTTCAGAGATAATCAAGTGGGCACCTCCCCTAGCTGCCTCACTTACCAGCAGTGTCAGGAAGTTATCTTCCAAGCACTCCAGGAAACTCTTAAACTGTTTCCTCTCTGCTGTACTTTATTTCCAGTGGATGTCTCATCCCATAAGTTGTAGTTCTCTATGGGGAGGCTTCTCCCAGCTGCTTATAGAATATTTAGTCTGTTTCTTCCTTATGGTTGAGTGGTCTATAAGAGACTGCCACCAGGATATCCACCTCATTGTCCTTCCCTGATTCTCATCCATAAATTCTCAATGCTGTGAACAAGTTATCCTACCGTATTTCTGTGATGGCAGCTGTGTCATGGTCTTCCTGCTGCACAATGGTTTCCAGCTCCTCCTGTCTGTTGCCCATACACATGTGTTAGCATAGATGCATTCCAGCTGAGCTACTAATCCTGCCACCTTCTTTGTGGGGGTGGTGCCTTAAGTTTTAGCTACCATATTTTTCAGAATCTGTTGTGCCTTAGTGCGTAACTCTGAACTTTAGATAAAGTGTTAGCAAGTTCTCTTCACAGCTTAGACAAAACAATCCTTTTCCAGCCTGAGAGCCAAGTACACCTTTGCAGCTCCTGACACAAAAAAGTGTAAACAATGGCGAACTGAAGAAAGCAATCTGGGAGGATGGGACTTCATAACCTGAAGCTGTAATTGGACAATTAACCCCAATATGTAAATGGACCAAAATTTATAAAAGTCTGAAAAGTCATGACCAGTCGTCCATCTTGGGTCCATCTTGGGTAGAGCCACGGCCAGGCTCTTGTACTGACCAAGGCATATCCTTTGAAGGCTTTTTAATAATTACCTACTTTATTCCTTTAACTCTGTCTATCCTCTGTTCCAGGTAGCCTCTCTTGGCATCAGGAGAAACCCCTAATTCTTGGATGGAATTTCCTAGTGATTGATAACTCTTTTGCTACAGAATAATTGTTTGCTCCTAAGGTTTAATTTAAATGGCACAGTGCACAGATTTTATACTTATCTCCAACTATGTGTCTCTACTTCAAAGGAAAAGAGTTCACAGGAGTTGAAACCTGACAATCTGAAAACATATTGAGAGAGTTCTGTAGATGAGTAATCTCGCAGGCAGCAGCTGGGCTTATTCAATCAACACTGTCATCTCTGATCTCATACCTCACAAACCACTTTCATCTGACAAAATTTCAGTTCTTTTCCTGTTGTGATTTCCTGTGAATGCTGTTATTGTGAAATAGTTGTACAGTGCTTAAGCATCTTGATCTCAGTGCAAGAAAACCTTGTTCCTTGTACTTGATCACCTGAAGCTTTGAGTTTTAGTTCCTTGGGATCAGTTGTAGGTACTCTGAATTTGTGTGTTCTGTTCTGTACCTAAATGGCCTCTTTTTTCTCTGAGTGAAGTATACAATTACGTTCTGGTGCAAATGTAGAAGCAATACTTTGCTCTACTGTTAATCAATGTAGAGTAACATAAATCTTCACAATATATCATCTGGAACATTTATTTGCTTTAGAATCTTATTTTTTTTCTTCAAAATATCCCTTTGACTGCTTCCCTTTGAAATCAGTACCAGCAGGAGTGGTAGAATGAGGACCATCATTATCTAGATTTCTCTCCATAGCCTGCTGTCTGATTATAGATAACAGAAGTAAACATTCACTTAATTACCAAGAATATTGCAGTTAAATCTGTCTGGTAACTATAATTATAAATAGATGCTACCATATAATTTCAATCCTATTCATGACCCCTTTTGTTTGTTTATTGATAAACACTTGGTTGTATAAATTTATATGCAACCATGTTTGAGATAAGTACAAGTGTTTCACATGGGAACCTAAATAAATATTTGCAAGATGTTTGCAAGACTTTGGAAAAGAGCTTTCATGACCACTTAGGATTCACCTCCTTCTCTTCAATCAACTTCTGTGTACTTTTATGCTGTAAAATACTGGTGCTGAGGTACTTTAATTGTTATTATGCACTTGTCTTTCAAGTCAAAAATGTAGCTTGAAAACAGGCACCACACTCCCACTCCTATTCAAATTCTTAGTCCATCTCCCTAACCTACTTCAAACAATCTAAAGAAATCTTACTATAAGTCAGAAAACAAACCAAAAAAAAAAAGGTCTCTTTTGAACAAAGCACATGATTGCCTTTTTGTTTTTAAACCACAATCTAAATACTACGGTCATGCTGCAAAAAAAAAGTCTTTGAGAAAATCACATGTTATGGATTAATGAACTAAACAGTACAACCAAACTGAAAAAACCTTCAGTGCGGTTACACTTATCATCACAGATGTGATTTCTCAAGAATTCAAGGTCATAAGAATATTGCAACTCTTACACATTTCTCGTTCAATATGAATTCTTTAGAGTTTGTCTGCATGGAAAATTTACCGCCATCGTTTTTACTGCTATAGTTGCATTGATCTAATTCTTCCTGGAAATGCTTATTTTAGAATAGGTACCATGAGAGGGAGCTATAATAAATACAGTGGTATGGTTATGATGGTATTGTTCCCCACAGATCTTCTTTCTGGGTTAATCTTTGATGTAGAACATAATTTCTATAACCATTTCACAAAGACACACAGGTTGTGGCTTACCAGAATAAAACTAGCACAGCTGGAAAACAGAATCAAAGTGCTAGTTTAATCATCACTGTCTCTGCACATACCTAAGGACTATAGCCACATTATAAATTACATTGGCTGAGAAAATTCCCCATAAGTAGAATAAGTTTGTCTATGGAAGTAAGTTGTTAGAGATGCTACTTGCACCAGCTTGGTCCATGCTAGGTACCAATCTTCCCAAATAATTCCCAGCTATATTTCAGTGGTTAAAATGTCTTTTGGGACCTGTTTCTGCCTTTCAACAACATCCAAGCAGGCACTGTGACTCCACCAAACTATAACTCCATGCGCTTCTTCAACTGTTCTACAGTTGCACTGGAGAAGCACTTAAAGGATCATTCCAATTATTTCCACCCTTTGGAGTAGAGAGCAGACTTTTGTTCTCACAGCCAGGGGGAGTTGCAGGGGAAGGGCTCTTCAGATTCAAGGCAAGCACACGGCAATTGCAGTCAATGAGACTTGTCATGAGCAGACTGGCTGCAGGTCTGGATGGGCAGTTCATACTTGAGTCTTTTCCAACTTTTATCCTCCCTCCTGTCTCTTCCCTAAGTTCATGATTTGGGTGTTGCAATTTGATTGTTGTGATTGAATATGTTGGGTAACATGCATGCAGTAGATGGGAATGTGATAAACTGGGGAGAAACAGAATTTCTCTAAAACCATTTGCTGTGGTTCAACTATGGTCAAATTCCAGGTACCCATGAAAGCCACTTGCCCTCCCCTGCTACAGCTGGGCAGAGGAGAGGAAAAAATTAGGGAAGGCTTCATGAGTTGAGATGAAGACCTGGAGAAAACACTTCAAGTGCAAAACAGGCTCAACTTAGAGGTAAAAAAGTGAATTTATTAATAGTAAAGTCAAAGGAAGATAATGACAAGTAAAAAAAGACCTTAAGACCACCTTTTTTGCCCAACCCACCCCTCCTTCCCACTGACAGTGCAGGGAGACAGAGGGTGGGTGTTTTGGTCATTTTGTTACCCAAGGTTTTCTTCTTCTGCTCTGGGAGAGGAGTCCTTCCCCTGAGACCATGGAGTCCCTTCCACAGGAGACAGTTCTGCATGAACTTCTCTGGTGTGGATCCACTCTCACAAGCAGCAGTTCTCCCAAAACTGCTACAACATGAGTCCCTCCCACAGGCAGACAGTCCTCCCGAAACTGCTGCAGTGTGTGTCACTTTTCCGCAGGATGCAGTCCTCTAAGGACAAGGTGCTCTGGCTTGAAAGCAGGGGCCCTCTCTCTCCATAGATCTCCTACTGGATCACAGCCTCCTCCAGGCATTTACCCATTCCAGCATTGGCACCTCCCTCACAGGCTGCAGGTGGATCTCTGCATTCCTCGTGGATCTCTGCAATCCTCGTGGATCCCCATGGGTTGCAGGGGGACAACCTGATTCATCATGCAGAGGGATCTTGGCTCCAGCACCAGGAGCACCTCTTCCCCCTCCTTCTCCACTGACCTTGTTGTCTCTATTTTTTTTCTCTCACATCTTCTCTCCTCTTCCTCTTCTCTGGCTAGAAAAATATCTGTGCCCCACTTTGTTTTTATTTTCTTAAATTTGTTATCACAGAGGCATTACCATCATCTATAATTGGCCCAGGCTTGGCCAGCAGCATGTCCATCTTCAGAGCCATCAGGGATTAGCTCTGCTGGACATGGTGGAAGCTTCTAGCAACTTTTCACTGAAGCCACCCCTGTGCCCCCCTGCTACCAGAAACCAGGTTTTGCAACACCCACACACCATTGTATCACAATGATAGGAAACCAAACATTGCATAAGAATACCCGCCTATCTATCTATAGACAGAGGAGAACAGCACTTTAGATTCCTAATATAGAGATGCAAGCAAAGGCTAACTCAACACCTACAAGCTGAAGGGTATCATACAGACAGGTTGAAACAGTGGAAACTAAAAACTGTTTAGGTGACTGTGGGTGGTGGGTGCCCAGGGCTCATCCAGAAAGTCTGTGTGAGAAGACAGAGAAGGTAGGTGGAGAACATGCTGGAACAGCTGGGAAGGGGCTGTGGTTTAGCAGAGTGAATTTTGCACCTCATCAGATGATCTGTGCTCCAAGCAGATGGCGTGGCAATGGAGAGTGAGGTGGTTGGAATTAAATGGTCAATGTTATATGATTTGGTCTAGAGGGAGTACCCATTATAGATTTTTGGGTTGCTTCATTTGTCTGCTTCTTCTGGCATTTCATTTTGTTATGTTTTTTTTTTCCTTTTTATTTTTTAAGTCAAAAGAACCGATGTACAGCAAGAAAATATGTTAGTGCCATATAGAGCGTGGGAGAGAGCCCAGATCTATTTTTAAAACCTGCTTTTTGGTATGTGGCTGATGGAATACTGCTGCAATCCTCATGAATATTTTGATGGACAAGCCCTTAACTAAATGAGGGCAGTGAAGTCAGGCAAGATTTACATGAGCTAAAGGACCCAGTCCTGCAGTGGATCCTCCTTATGAAATAGTTTGCCTGCATTCTCACTCACAACTAAGATGCTCCAGGTAGATGTTTTCTGCAACACTGAGCATGCTGAAGTCCAACCTGTACCTCACAGTTTTCTGTTTCAAAATCAGCAGGTCAAACACTGCAATGAGATTCTACGGGACCACAGGTCCAATCCAAAAACAGGTCTTGTAGTTATTGTTGGAACGGCTGCAAGTTTAGGGCAGAACTAACCAGAATATGTGTGATTCTTCACCAATAGTCTAACAGCCTTCAGGATTTGTGATTGAAAGACCTTTCAGCTGCTGTAAGAATTCCACAGGGGCCCATGGCTGAAGAGAAGGACAGAAAAGGCATGACTTTCCATGGGTTTAGCAGTGTGCTCATTTTTTCCTTGTGCAGATGGGACTCTGCAATGCCTTCACACGAGGTTTGCTTGGCCTTGCTGATACTGTGGACATACACCAGTCATGGGTAGATAATCTACATGATGGTCTCTGTGCCACCTGAAATAATCCTACCTGCTATGGACTTTCTGACCCCAAATGGTTTGCATATTGACTGGGATAAGAACAGGAATTTATTTCATTTTTGTGACAGAGCTGCAAGATACTTGAAAAGAGAAGATCACACATACCAACAAAGCATGGCTTCCACAGCAGTGCTTTCCCGTTTGAGTCTTGGTGTTCACAAGGTGTTCAAAATCCTAATTTTTTAATGAATTCAAATGTCAAGATGTTGAAGAAGAGAAGAAAGGGGATGACTTTTATGGTAGTATTAGAGTAAGAAGAGTTAGTTTAAAGTATTAGGTAATTAACAAGGTCATATACTCTAGAAACACTGCCCTGAAAATTAAAGGACAGTCTAAATGCTGATGAAATATTTCTACACAAGGTCAGGATGAAGAAGAAACCACAGTGCATGAGCCAATGTTTTGGACTACTTTGTGGGCAGGTTTCAGGAGTACCTGGTTTGTCACTAATAGAAGCTGAAACTCTATGGATATTTCCTTTCAAAGGATATGTCCTTTGAAAACACTGTCTGGCCACCTTCTGAACAGCACTTAATCTATTTCTATCAAAGTGCAGCCTGATATTAGAGCTGTGGGCCTTTCCCGCTCACTAATGACTACATAGATTTAGATTAGCATTTTTAATCAGAATGTTCTTCTGCCCAAACGTGAATACATTTTATGTTCAATGTCAATGTTCAAATGTTCAATTGCTTGAACAATATATCAGGTGACAATTTAAACTATTAAATGAGATTATAAGGGAAACACTGTAAATCAAAACAAGAAAATATTAGTTTTTTAAAAAAATATTTTGATATCTGGTCTTGTGAAGGGTTAAAAAATGTTTTTTTCTAAAGCAGATTATTCCTGGAAATCAATTGTAGATATCAGATATATGTGCACTTTGTTAATGTGGCTCCTTTTCTTTTGAGAAAAAGGAGTGATTGATGATTGCTTCTGAAAAAGAAATTAACTTAGGTTGTTGCCTGATAGCTCCCTCTGTTCTATCTGAGATGTCGTCATTGAAATGTTATTATTCAGAACTGAGAAATATTGTGGAGACCAACTGCCTAAGGCAGTGAGGAAACAGAATGAAGGCTGTTTAATTGAACCTGCTAACAATAACATTGACTATTCATGTGAAACAGAGGTGCATAATCAGAGGAACTGGGAAAGAGGGAATATATTAATTCTCAGTCTTGGTATGAAGAAGAAGCTTCAGATACAGTCGCTGGAGGTTTTCTTCCTTTTTTTGTTAATGGCACATTATTTTTCACTGTAGGGAAAAATTAGGCTACTAGACATGCATGGTGGAGCAAATTTCTGCTTGAGATTGCTGCAGAAGAAAAAAGGTGGGGTTTTTTTTTTGGAAAGTATAAAGTAACGGGTCTCAGTGATGTACAGTGTCTTCCATCCATCCATCCATCCATCCATCCATCCATCCATCCATCCATCCATCCATCCATCCATCCATCCATCTATCCCTCCACCCATTCATCCATCCTCTAGCCAGTGTGGCTGCCCAATACACCTGTAGGTGATACTGTGCAGGAAATCCTTTAAGTATAGAAGATCTATCAAGCATACAACCATGTCTAAAGGTTGTCTTTCTAGAGGATGACGGAGAGCTCATATCTGTGAATGTAGTGTAATATGAGTAATCATACTCAGCCCAACAATTCACAGTCTCAGACTTGTATTTGCAAAGCAAGAAAGCTGAAGTAGCATCTCAACTCCTGCAAACTAAAAAGCATTTGGGTAGATTGAGACTGGGCCAGCAGGCAACCCCTGAATTCTGACTGATACTTCTCTTTGATTGGTGGCATGCAGGAGTTTCACACACAGGTGCCTTCCCCTTCATTCCAAAAGCTAGCAGCTCATTGTGGCTGGTTCTCAGCTTGTTCACCAGTACTCATTTAATGGGGAGGAAGAAAGTGGTATATGAGGGCTGTGTCCTAATGAGATGTGTTATACAATGTACAGTGCATAACTAACTTCTGTGTTTCTTAAGTTTTACCAGACTAAAATAGCCCCTTATAACCTCCTGGAGACATTGTCTTGCAGAGGGAAGGGTAGTCAGTAGTCAACCATCTTGATGCACATGCTGGACAATAATATTGTGGTTGTCATGGAAACAACATTGTATTTGAAATAAAAATGTGTCTGCAGAATGTGCAAAGACAATACATCTAAAAATTAAAGGGAATAAATAGAATTCTCAGCAAGAAAAAGTTAGCTTAGTTAACTCTGTTTAGTTTGATATTATGCAGAAATTAGGTAAGTCTAAAATGGCGTATGACAAACCACACATGAACTAGACCAATTTTCGACACCACTGAAAGTGTAAAAGTTCTGCAATATGACAGCATGTAATTCAAATGGGGTAGCAGTTTGTAAGTGGTCCATAGCTTCCCTCTGAAGTATTGCAGTGGTATTAAAAAGTAGACAATTTTTACATGGTTAAATATTTGAAGCTGATATTCACTGATCTGGTAAGTGTACAAAAACAATTTACTGAATCCAAATTAATGTCTCAACTGCAGTCAGACTTGTGTTATTTTCCAGAAGTTGAAATTTTCAATTAAGGAAAGAATGTCTAAGAGACGAATTCTTGGTTCTTTATTAGCAAGCTTGGGAATTTCCAAACATATCCTTTTGGAAGTGATTACTCTTTACTAATCCATATTATTAAATATAAGAGAATTTTTCTTTCCCTTGTGAAATATGACTTCCCCAAATCAAAGCAATAAGATGTAGCACATCCCACATAATCATTTAAGTACTCCAGCGTTTAGTTTACTCTGCTAGAGCTATCAGGATCCAGCTGGAAGACTCTTGTATTTTTTTGTCTGTAAAATTGGAAATACATTTGTTTTCTACAACTCTTCTTGTAATGTCAATACATTACTGATGCTTGACCTTTTTACATTAAGAATCTTAAAACAGGAGAGGAAAAAACATAACTGGAAGGCTTTGGGGTTTATGAGAACTAGGGAACAGAACAACAGAAAAATAATAGAGGAAATATTCACAGAGTAATAGAGCAAACTTCAGGGAACCTCTTGTACTGATAGAAGCATGCAGGAGATGTTTAAAAGCTTTCTGTTGTTTAAATATAAAACAGGAGAATATCACATGATATAATAAATCATATATTATTCAAGTGGCAGTCTTTAGCAGTCCCTTTATGAGTGGGGACAGTGCAGGCTCTCAATTAGATCAATTTACTGGGATATAAAATGTAAAGGGAGAAAAACCGGCTAACCTCAAAGGCAAACTGAAATAATACCAGCTGGATACTTTTATGTATTTTACTGCCAAGTATGGTAAAGCAAATATCATCTTGATCTAATTCAGAAGAAAGAGAAAAGACTATTTTTAAAAAGTTTTCGTCTCAAAAATATTTGTTCAAATTCTGACTGTTCATATATTTTGACTCAACTCCATTTAACTGTTGAAGCTTTTGATACTCTATAGGATAATTGTGTATTTAATCATATAAACTGCACATAGTACATGGTATATAGACTTTAAAATCTCATTGGGTCACAAAAATGTATTTGAAAACAGAGGAAGTTATTGCAAAAATATGTATCTATTCTCTTCAGTCATGAAAGCAATGTGTGCATACAAATGTGAAGGACTAACCTAAGATTTAAAATATTACCGAGTGAACCCTTTCCAAAAGGAGATCAGATAAAATGAGACCTTGGCTGCACTACCCACTTCTATGTTATCAGGTGACATTGATATGTGCTGGGAAAAGAAGGAAAACCCAGATCAGATTAGGGGCAGATGTGTCACATTCCTCTGGATGGCATCTCCCCCTTCTGTCACAGTTTAAGCCCAGCCAGTAACCAAGCCCCACACAGCCATTTGCCCACTTCCTCACCAGTGGGTAGGGGAAGGAATCAAAATGTCAAAACTAAAGAAAATGTGGGTTGAGATAAATACAGTTTAAAAGAAAAAGCAAAACCCATCACATAAGTGAAGCAAAACAAGAAATTAATTCACTGCTTCCCATGGTTGGAAAGCCATCTCCAGGACAGCAGGGCCCCATCAGACATTACAATGACTTGGGAAGACAAATGCTAGCACTCCAAATGTTCTCCCACTTTCCTTCTTCTTTCTCCCACTTCATATACTGAGTGTGATGTTACACGGTCTGGAGTATCCCTTTGGTCAGTTGGGATCACCTCTCCCAGCTGTGTCTCCTCCTTCCCACCTCCTAAGTGCCCCAGTTTCCTTGCCAGCATTACAGTGAAAAAAGCAGAAAAGGCTCTGGCTCTGTGCAAACACTCCTCAGCAACAACAAAAACATCTCTACATTATCAATCCTGTGTTCAGCACAAATACAAAACACAGCCCCACAGCCACTGTGAAGAAAATCAACTGTACTGCAGCCAAAATCACCACACCTGTTCTGATATTTTAATATGAGTGGGAAAGAAACAAAACATCACTGTTTCACATCCCTGTAACAGAAGTGATCCTGGAAACTGTGCTAACTAGCTCTAGATACAGTGAAATTCAGAGATTTGCCTGGGTAATTTAACCAGCAAGGCCACTAGTTACTTCTGGGACCATCTAAGTCAGAAAAAAACAAGTATTTAACCAACTAAACTCTCAGTAGAGGATATGTTACCCAAGTAAATGGTAAAACCGTAGTACATCAGAGAATCACGGGAACATGATGTCCTGAATAACAATTTGAGTTTCCATGTAGTCAAGTAAAATAAACAAGAATTTCATACAGAATTGTATATAATTTTGGCAGAAATCAATGAGGAAAAGTTGGTATTTTTGCAAGGTTTTTAGTCCTTGAGTCTTGGGGTTTTATTTTATGCATTTGCATTTTCAACAGCTCTCTTTTTTTTTTTTTTTTTTTTTTTTTTTTTGCAGCTGATACAAGACAAATTTGGTTGAGAAAAAAAATTGTGAAATGGATTTTGCTGATGTGATCTGAAGCCCCATATGCCAGGATGAATCTCTTTTCTGTACAGATATCTGATATATTACATACCAGTATTCTATCTGTTGACTTAAAACATTTTCAAGGTAGTCACTGAAAGAAGAGAGAACATTTGCTTTACGATCTTTTAATTAAGTGTTAGTCTCATGAGTTTTATTGAATTGTCTAAAACCAGAAACCCTTCATTACTTCTACTATAAGTGTATAACTAATAACATTATGAACCTAAACCTTCTTATCCTGCTTTATGTTTGCTGAAATATTCCAAAATTACTGTTGATTCGGTTAATAATGTCATAGCCTAACTATTAAGAGAAAAGAAATTCACAGTGGCAGTGTATTTAATCTATATGAAACAAGAGATACAAAAGAAAGAAGAACAGCAAAGTAGACAAATTCTCTCACCTATGTAATATTTTTACCAAGAAAAAGAACTCTAAATTAAAACTACGTGAGGGCAAGCAACAGAGCAATAGCATTCAATATGATCCATAGGAATCTCTCAATATCTCTGAGAATTAATAGCATAATCAGAGCTGTAATTCTGGCCCATCCTACAGCTCACATGTTTCTGGCTTTCTCCTGTCACAATTTTTGAACCAGTAGGAGTAGGTAAGGGAGACCTTTCTAGACTATGAAAAATCCCAAACAAACAAAAACCTTAAAAGTTCTCTCTACTGGAACATTCATAGTCTGCTGGGAGGTTTTATCTATAAACAATACTTCATGCTTGATGATTTCCCTTTCAAAAACAAATGGATAATTGGTTTTTGCATGTGTTTTTCTTGAGCCATTTATTGCTTCCCATACTTCAATTCCCCGTTTGTGTATCTCATTCTATTTGTGTTATTCTTATAGCATTAGGGATATGTTAAAAATTAAACTTTTTGCAAGTTTGCTGAACTGTTTATTTTCTAATAATCTGTAAAATAAACTGAGATATGTGGGGTGTTAGTTAATTTGTTTTACTTCTTTGGAAGTGCTGCACTGCATTAAAAAGGATTAAACTAGATATTCAGAAAGACTTTGAAAATTATCTAGTATCATACTAGCAATGAAAAACTTCATGAAATGTTAGAAACTAAATGCATATCTAGAGAAGCCCTGGTATGTCAATAAAATAGAGAACTAGGAATTCAAGTAATGAAATTATTACTTTTGTACATGGATTTGTGTCCAAAGAGGAACATGATGTATACATAAAGAAATAGTAAAATGCTGTGAAGCATTTTTTTGCCCTTAAAACATTCACAATGGGACTTAGGTCCTGTAAAATACTTTCAGTTACCATTCTGAATTTCATTGTTATAACAAGGTCACATAGAACTAAAAATTTCGTCTTTTTATCATCATTTCATGACTAAAGATATCAACTTGAAGTGATGTAGAAAATCTTTTGCTGGAAGATATTACCTTAGAAATACGTAGCATCCTGGGACTGGGCTCTGCAGGGACAACAGTGGTTGAAATAGAATAAGGGAAGAGGATAACTTTAAGCAATTTTTAACATTTTAACATAGACTTAACAGTTTTGTTTATTGTTTTATCTCAGGATGTGCTGGTTCTTTTTGGATCCCAGCAAGAAACCCACATGTTGATAGTCCAGAAGAAGTGATAGTAGGTTCGAAGATATTATATCCCTGATGATGAAAACCTGGAGTGATGGCACAGGCTAAGGAATGGTTAGGGACTGGCATTCTGAACAAAATTCCTGTTTATGGTAAGTTTTGCTGCTACTGTTGCCTTTAGAGATTTTTAGCATTTTCTTCAAGAGGATATACTTCAGAAAACATGTTGGGAACTGAAGTTATCCTTCATCAATGTATGTGTGTAGCACAGCACAGCCCTTGAGGCTAAGCAATATGCATGGTACAACCCAGCACAGCCCAGAGCCCATTCAGAACAGCTGTTGGTGAAGCACTGACTCCTCAATATACCATCATCTCCCAGTCAGGGCCACAACACTTATTAGGAGTACTTAAACAATATTTCATGGCTGTTTTTTACCTTTTGTCTTACCTGAGCGGCAAGCAGGAGCTCTGCTAACAACCTGGAGCCCCAAAAGCACCACTGGAACAGGATCAAACCTCTGCCTGCATTCTGTGAAAGGTTTTCTAGAGAAAGGACTTGAGTTCAGCTATTTTGCCTGAGCTACTGCAGTAGGGTATAAAAAGAGCCTAATAGTCACAGATAACAAATAGGGATATTAGTGGTGAGTTTTGAAAGATGTATTACATTATTAATTACCAAAAATAATACTCTGCTGTCTGCTACTTGGTGTGATAACATGGCGTGAACATATCTGAAACTTGGTGTAGTGGACTTACTCTGGCTGGAATCCAGGTGTCCACTAAAGCTGCTCTATCACTCCCCTCCTCAGCTGCACAACAAAGAGAAAATATCGCAAAAAGCTTCTGGGCTGAGATACGGGCAGGAAGAGATCACTCACCAATTACTATCTCAGGCAAAACAGACTCAACTTGGGGAAATTAATTCAATTTATTACTGAACAAATCAGAGTAATAAGAAATAATTTCTCAGGGTAATGACAAATCAAATAAAATCTTAAAGCACCTTCCACCTCTCCCTTCTTCCTGCACTCAGCTTCATTCCCCATTTTCTCTACCTTCTGGCCCCCAGAACAATGCAGGGGTACAGGGAATGAGGCCTGTGGTCAATTTGTCACATGTTGTCTCTGCTGCTCCTGTTTCCTCAGGGTTAGGGCTTCTCACACTCTTCCCCTGCTCACACATGGATTCCCTCCCACAGGAGACATCTCCAACAGGAGTCCTTTGCACAGTTCTTCACCAACTCCAGCACAGGTCCCTCCCAGGGGGGCAGTCCTTCAGAACCAAGGTGCTCCAGGTAGGGTTCTCTATGGGGTCACAGGTTTTGTCAGTAGCCTGCTCCAGCATGGACTTCTCACAGAGTCACAGGCTCCTCTGGGCATCCATCTGCTCCAGCCTTAGCTCCAGCTGGATCTGGGCTCCACCTTGGGCTGCAAGAGGACAGCTTGCCTCATCAGGTCCTTCCTCCCAGGCTGCAGGGAAATCTCTGTTCCGACATCTGGAGCACCACACCCCTGTCCTTCTTCACTGCCCTTGGTGTCAGCAGATTTCTTTCTCCCACATATTCCCACTCGTCTCTCCAGTTTCAATTGATCCTGAGCAGCTTTTTTCCCCTTCTTAAATGTGTTATGCTAGTTTATGCTGCCATCACTGCAGATGGGCTCAGCCTTGGCCAGCAGCAGATCCATCTTGGAGCCAGCTGGCATTGGCTCTGTCGGACATGAGGGGACCTTCTGGCATCTTCTCATAGAAGCTACTACTGCACCCCCTTGCTACCAAAAGCCTTGTCATGCAAAACCAGTACACTTGGAAAAGAACATTTTGAAATATATCTTTTACTATTTTTTTAAAGTTTTTTAGGGAAAATGTGTGTCAAAATTAGAATAGTGCAAGAGTTAATTTCAAAGTGTTAAAATATTTACAAAAAAGACCATTTACATTTGACTTTTTTTGAAGTTAAATTTTTAAGATTGGCAGTCTCCTAAATATTTTTGATATTGGTGATGGTGATTTGATGGAAAATTATTGTCTTTTTAATGATCTCTTAGCCAAACTTTCATTTATACTGCACACAAATTTTCATCTTTGACAGTTGAACTTGGCCCTTAAAATCGTTCTTAAATTTAGTGACCTAGTTTTTAAATATTATTACTTACAGAAAATTACAAATAAGCCTTCTCTGGGTGGTAGTGAATAGGGATATGCTGAACTTAAGAGCTCAGTTGTGTAGCCTCCGCTGGATGCTGCTGCTCAGGGCTATTCCTGTCCACAGGCAAGACTTGGCATTTCCCTGCACTGAACTTCATGAGATTCCTCCCTGCCTGATTCTACAATCTGTCAAGGTCCCTCTGAATGACAGCAACTTTCTGCAGGTGAGTCACTCCTTTCAGTTTGGTACAATTTGCAAACTTGCTGAGTGTACACTCTGGCCCATACTCCAGATCACTAACAAGGATTTCAAAAGGTCAGTCCCTGGAACACATCACTAGTGACCGGCCTCCAGCTGGAGTCCAGCAGTTCAGATAGTTTTCAGTCCATTCTTGTTCATTCCTCTCTCTCAGATGATGCAGCAGGAGACAATGTTGAAAGCTTTTCTCTAATTTATAACAACAGCTACCACCCTCCCCTCAACAACCACGTCAGTCACATGAGGTGGATTAAGAAAAATTTCATTGTGGTAAATCCATGTTGCTGATTCCTGATGACATTCTTGTCCTTAATGCATTTGGAAAGGGTCTCCAGAAAGATTTGATCCATCACATTTCCAAAGATCAACATGAAGACTGACAAGGTTATAGTTCACTACAGCCTCCTTCTTACACATCCAGAAGACAAGATTGATGTTTCCTTCCTTCCAAATTTTGCAACCTCTCCTTGCAAGATGGAACCCCTCTACTCCATTGCAAGTTATAAGTGATACTTGCAACCTTAATTGTTTTCCATCTTTGGTCTAATTTTGTAGTTCCAGCTTCTGCTTTTCATCTCAGTTTTCCTGTTGGGTACAAGGAGTGTTCAGCAACACAGATTAAATTTCTCTCATATTGGTTACTGCCTTTCACTTCCTTTCAATTCCACCTCTCTCCTCCCTTTTCTATGCACCAGCATCTCACTTTTTCAAAGCAAGTACCCAGTGATTTCTATTTTCCAGTTACCATATGCTAGACAGTATTTATGTACCTAGGCAGCCATCCCATAACCAAGTATACATGCAACATAAAGGTTTTCAAAGTGGTAAAGAGGTTCCAGCTCTGCACCCCAGGCATCAAAGTGCCCTCCTACAGAGAAAATACTTCCCTGTAGCAGCATGACTTCTCCACTGAGATGCAACTCAGTCTGCTTTTTATTTACCTCACACAAGCTTGAGCAAGTGACTTGATAGACAGCCTCATGCTTTTACTTTCAACAAAACCAGTAACTTCTCACTGGGAAGTCTGTGTCCTGATATTCAGTCTATATCTGTACATATGCCTCTGGCCTTAGTATATTTGTTTTACTTTAGTTATATGGAACTCTGATTTTGATATGCTAGAATGTAAGAAAAGTACTACAAGTTTTAAATTCAGTGTTAGTTTTGTATGTGTGAATACACAGACATGGCAACTATTCAGATGTAAGAATAGATTATATGCTTTCCAGACCTTTGAATAAAGCCCTGACTACAGAGGTCTCAAGCAATATCCCAGGCAATATTTCCAGGAACAGAGCCAGTACATCAAGAGAAGAGATTAAGCCCATCTGCCTGGCATTTGGGATATCACATCTAGGACTTTGCCTTGCTTCCCCCACCACCAGCCATGTACAGCAGGATGGAGAAATCACATAGCAGAGATCACTGTTGCTGCAGCTCTTGATCTTTGAGGAGAGGCTGAGGAACCAGATCTGGGGAAGAATTCAGGGAAACTTAATGACAGCATAAAAAACCTATAAATGATAATTTGGTGGGAGTATAACAGCAAGAAATGTGAGTTGAAACAAGAGAAGACTTTCACACCGGATAAAAGAAAAACCTATTTCATTCTGAGAATAGTCAAGCAAAGGAGACAGATGTAAATTATTTCTAAAGCAGAAATTGCGTTGCTTTAAGTGATGAAAACAATCTGCAACTGAAAAAAAAAAAATCATATTTTCTGGTTGTGTTTTTATTTTTAAACTGTTACAGAGTGGTCACTATTTGCCTTTTCCTCAGTAGGTAATTTGGGGATAATTTGCTCCCCCTTTTTTTTAATCTATTTTAAAGAGATTTTTTCAAAATATAAGAATTTTTTCCAGGTGAGATTTCACTAGGTTTGAAGCAGGGGACTGATTTTGTACCTCCTCTAATGTTCAAGATTTTTTTTTGTCCTGAGTGACTCTGCAGCTTGTGATTTCTGACTAAGTGCAGAATCTTATATTTGTCCCTATGTAGTTGCAACTGCTTTTTTAGAACAGTTTTCCACTTTTTCTGTCCTGCCTTTTTGAACTCTGTTTCTGTCCTTGGTGAAGGTGATGATATATTGAGCTGTAGATGCATGGCTTTTTTTTTAAGGCAGAAAAACAGTTTCTGAGTAATAGATTTAATGGACCAGATCTATTGTAAATCTAACCTCTTTCATGATTTGTAGCCTAAAAGAATAAACATTCAATAATTTAAGCACCAGTAAATGAGTCAATAGCTGTGAACTCATTCCCAGAGTAGTCCCAGTGTAATTCCAGTGTTTATAATTTCTGAATATTTTCTAGGTAATGCAAACAACTGTTTTGTACAAAAAACTCACCATGTTAGATCTGGTTTTGTATTTCGGAAATTTTCAGATTTTGAGAAATCAGATGCAGATTTTTTTCAGCATCTAAAAGAAAACATATGTTTCTTGCCAATCTATATTTAAGTAACTGAAAAAATTACACAGGAATAGAAGAGAATTCTGATCAGTAATGGATCTTGGTCTGGGTCTTAGGCTGATAACTTTTCTGTATAGCAAGCAGAAAAGTGTGTGTGAGACAGTGCTCACACACACAACTGACTTGTAGGTTTTAGCAGCTTTACCTTACGTGGTGGCATATTCCATAAATGCTTAATAATTTTTTGTTTGATGGAATGTTGCCTTTTTTTTAAATATATAAATGTAGTATATTAAGTTATTAAGAGCATTCATTGTCTGTAGCATGAGATATTTCTCAGCTATTCTTTAAAGAAACATAAAGGAAATGGAGCTGTTGACCTCTTTTGCTTTGCCTGGGGATGTTTTTGAAATGCTGATGTCTAAGTACTGCTATTTACCTTTCTTGAAGAACTATGATGAATATTGGGTCTGCAAACCCTAAGAACTTCCTAAAGCAGCAGTATTTCTATTATCATTGAACTTCTGTCACATCCTACTGAAAAGGTTAACTTTGATTACTACTTTTCAGGGAAATTACACAAGTGAGTATTTATTTCATTTATTGCGCTGTTTTCTTTCTAATATTTGTGAATTTGAGTGCTTAAGTGAGTACAGCTGCACCAAAGATAAAGTGAAATAATTTGAGTTCTGGAAGATACAGTTGCACAGATTAAGTGGTGATTTTTTTACCTAAAGAAAATGGACCAAATGTGAAATATTTACATGGTGAATTAAAATTTCCACATGACCAAAGGATATTTGCAACAAACATAAATAATTCAATGTTTGAAACTAAGGCAAGAAAATGACTGGAAGCCTTTGTATAATTTATTTTAAGTAAGGTGTTTTTTTACAGAGCCTTGCAACAGAATCTTCTTTCCTTTATTGTGAGAATAAACATGAGAAATATGCTATAATCACTTGGAGCAATAGCATCTTTAAATATATGACCTGCTTAGATTAATAATGCAGCTCTACACTGCAATAGCATGGTAGGAAAATTAGTGAAGTAGAGCTCAGTGCTGGATATCTCTTTACAAATTCCTCAAGCAAGGGATTTTATGCATTTGCACTCACTCACATACGTGTATGCAATATGAAAAGTATTATTCTTGACGGGAGATGACAAAAAAGGTTTCTGGACAATTCTCTCGCACCCCTTAGGAGTCACCAGATGTCACATCTCAGAATCTTGCCAATTTTTGCTTTCATAAATCTTGGAATATATTGATGCCTATCGTATGCTTTTACTCAGTTGTGGGTGCATAGTCTGTTCTTTTGAGCAAGGAGAAAAACAGGATGGTGTGTACTACATGCAGCAACCTATTTTCCTTCTTCCTTGTGTGAGGGTAGTGGTCATCAGCTAGGAAGTCATCTGTGCTGTGACCTTTTCAAAATGCAGGCCTTGTCATCTTGTCATAAGCAACATCTTCCTCAGTACCTCCCAAGAGAACAGTGCCTGGGGAAGGGTGCCCTTTCCTTCCCTGTGCAGGCTACCTTTAAAACCTTTTTGTGCTGTTTCTTCTGATGCTTGAAAACATGTATTTCATTCATTCTGCATCCATCCAAGCCTGGCTCTATCTGTTATAAATTTCTGGAAATAAAGAGTGCAAATATTTACCTTATCTCAAGACTTTCTGCATAAACTGTCATAAGAAATTGGAATTCGGACTGTGCTTTCATTATTGGTATTTGATGGTTGCTATTAGTCTATCCTAAGGACTCATCAAATTCTATGTTTGAATAATGGTATGCAGAAGAACATCATGAAGAGTGGGAATATTTGTGAAGAGCAGATGTCTTCAGCTTGAGACTTCAGCTGCAACTTCCTTCAGGCTTCTCAGTGCTTGGGAGTGCTTTGTGCCAATGAAGTAGATTACCAGTGCTGAGAAGATTAAAAAAGTGTTCTAAATGCTCAGACAGCAATTTATTTGAAGACTTTAATAACCAAGGTTCAATACGATATGGCACAATGAAAGTGCAAAAAAAAAAAGAAAAGAAACCTGTTTTTGTAAACAGTTTTTTTGAAATACCACAATTAGAATTATTCTCTATATTCTTTATTTAGCAGAATGTAATAGAATGTCAAAACAGCATACATTGTTAATCATTTCCCATGGTGTCTGACCTGACCCATAGACAACCAACAATACAAATTAACTTCAAATTTTACATCAAATGAAACGTAGAGGAACTCTTGTTTGACTGTAAATTTTGATCAAAATGATACTTTATTCAACAAGCAATGGTTATGCCAGCCTTGAGAATCCTTTCAAAACTCTGTGTTCCAGGATCAAACACATTGTGACTATTCACAGCTGCATTCAATGAATGAAAATTTAGCATGTTGTGTTGGCGTTGGGCTCCTGTGGCTATTGATGGTGTTTCTCTGTAGAGTGAGAAAATGCTGTGTTCTTGGTTTCCAGAAAGACTCAGTTCCGGCCATATCTCCAGTTTCTATGTAAAAGTGTTATATTATTCAGTGTTATATTAATCTGTTAAAAGTTGGCCATGTTTGGCTGAGGTTGTAAGAAATGAATCCTTGAACTGCAGCATTGTAATATGGAGGCAGGCACTGCTCTTGCAGCAAGGAACTGTTCATGAAGATAGGATGGTTTTAGTTAGATTTGGGGCTGCTATGAAGACTTTGGGCAGACAGTAAAAGGATATTATTCATCAGGAAGTGATTTGGCAAGGAGTTGGGAATTTTGGCGCTGAATGTCAAACCTGGTACGGCAGGACCAGTTTTTCAGGGAATGTAGCTTCAAGGGGAACTTGGGAAACATTAGAGCAAGCTTCTGAAAAGCAGATGACATGGGCAGTAAAACTATTAAGCTACTAATGCGGGGAAGAATCTGTACTAAACTGGGAGCTCAATAGACTTTTGGTCACATCAGCTGTGGAGGAGAAATGCATGGAATTTTTTGGCTGTACAAGACCAGGGGTTAATGCTAGGTGCTCTGAGTGCAGGAACAGATTGAGTGAAGAAGAGATTAGTACACTTTTGGCTATGCAGGAAATGCCAGTTTAGGTCACCTCCTACTGGCAGCAAGACTTTTTTTTATTCACATGCAGTCCTGTTCTAATTTTGTCTCTTCCCCTTAAATTATTCAGTCTCTCTCATTTGTAAAAAACCAGGCATGCTCTTTCAAAGAATGGATGAACAAACTAGCATCATTCTATCCCTCTAAATCCATAGCTGGAACAGTAGTTCAAATTTGACATTTTTGCAATAATCTAGATACAATTCTAGTAATACTAAATCCCGAAATACTTTTTCTCCCCTCACAGTTGGTTTTGGAGTTTTGTTTTGGTTTTTTTTTTTTTGTTTGTTTGGGGGGGTTTTGTTTCTTTTTATTTTTTTAATATTTATGATGTAAGTAGCAATAAGAGGATTTTAATCTGTCATTTTGATAAGCTAAATGGCAGCATTATCAAATTTGAAAGGTGATTAAATTTTGAAATCTCTTTTAGAAGTATCTACCAGGTTGTTATGGATGTTTGCTGACTTACAAATAAACAGCACATAAATATACCCTGAGCTGATAATTATTGTTTTCTATAATACAGCTAGCTATTTCAGAACTCTGCTAAGATTTAGACTCTGCTGCTTTTCACTAACTATTTTTCAGAGGCTTCTTTTTTCCCATGGGCATAAAAAATTAAGATAATCTAAACAAAACATACATCTGAGCTTTGTTTACTAAGCCAGATGAATGTGACTTGAAATCTGCCTAATCCAAAAGATTTGTTAGAAGAAAATAGTGCAAATAAAACAAATCTATTAAAATTTTTCAAATAACTAATGCCTAAGAGTTGCCAATGAATTTTACCACTGAAGAGCTCCTAAATTAACTACTTTTAAAAACAAATGAAATCAAATTTGGTTTTTTTGAAAAACCTAAACCCACAAAGCCTTTTATTTCTGACCTTCTTCATTATTTACAATAGTTTCAAAGCTTCCTTGAAATAGATGAGCAGCACTTTAGAAATACAGCTTTTAATATTTTAATATATTTAGTCCCTTATAACCATTACATAAATTAGATATCCACCCAGATTTGATCTGGAACTAACCTGGTGGTTCTCTTATTTTCTGCATTATTGATTGTGATTAGGCAGTCATCAACATAATCTTTCAGAACTGATTTACTAGACTGGAATGACTTAAAGATATTGTGTTAGTTTTTCCTGATAAATAAATTCCTGATAACTAAGTAGTCTGTTTATATCTTAAGTCTGCCCTCACTGATTTAAAATGCAAGTTACTCTGGTGGGCATGGGTACTTACCAAGAATATGACATCGCAGACCTGGCATCCACAATTTTGTGAATCTCATTTGAGTGAGATGTGCCTAAGTGAATAGCTGAAATTTCTGACTGCTCAAAAAAATACCTAATTAGCTGAGATATTAAAGTGCAATGCAGAAGTGTAATGCAAATTATTTCCCAATTTAGACCAATTTCAAAATATGCTTACTTTGTTTTGGAAAAAAAATTATTTTAAAAATTATGCAATTTTTCAACATTATTTAATTAGGCATTTTCAAGGGTTTATTTTCAGAATGGTTAGAATATTATTTATCTGTTATTAGAGTAATAATAGCAAGAGAACAGATTAGAGCTGAAAGCTGGGATTTCAAAGATAGGGTTAGGAATAGAGGGGATTTTTTAGCAACATTTTTTCATCCATAGAATTTTTTTCAGATTTTTTTAATACTTTTTATATTTTCTATTTCTTATACTTTGTTTCATTATCTTTTATAACATTGAGGTCTTTGTTTTTCACTCTGTTCCTCCAGACAAATAGGCTGGGGCTTAGCAAGTGGAGGCATGAGAGGAGGCACAGCCAGGACAGCTGATCACGACTGAGCAAAGGAATATCCAATACCATCAGACATCACGCTCAGCAACAGAAGTTTGGGAAAGAAAGATAAAGCAGAAGGACGGCTGCTGGTGTTTGTCTTCTGGTGTTTTTATACCATCACTGTTACAAATGATGGAGCCCTGTTTTCCTGGGTTTGGCTGAACACTGCCTGCCCATGAAAACTGGGCAATCAATTCTTTGTTTCACTTTGATTGCATGTGCAGATTTAACTTCACATACTAAACTTTCTTTATTGCAACCCATGGTTTTTCTTACTCTTCATCTTCCAACGAGCAAGTGGCTGCATGGGGCTTGTTGGCTGCCAGAGCTAAACCACAACCATGGTCCAATTCAACTACAGAGAAAAAGAAAAAAGAAATATTTCATGTTTTTACAAATGTGTTTGGCAAAGTTATTTACACTACAGTTCTAGCTATTCTTGATTCCTGTATAACTGGCTGTTTCTCACTAGTTATCAGATAATTTTTTTTTTAATGTTCTAATATTTAGGTGGTATTTAATGTAGTTTAATATTTATGGTTGATTATTAGGAAATATAAAATTATCAGGATCAAAAATAATATTTAAAGAAATTTTAGAGAAACATGGATTATAAGAATAAAATATTGCTGTAAACATTTACAAATGTGTCTGTGTGTCTGCAGCTGTGGGCACAAACCTCAGTAGCTTGGTTAAAAATTACTTGTTCTATTTACCCACTATTTAAATCTTTCAGAAGAAAATCTGAATAGGTTTCTGGAAATTCTTTAATTCTTCCTGTATCAGCTATTTAGAAGAAAAAAAGCAATAATAGTTTCTCAAAGTATTTGAAAAACTGCTACAGATATGACAAAAATTTTAAAAAAACTATATAGCATGACCCCATTAACTATACCATGGCCATCTACAAATCTAGAACCTGGGGAAAAAAGTGAAGTAATTTAAAATGTGTATATGATTGTTCTACCAAATCAACCTTAAACCAACTTCCATATTCTCATGAGCTGGCCTTCTTTGGGATTTATTCTAATTGCTTTTTATCAATAAGTGTTTCTTGCATTTCGTTATTCCTTTTATAATTCACCAAGGATATCCTGCTCATTAATGAGAATATGTAAGTCATTATTAAGATCAAATGCCCTTTTTCTTTTTTGCCCTTCTGCTCAAGGGCAACTACTACAGATTGTCCTGATATCCTGGATAGGAGTGAAAGTAATTTAGTTCACACCAAGTTACTCCTTAGTGCCAGAATTCCAGTGTCATATGGGGCACTCAGTAACAATCCTGTTCAGAATATTACCAGGAGCATTTAACAGCACTCTTTTGCTGAAGGATTTCTCTCCTGAAGGTTGAAATCTTTCATTGCTGGAAGCAGCACTACATCTGGTCTATGAGATGAGAAAGATAACCCTGCCCTCTGTCCTAAGGTCAATCAAATACAGCCCCAAAGGGCAAAACTAACCAAAAGTGGGGGTTTACTTTGTATGTACAATTTCTGTCAAAACCAACAGGTGTTAACTCGTTATTACCAAGGGCAGTACTTAGAATGTAGCTTAGTGTCTTAATTCTACTACTGCTTTCAAGGAACAATGTAGATTTCAAAGGGGTTTTATAATGACCCTAGCTAGACTCTACTTTCCTTTGTGCACACTACAAAAAAAGTATTCAGGACTAAAAATAGAAAGAGTTTTTGCTTTAGACATGAATTAAAATCGAAAGAACTTATTTGGATTCACAAATCCAATCCTTGTTTCTAGATATTGATTTGGTTGATACTAAAAAAGTGATAAGATACTGCTCAATGCAATCAGTTTTGTCTTAAGAGCTTGCCAAGAAATTTAACTCTGGAGCTTCCCTGTTTTAGGGTTTGTTTGTTGGTGAGTTTATGCTTTTAGTCCACCCAGCCATTTTCCCAGCAGTTGTCTGGTGCCAGCCCACAGTACCCTTCTAAGGGACTGAACTCACCTGGCCTTCTGCTAACATCAGCATGAACATCTGCAATCTGCATCCAAGGCCTGTAGGTTTGTTCCAGTGCAACTTAAATACCAGTCCCCCATGCAGGTTGGGACTCACTTTTTCTGCACATTGACAGTCCCAACAACACATTAATTAAGAGCACAACATATTCTGAAGATGTCTTTCATGTGCTTTAATTTTCCTCTAATCAAATGTAAGGAAGGCATCACACATTTATTTTTCCATCTGACAGCACCTCACTCAGAGTCAGCTGTTTCTGAATTTTTCTTTTCTGTGGTTCACTGAATTCCATCTGCCATTAAGTAGTCATCACCTCACATGTTAGTATTTCAATTAGATAGGACTGGCAAATATGACTTAATTTTTAATATGCACAGTGAATTTTCATTAATTAGACTGGCCTTACTGATGAGGATCTAGGTATGCAGGAATAAAGTGGCCAGATGAGTCAGTCAAAAATTAGACCATGGAAATTTGTATTCAGACTTTTTACATGCCCACCCAACTGGATTCTTAAAAAGTCCCTCTCATCTCAAAGCTGGAAATATTTTGAAAGAGTGAAATTGTGAGTTTCATGCAAATGGCAAAGGAGTCAAAGTAATGTAGATAAATCATCTGTAGGCTGTAAAAGAGTTTGTTGGTGTCTCTAATTACATCTCCCACTGCATCACACTTAGTTAAAACAGCAAAAAAAGATACCAGGGAGGTAATACAGATGAGATACTGCTCCCTCAGAGGTTCAGGATTTTTTCAGTCTAGGAGATCTGAAAAATGGCAAAGAGGAGCAGTAAACAGTACTGTCACAGGAAAAGAAAATTTTACTTGATAGTAATAAAATATTTTGGATTATGCTGAAAAATATAGAAAGAAAGCAGTATCTCAAACACTGGGATATTAGCTTTTTAAACAGTACAGTTGTTTTGTCTTCTGTCTTGTTTCCAAGGGTAATCAAAATATGACTAGCAGCCAAAAACTGAATTTTATTAGATGTTTGTTGTCCTTTTTTATTACTAATTCCCAAGAGTTTTTTGTTTTATTTAGAAACCTTCAGTTAATTAAATACATTTCTAGAACACTGCTTTTTAAACAGATGACTGAAAAGTCTGGTCAATCCTATTTAATTCCTGCTGCTCTTCTGCAAACTCTTATCTAATGTCATGAAATGTGCTCCCTTTTTCAGCAAATGCAGTATCCCCCGAGGCTGACCATTTTCTCCATTGCTAAAAATATTTCCTTCTGTCTCAAAATGAGTATCCTATTGGACAGGACAGAGGGTCCTTTTCTCCCACAACAGATTTTTGGTATCCAGAGATCATGATATGCAAAGTGTTATTTTAGGACACTAAATGTTTTTGAGGAAACTCAAATTATGATAATGCTCCAATCAGGTAAAACAGAAATAAAAGGTTACAATATTCAAAAGATCTTCTGGACATATTTTAGTGTAATAGACAATAACAGTCAGAAAACCACATGGTGAGGATTCCACTTAGTTCCCACTGTTGAACTAGGTTTCCACTTACATCCTTTGTCACCTCACAGTGTTGAGCTCTCTAATAGATGAGACATTGCCCTACCCATACCTTGGACTCAATAAGTTTGTTGTCCTTAAACTTGCAGCTGCTCTTTAATGTTTGTATCAAACTATTTGAACAAAGGTTTGGTTTGTTTTCAAAAGGAAGGAAAAATTGATACCTGAACTGACACTTTTGTCAATGTAACTAAATCTTATTTGCTGTTAATCCCTGTTTACTAGAAATGACATTTCACATTTAAAAAAAAATGTTTTTTTCTTATAAATGAGGTGTGTGTTATTTCTTGTTTAAAAATTGACAATATTGAATTCCCTGGCTGTAAATTATAAAAGCTAATGCAGGTATTTCTATCATGGGAGACTACAACAAGTATTGTATTATATGGTACAATGTCCAGTGTAAAAGTAAACTTTGAAAATTTGAATGCCTCTCTGACCAATCTAACTATATCTTTTGATGAAAAAAAATGAAAAAAAAAAGAGAAAAAAAAACTTCCCTATCCTTAAGACAAAGTATTTCACTGCACACAGAACTTTAGAAATCATGCTTCTTATGATCCAGGATTTAAAGGATCTACAAAAAGTAAAGCAATTGCTTAGTAAGATTATCCAGTATGTCTTCGGATCCAATAAACAGAGAATGCCAAATTAGAATAGCAGCAAGAGGTTTGAAAAAAGCTAGAGGTTGCTTTTCCTAAAATGGGACACCTAAACAACAGAATTGTGTCAACTGGATATTTGAGATACTAAAATCAGCTGGACAGATGATTCAATGAAGAGAAATATATCAAGCACTAATTATAAAAAAAAATAGCCTTGACTGCTCTGTCATTCCTGTTCTTTAATTCTTATTGCCCTTTCAAATAATTACCTCCATTAATAGATATTTATGGTTTGGAGATTATTGTTTCTGTCTTGGCTGTTTAATTGTTAGTAGGGATGATTTCAAATACATGCCTTCCTGATATCAGAAGGTGCTGTGGAAACTTTATATTACTTTCCTCACTCACTAAGTGTGCCTATCAACAATAAAATAACGTGTCCTAGCAAGGAATTTGGAATTGTACTAAAGCCACGAGTCAAACCCTTAAGATATTCTTGCCCTGATTAAAAATTACTCTGCAGTAGCCCAGAGTAACATGTGCTTATGCTACTTCAATCACATATCAGACTCAGTTACATTATCATTACAACTTCCTGGGTTATTAAGTTTTTCTCTATTAAAGCAAATTCAGGCTTCCTTTAGTAGAGCCATTGATAAAGAAGATACACAGAGAGGTCTTTTGACTTTTTCAACTCGGAAAAAAATGATAAATCTGCATAATTTTCACTGTTTCCAATAAGAAAATGCAGTTTCAGTTCTCAAGTTGTGCTAGCGAGCATCTGTCAGGGTTTGAGAATACCAGTTGTCACAGAGCAGTGACTCATATGGTTCATAAGACAGTGTGTTGATGTGCTGTGCAGAGCATCCTCTTGGGCACAGGAATTAATGTGTCCCATCCTCACTTAGTGCTGCTGTTAATTGCAGTCATGGATGGGAAGCAAGGGCGCTGGCAGACAGCTCTGTTTAGACATTTACGTGACTCTCACTGTGGTTCCTTGGGACAGTACAGAAATTGCCAAAAATGGAATAGTCATGTAATAAAATCATACATAGTACATTGAGATCCTATTGATGTAAAAATTATAGAAATTTCATTTGATAAACATTTCCTGATAATGTGAAACTAGCTGATGACCTTTAGATACAGTATGAAAGGCATGAGAAAACAGACTGTGAAAAAAGACGCAAGAAAAACAAATTGCAGAAACAATCAGACTCTGGGTGATGCAGTTACTTGGTTTCTGTATCAAATGTTAACTGGTAATATGGATGTCTAACATCCTTCTGAATGTGTAGGAAGTTTACATATGCTAAATCTCTGACCAAGCATATAATTTTTTATTGCTATAGACAGTCTTTACTCTGGGTGTTAAACTTTGTGTATCAGTAATTTCTGCTGTATTGATATTGAAACTTAAAGTTAACTGCAACAGAACTCCACTGCCAGGCCCACACAACCTGGCATCTTTCCAGCCCAGTCACCAAAGCGATCAAATGAGATAAGGCACTTAGTAACAGAAAAGTTTTGGTTTTACACCATAAGATGCGTCTAGGTGTGTCACACATATTTTTTTATAAAATACACAAAAATAATGAATATAGAAAGTGGCAACTATTTTTTGTTTATCTTGTCTGTAGCAATTCTTCTACATAAAATGTTGACTGCCTGTTTGCATTTGTGCTGCTCTGATCTCTGCATAACACTTAAGCATAGCTGGATTCCAAATATCCAACTAAATTGTATTGGTAGAGGAAGGATTTACCTAACCGAGGACATTCTTTTTTCTGATGAAGTTCTGCATGGTATTTGCAGGAAAAGAAGAGAATGACTACCAGAGGTCTCAAACTCCTTCAACAGATGCTTGCTCTAGGGAGTCAATCCCTCATTCTTCCACTTGTGTTATTAAATTCTAATTTCCTGATGGTCAGTCTCCAGAGCATAGCTACAAATTGCCGGCTTTCTAGACATGGATGAATTTATTTTTTTTCTTTTCCAGCTTGACAGAGATGCATAGACTTTCCTTACTTTATCTGGTGTTGAAATCTCTTCTGTGGTTCTGGTCACTGTCTGATATCTTATAATGTGTTCTGTCAAAGTTCTCTAGCTGTCTGAGTCATTAATCGAATATAAGTAAGAAATTAATAAAATTATTCTTCTTGACTATGTAGACTCTAATAGACTTGTGCTTTATAATAATGTTTTACTTCTGTTGAGGTGTTACAATCATTAATCTTACTGGACACTATTTCATAATTCTTTCATTCTAAAAAACGTATTAGCATTTTTAATTTCATATAACAGCTGAATGCTATTATATATTGAAATTCTCTTTCTCAAAGAGTGTTTTTGCTTCTATCTATGTGTCAGAACCTTGCTTGAACAATTTCAAGGCACTGGAACTAGGTCTGTTGTTCCAGCTACTTGGGAATTCCATTACCTCCCCCTGCCCTTCTGGGGTGGTAAGACAAAAATATTTGCCTTTCCATAATCATGATTTCAGGTAATATTAGTGAGTTGTATTGAGCTCTTGAAGGAAAAACTCAACTAAATGCAAATGTGGAATTTCCTGTAAAAGCTAAAATTTCACTGCAGACAGGCTTGTGAGTGCTCAATGGATTCATCTTCACAATTTGATGTGCAGTGTAAGAGAATATATGTAATCTCCCCATTATTTTACTGTTATGCAATTTGTGGCCAGCAGCACATTCATTATTCTTGACCTCCACACTCAGTGGGAAGTTGGCTGGAAAGGAGTTATCCAGTTGCTGTATGCATATACAACAAACTGAAAAGTGATGTTTGCTGCACTGAGGCAAGGCTTTTATTTCTTGTAGGTAAGTATGATTCTGCAGCACAAAAAAGTCTTCCAGTACACAGAATACTGCTGGACTTTTGTAATTGTACCTACTGACTGTGACAGCACATAGTCTACGTAGTGCAAAGTTAAGGTTAAGACCACATTTGATTTTTCCCATGGCAAAGAGATTAACACAACATAGTGCATAAACACGGCACCGAAAAAGATATTAATAATCGACTTCTTACAAGTCATTGAAAACAATCCAGTTTTCATTTTGTACATTTATTTAGCAGCAGCATCATTAAATAGCTTATTTCTTTCCCACAGAGAAGTTTGAAGTTCAGCAGTCTTTGGAAACAAGTATGTACCCTTCCAGTATATTATCTCTCTGTCTATATTCATAATTTTTGTCTCAAGTGAGTATAGACTGCCTTCACATAGAGTCTTACAGCTCCTGGACAAAATGGATTTACTTTATGAGCACAATTAAAAATATTTAGCTGTCCCTCTTTACTGTTTGGATGTTTTCCAGAGCTGCTTATGCAGAGTTGCTGTTTCTGTCAGATGAAATATTAAGGCACGTTACCTTCTCTGACAGAAACAGTAAGCATCAAGGATTTCCTGGGAAGAAACATCAATATGCAGCATGTTAAGTTTAATATTTCACAACACTACTAATTACATTATCACCTCAACATCAACTTCTAATAATAGCTATAACTAAAATGTGTACAGCTGTTTGTCTTCTTTAAAGCTAATCCCTCTGACAGACTGCACAGCTCTTTTATCTCCCCCACTGCCTTAAAGTGACTCAGTACCTATTCCAGATGAATCAATGGCAATAATCCAGCTTAATTCAACAGTGGGAGGCTAGAACCACAGCGACAGGAAAAATGTCCTCCTTAGACATATAGTATGTTGTGAGGAGATATTTGAATTTTTATGTTGTGCTCTTGGTTTGTTGGGTTTTTTAGGCTCTTGGTTTTTTGGTTTTTTTTTTTTGTTGTTGTTGTTTTTTGTTTGTTTGTTTCATTGGCCTTTTTTTCTTTTTTTTCTTTTTTTTCTTTTCTTTTCTTTTCAGTTTTAAATTAGGTATGACATGCAACCTGACTACAAAGTAGGGCAGCTGACAGGAAAAGTGAAATTTATTGCACTAAAAAGATTTCATGTTAAACATAATCTTACCTATCTATTCGGGTCATTTTTTTTTTAACGTTGCAGCTGATATATGCCTTGTTTGTTTCTTAGAAGGGAAAGTACTATCCAATCAGAGGGCAGAAATACATGCTAAACAAAAAAGAGAAACCATTTTGGGGATGAATATGAAAGAGAGAAAACCTGTTATATTTGCAAAACTATGATGTATATATGTGCCTCTTATATGCATGTATGTTCTTCAAAATGTATAATTAATTCAGAAAATCACAAAAGGAACAAAAACAACCATGTGCAGCACAGTTTTTCTAAGATATTTGGAAGATAATCAAACATTCATGAAGAGGATATACACAGTGGTTCATAAAATGTGGCACGAGTGTTCAACAATCAACCTGAATGAAATGCTGAAAAGTCTAGACTAAACACAAAAATGCCAGTTGGAATATTCCTATGCCAGTAGGAATAAATACAAAATTATGGATACTGAGCATATTGAGGAAAAACAATAGCTAATACTAACTTGCCTATAATATGAAAAATTCCTTTTCACAGTTGGAAAAGCAGACAGCTAACTATATAGCAAATACAAATTTTTTTAGTAAAACTTACAGTTAAAATATCTAAGAGAAGCCAGAATCAAATTGAAAATTTAGTAGGGAAAAATCTGGACACGTTAAGGTTGAGGGTTACACTGAAAACTGACCTTAGTAGTTGAAGGCATGGCAGCACAGAAACCTCTGCACAAGTGGGGCAAAGAGAAGTAAACATAAATAAAATTTTGGGGTCCTGCCGGGAGCGTATGACAAGAGCTACTGAAGTAAGGCTGAGGTAACAGGAAAACCACTGGAGCACAAAACTCTGAAAGCCCAAGGAAGTAATAGATAAGCCATAAATAATTTACAGTGTCTAAGGGGGAGGAGATGATCAGTGATCAAAGGGGGAGGAGAGCAGAGAGAATATCTTTGAGTATAGTCAGCTGCAGTTTATTAGTAGACTTTAAAAAGAGTAGTTCAGAAGAATTTGAGAGGGTGAAAACAACAGACTGCTTGTTTTCTCTGCCATTATTGAGAATTAAAATGAAGAATATGAATTTAGAGCTTGGATGACAACTGTCAAGTACATACAAAACAGAACTGTAATAAAGCTTCTGAATTCAGTTAGCAGTCAATCATGTTTGGAAAGCTCTTAAACCTTGAAATTCTGCACCAGATGCAGAATGAAAGAAAGCATTTTCTCATGCAATTGTTCACCTTTGACTCCTTTTCTTAGTACCAACAGAATTGATACCAAACTCTCAATGCCTCTCAATGATCACTTCATATCACAGTTCTTCCTACTTCACCTAAAGAATTCTTGTCAAATATCTCGTTCTGACCCTGTAGGTCCTTTGTGTTAAGCAATCGTTATTTATTATGTTCTAATGCTTCACAGTGGGTTGTTTGCAAACTCCATAAGACTGTCAACACAAGTTAAAATAAAGGCAAAGGTATGCAGCAGTCATGTTTTCCACCTCTTCCTGAGTCAGTATTTATCATGTTGAACAGGTCAATGTCTTTCAGCATAACAATCATTTTAAAGCTCTGCTGCCCCCAGTTTCTTCCATATTTTCAGTAATTGCCTAACAACAGGGATTATACATCCTGTAATACATAATATGTATTTTCTTAAAAAAAATTATATAGAATATATTTAAATAGGCATGCCAGCTATCAGCGTAACACACAAAACCAGGGGAAAGATTGAAAATGTAGCAAAATTTCAGGGATACTCTTGAGAAGGAGAGAAGCTGAAATTACCATCCTGTGATGCAGAAGTCTACTACCAAAGTGATTTTTGTACCTTCCTCATAAAAAGGGGGGAGTTGGAGTTTATCAAATATGACATAGACTTAAAAGCATTTCGAGCTCGTCCACATCTCTAATACTTCTCTTCATAACAATTATATAGTAAATGTTACAATGCTTAAGCTGAGCTAGGATTTCAGAGAGGGTATTAAGATTTATTACTACAGCTGGAATATAAACAAATGGAAAGAGTGTCTTCAAATTGCTGTGGTCAACTGCCCTTTCATAATAATTAAGGGTAGCGTAAATATACTAATAGACTATATATAAATGTATATAAATATATATATATTAATATATATACATACTCTGTTGTCTGCCTATCATTTAGCAAATTAACTGACTAAATGTAGTTGGAAGGATTGAAACTAATTCAGTCTCTCAAAACAGCCAAAAACCCCCATGATATTTAAGGTTATCAACACATAACACATTTGGAAAAGAAGCAGGAGCTTCTTTAGTGACAGTTTTTTTGGTTTAGTAGTATGTTCCCTTTTTTGTGCGGGGCTTTTTAGATTCTGTTGCCTTTTTTTTTTTCTCCCATGAAACAAAAATTTTTCTGATCCAGAAAGAAACAAAAGGGGTTTGACTGATCAGAAGCCCTAACAGTAATGGCACAGAATTACTATTTTAGGTGCATGAACAGAACAGTGAAGGTAAACCTCTTGAAATACTCTATAAGAAAAAAATGGAAAAAAATAATCTTGGACCCATTACAATAAAAATTTTCATTGAGGAGAATTGACTTTAGATGACTTGCATTTTCAGAGGAATGCAAAGCAAGACTTATGTCTTTTGGTTTGGCAGAACACCAAGCTGCTTAAAGTATCAAAGGAAATAAATGGAGTATATGAATTTTTTATATTACCCTTAAGACTTATTTCTATATTTTCTGTTATATTCCAATGATTTTAATGAAGACTAAGTTAACACTTTCAGCTTTGGTCACTAAAAATTTGGTGTTGTGCCAGGTAGTATAATAGAGGGTAAAAATAAATTCTGGAGATCATATCTTCGGTTTTATGCTCTATTACCAGTTAAGAGTTTTTTTATTTTTTCTCCCACATATCGTAGATCACAAGGACTCCTGTTTTAGGACACCCAGTCTAGCCTTCTGCCTTTTTCTTCCTTGGCTATTAGAAAGTTAAGAGATGTGAGAAGCAGCAGTCTCCTACAGGATAGATCAGGGATATGCAGAAAAGCCTTTCATAGCTGTAGATTACTGGAATTTGGATGAGGTTGTGTTCAAAGTCTGATCAGCTTCAGCCTGTGTTCTCTCTCTTAAATGCTTGAAGTAGCCCTTAGATTTCCCAAGCCAAGTCTACTGAACTAAATCAATATGGTTGAATGGCATATATTTATAGTCTGTGGCTGAATGATAATAACAATATTCTTGTCTATCTGTGATAAGTACAACCTTCATGAAACTACATATGGTTAGTTGCAATCACTGTGTAGAATATATTCTGCTCACAGGTTGTACAACGACACAGCAGCCAGCTTCAGTTGGTTAATGGGTCACCTAAATGAAATGACAGGGATGATTACAGCTGAACTCCCATTTGACAAATGTCTTAATCATAAAACGTAATAAACATTGTCACTTCCTCCTGTGCTGCCATTACTTGGAGAATGGTGGCCTTGTCACACCAAGGTTAAATTGCGTAGGTAAGCAGAAAAGAAATTAGTGGTGACTTACAGACATCCACCATAATTATCATTGCCACTTGTGGTCTCATAGTTTCTGATTATAGCACTGCAGTATTTTTTCGTAGCATTAAAATTCAGTCTACACTGTACTGTGAAGAAACTTATGTCAAATTCATCAGTAGTGTCTGATACACAGGGATATTTTTTTAAGTTATTCCCACAGACTTAATGGAAATATTAATGTTGTATTTCTTAAGTTGCTGTGGAGAAGTTAAAAGTTGAAGTGCAAAACAAAAAGGGGAGAGAAAAAACTAAAATATTCAGCATCAAATACAATAAAAGACAGCTTTTTGCAAGCTATCTTAAAATTATGGTAAAATTTAACACTTTTAAGGAATCTGGATTTTCAGTTTTATAACTTAATGGGATTTGAATTTTCCTCGTTGATAAAACTAAATTGCTGGAATTTGCACATATACTTATGTAAATATACTGAAAAACACTGAAGTTGTGTCAGTTTCTAAAACTATGTACAGAAAGTAATAAGTCCTGATGTGAAAATTTTCTAACGTCACTCTTTTCATTTTTCACATATGGCCATCAAGGGTTCCTTATGACAGACCTGGGTGAAGACAACTCCCTACCCCATGGCATGATACAAACTGGGGAAACTAATTTTTCTCTAGTGGTCATATATTACAGCTATTTACTATAGATGCAGCACCTCTGGAGACTGGCAGCTTCACCCATTGCCTAACACTGTTGTAGTGTCATAACAAGAAGAAATACATATTTAAAACTTTGAATGTATGATATCAGTGTAACTTTTTGGTTACAGAGATAACGAAAATTGTAGCATCTTTAAGAATTAAAAGATATGTACTTTTCAATAGTGATCATGCACTTTGTCTTGCCAAGAATATAATTAAGATAAAAGACAAAGTGTTATTCTGTTCCTGATAAAAGCATTAAATAATCCCCAGCAAAACCCAAGAGCACACACAGTTCCATCTAGCATGGTCTATATAGTCATGGTACATTGCATTCGGAGGAGTAGTCAGAGATGTTGTTTATCCCTTCAGTAGATAACAACCAGATAATTTCTCATCATTTACTCTTTTGTAAATAGGCTCACAGTTTTAAAAACAATGAATTTTTAAGTCTGCAAATACTCCTACAACTGCCTTTCATTTTGAAAAACAAGTCTTTATTTAAGGGTGGTCTTTAAAAGAAAGTTTTCATGTTAAAGAAGATGAAGATATGAATTTTTTTTCTTCTCTCATATCCTTCATTCTTACTGGCTAAGTTTTCTCCATGTTACTTAAGAAGGCCTTCCTATTTTTTTTCCGTGTTTTTTGAGCAAAAAGCTAATTTGATCACCTTGCAATTCCAGTAGATTTTCAATCACTATTCAGAAGTCTGGAGATCAGCTGGGCCAAAGCAGGGGTTATGAGAAGAAATAAACTCAATTATATGGGATCTAAGTCTTCACAAAAAGAAGGAAATTGCAGAATATTAGTAGTGACAATAGCAATACATTTATTTTGATATAAACAAAGAAAAGAAATTTTTTTAAAATTATGATGATCACACCAGGTGCAACTGTGGCTTTTTATTTCCTTCTAATTATTGATGTTCCAGGCACAAAGAAGTGGTGAAGAGATTGATGATGAGAGTAGGAAAGTGCTTCTAAAACTTCAATTTTAATAGAACTTATATACTCTTTTTGTTGACTTTTTTGTGGGTCTTTCTTGATGTTTTTATTGTTTGTTTGTTTTGTTTTGTTTGTGTTTTGATTGCTTTATTTCTTTGTAACATAGTTTGTATTTCCATTATTTGCATTTTCAAACATAGTAAGGTTCTGGGTCTTAACAAGACAACTTTCTCATCAGGAAAATTGCTTATATAGGGTGCCAAAATATTTTATTTTACACGCAACAAATTTGAGAGTAATGATCAATCAAATAATAACTAATTGCCTTTTTATTTTTCTTCCTCATTTATATGTCAGGGCAGGTGTCCTGTGTGAAGAAGCAAAAGTCATCTCAGGAAAGAAAGGAAAAACTTCTGAAAATATTTCTTTTACTTCTTCAAAGTTTTATTTCTTTTTAGGGGCTTCTCAGTCATTCTGCATGGAAGTCATGTATTTCCTAATTGCATGAACCTCTACAAAAAAAAGTTAGCCAAACAAAGATGGAGAACGGCATGGCTTTAGGCACTAGGTAGAGTAATGAAGGCTTTGTAAAAATATTTAAGAGTTTCAAACAAAGCCGTTCAGAAGCTGGAGAGTTCTCCTCATTTCTCTTGGGAGAGGGAATTTGTTAGTAAATCTATCACTGAAATTTACTGCTGCAAGTTTATTCATCCTGTATGATTCAAAGTGGCCCTTGCAGATAATTTTATAAATAAAATTATTCTTGGGGGCTAATCCTGATTTCAGGTATTGATTTTCTTACCCTAAATCAGAGACATTATACCCTTCAATCTAGCAATGCCAACAAAAAAACCCCAACAAGCACCTTATGAAATTCCATCTCAAAACTTAATGCAAGATTAATTAGAAGTTATTTGGTTATCTCTTGTTGTCACAGACTATAAAAATTATAAATAAAAGTCTTCCTTTGTACACACAGAATTTTTACTCTGGAAGGACAAGTTAAGGATCCTGACCAACCCTGGCATTTTCTGATCTTCCAGAATGATAGACTAAGAATCCTCCTGTGGTCCATGAGAGATCACAGTAAATCCCTGGAAAGCAAGGCAAAGCCCAAGGATATTTTTGTCTGAAGACTGAACAGTAAATAGAGGGATAAAGGTGGAAATGTTGCAGCCTTCTGTTTTGCAGCCCTGAAGACACTCTTGTCATGAATCTCCAGCTATGCAATTCTCTTCCTTCCAACTGTCAGCCTGACCTTTGGTTTCACAAAGACTGCGTTTGTGATGGCACCAGTGGGAATGCACTGCTTTAACTATCAAAAATTCTGAGTTGATTTATTTTTTTCCCACACTTCTTCCTCATCAAATACAGGGTACAGATTAGGACAAAGCTCAATAAACTTGAAGAAAGATTGGAGATGATTACAGTAGGTATCAATTGAAATACTTCAGATTTTATTAACTTCTGCTGTAAAGTTATTGCTTCTGGGACTTGTGTTTATTTTGAATTTGTAATTCTGTTGTTAGCCAAAAAGACTAGATTAGGTTTTCTCTGTGTGTTTGATGTCATAGATGAACCATGTATGTGCTGCTGGTTTCTCATGGTACTTCCATCACAGATCTGAGATGAGGTCTACGTATTGTAATATTCAACATATCCATAGTTCTTTGCCCCGGACTTTTAATAGGATCCTCTGGCAGAAGTGTTTTTTTTCTGCACTCCTTCACTACATTGGTGAGAAATATCAGAGGGAACAGAAATGAAAATGCTGAGAAAGAGATGAAAAACAAACAGTTGTTATTGCAAATTTCTTCCTAGGGTAATTTCAATTTTTTGTAGATTTTACTTAAAGATACAAATAATGGTGTAATTAAATTGAAATTTTAATAAGGTAGGCTTATTTTGCCTCATAATGAGGACGGCAGAATGGCTATTGCAGAAATCCTATTAATACATAATATGATGTTATGTTGGTTTATAGTTTGTGACCATAATCAACTAAAGCAAGATTTGTTCTACTTGTATGTATTATAAAAATCCAGAATTAATACAGAAGTTTAATAACTATTTCTTCATGAAGCTTGTGCCTGTTGAAAATTGTTACATGCCTCACTAAAAGATTGGTATCAAAGAAACAATGATTTTTGAGATATATATATATATATATATATATACATAATCTCACTTGTTAGACTTTAAAGTTTTAGTGGAATTAAGTGCACTCAAAGACTTTTGTTCTTTTCAGTGATTATGTTTGACTTTCTTGCCATCAGAATTTTCCAAACTGAAATGAGCACATTTCTATTTGTGGCTATTTCAAGTGATTACTCTGTAAAATATTTCTCATAATACCGTGAATCTGCTTTGAAGATTCCTATGCCCAATTTCATACACCAACAAACTATTACCACATGTATGTTTCTCATATAACTATCTATAATAATGTAACTTTTCATGGTTGTGACATTTGCAATTTCTTTTTATTTATTCTATATCTTGTTACATACTTCAAAGAAACAAAATGCTGGTACATAGTCATTTTATTCTGCTTACAGAATCGTAGAAGAGTCCATCTTGAAAGAGCTTTAAAGATCACCTGGGACAGTAAGGAATAAATTTCTTTTTTTAATTGTGCTTTTCTTTCAAGCAGTTTCAGTGCTACTGATTGTCTTAGAACAGGATCCTCAAACATCTTCATTTCTTCATTTCTTCTGAAGTTCTGTTATGCTTTTTCCATTACACAATAATGCAGTAGTGAGGAAAGTCATCCTTCTAAGGTTTTGATTTGCTTTACTAAACATCTGAACAGGAGTCAATCCAGTACAGTGCCAAAATATTTGAAGTCAATTTTTTGTAGTCAACAGCCATTCTTGTTTTGCAGAGGGTGGGATTCAGTCCAACAGCAGCTTACAGGTCTGACAGGACCTTTATAGTATCTTATACTCTTCAGGGTCCTGATTTATCAGAGTAACTCAATGAAACTACTGAAGTTAAACAGCCATAACTTTGTAGTGACATAGTGATTAATTGGGTTTTCACTGTAGTTGTGAAGACTAGTCCAGAAAACTACAGAAATAGTAAACTATCTTGTTCCCAGAATTTAGGAATCAATCTAAAGTCTTGTTCTGCAAGCTGCAACATTATCAGCCTGGTTGGGCAGTTATACTGATGGTTTTTGATGTCACAAAATAATTCATTTTCAACAGTTTAAGCAAAACCTTTCTACCTTTCCCCCTCTCTCTTTTTTAGTTGCTTTTTGTATTAAGTATAGATTTCTATAGGACCCTACAACAATTGCACATTTGCATACAAGCCAGAACATCTGGGGAGTTCACCCAGAAAAAAAGAGGTTGGAGAGAGAGAAAGAATGAGCTATGTTCCCATTACTTACTTGTGGTCAGTTTATAACTCTACCAAAAATGAAAGATTACAAACTTCCTAAGAGCACTGCGGGGTTGAATCTAACACATCTGGCATTTTTGGCAAAGGACAAACAGCACAAATTGCTTTAGTATGCCAGACAGCATGACTTGTTATCTGATAAATCTATATACATTACAGCAGTGATAAATTGATATTCTTGTCATTAATACTAAGAATAGCAAAAGTTTAAATATTTTTGAGGGACCTATGATAGATTTATAAATATGTGCCTCAGTTTGCGAAGTGTAAGTGGATATGGAAACTTACCGGATACATTTATAGAGATTAAATGAAAGTTTTTCTAACACCAGCTTAAGAATAAGGTAAATATAACTTTATACCTACGTGAAATACAAATGCAAAGAAAATATTGGTGCTGTAGTAGAACTTGGCATGCCTGCTGTGGTGTAATGAATTTAGCACAGATAATACAGGAGTGTTGTTTTACTAAGAAGACTCAGACAGGTGTTATTATATCCAACAGTCTAGGTCTCCTACTTTGCTCCATCATGGGATCTGATGCCACAGCAGAATTTAAACCATATGCTGACATTTCCATCAAAACTGTGCTCATCTTTGAATAATAAGATTACTTTTTTTAAGAAGTTGTATTGATGCCAAGATGATTTTTTTCTTTTTCTTTTATATACCTTTTATGTATCCTCAGTACTCCTAGCATGCATACTTGTAATTCCTGAAGTCTGATACCTTAGCATAGTCCTAGAATTCTGTTAAGTCAAGAGATCAAACATCCTGGAGGCCTTGCAGTTGGAGGCTGAAAAACCCTACACTATCTTGAGAAACCTCTCTAGAACATATCCCGTAAATTAAGGTTCGGCCCATCCAGGGGGATGGGGGGATATCAACACTCCTCAGGATAGGAGGATATCAGCACTATTCATTCAAGCCTCTCATTGAGCCATCTGTGTTAAATATGCTGATTTGTAAGGTCTATAAAATTGTATATGCAATCTATCTTGTGTGTGCATGTTGGCACATTCCACTGTGGCAAAGTGGTGCACCGTAAGGATCTTTATTAAATACTGAAGTAAAAAGCCTTTATGCCTTAATCATGTCTGGATTTTAATTTTTAGGACCAGAGAAAAGGCATCAGTATAAGATAATTGTCTTGATGGAAGAAAATATCTTGCTGATTCTCCTGTACTGAGATGGAGGGAAGAGTCTGTGGTGGTAGTCAATACCCAGTTCTCAGTTTGCAAGATGTAGGGTACAACACTTTGTTATGTCTCTTAGAGCATCCAAAGATGTCCTGTATTTGCAGATGTGAAGAAAGTTTTGTTTTTAAGGCTCATTGCAATGCAAATGGAGAAAGAATGTGACACCTGCCTTCAAATGCCAGAAAACTGAAGGTATAAACCTTTGTCCACTCATAGGGATAGTTTAAATTTTTTTAAAAATAAGAGATTTTGGTTGGATGTTAGGAAGAAAATTATTTGCTCACTAGGTAGTGGGGCACTAGAACAGGTTGCCCAGAGAAGCTGTGAATGGCCCATCCCTGGAAATGTTTGAGGCCAGGTTGGATGAGGCCCTGGGCAGCCTGATCTAGGGGGTTCATCCCTGCCCATGGCATGGGGGTTGAAAATATATGGAAAATATTTGATACTTAAGGTGCTTTCCAACCCAAGCTTTTATATTTCACATGATTCTATGATAATTCTTATCATACTGCTAACCACAGCATGAAATATGTTCTGTCAACAATCATTTTGCTTCTTTGCAGCAAAGCAGTTTGTACAATTGGAGAAGGAAACTGGAAGTTTAGGTGTGTGGTTCTGCTGCCTCTGTCAGCTTAGATTGCCCTTAAAGTACTCAATGACGCACATAAAAAGCACAGGCTCTCCTGTATGTTTGTGACAAAATGTAAAATTTGCAAAGAGATACACATTCAGATGTTGCTTTTTCAACATCTGAAGCAACTATATTTTATGTGAATGAGATGAAAAATGGGCAAGCTGCTATACATGACTCACCAACAGAACCAAAATCAAAACAATAAAACAAATCCCCATACCAGTAGGTTAGTCAGCTGTGCATTGTCCATCTGGGTTCAGCTACTCTGACTTGTCAGTCATGAAGGGAAATAATTCCATTTACTTAGGATACCTGAGCTTCAAGTGATTTTTGTTTAAGGTTGTGAGGATTCCACACTCAAAAAAATTAGTTAATTCTCCTTCTCAAAAAGACATTTGCAGTGAGTGGAGGAGATTTGAAAGACATTAAGTGACTTGTCTTGGGTTAATTTCTCACCTAACATAAATTTACAAAAAGTGACTCAGTATGTAAGATGCCCTCCTTAAACATTCATTGCCATGCAGGACTAAAGAGGATGCTTCTAGCAATCCAAAGCTAGAATAAAAGGTTGTTCTGAGCCCTCGACTACTACAATCATCTTTCTACTTCTTTTATTCACCAGGTAAGTGGCTATTTTGGGACAGCTAGTGTCTGCATGAGTCTCTCTCCTACCGCTTCTTTGTTCCCTAAATTTCAGGAGACTTCTATCCACCAGGATGTGGAATAAGAGAGATTTTTTCAGAATTTCTTACATGGTTCTTTTTAAAACAAAAACCTCATAAAAATGCTATTCTAGAGCTCTGTTTTTTATTTCTGTTATTTTCTGAAGTCTTATCCTCTTACCTGTTTTTCTGTCATTCTTGGTTTTTTTTTAATTTTGCAGGTTTTTTAAAGCAAAGGCTTATGCAACAGTATGGTGTCTGTCCGTCTGTCTGTATGTGATGTAATAAAGGACTGATGAGTCATATCTAGTGATTTTCTCTTTGTAGAGCACAAATAATTAGCCTACAAACCTCTAGATCTGTGTATGCAATTTCCATGGCACTGCCAGTATAAAGTAAAATGGCACTCTTATATAAAGTAAAAATGTTTTTTCAGGAAAATGCAGCAGTTGGTGCATGTGCTGTCCCACAGTTGCTAATGTAAATAGAAGTGATTAATATTCTTAAAACCTAAAACAGCAAAGGAAAAACCTTTATTTTCTCCACCAGAGAAACACTGTTACTGTGCCATTCTTTTAACTGTGCTGTTAACAGCAGGAATTACAGGTCCCATTTCTGAGTAGGGGTGCAAATGCATCAATGTAACAAGGGAAAAAAGTTGAACTCAGACTATAACAACTTTCTCGCTCTTTGCAGGATGCTAAAGACATTTTTCTTTAATTATTTAAATAAATCGTTTTACAAATAAAAATTTGAACTTTGATTCTAAATGATTTTCAATTCTAGCTGCTCCCCACTATAGATATATCCCAAAAGAGAACTCTATTATCCCTGTTATGCCATAAATTGTTATTACATTTACTGACCCTATTAATTTATATATATTGAATTACTGTATCCCTGACCAGGAAAGATGACATTTTTGTGAAACATCAATGTTACCTTGTTATTGTTGCTCCAAAATCTCTTTTTGGTTACCCTGTGAATTATATGGTGTTAGCTTTCTGTGGAGCATTTAGTTTCTATAAAACTTGCAGAAAGAACTGATGATACAGAGCAGTAATTTAAAAAATCCTATTTTCCCTAGTAATTTTTTGTGTTATAATTTTCATGGATCACAGCTTCAAATTGTGTAACGACACTTTTTTTCTCAGTTTTTGGTATTTTCATTAGCAGTTGGGGCTAAAAAAAAGAATAAGAAAATGATTAGCTGAAAAGTGATGGTTAGGAAGAATAATTGAACTCATGATTGTGGAAATACACAAGAAAAAGTGGGGTTTTTTCCCCAACAAGGTGGTACTGCAGGACTGACTTTGTTTTTTATTTTCCCAAGGCAAGAATCAGATGTATGAGAAGAACAGCAATAACCCTAGAAAAATATTTACTTTATTGACCAAAAATTACTGTAAAATGTGTTTTGCAGTAACTATGTTGCAAAATCAGAGAAAGTAGGTTAAATATCAAGACAAAGCAAAAATGAATATAATACATTCATAAATAGTTCAGTGGAATACAAAAATGTCAGTATGTTTTACTGGTATCAATTAAGTTTTTAGTATCTCAATTTATAAATGCTTGGCTAAGTCACTTTTTGTTTTCAAGAGCATTAGTGGGGAAAAATGAAATGATTACTTGCAAAGTAATGACATTTTTGCTGGTTTTAAACATATTTTTAGGAAGTCTTATTATCTACACAGTATATTAAAATTATGAGTGTGAGAATTCTTTTAAAGAACAAATTTTAATTAAATTAACAATTTAATCAATTAAATATTACATCATGAATAGCAATTCAAAATAGAAAATAGCAAATATTCTAAAGTGAAAATTTTCATAGTGGAAAATGAACCAGCATTTAAAACTTGTAAAATCCCATTAAAATTGCAAAGGGAAAGAATGTCTATCTGCAAATAATTTATAAGCAGAGGAAAAGATTTAGCTTTGAAAATGTTCACATCTATGTATATTTGAATAGTTATGCTCATGTATGGTTTATGAATACCCCTACTCTGTAAGAATTCCAAATCTACTATGATAGGGTTAATGCCTCATTGAGACTTCCACTGAAACCAACACGCATCCCCATGGATAAGCTCTACTTAGCAATTTTTTTTTTCTTTTAGTTGAATGAAATGCATTGGTATGTCTGTGGGTAATAAAGCTGGATATTTTTTGTTGATTTAAAGAACAAGTCCTGTAAGGAGCAGCTGGGGGAGCTGGGGTTGTTTATCTTCAAGAAAAGGAGGCTCAGGAGTGTCCCTAATTCTTTTCACATCTACCTGACAGGAGGCTGTGTCCAGGTGGGGATTGGTCTCTTCTCCTGGGTAAAAAGAGATAGGACAAAATGAAAGTTGTGCCAGGGGAATTTTAGATTGGATATTGGAAACACAGTTTTCACCCAAATGGTTGTTAAGCCCTGGAACAGGACTGCTCAGGGAAGTGGTGGAGTCACCATCCCTGGAGCTATTTAAAAGGCTTGTAGATGTGTGCTTAGAGATGTGGTTTGTTGGTGTGTATGGCCATACTGGGATAATGGCTGGATTTGATCTTAAAGGTCTTTTCCAACCTAAAATGATTCTCTCTTTTCTAACCTTAATTATTCATTGGTTCTATGATGATCCTAATGTTCTTTTCCAACATAAACAATTCTACAATTTTATTTATAATGCCAAAAATGAACCTGAGTTTTTCAAGAATGATGGCATAACACATGCCAGTGATGTCCCTGTTTTCTTTGGAAGTTTATAGAAAACTTAATTATCTAGGAATTTGTGAAGGTAAAATGGCCTTCAGATATCTTGCTTAATGCTTTAAAGCAATGTATTGAAAGAAAATATAAATATGAAATATTTATATTTGTGGATTTTTATGCAAAAAATGTTTCTTTTTCTGTAAGAAAGTCTTATAAAATGGACGTCTTAATCCTGATGTGCAGTATCTATATCTACATATAAAGTGAAAATGCCATAAACACACTGAAGGCACAAGATAAAAGCTGAAACTTTCCGAAGAAATTGGAATTACGCACACTATTGAGCACAGTAAATCAACAACATGAAAATTGTCCAGTATAAAAATAAACCCTTTTCCAAAAGCCCTTAATGCAAGAAAGGTATATAATCTACAACAGTGAGATAATTGGATTTCACTGCAATACAATTTTAAAAAAATCTTACATTCTTAAGAGTGATGTTATCCATTCACCATAAGTGGTGGAGATGAGGACACACCTGGATTTCCAAATATCAGCTGAAAAGAAAAACAGCAATATGAACAACACAGTGTAAATGAAAGCTACCTTCTATTTTCTTTTTTAACTATTCTTTTTCTTGAAGGAAATCAGGAGACTATCATAGACAGTAGAGAAGGGAGGAAGCAGCGGTATAAGGACAGACATACTACATGGAAGCAAGAAGTTTGCCTAGCCCACTGTTTTGTGGACAGATTTAGAAGCATGAAGTTGACAAAAGAGTGGGCACATTAAGAAATGCATCTTCAGGATTTACCAAGCTGAAAAGAGAAAAATATTTGGAGATTCCATGTGTAAAAAATTACATCTTTGGTGTTATTTGTATAAAATTATTGGGTTTTACAGTGCACTCTCATTTCATTAATTTATCTAATTGACTGGTAAACTCGTAGCATCTTGCAGAAAAGAATTCTTCAGCTTAATTACAATGTGTCAGAGGAAGTTCCTCCATCTGACTGCTTTGAACCCCTCACTTCCTAGCTTTAAGGGATGTTATAATTACCTGTACTGGAGGATAGTGAAACATATTTCCTAATTGTTTTTCCTATGCTGCTCACAATTTTGCAAGTCTCCATTCTCTTCCTCTTTCCATTCTCATTTTTGTCTCCTTTAAGATTTAGAAGCAAACAAGGAAAGGAACACACAACACTTACATAGAGAAGTAGTGCTGATACGGAACACATTCTAGACCTTTGACCATCCTTGGCACTCTTCTCTGAACCATTTCATGTATTATCTGTATTCTGACAAGAAAAGACAAGATTGATCTTCAAGACAGAGAAAGACATGGGTATCCAAAATGGCAAAGTAATGGAATTTTCTCTCCTAATAAAGTTCTTGACTCTGTGTAACAACAAGGATTCACCATAAACTATTCTGCAGCTCATTATGTCTTCCAAGGAATTTCCTGTGTCTGTTTTTAAATAAGCCTATCACACTGAGGTGCTAATTATAAATTGGTAGGAGTAGAAACTTGTTCAATTTGTGTTTCTATATACTGACATATCATGTTTCTCTGATTGAAAACTTGAGTCATATTCAGTTCAAGTGTAAAATGTAAATTTGACTAAGTTGTAACTCTGCAAACTTCCCAGTATATCAGTTCATTCACAGACCAATTTATACTCATAATTTCAGGTGATGATGATATTTCATACTCTCAAAGCATACCTGGTGACATCTGGGCCAGTTGCACTTGGAATTAGCTGGTACAAAATGGTTTCAAAAGAGACAAGCTATACACCAAAGCAATGGTCATGATTTCAGAAACAGCTGAACACACTCTAAGGTGATTTCTTTGGTAATTACCCATGATCCACTATTAAAATGTCAGTGTCTTTCCTACAGCTATTCAAATAAGACAAGGTTAGTATTAATGTCTGTACTTTGTCAAAACCAACAAGTTTGGGAGCTTTGAAACGGGGCTACTTTTGGCACAGTTGCACTAGAACAACAGTAGGTAGCCTTACTCCAAAGGGGGGTGCACAGCCATCTTGCAGTTGTGCAGCAGTACAGTGGGAGCAAAATACTATCTGTGACTGCAGACATATTTCATGAGAAGAGTTAGCTTTATTCAAATGACACATTATGTTGTATGAGACATGAATGGACAGGACACCTCATCTAAGTATGTAAAACAGGCACAAGAGAACTTAAGGCAAACTTCTCTGCCTGAGAACCTAAATGCCTGAGTTCTCAGCTATGCCAAGGTTGATGTGACTTAAAATAACTCAGTAACGAGCTTTCTTATGCACACATTCATACATAAATAAACTTGTTCTGATATTTTCTGTTACTGTACAGACTCAGGCTCAGAATCATAGAATCTTAGAATCATCAAGGTTGAAACAGACCTTCAAGATCCTTTAGTCCAACCATTCACCCAGCACTACCACTACAACCTCTAAGCCACCAAACCACATCACTTGGCACCAGATCCAGGCACCTCTTGAACATCTCCAGGGATGGTGACTCCACCACATATCTGGTGGGGAATGAGAAACCTATTCCAGTGCCTGATCACCTTAACAGTAAAAAATTTTTTTAACATCTAATCTGAATCTCCCCTCTCTCAGTTTATGGTAATTTAGTCTGGCCCTCTCTGTGCAGGCACAGAAGAAGAGGTTGGTACCCATCTCACTATAACATTCTTTCAGTTATAGAGAGCAATGAGGTACCTGCTGAACTTCCTCTTCTCAAGACCAAAAAAACCCAGCTCCCTCAGCCATTCCCACGAGACGTGTTTTCTAAACCCTTCATGAACCTTGTTGCTCCTGTTTGGACATGCTCCAGCACCACAATGACCTTTTTGAAGCAAAGGGCCCAAAAACTGAATGCAGTGCTCAAGGTGCGGCCCCATCAGTGCTGAGTACAGGGGGAAAATCATTACCCCAGTCCTGCTGGCCGCACTATTCTTGACAGACACCAGGATGTCATTGGCCTTCTTGTCCACCTGGGCATGCACTGGTTCAGCCAGCTGCCAGGCTCCTTTTTGCTGAGCGTTTTTCTAGCCACTGCTCTCCAAGCCTTGCTAAACTGGATTGCTGCAACCCACCTGGATGTGTTCCTATGTCTCCTGCTCTAGGTGACCCTACCTTGGCAGGGCGCTTGGACTAAATGATATCCAGAGGTCACTTCAAGTAAGAATTCTGTGATTCTGTGACCCAAGCACAGGAGCCAGGGATCTTGTGTTATTGAACTTCATGCCATTGTCCTTACCCTGCTGATCAAGTCTGTCCTCGTCTCTCTATAGACTCTTTCTACCCTTGAGCAGACCCTACCCAATTTGATAGCATCTGCAAATTCGCTGAGGGTGCACTTGATCACCACATCCAGATCATCAATAAAGAAACTAAACAGGACCAGCCCAAAAGCTGAGCCCTGGGGGCACACAGCACACCACTAGTGACTGGCTGCCAACTGGATTTAATTCCATTCACTGCAACTCCCCGGGGCTGCCCATCCAGCCAGTTTTCTATCCACCACAGTCACCCATCCAGGCTGCGAGCTGCCATTTTTTCTAGGACTGTGCAGTGGGTGATGGCATCAAATGCTTTACTGAAGTCAGGATAGACAACATTCACATCTTTTCCCTCATCCACTAAGCAGGTCATCTTGATCTTGAAGATCAGATTGGTTAAGAAGGACTTTCATAAATCCATAGGGCAGGGCCTCATGTCTTGCATGTGCCATGTAATGTCACTCAGGTTGATCTCTTCCATAACATTGTCCTGAACTGAGGTAAGCCTTTTTTTTTTTCTAGTAACACAGCATTGCTACTCCTATACTATATTTTTAAAAGATTGTGGTGGTTGTTCTTCCTAGTGACAGAAAATAAACTGGCTTTTCAGTTAGCACTTATCAAATTATATATTTTTTTATTTTGTATATTTTTTTTCTCATTTTTAAGATGAGCAGGTTTATTTGTATTCAATCAACTTGTATTTAAATCTTTTAAGCCTGCTGCATCAATTAGGATTAATCTTCTTGCTCTGTCTCATAAAACCACATCCAAAGATGAACTGTCCTTATGAGGATCTGACAGAGTGGTTCCATGGACAATAATTTACTACATCCATCACTCATATCTGAGTCATTGTAGGCATCTCAAGGTGCCCTGACTGATGCACTGAGGTCTAGGTCACCAACTTCACAGCTTTGCAGCCTGTGCATGTTGTCCTTAAATTATATTGAAGTGTTTCAATCCCTTGCTGTCTGTGATACAGACCAGTCTTGTTCTCATTAACATCTCAGTCGGCTTGGTTTCTGAATGTACTTTAAGTTGTAAAAGTGGTACTCTTTTCCCTGCAAAGACAGTCTTTCTGTAGCACTCCTTAGCTGAGCTGAAGGCAGCTGTATCTTCTGTACCAATACATTGTTCATCATCTAATTATGTTGTTGTTTGTACGTAGTAATAGAGGGTGCAGCCTGTCTCATCTAAAATTTAACACTTATTTAGGTTTGTTTTCAACAGAGCTTTATTACTTTATTGCTGAAAGACAGAGGACATCTTTGGATTTTTGTTTCAGAGCCGAAAAGAGAAGTTTTTTAACATGAAGTACTTTTCTAGCATCAGCCATCATGCCTCCTCCCATTCCCCTCTGTCCTTCCTTTTCTGCCCTTCATTGCCACAGAAGAGGAGCCCTTTCCCAAAGTTCAATTTCACAGTCCCAGACATGTCCCATCACATACACAAGATCACAAGATCAGGTGTTTCAGAAGAAGGCAGAAAATGGCAAATCTTTGCTAGTGTAGCTGGTGTTGATTCCCCAACACCAAACCCAGTTAAAGGAAATACACATTTCAGATAAGTTTTTCTTTTTGAAGCCATGCCTAAATTAATATAAGCCATTAAATGAGCCACCTTGCAAGAGTTTCAGAAATTAACTTGAGCAGAAATTAACTCTAAAGAACAAGTTCTAGTGTAGTGTGACTGTTTAGATTGTTAGATGACACTAGATGTAAAAATTCAACACTAATAGAAAATACTGATTTAAGAAAAAAATTGAAAAATTTAGCAATGCTTTATGGGCAAATTAGAAATTGGCTTTGTTGCTGATTTTTTTTTTAATGGCCTAGAAAACAATGGATTTTCTTTCTTTTTTATTTTCAAATCATGATCCTTTTATTGACTACTACTTCAGGTCATAATAAATCAACATGTTCCATCAGACAGAGACTAAGAGAATGTTTTAAAGCAAAATATTGGCACTGTTGAGAACAAAATCTTGATTGTAACAGCCAATGACAGCTCAAAGTGAAAGTAGAAAAATATATAAGTTGAATTGATATTTGATTTCTTAATTCATTTGATAATTAATTTGAAAAATTGCTTCGCAAAGGAATAGTATTAAAATTTGGGAAGTCTTTCTTTTTAGAGTTTCCTGACAGTCAGAGTTGGTTCTGCTTCCAATCTTTACAAGTAACAGATGTAAAAAAATTTTACCACCATGAGTTTCCAACTTTTAGCAGGTTTGCACTTTGCTTAAAATTAGCTGTGGGGAAAAGAGGAAGAACAAGACAAGATGCATGAGGAGGTTGTAATTTTCTCCATCCCAGAGTTTAGTTCTTTGGCCTGTGAGCTTTTTGTACAGTCTAGATTGGGTAAGAGTGATATTTGTCTTTCTAAGAGGTTTGTTTGCAGTTATTTGTCCTCTGCTTCCTTTTTCCATCTGTTTAAGTGTGAACTGAAGGCATCAATCTACAAGACTACAAATAATATCTTGATATTTGAATGAAAGTTTAAGCATATCTGCTTAAATTGAAAGTGCATGTAGAATCAATTTATTAACCCAAAAGGGTTGCTGATAGCAACTTGTACCCAAAAGCATATGACAATAATAACCAAATGCTCTCTCTCCTAACTTGTTATTTCCATTTTTCATGTAAGTCTTTGATTATCAGTGTGCTTCCCCTAAACATGAGTTTTACTCACAAAGAAACCAGGGTTCACAAAAGTAATAAAGTGAAGAAGTGTCCTTGGTATTAATGACATTAAGGTTTAACCCTCTTAAATTTTGAAAGAGAGACAGATTAAAACTTTAAGGATGCCAAACAATATTTCTCTTTTTCTTCTCTTTCAGCCTTCCAATACATAATTTGCTCACCCATGGTAGTTGGATAAGGTAAAAAAAAAATAAAGTATTTCATTACTGTAAGCTTTATGCATCAGAAAATATTGGTTTTATTATGTCAGTTCTATGCTGCAATATTTACATTGTGAGTTGAATTTTTTTGCAAATTCAGTGTTCAGTTTTCACTGTTCTCCTCTCTCAGTGTTTTCCTATTTCAGTGTTTAGATTGCACTGAAGAGTTTAAAAATACATAAGTATTGTGGTGTCTACAAAATTGTAGCTCTTAAATTCACTAAGCCTTTGAATAGCATCTGCCTTTTGAAAGCCAATCAATTTTTGCGTCTTTTCCTCTTAAAAATATATTTTAAGAGCTACTTTTATGTTCATCCTGTCTTTCAAATTAATATATTTTTATCTGGTAAATCAAAGGTAACACAGAATTCATAGTGAATTAGGTGAAAAAAATATTAACAGTGCTATTTCAAAAACAATAGTAATTGCTTAAAATAGCAATTAGGATGCAAAATAAAGCCAGCCAAATAATCCTGGTACATAAACAGTCAATGGGAAGGATTTAACTATACATTTGCAAAGAAGTCATAGCAGATTGACTTGAAAACTCTCAAATGGAAGGTTTCCAGCTATAAACATTTTCTTCTAGAATCTGTCATTCCTGACTTCCTAATGTGTTATCCTTTTTTGCATAATTTATTTTATTTGTGGCTTTATTAAGACATAATTATCTATTGCATTTATTACATCATTGTTAAAGCTGACTTAATATTTCTGTTTCTTTCTCTACAGCATTAAAAAGATGATCCAGGAATATGTTTGTACAGATAATGAATGACAGTCTGAATTTCTCTCTGTTGTCACAGGTGAGCAGATCTCCACACTAAAATGAAAAGAAACATAATAACTAAGATCTAGAAGGCAAACAGCTTTAATTTTCAGCAAATTCCTGGTGCTATCTGGACAGTGAATGCCTCAATAAAACTGAGATATTTACTGAGCACATCAGTAAAAATGAAAATAAACTGCAGAGCTAGTGGATAGTTGCAGCACACCAGACAAGTTAAAGGACAGGGAACTAGCTGATAATAAATAGTTCAACTTCATGCAGAAGTCATGCTGGAGGATTGATACAGATATCTCTAAGATTATGACAGGCTGTGGAATATGAATATAGAAAAACTGTTCACTTTCTGTTCCAAGAAAATAAATTGATTTTACTAACACAGAGTTAAACTGGAGAACACTTTACCAATGCTCAGTAGGGTTACCAGAAGTGTACATGGCAGATAGAAGGGTAATATGGGTGTCTGTTTGTGTAGAAGTGATTTAATGAAAAGGAGTCAAGAGAGAGAAAGAATGTTCTAAGGGTTATGGGATAATACACTTTACAGCCTTTCTTGTACCTCCACAAAGTCTTTTGGGCTAGTAACAAGAGAAGCAAAAATCTTTTCATTATTTCATTATTGATAGTTTTTGCCACTGTTTATACTGCTCGTGATCAAATTATTGCAATTTGGGTAAAACAATATGGTTGCATAGTGTTGGTACCTAAATGATTCCCAGTACATACTTTTTCAATTCCTCTAAATTTTAAGTGTTGCATTTATACATTTCTAAGTCTGTAATCTCTTGTGGCATTGCACCTTTGGTGACTTGTTGACCTCTGCTAATGGAAAATGATCTGCTACAGAATTGCTGAAGGATCTTTCATCTCTGCTACACTGCAATACCTTCAATTTCTACAGTGTGTTAGTACTTGATGCTTACTATAATTTATTATCTCTAGACTCTTTGGGTAACCTAAATATTTTCTCTGTTTTCCTCTTTCATGTAGAAAAAACACTTAAGAATTTGCTTATTTAACAACTCGAAGGAATTTATTTTTGATGGTTATTTTTCTAGATACACTGTATCAGATCAAATAACTGTATCAGACAAGCCACTGATGCGGTTGCTGAGTAATTTCTCTGCTCCAAATGCAAATCTATGGAGAGTTATTTATATATATAATGATTGATCATTGTATATAAGTACTTATTTTGGTTATGCTTTTAAATTTATAACATCCTCAACACAAATTCCTGCAGTCCTAGGATATTACTGATTCAGAAGATAAAGCTTTGAAAAACAGCTGTATCATTATTGACTTTGATGTAAACAGTCATTATGTAAATTGTTTCCCTTAGCAAATAAAAGTATGGGAAATGACATAATTGTGATATATCTGCAGTTATGGGTGAGTAGCTGTACATCACCTTGTCGGTGTGATGGGGTGAATCCAACGTGCTTAAGTATAACCTGGAACAAATTTGTTTCTATTCAAACCATCATTGTCCTTTTCAATATTCCACTCAAAACTACTGATAAAAATTTTTGAGGATGAGAAGAAGGAATAAATAGACAAGTATTTCCACTGTTGATCCAGGACATATCTTGGCTGTACTGTTTGATGTAACTAACCTTTTTGATAGGCTTTGGACAGTCAGTTGACCTTTTTCTCCTAATACCTCCCAGCATTCATGTACTTCAGAAATGATAGCTTCTGCTTGCTTTAGCCATACTTTTTCTTATGAACACACTGTTCATTATCCTTCTCACTATAATGTCAGATTGAAAGGCAAACATTTGCTGTGCTATTGCCTTCTTCTTTCAATATATCAATGGCTTAAGCTATGAACCCTGTATATACTTAATGCTCCTGAGCACGTCAAGGGAAACTGGATATTGCTGTCCTTTGTCAAGCTAATACTAGCCAGAAAGTGGTCAACAATTTACTTCAGGTAAGATCAGTATCAATTGCTCTCTCTTTATTGCTTTGGAGTTACTCAATGAGGCCACTAAGGGAAAGATATGGAGCTGACCAGTGGCTATAACTTGTGAAACATGAAAAGTGTTGTGGATCATGAGTAAGGAAATAACAGTTCTGCCTATAAATGGAAACTTGATTCGTGACTTCCAGTTAATGAGACCATTACCATGTTCTTCATAGTTCTAAACACTTAGAGGCAGTTGTTATGAAATCTAACAGATTTGTATCATTATGTTCTGTAAATGATGGAAATTAGCATAAATCGCCTGAAATGTGCCATTTGAAATGCAGTGCAGAATGATGCTGAGGATATTGTCTTTCCACTTTGTAAAGCATTAGTTTATAATGACTTTGTATCCCTTGTGCTAAAATTCCATGTATCTAAATGTTAAATGCTGCCAACAACAATTATAAAGTAGAGAAGTTTGTTTGCTTTATTCCATATTCATCCTGATAATGAGAGTTAAATTGTCCTGGGCAGCCAGAAACACTGCTGGTGAAACAGGCAAAAACTTCATGAATATAAAGTATAATTCATATAGTTCCATATCCCTCTGTGTAGGAAATTTAATGCCAACATGCTTTCCTAAGAAGTGATTCTTGTGATGATGAGGAATTTATTGTCAACCTTTTCCTCTCGGCCTTTGGGATTAAGACAAGGAACCATAAGTTTACACACTGCTCTTTATGGCTAACTGCTTGTTGCAAAAGTTTTCCTTGGAAATACCTTGAAAAACTCCTCCAAAAAAAAATAAAAAAGGCATCACACCTTTGCTACATGTTCAGCTGTGTCCTTTCAGCAGAATTGGGGAAGTATTTTCAATATCAAGTATAGGCTTCAACAATTTCCTTCAAATACTTTTTGTCTTTTCTTAGGTGGTATTAAGTGTCAGGTGTTGCTATTACTTTTAAGGTCTAGTTGAAGTGGAAGGGACCTTCAGAAGGGCCAAAACTATATACTACTTCTCAACCTAGGCAGCGTATCATGCTGCTCAAGAATGACTGAGAATTTACACAGGGTGGGGGAAGTGTTCTGGCAATCATGGCTTTTAACAAGGTGAAGGAGAAGACAGATTTTTTTTTTCTTTTAGTTATGCAACATAAAATCCACACAGAAAGTAAGCAAAAAGTCAAGACTGCGATTGTAAGAGCAGGGAAATTAGCTAATAGTACCTGTGGCTCCATACTAATTGTGAGTAAAGATGGTGTCCTTGCTGACAGCTTCCTACTGTGTTCATAGAAGTAGAACTTGTTACATCCTTAATCCATAAACAGGATTGCCTTGAATCCACTTCTCATTTATTGTTTTCTAATGCTTGGCTGCCTCCAAATTTGTAATTGACTCATAGGTTAATAACTTAACTTGTTGATTAATAACCCAATAAAAGTGTTCTGTGAAATAAACTTTATAACTTTATCAGACTCTTCTTTTTGATTCTCTTTTTTTTTTATCATTCAGGTGGAAGGTTTTTTGGTTCTATATTAGCAGTGATTTTGAACATCATTAGTAAAATAAGGAACGTATTTTTCTGGTGGTGCTTATTAAGCCATGCCTTTAAACCTCTAGGAATTGCTGCTGAATAGAAGTGGGAGCTGTAAGAAGTCAGGTCTACAGTTTCTTTTAGCATTTTATAGGATCACATTGTATTTATGGTTCTCAAAATATGTGTTTACATTGAGAGCTCAACATTCTATGAGACAGGGATACATATCATACACAGTAAAGCTCAAAATTAAGGTTGTGTTTTCACAAGTCTTTATCATACTATCCACTAACATTCATTAAAGAACAGGACAGTCTGTTTGTCTCTAAAGGTACTCAGTACTTTGCAGATCAGTACTGTATTTCAGAACCAGAATTTTAAAGTTATTGCATGTTTGGATGCACTTCATACCTTCCCAAAGGACATTAACCTAAAATTATTCCTTTCTCCTCTGTATTTTCCATTTCCCCATTTTTCAAGGGAAGACTAAAAACCTAGAGAGCAAGCACATTTTCCTATTTTATTGGAAATATTTTTACATTGATTTGTTTTATTTAGTTTGCATTTTCTTCTCATAGTCACTGATTATCTGAAGAAATATCTGCTCGACTGGTTGAGCCTTGCTCCCAGTATGCAGTTAAGACATCAGAATGGACTTTTTATTCCAGAGGCCAAAGAATCACTGAGCCAAGTAAGCCCCATTATCTTCAAAAAATATTCAGAGAGAAATCCTTATTGAAATATAAAATACTAAAGATAGATGGTTTTTCTTGCTATCTTAGAAGAATAAGAGTAAGCTTAAAAAATATCTCATTATAACCTCCAAAATTAGGTATTGGAATGGTCAGTTGCCACATTAAGCACTTGACTTTATTAATTTGACTGACATACAACCACTCCTCCCAACAAAAATCTCAATACCAAAACCAAACAAAACAACAAAACAACATCAACAACAAATCTTAAATCCAATATTTATGGATACTTACAGAGAATTGAATGTGAGTATTAATTGTTCTTTTAGTTTCTCTTTTCTTTAAAAAATATATAGGGCATTATAAAATATATAGAAAAAAAAAAGGGGTTGGTTTCCTTGCTGGTCTTGTTTCGTGTTTGTTTAAGGGAACAAGCCTCAAAAAGTCTCAAAGGAAAAGTCTCATCATAACATTTTTTGTTTTTTAAAACATTTATATATACCCCAAAATCATGAATGATTTCAGACATTTTTCTTGAAGGGCTACCTCAGGTCATCTGGGTAACATTTGCAGCAACTGAGATAAAAGTCAAGTGTACTTGAAAAGGGAGGATAGATCAAAGAAATATCTTCTCAAAGATCTGAAAATATTGATAGAAGGCCAAGAATTTTTCCACACAGTCAGGAAACTACCCTGGAAAAACTTGACATGCACTGTTAACAATGGAAGGTGAAACACTGGCACTTTGGAACTGCAACACAGAAAAGACATTAAGCTGTAAGAGAGCATCAAAGAGGGCCAGGAGGATGGTAAACAGTTTGGAGCAGAAGCCTTATGAAGACTGGCTGAGGGCACTTAGCCTGTTCAGCCTGGAGGAGACTGAGGGGAGAACTCATAGTGCTCTTCAACAGCCTTACGAGGGGAAGACAGGGGCAAGAACTGATCTCTTCACTTCCATGACCAGTGATAGGACAACATGAAGCCGAGTCAGGGGAAATTTAGGTTGGATATCAGGAACAGGTTGTTCCCCCACAGTGTGGTCAGGCACTGGAACAGGCTGCCCAGGGAAGTGGTCACAGCACCAGAGGTCAAGAAGTTTGGACAACAGTCTCAGGTCCATGGTGTGACTCTTGGAGTGCCCTGCACATGTTCAGGCATGGGGCTCAGTGGTCCTTGTGGATACTTCCATATTTTACAGTTCTATTATATAGTGAGTCTGAAGCTCGCTTTGTGGGGTGAGCAAGGCCTCATCCACTTCAGCAGTATATTCAGTGAGAGGTACAAAATCTCAGCCCCTGAGATGACTGTGGTCAGGCACATTAAAAGATGGCCAATGTCACCTTTCCCAGCTGGTCATCTGTCTCAGTTGCAGAAAGCCTTGACCTCATTTACTTACACTGAAGAAAAAATTGTAAGTTGTGAAACAGAACCACACGTCTTTTTAAGAGCTGAGATGATGACACAAGCAGAGAAAATGCAGGTAGTGGTAGGGCAGACATATTAGGCAGTTTAATTTCAGGTTTCAAACACTAAGTCAGACTGGGTCTGGTGGCACTTCTCCACCTGAGATTCATCATGATGATAGGACACTCCATTTCTCAGTGTGAATGCACTTCCCTTCTCTCCACTCACTGCAAGGGATTTGTCACAAGAAGAGAATGATTAACCTTCAGCAATTGCCTCAACATGTTTGGGAAGCAGCTATTCCTTCATTGTGGCTACACTGCTCCACAACGGGACAGCCTGATGCTGTCACCTGATACACAGTCACAAACTTGGCTTTTTGTAACCTGAGTGATTCAGCACCAGGAAGAATAAATCCCTCTTTTATTTTGTAGATTCATAGAATAATTTGGATGTCAAGGGATCTTAAAGTTCATCTAGTTCCAACAGTCCTGCCATAGACAGGGATACCATCTTCTAGACCAGATTGCTCAAAGCCCCATCCAACCTGGCTTTGATCACCTGTTTTATGAGAAGAAATATTCATAAAATATATTATTTTATAAGAAATAAACATATATTTTAAAGTGAGAATAAATAAATACATTTAGACAACCAAGTCTATATGCATAAATATTTTTATTATAAATTAATATTTCTTGTTTCTATCAGTCTGTGTCCACACTCAGATGTAGAATGACTTTAGATTGAGCATTTCCCAGAAATCACATTCAATAAGACAGTTTTTTTGTAGTTTTTTACTTCTTTTTTAGTTATGTCTTTTTTACTAATGTTTTGAAAGTGAAGTCAAAATAACAGCAACAATACATAGAGGAAAATTTCATTGAACCGTAGATCAAGTTGTTGTCAAGAATATTTATTAATTTATATTCTGTAAACAAAAGAGGCTTTTTATGTTGAGTATGAACTAGATTATATTCTTGTACATTTGTTTTCTTTGCTTTATGCTTCTATTGCTTTCATTTCAGAAACAATATAATAAACAAAGACGGTTGCTTAGTAACCCCAAATGTTTACTTTTTAAATTCAATGCTCATATTTTGCATTGTAATGTAAGTTCAGTTTATACTCTGTGATGAGCTATTGGAAAATAACTTCTTTCTTGGACTAATTTCTCAAAAATTTATTTTATCTATTATTTGTCTAGGGAAAATGGAATTTTTCTAGATCATATTAATCTGTAGAGATTTTGTTAAAAAGGCAATTTATTATCCTATGTACTAAAGAATTAATTCATCAGTAATTACCATTAAAGTAGAATTTATTTTCCGTGGTGTATACGGAACAATCTTAAATCAGTAGACTTCTAGAATTTAAATGTACCCCAAGTAGAGGGATTCTAGCTTTTACATCTCAAATGAGTACCCAGTGATGCAACCTCTTCATGCTGAACAATTACACTTTGAAATTTTTGCATTTTGTGTGTGAAACAACAGGCAAGATTTTTATGTATTTATCAGTTCAGCAATAGAGGAGTAAGAAGCCATTCATTTTCTTCTAGTACAAGGTGTCCCAACAGTGTTTGACTTCTAGTAAAATCAGCCTGTTATTAGTGACCAGTTGGATTATGTGGCCATTAATACAAGTAGGGTTTTATGGTTATTATTTTGACCATCTATCTTATTTTAAAGCTTGCATTTTCATCTTCAACATATTGTGAAATTGTTTCTTGTAAAAGAATTTATGTATATTTTTTCCCAGGAATTAGAAGCCATGGGTTCATTTAATTTATATTTTTTTTGTTTATTAAAACTTGAAATTGACTGCTCCTTTTATTCTTTTTCCAATTTTTCTTGGTAGTAAGATTGTAAAATACAAAACAGCAGACACAAAATTTTTCTCCTCACTAGTGGGTTACATTTACAGTTTGGGGGTTTTTTTTGGGGTTTTGTTGTTTTAGGATTTTTTAACTGTTTTTCATTCCATGTTTGGAATGAAAGATTTCTGCATTTTGGTGAATTAGTTATTATGTATAGAACTGAGACTTTGTATTGTGACAAAAAGGCTTTTCAATATAGCAAAGTGAGAATGGGTGAAAGAAACATGAAAATGTTTAGTTAGTTTGGACTCATGGTAAATTTGGGTGCTGTCATAACACAGTATCTATACTGAAGAAAGGGAAAGGACAGGAGTTCCTTATTATATAATAGTATGCATCTGCAGTTTAAATGTTATTTACCCTATTTGGGGGATTTAGAAAAAACATAGTATTTCCCAATAGCAAGTAGCCTGAAGAAATGTAATAGGCAAAGATTAACATATTTTCTTACAATTTATTAAGTAACTTAGGCAAATTAGGTAGACTGAGTTGCTGGTTTGTTTTTTTATCCTTAACCTTTCCTTGAAGAAGAGTAGATCATGTGTTAACTCTCTGGTAAAAGGACAGCATTTGTTAGATCATACTTGCTCAACACCAGCATTTTAATCTGTGTATCATGGCACGGATCTGTCTGGAATTTCATATTCACAGAGAGTGAATCAGTGAATAGGTTTTCCTAAGAAGCTTTTTTTTTTTTTTTTTTTTAGTGAAGAAAGAGATAACTGGTAATTTTTGAATATGAATTGGTAATATGTTGTTGCTTTAATTACCTTTTAACTTCAAAGAGTAGACAAATATCTAAATAAATTAAGATATAAGCTAAAGTGTTCTTCGTACTTTTTTTAATCAGAAATTACAGCCATCAGTTACTTTCTCTTTTAGTCTTGTCTGCTACTTGAAATTTAGTGACAAATACTGCCTGTTTTTCAAATTTGTGTAACCATCCACTTCCTACTGAACGTAGAATCTGTTAAGGGGAATAAACTCATGGAAGCTGGCATTCTTCATTTAGAAAATGGACTATCAAATTGCAGAAAGATGAGCTGCAATATTCTCCATGCCATGTTAAGTTCTTGAACATAAAAAATGTTTAACAGAAGCCTATTTAGGGAAAAAGAAAGCCAGTAACCACCCAAAAAGTTATTTATTTTTCACTCAACTTATACAGTTTGTCACAAGAATGAACATGAAAAGATTTCAAATCACAGTGATTTCTGAGTTGGTTAACAGCTACATTTGACAAAATATGAAAAACACAGCAAACTACTACAAACAGTGGTAGTAGTGGGGATCATAATTTCGAGAGTTTAAAGCACATTCTAGAAACACTGTAGCTCAGGATATTCTTACTTGACAAGTCCTTTAGTAACTCTTTCAAAACCGGTTTTTCTGGTTTTTCTTTCCTCTTTTTTTTGGAGGAGGGGGTGGTGGTGGGAGAGGTTGGTTTGTTCGGTTGGTTGGTTTTGGTTTTGTTTGGTTTTGTTTGGTTTTGTTTTCTTCTTTGGTTTCTTTTCTATTTCTGAAAAGATGGTATTAAAAGAATAGATTATCTGCTGTGTTTGTTTCATACCAAACTCTACAGTCTAATATCTGATTGCAATATAAATTTTTATGGCTTGTTATTAACTCTGTAGGTATTTTGCATATTTCAGGAAAAGGCACTTATCCAAGAAACAAAGGTAGCTTGTGATTCAGGAGAAGATTTCAAAAATTGCCAAAAGCTATAATAAGACTTAATATTGCAGTTTCTCCTAAGTCATATATATAATAAACATCATAATTAACCATTAACTCAGATTTCATAGCATCAGCCTTTGGAATTCCTGTGGTTCTGCTTCCCGCTTTTCAGGAGTTTGAACCGGTTGCTGATTGCACACCTGCTTGCGCCTTCCTTCACCTAGATGCATTTTGTTCATGTCAGGTGTTCTCCATAGAGAACTTTTAAAGCACTCCTAGAGCATGTGCATTCTTATTCTTTGGCTTAGCTGCATGAATTTTTTTTGCCTTGTACTTGAAAGAAAAAAAAAAAAAACAAACCAGGGAATGCTAAAATACTTTTCTGTATAGGTTATTATTCTCACAGTGAGAGAACAAAAATATTATGTTAATGTTGTTTCTTGAGAAATGCAGAATGGGATATAAATTTGGTATTACAAACATATGTGGGAAAGAAAGGATAACTTGTACAGCTTTTGCTGAGGGAAAAGACATGAAAGAGGACTATATATTCGTGCCAATTCTTACTGATTTAGGGACTTCTGTGAATGAACAGTTTTTAAAACCTAAGTTTGTAATATGACTATCAGAAACGTGGTAATCTTATTAGTGTGTTTAATATTGTAGAGAAGGTGAATTCTGGTTTTAGAGGTTCTCCATCTGTGTCTACCTACAGTATCTCTACTTTTTTCCTCAAGTGCCTACTTGCATCTATCTGATAAAGTCCACATTTTTGGGGTTTCTTTTTCTTTCCTCTCTCTTACTCCCTTCAAAATGTTGTTAATAATTCTCCTATGGAGCACTTTACATTCCTTTAAATTCTGAAAAGATAAACATGTAACAATTCTGCTTCCATTTTAGATTTGATTTTTTTTCAGTTTCTACTCTAATCTGTGGAATGTTATGTGTCAAAACAGATAAGCTGGGTTGAAAATCGAATTTTTTCTTATCCATATATTTATCTTTTAGCATTTCCTTTTTTCATTGGACCTGTAGAAACATACATTTAATTCTTTTCTTTCATTCATCAGTATTAGTTCATCATTCAGATGAATCAGAAGACTGCTTCTAGAAATAAAATGTGCATGTCCTATATTTTATGAAAAAGTAAGGTCTTTGAGTTTTGATCCTTTTTATTGCAATTGAAGAGAAAGATGTTTGTTCTGAGTAAAAAGGAAAAATAATGACTAAATCTTTAAGAGAAAATGAAACACCTACTGGGAATTAAATGCAAGTCAGTCAAAAGGCTTCTTCTGTGAAGCTGTTGTATCACCTCCCAAGAGACTGAAATCATCTTATTTGGCTTCCAGGAGGTACCACAGAGAAATATTTCTGCCCTAAGAGAAAAATTCCCATTAATTCAAAATGATTTAATGTTGAATTTTTCATACCCTCAATGATAAAAGCTATAACGATTTTCCCTGCAGGCTAGAAAAATATGCAAGTATCATTTCTACACAGTTTCAAAATGCATGCCTGTGTGTGTGCTTGTGTGTGTGTGTGTGTTTCTCTGTGTGTTTGTACGGTATATGCACAGAAAAAAAAAAGCTACAATAATCTGGAGATTCAGACTTTTAAATGCTTTTGTCTGTCATCATCTATAGGTTTTAATTACTGGAAAACATGAACTGGTATTTTAAGATAATATCCACACTAACTAGAAAAATCAGGAAAATTTCTACTTCAGATAATTATGAAAAATATTTGTTGCTGAATAGCATGTTTTTAAGGTAGTACAGTGAAAAATAACTGAGAGGCCTGGGTGTTCATATGTCATCTAGCAATTATGTGGCTTTCACCTTCTCTAAGATGTGAAAAGGCCAATTTGATTTCAAGCAGAAAGCCATACAGAGGCATTTTGTATTCTACAGACCCTTCCTCTGAATGTCTTTTTGATGATACCCTGAACAGCATGGATTATGGCTCTAGACATCTGATCCTCTTTCTGTACCAACATTGCAGTTTGGGCAGATAAGGGCTGAGTAACATTTATGAGTGAAGAACAAAAAAAAAAAAGGCAAAAGATGCATTGTATGTAATCCATATGCATTACAGTAAAAGGACAGAATTGAATTTCTCAGATTAAATTACACACTTAGTAGAACTACTACAAGAAATGGTGTGATTTGTATGTCTGACTTAGCAAGTTTACAAGCTGTTTGGCTAGTTTGGTGTTTACTTCCAATTTGTCACCAGTGAAACTTGCTGCAATTGTCGTTTTTCAGTAATTGCCAGTTTGATTTCATTAAACTGACAACTCTACCCAGTTTCTAATAATCAAAGAACAAGTTAATGGCGATTGCTGCAGACTGCAGCTTGACTCATCTATGGTTCAAAATCTAAAAATTCAAGAAGAATAAATGCACTCTTTTTTTTCTTGTCACATGAGGAGGGGAGATTTCCTTGACTCTTAGTACTTGGTTTGCCTGTCATTGTCTCAGGAAAGCTGACCATTGTGCTCAAACAGTCTGTCAGCATCCCATTATGGAGACTCTTCACCAAGCAGGTCACTGGAATGGGGAGTGGTTTGGCTGACTTGCTCAGGGACACACACCAACAGCATAAAGGAGACCCCTCAGCAGATCTTCCCACTTTATGACTCCTAAGTGAGTCTTCCCCTTTAATTGAGTATGTTCCCTGATCTTTCCACATCCCCTCTCAGATTTAGTTACCACCTCAGATAGCTTCAAGAATACACTGTATTGTGATTTGCAGGTCTAAGCAACATTCCATAGTCATTAACTAGATTTGTATTCAGAATTATTTGGTTCTCACTGTTGCTGCCTTTTTCCCAGTCTGGAAAAGAAACTCAAGATGATTTTAGTAAGGAGGTAATATAAAAGGGGATCTTTTCTTGAAGGCCTTCAGAGGCAGTTATGGAAAGATGTCCACAAAAGCCCACCCCTACAAGGATGAGTACACATTTATAGGTTTCGGAAAATTAGCATAATGGTAAAAGCATCAATTAGGACCACAAGTGGTGATGCAATTGCCTCCGAAGTCAAGCCCCTTCTTTGGAGTTCCCCCCTCTGCACTAGCTGTACTTTGTCCCTGAAATATGTCTCAAAGAGTTGTTCTCAACCTTGGTTCCCAGGAAGAATCAAGATAGCACTGAAGCTTTGTACCTCCTGGGGTTTGGAGCTCTGGAATTTTTTTGTTTTTCTGCCTAGGGAAAGGCCATGGAAAATTACTGGGAAAACTAGCCACTAATACAATAGGCTACAGAGCAAAAGTGTATGTGTGAAGAATATAGAGAACATATAAAAGAAAAAAGGGAAAAACCTAAAAAACATCACCGTGACAACATAAATCATATGGATTTTTTCCTGCTTACTTGATTAGGTGAAAGCAACTTAGATTCTAACTATTAAAATGTTCTATTTACTTGCAGAATTACTTTTTCTTCCATCTTTTTAAAGTTTGTGATTTAGGATCATTTTTCTTACTAAGCTCACTTGCAAGGACAGTTCCAGAAAACAAACAAACAAAAAAAAATTAGTGGAAACAACAAAGCTATTGGAAATTTATCTTTGAAATAACATGAAAGAAAGACATTTCAGGCAAAATTTCCCAAGATTAAATTGTACACTCTGTATCAAACATTAGGAAATTATGAAATCAATTTATTCTCCAAAAATCTGAATGCGTATATATGTGCAAATTTGTGTGTTTGTGCACACAAATATTTACAAAATAGTAAAAAAAATCTGAAGGATAGACAGAGAATACATAGTAATTATTCTTTGTGTATCACTGTGGACCTGTGTGTGATTAATTAATGTAGTTTTGCTGTTTTTCTTGGAGAAGACCCAATCTGTCTTTAACATGAGATTTAGGAATAATTTCTTACATGTGAATGCTCAACTATGAGGTATTTTATTTGGAATTACAGTCAGATTTCTGGTCTAGTCTACAAAGTCTTTACTTTTTTAATCTCTTGGCTTATCACAGTGTAAATTCCCTGTCAATAAGGATTCAAGTGATTTTTACTTCTGAGAAGCATACAGTAACTTTTTGTTTCCAAGGTGGTCTTCAAGTAACATCCATGCTACCTGAGAAGACTTTCCCCTCCTTTCTTTTTCTTCTACCTTTTTTTCAAGAAATTTGTTCATTTCTATGTTGTTCACCTGTTTTAGTTGACTGCACCTCTAGTAAACGTCTGCTTTTGTTGCTACAGGAATGCTGAAGGTCCTAGAGGAAGCTTTTTGAAGCTGAGGTCTCTTGGCTCATCTATCCCGGAGAAGAGGACACTGAGAAGAGATCTTATGGTGGTCCACAACTTATTCACTTGGGAAAGTGGAAGGGCAAGCAGTGATCTCTTCCCTCTGGTGATCAGTGGCAGAACTGAGGGAATGGCCTGAGTCTGTGTCAGGAGAGGCTTAGTTTAGATATTATGAAAAGCTTCTTCACCCAGACAGTGGCTGGGCACCAGACAAAGCTCCCCAGAGAAGTGGTCATGGCGCAAAACTTCCAGAGTTCAAGAAGCACTTGGACAATGCTCTCAGGCACACAGTGTGACTCTGGGGGATGCCCCGTGCAGGGTGATTTTTGACTCCTAGATGATTTTTGTCTCTCCCAAATAAGGACACTCTGTGATTTTATAAATACTGAATTACGAAAATCAATCACTGTCATTGAATTGGCCTCAAGCATCAGCATTTAGAATCACATCCTTTGTGCTGGTGAGGACCAAATAAAAAATTACCCTGCCTCTTACGAAAACTTTTCTGATCTTTCCCTGGTTTAAATAAGGTGAGTCAAGTCTGCCATTTCTCTTGAATGCCCTAATCTCAAAGTACCCCTGAACTCTTTTGCATATTGTTGCCATTGTCCCCAATATGGTCAAGGAGACAGATATATCTCAAAATTGCTTTTTTTCTCCTCTAGGTCTGTGTTATCCCTTGAAGAAAATAAGGTCTTTTAAGAGGAAAGCGGAATATTAAAGGGATTATTGTACAGTGATCTCTGCAAACTTTTGAGTCATGAAAATTTCAATTTCCCCAAACTCCTTCAAGTAGCAACCTTGATCTTAAGGGATAATAAGATATTTACGTCTGAGGAGTATAAGCAGCCTACATAATTTACAAGTCTGTAGCATTTGCCTTACCCCACCAATACTACATCTGATACTTAATTCAGTTAACCTGGAAATGCATCCTCTTGAAAGATTCCTAAGTGCTCATTTTACCTATTTCAAATGAAGAGGTATTACTTACTCTAGGCAGCCCAAGGTATCCAGCTGATATGGCTGACTTTCCTTACTAAATTTCTGTCCCAAGTTACAAAAGGTCTTTTAGACTGCATTCTCCTGTTGTTCCTTCATTTACTCCATGGTAAAAATCTCTTTACAGTGTATTTACCTACAGATTTTGTTTATTGTTGATCTTCACGTGACAAAGGTGGTTTTGGTGTGCTTCAAAGGTATCCATATATCATAAATATTTATGCCTACAAATATGACTAATGTATGGTTAGGTTTACACATCAGCCATATTCTTTCTTGACTGCTTTGCCCACCCCTACAACATTGTGGATTTGTAAGATCTTAGAAATTCTTCAGTGTTCCTTAGCAACAACGTCAAGTCCTCAGGTACAGTGATGATTATAATTCTCAAGGTTTACAACTTGCTTCTTCATCTGCTCTGTACAAGGTAGAGACATTCTATGTGCAAACTCTCCACTGCTAAGTTTATATTAAAATTTTTGGTAAAGTTTTAGTCTAGGATCATATCTTTATAGAGTGGTTTTTCTTGAAAGTCAGAGAATTTAATTTGCTAGCTCAACACTTTTCAGACTAGATTAGATTCCTTTTTGATAAAGGAAGCTTTAAAGATATTAATGAGAATGTGAACTACCTTTTTGTTCCTACCTTCACTTTTCAAGGAAACACACTTTCTAAAGTGAACCAAAAAGGATCCTAAGAAAATATTGGGACATCTCTTTGGGTAGAAAGCCCTATATTCCCACAGTTGCAGTTAGATAATAGAATAAGATTAACTATATTTGTTTACAACAACCATGGACTATGAACAATAAAGCAGAATCATTTCTCTGATCTCTGTCTTCCCTCATCTGCCTCAGAAATTATGATTTCTGTCCTGCTGTCATCCCAAAGGTACTTAACTGCAGCACTTTCACAAGGATTCTTTCAAGTCAGTCTAGCCAGCTAGATGAACTGAGTCATTTGTCTTGGGGATTCTTCTGCTTTGACACAAGGTGAAAAATAAGTAAATATTCTCATTGGATGAGGTGATGCCAGGAAAATCCCTAAATTTTAATATTCTAGATGCCTACCATGTGCCTTAGGTCTGTGTTCTGCCTAGTCAGCCACAGCAGTCGAAGACCAATTCACCTGAATATTTCAATATACAAGCAAAAGTTATTAAAGCTCCTAACAAAAGCAAATCTTCAACACCCATGAAATCCTTCTTCTAACTGCACAAACTTAGCATACATAGATACTTAATTTAAAGCACACATTACCCCTGCCCCATGACAGCAAGGTCACATGGTTTTACTCGTGAGAATATGTTTTCTTTTTCCTTACCTGTGATTTTCTGTGCTACTTTCTTCCTTACAGTTTTAATAATTTTATTTTAATACTGTAATAAATCTGCTGGATAACACAGTATTGAAGTATTTTTCAACCTTTTATTCAAAGAGAAAAGCATGCACAGTCAATGTTCTCAAGACCCACCAAAAAGGACAGAACGGATATTTTTGTGGCACTTGGTATATGATAGAAAATTACTAGGAGTTTTAATATTCTCAAAAGCTCATAGAATCATAGAAACATAGAATTATTGAATAGTTTGGGTTGGAAGGTACTGTAAACATCATCTAGTTCCAACCCCCACTTTTGTTGGCAGGGACATTTTCCTCTAGACCAGTTTGCTTAAAGCCCCATCCAACCTGGTCTGGAACCCTTCCAGGAATGGGATATCCATAGCTTCTCTCATCAACCTGAGTTTACTTGAATTTGCAGAATCAGGATTGGTGAATTTGGAATGTGAGCTTGTGAAATCGTCACCTTTCCACTACTAAACACTAAATAAGTCAAGAGTCTGATAAAAAAACTGATCAGCTTATTCATTATATACTTCTAGAAACTTTGTGTCAAGTTTTCTTTTATTGAACAAATTAAGTGCAGTGTTGATGATGACATAATAATTTTATATTTTTTTGGACCCTACTGCTTTCATGGTTTTTTACTTTTATTAAAAAAAAACCTTTGCAAAAATAAACCACATTTATTGTTGCAAGCAAGAATTCAGATTGATTCTAGAAAAACTGCTACAAACCCAGGTTATTTTTATATTTTCATTGGCAGAAATTTCTTGTCAACCAAAAATTTTAACCTTTTTATGTTAACAATAATAAAATACATAATTTTAGTAATTTAGTGTTTGAAAGAATTTCAGCTTTCAGGATAACTGCTAAAAGAAGAGAAAGCTAAAATCTTCATTGATAGAGGCAATCTCCAAATAAAGGAAAAGAGTCTATTTCTTAATCAAGTACTGTTTCAGATATTCAAAACCTGCAGACTAAACCGATAACCAAATGAAGGGAACATAGTTTGCCTATCTACATGAGAAAATTTCCAGAGAACTTAAAAAACCCTATTGACCTGCAGAAGTGTAGGACCCCAAATATTTTTTTAGATTAAACTTCTAAATCTTCTCTATCTCTATGGATTGCTTGTATTGACCCCACATTTGTTTCTGTTGTTCACATTCCAGATTCAGATGTTATGGTGATGCTTAATATGTACATTTTATGCATACAAATGTTTTTGAATAAATTTCCTTCATGCTTTCATTTCAGCAGTTTTCTGGTAAGAGTTTTTATTCATCAAGTTCAACCCCATTATATTTTCATATATCAGTATTTGGGAAATTGAGCTTTGTTTTAAAGTATAAATTTATTAAAAGTTACATGGTCACCCATAACTTGCTTTATAGGTTTAGTATCAGTTACAAGGTACCAAGTCTAATATCAAATATCACTACCTCACCAGAATCACAAAATAGATTGGTTTGAAAGGAACCTTTAAAGATCATATAGTTCCAAATACCCTCCTTGGGAAGGAACATCTTTCACTACACCTGTTTGCTTAAAGTTTCATCCAACCTAGCCTTGAACACTTCCAGGAATGGGGCAGCCTTACCACCCTCTCAGTTAAAAACAGTAAAGAAAGGTTTAGATTAGATATTAGGAAGAAAATCTTTACATGTGTTTCCTCCTTGTCCTGTCCCTACTTGCCATTGCAAAAAGTCCTTCTCCATGTTTCTCTTCAGTTACTGGAAGGCCAAAATTACATCGCCCCCAAAGGTCATAGCCTTTTCTTTTCACAGTTCTCAGATTTTTCTTTCAGGAGAGATGCTCCATCTCTCTGATCAACTCGTTGGCTTTCTCTGGACTTGCCCCAGTAAGTCATGTCCTTCCAGTGCTGGAACCCCAGAGCTGGATGAAGTACTGTAGGTGGGGTCTCAGCAGAGCAGAGAAGAGCAGAGGGGCAGAATCCCTTCCCCCCTCCCCTGCTGGCCATTCTGCTCTGTATGTAGCCCATGATACATTTGGTTTCTGGGCTGTGAATGCCCATGGCTGGGTCATGTCTGGCCTCTCATTTCCCAGCACCCCAAAGTCTTTCTCAGCAGGACTGCTCTCAATCTGTTCATGTCCCAGCCTATGCTGTTACCCCAGCCCAGGTGCAGCTTTGTCTTGTTACACCTCATGAGATTCCCATGGGCCACCTTTAGAGCTTGTCCAGCTCCCTCTGGGTATCATCTGATCCTTCAGATGGATCAACCATACCACTCAGCTTAGTTTCATCTGCAAATTTGCTGGGGGTACAGCCACCAGTGGCTTACCCATCTTCTAGCTATCACCAACTCAGGCGCTTTTTTTTTTTAATTGCAGATGATCTCTGAACAGTGTTTCACTAATACTGTGGTTAATGTTGCCCTGTGGACAACTGATATGTGGACTATCAGGTATGTGGAATACCAGATGTGGGTTTTTTATGAATCAGGAAATTTTGCAATGAAAGGAAGGGAATGGAGAAGCTGGGGAATGGAAATAGCTGTGCTTTTGATTTTAATGCAGGAGTATCTTCATTAAAAAGAAGTACCATCAGCCCTAGAGCTAAACCTTCTCAATAATCAAAGGTTCAAATGTGATCCTCTTTATAGCATAATCTCTGAAAAGAGGAACGACAATTATGAGCTAAAAAAATTAAAAGTCTGTTTCTTTGAGTAGTGAAATTAGAGTTTTAACATGGAGATCAATACTTGATCATGTAATGTAAAATGAATCTTAAAACTATAAGTAGTACAGCAGGACCAAGAATGTTTGGGGAAGATGTAATAGATAGCATTCCTGAGTCATGAAACAGAGGAAATCTAGCACCACTGAAACCTTCTTTCTTGGTGTCTCCTAGAAATAAATGCAGTAAGGTCTCTCAATATTTAAAGCATTTATTAATAAATGTCTAATCTGGAGAAAAACACTTGCAAAAATGTACCTTGTAGGTATGAAGAACTGGCCTTTAGAAGGTCACAAATTCTTGAGAAATATTCATGCCTTGTCATGCTATCACAGTCTTGAATGTCTTTGACAGTAATACACTATGGTAATAGAGATTTCTAGAACAGTGCAAGTCACTTACCTGTTAAGCAAGTATTTACTTTGGGTGTGTTTAGAGAAGTCCTCATAGATCAGCATTGCTGAAGAAGCTTCATAGAACTTACTTTTTATCTTCAGAATTAGGAAAGGAATTTTTGTTTCTGTCTTTCGGGACAGATCATTAAAGAATCACTGAAATATGCCAGAAAAGAAATGGGAAAACTTTTGCATCCACACCCATAAATGAAAATGCTAAGGCGGAGCAAAGACAGCTCTGAGATGGGAAGATGATCCTGTTAAAATGAAAGAATTTATAGTCTAAGGAGGAAGTACTAGCAAAAGAAAATATTGTGAGGAATAATTAAAGTTTAAAGAGATTTTCAGTTTAGCCAGCAGGAAAATTCTTTTCACCAAAAGAGTAATTCAGTACCAGGAGAGGCTATCCAGAGAGACTGCAGATTCTCTGTCCAGGGTGAATTTTCTGACTCAGTTAAGTAAAGCCATGTCTGACTTGATTCAGTGTTGGTGTAGTGCTTGTTTAAGTTGGAGAATAAACTTCATGAACTTCAAAACTTGCTTTAAGCTAATGCTTCTGTAATTTTAGGAAAAAAAGTAGGTGGATTACTTGAAAAGAGTGCAGATAGTAGAAGCTGGAGGATTGTGAATGATAAAATATTATGGTGGAGGGGTAATGTGTGGAATTGCAAAATTAGTAGGGTACACCAGAGATTTAATATTTGCCTTCTGATTTCTTAAATGTTCACCTGATGCCATGTATGGCTAAAATCCTTCTGTTCCTATAGAAAGTAGATGAAAGTAGCTTGTAAAATCCATTTAACAAATGGACTAAGAACAATAAAAACATTAATGGAAAAAAATTCTAAAGACCATAAAATATTCCTGGATAATAGAAAATGGCAGTATTATGCTCCAATTTCTGCACATTCCTGTGTATGTACACACACTAAGACACTACAGAAAGCCTGGGGAAAGGAAAATATCACAATGAGATGTCTCTGGAAGATTTTTCAGAACAAGTCAGGTGAATATCTGTTAAGTGCATCCCAGCTCATCATACAATATTTTTTTGGATACCCTTTAAGATTTAAAAAAGTAAGATTTTTTTAATGAACAAAACATGAATTATTTCTAAGAATTATCATTAGTATTCAGATAATTCGATTTGTAGTAGTTTTGTTTTGTTTTTTAATGTGGTTGCTCTGTCTGTGTCTTCAGCATTCTGAAGCCTCAAGGGCTAGTAGTTTGAAGAAATTTGCCTCTAGATTTTTGGAAAAAAACTTCATAAAACAGCAATTAAAAAATAATGATGAAAAATAGCTGACCTCTCTAGTTGCTCAACAGTCTCTTAAAAGCTGAGGAGAGGAGGGTACACGTGTGTGTGTGTGTGTGTGTGTGTGTGTGTGTGTGTGTGTGTGTGTGTTTGTGTGTGTGTGTGTGTGACTGAGATTTTGTCACTGTGTGCTTGTACATTCTAACTGAGAAAATTGCCACCAAAACAATTGGCAAACTTCGTGCTTGGCCTTTCTTGTGCTACAGACTTTTTCTTAAATGCTCTGAAAATTGCAGTTGTCAGTGTGATTTTTCACATTTTTCTTCTCATTTTATGCATCTAAATAATGCTAGTCATTAAGCTCAGTTCTCGAGTGGCATACTTGAAATTGTGACTTCCACAAATTAAATGGGGATATTGGATGTGAAATGAATAGAGTGAAAGTATGAGAGCTATTCATTTTAATGAAGAATTTGTAAAGTCCCATGGATGACTTACCTTATTAACAACTTACCCAGACTTAAACTTTTACTAAAATATGTTTTTTATATTGATGCTAGCAGTAGACAGCATTAAAATGAAGAAAACACTTTCTCCTCACTGTACCATTCATTTTACAAGTACCTAATTTAAGCTCTACTAATCACTTCTCCACTTGTTAAATAGCACTGTGACTTCAAATTACAAACCAGTGTAAAACAATACTAATCACACTCTGGTATTTGGCTCTTCTGTCATTGAATCCTCACAGGAGAATTATGTTTCTGTATGCATACGATGAATTATACTATTATAGTGAATTAAGACTAAGAGCTGAACATAAACAGGTATTTATGCATTCAATCTTGAATGAACAAACACACTTAAAAAAAAAAATGTATATTTTGTCTAGTAAAACTGAAAATTCTCTTTTCTTAATAGCAGAATTCAGTTCAAGACCACTGTTAAGGGGCATTGGAATCTGACAAAAAGAATCCAAATTTTCTAATTCTCATAAACTATAAAACATCACATTCACAACTAGCATTTTCATTTTTCTTCAATGCATGGAACCTCATTTAGGAAATTAAGAGTAGATTTTCCAATTGTGACATCAGTTTTGATCAAGAACAGGGGTGCTTCAAAATACTTACAGTAGAAAACAAAGAAATCAAATTATTCTTTTTACATATATGCGGAGTGATGTTTGAAATTCAAATTAAAAGGATGCATCAGGTTTAACAGTCATGACAGTAATACCTGGCCTAAACAAAAAAACCCAAACAAATAACAAGAAAAAAAAGCAGCTGCAGAGTTTGCTCTAGTTTATTTATAGCACATAAAACAGAAGCAGCTGCCTTTTACACAAAAACCTTCTTAGGATAGACTCCAACATGTACTGGCTTTGATGCTAAGTCTAGAAAACAAAATTTAAAAAAACAACTTTTTTTAATATTGAGCCATCAACATATTGAAGTGATTTATATTTTTTAATACCAGGTATGTAGTTCAAATTGAATCATACTTGTATGAGAATATTTAATTCAAAGTGAATTATATGCTAAATCAAATGTGTAGGTCTGTAGAATCTTTCTTCCTCTTTCACAAGGACTAGATACCTAGGTAAATGCTACATAGTCCTTAACTAGAAATGAACTAATTTTACTTAAATGAGATTCTCAGGTTTCTGAAGAATTTTTTCTCTTAATATGTTGTTTATTTGGAAGCAACTTATCCAGCCCATTTTGAGAAAAAAAAATTTATTAGCAGAAAGCAAATCTTTCTCAAACCTTATGAAGCTCAGCAATGTGTCAGACTAGTGCAACTTTGCAAAAAACCTCAGTAATTTTCAACCATGCTTTTCTTCAGCCATAGAAACAGCAAGATACAATGTGGTCTTGACAAGAAAATGGTCTAAGACATGTTGTTCACATAGAATTATAAGAACACAAGTAATCAAAACATGTATTTCTCACTACCTTCAAAACTGTGGAATGTAGAAATAGAAGTTATTCTTGTAGCAGGCACTTATAAACTTCCCATAAAAAAAATGAAAGGAGTCAAAATGGGTCTTATGAGAGCATACTTTTAAGAGATTTCTGTAAACTTCAGGTACTAGACCATCATAATCTTAACATGGTTTGCTCATTTTCTGAAATGAAGGAAAAATGCTTCATTGTTTTGGGACATGAATTGCGAGATATGGAAAGGAGTAAATATTGTGTTAAAAAGAAATAGTAAAAATTTTACAGGATACTATAATTACTCTTTCAAGTAACTCTATCTACACTAAGCATATATTCTCATTGGTTAATCATTGCACTCAAGTATGCCAACACATCTGTAATTTTTCAGTTAATTTCTTTCTGTTGTTGATGTACATAGTTTTTACATGGAATCAAGGGACAATCAGACTTCTGTGGAAAAGAAATTTAAATTGATATAAAGTTAGTGGCATTTTTCAAAAATATTTGAATTAATTTTCTTACCCAGTGGAGAATTATAAATGATTAAAGATATATTTGTCTCTAGGTAGCTCAGGCCTCTGTTCTGATACACAGTGTGAAGTAGTACTGGGTGACTATAAAGCTAGGTAAACTAAGGTGGAAGTTATGTTCCTGATTTTGAACTAATATCCAATAGTTATAAAAACATTTGCTAGTATGGATTCCTGTGATCAGAGATGTTCCCATGATTGTAAACTACAATTTTATTTCCATAAATGTGAGTTTCAAAAAGCAGATTCTGTTACCTAAAGAAACAGAGTACAAGATATAGTACTATAAAATATGCTCACAATCTGACAAGAAAAATACCTTGACTAGTTGACAAGTGCTGTCTCTAAATTGAGCAAGACAATAGCAATGTACTAAGGAACATAATGGCTGATTAGGGGGCAAACAACCCAGCAGGTTGAGAGCAACCATGTAGTGAGGCTACAGGATCAGAAGCAGAACTGTACTTGTCCAAGGATTATGGGGTGGACTGCTATTAGTGGGTCAAGCCAGAAACCGATTGCACCCCTGGAGTAGCATGCTTTCATCACAATTTTCCTTGTGAAAGTCCCAGCCAGTTGCTAGTCATTGACAGTGTATAAAATTGTGGTGTCTGCATAAGAACCTTATATGACATTTTTCTAGTTTAAACGGAGTCAAGATTACCATGCCTGCTGTATTTCTTGCTTCTAATCTCTATAAACAGATTACAACCAGTGTCACCATCATGTGGTATCAGAAAAATGCATCAAAAAAGTATACTCTTCCTATCTGAGACTGGAAAATTCAATCTATTTGGATTCTATTGCCTTCTGGGGCAAACAATTTCATATATATTACAGTATTAGTCCCATATATGTAACTCAGTTATAGTCTTGCGCTGATTAGATAAACACTCAACATTCTATTATATGTCTTCATTTAGTGTTAGATTAAGATCATCCACATAATTTCTTAAGCTTCCAACTTTGATGCAGAAGCATAAATACTGGTACTTTTGTTCTTGTCTTTGCATCTGTCCTGGTTCTAGCCAGGACAGGGTTAACATTTGCAGTAACCAGCTATGGTATGGACACTGAGGACCGTGAAGTTATTCTATGCCACATCCCATCATGTGCAGGGATTAGGGGAAAAGGGTCCCTGTGGTTGGATAGTGTGGTGAAGAAGTTGGATATTCATGATTTCCATTTAGTGAGCACTCAGGTGTGAATCATTCACCTCTTGTACACACTGTTATTAACATTGTAGCTGTTATTGTTAATTAATTTAATTCTTGTTTCTAATAGATTTTTCTTATCTCAGCCCATGATCTTCACCTTTTTTCCCTCCAATTCCCCTCTCCAGCCTGCAGCAAGAAGGGGTCAGGGAAAATGATTGAGTGGCAAGAGGTTTGGAGTGTTTCACTTAATTGTGGACTACCTTTCCTAAACCATGACAGCATCCTGTATGAAGAGCACACAACCATTCCTAATTCTTCTGCTTGAGTGTGCATGTCTTCTTCCAGAACCTAATTATTGCTATTTATTTCAAGCATGAGAAACCTAGTTCTATCATTGAGTTAAAATCCTTTCCTTCCTAATAGATGCTTTTTAATCATCCACTGTGGTTGGATGAATCCAACCTGGCTTCTGACAAACCCAAGTTCTTACTCCTTGCACTTTCTGAGCCTGACACTAGGATTCTTCAACTTCTTAGTAACTTTTCACTGACATAGCCATGCTCACTGTCATCTTCTGAATTATCTGAATTTGCTTTCAGATTCTTTCTCTTGCACTTCTCTGTCAGCAGTATCCATGTAAAATGGGATTTTTGGCCTTTCTCCAGATCTTTCTAGGAGGGATCCAGACTCCCTAGGAGATCAGGCTCCTCTATAATCAACAGAAAAATCACTATACAGTGTTCTCTGGGAGAAGGAGAAGAGGTTGTCTATTGGATTGAAATAGCATCTTCTGCCACCGAAGTACTGCTTTAGAGCCTGGTTTCTGATTCCAAAGAAATTTGCTCCACGCAAAAGGTTAAATGGCCATCTTCCATCTTTTTTTTTTTTTTTTTTTTTTTTTTAATCACACTATCTCCCCTTTCTTTCAGTTTGGTGTCCTCCCAGAAAACAATTCTGCTGTTTGATATTCATAAAGATCTCTGTGAAGCTCTGCTGCCTTTCTCAGCACAGAGGATTGTTTGCTTTTTAAGAATCATCTGCTCAAGGGTGTTCTCAAATTTAGTGAGTGAACCTCTTCAGTACAGCTACTCTGCTCTCAGGAGATAAAATGTTCTCTGATGCTATAAGTGGTCTGTACTATGCGTAGATGTATACTATTTTTTCAGAAAGGTGCTAGCTATAAAACTCATCCCCATTTTATTTTGCTGGAGTTCTTTCTCCATTTCTTCTTTCAGAGTAGAGAAAACAGAGGGGCTTTGAAGTTGATTTTGTATCTAGATGAGTTTGCGTACTGCAGTACACTGAATCAAGATCTACAAGCTAGATATCATTTAGCTGTAGCACTGAATGCAGAATAATATACTATAATATATATACACACTGATTATTTTCTAATTGAAATTAGAAATTTAATTACATAAATGTAATTAAATTGTGCACTTTCATTTCTAGAGCATTCATTTGTACTGATTAATACGTACATGGGATGCCTTGGTCAAATGAGCTATTGTTTGTGTATGTCAGATATGACTTGTAAATAATATTCACAATTAAAATGGGGTTTTTTACTCTCCAGAAGTCCAGTAAGTTTTGTATGAATTACAAATATTGCTTTTCAATTTTTTATAATTGACACCACTATTAACTTTTTTGAGCATTAATTTGCTTTTATGCCAATGAGTTAGAACAATGGATTGAAAAAAATTGCATATCTTCATTTTTAACTATGATATCTGTTATTGTTTTTACTCATAGTTTGGTAAATCTGGTATTTATGTATTGCTATAAAGGAATTCTAAGGTTTTCTCATGGGCCAAATGAAGTCCCCAGAAAGGCAAGAGATTTTTTCCCTTTCTATCTCATCTCTCCATGCTTTGTTTTTCATTTGTTGAAGGTCCTAAATGTTATCTATCATTATCCAATGGATAAATTTAGTTCTAGCTTGTTCACAGCAGTCAGTAGAGCACTCATAATATTGTAGCATCTCACTCACCCTGGAGAGGAATGATGGGTTGCCTGGCAGCAATTCTCATTCAAGATGATATCAGGCCCATCCAAGCCTCCTTGTCAAGGTCAGTTCTCAATAAATAACAAAGTGTGGAATCAGTCTGCAGAAAAATGCTTTCCTGCACAGGATGCAAATTAAAGCTAAAGCAGTTTTTTGTTAAATCATATAAATGTTAACATAAACATGTAATTAAAATGTATTGAAGAGAATTTGCAGAAAGCAAACAACTGAAAAACTATAGCTATTACAATGAGTTCACTTCTTAACATGATTTATTAGCTCTGAGGGAAGACTCTCTCGCCACTAGAGAAAACAATTTCTGTCTACAGTAGAAAGCCTTCAATAAGACAAACACATTAGAACACCAATCTGGCTATTGCTTCCAAAAAAAATTTATTTGGAGTAAAATAAATGTATTTGTAGATTCTAGACACTCTTAGAATTGTTTAATGAGGCCTTATGGTGTGAAGTACCAAAAAGACAGAAAAATCTGGTATCCTGCTCTACTGTGAAATTTCTGATGAAGGGAGAAATAAAAGAAACTTAGAAAAAGTACATTTTTATTTTCTCGTGAAAAGACTCTTAAGAAATAACCACTGAATATTTCTTTTTACTAGCAAAGTAGTCTCCATTCAAATTTGACGGGATATATAAATGCAACCATATGCTTGGCAAAGGCTTTATACTCCAACTTTGGAAATAATTTCACTAGATGTTGCTGTTCTTAAATTTCCATCACTGTGTTCACAGAGCTGATTCATCTTGCCATCACTGAACCTTAGTCTGAGTCAACCAAACTGCTGGTTTTCCTGCCAGTATCTCTACTATATATTCTAATTAAGTCTGGAATGTCCCCCAGAAGTCAAACTGAAACTTTTTTCCTAAATGCCATATAGATTTCTGCATTATAACACTCATGAATCAAAAAAAACCATCAGCTATCAATCTCAATTTACTGGCTGAGAGGTGATGAGGAACAAATGAAATTCCTCTTGACTGTAAGTGATCCTATCAGGCTACCGCTTCCCTTCCAGTACAAAATCAAACAGAATATTGACAAAACACAGTATAGGTGAACTCATTTGAGTTTGTGATGAAAAGAGCAGGAGTACACACACCACTAGCTAGAGATGACAGAGGCTGATACAAAGCGTAACCACTCCGTTTCAATGCAAAGTCCAATACACAGTCATTTTTCTTTCATTGGTAATATTAATAGAAAAAGCTCTGCTTTCCTGCAGGACATGAATATTTCAGACATTTTTTTTTGTTTTGAGCTACACCTGAACTTGAACAAGGTTAATCCAGGAAGGCACAGATAGTTACCCAAAAACAAATACAGATTAAGAGGGGTTTGGGGCACTAGGTTTACTTAATACTCAAAAATATTCCCCACAGAGATCAAGCAATTGATAAGCATCAGCCCAAGAGATATGAAGGGATAACTTCCAAAAAGTAATTCTCATTTGATTTCATTTCTCTTTTGTGCAATTTTTTGTGCAAGATTCACAGGTGTGAATACATGGCTGACATTGTAGGTAATGTACAAGCTCACTTCTAAATAAAGATGAAACTCATTGATTATTTAATTTTTTGCCCTTTCAGAAGGAGAAAGACAGCTTGTCACGAAAAATAAAAAGAGTTGCCATTCTTCCTTTGACAGTGGAGAAAAGCATAGTCTTTATTTTATTATAATATTAATCAAGCTAGCAGCTGCTCACTGTTGAAGTGAAATGAAAGGAAGCTTGCATAAAAAATAAACCATTGGTAAAGCCTGGTAGAATAGGTTCTTAGCTTTTTACTTTTTGTAGCATAGCCATGATTGTACAATTTTTTAATTCCTTGGCATTTTACCCATTAAAGCTCAATTAAGTGTGTCTGGATGTGGTGTTTTGTTCTGGGTTTGTGTTGTTTTGTTTGTTTGGGGTGTTTCTGGGCTTACTTTGTTTTTAAGTTTTGTATTTTTATCAACAGCCGTTACTCAGAGCTACTCAAACCTTGTTTCTGATAGAGGAGGTGCACAACCACATAGCAGTCTGTTTTTAAACACTGTTTTCACTAATATCACAAGAAGCTTCCAGGTTAATTTTAATTAAAAACACATTTTCTTGTTAAGAGAAATTCAAGGCTCATTCTAGATAGGTTTCTTTTTCAAATGGTAGGAGACAACAGCTGTTTGTTCACCTGATAGCACTTCACATTTCTGGTACATTGTCCTATCTATTGCTAGTTTTTCAAGTGTTCTAGAGAAACACAACCGTCTTGACTTTGCCTGAATATTACATGCTTATGTAAGCACCTGAAAAGAAATGTGAATTTCTTTATGGTCTTTGAAACCTGAGAATCTCTTGGCTTGATTCCTATCTCAGGGGCTCAGGTTTGGCCATTTAGCCTGAGGGAGTATATCAGACAGATGATTCCATAGCTTAGTTGCTAATGATTATATCCCGTGATCTGTCATCTTAGGCTACTTTCTGTTCTTTGACATTGATGGTGTCTGGCTATAACTAGACATTTTTATATTGATATACAAAAATTATACACCATCAGCATTCACCTTCTATCAGTAACTTCTCTGCAACTGACAGAAACTGAAGGTCACCTTTTAAAGTAAGCTAAGAAATTGATACTATTCAGGAAAGGAACCTAGAATGCCTTGACAGAACATTTTTTAACAGAATATGTGTTTAGAGACATCACCCTACGGGTTAGAAAACACTTTCTAGAACTAGTAAGGCTTCTAGGTTCTAAGAACCTCCAATATTACATGTAAGCTTTCACCTAGATGTACATATAAACAACAGAGGTTTCGTGATCTCTTACGGGAGCAAACAGAATGCAGCACAATAAAAATAGTGAAATTTAAGTTCTCTGAATTTGCAATTATGAGAACACAGAATTAATTGTTACACATTATGAAATGTACATAAAGATATTTCTTTGGTTTATGGAAAACAGCCAAGTTCCATTAATTTGAATTAGAATGCCAGATTACAGACGACAGCTAACTAAAAAGGAGGGATTTCTGTCCTCTCTCCCAGAAGAGGTAGGATTTTTTTATGTTTTATTTAAATAAAAGTGAAAGAAGGCTGGAAGCTTACCTTTATCTTTAGCAGCAGCAGGAGGTTTTGGAATAAGGACAAAAATGTTGGGTATTATGAAAGTGATAATAACATACATATACTTCTAAAGAAAAATAGTTTCTCATCCTCTTAACAAAGCCAGAAGTATCTGTTCACAAGACACTCACAGTGTATTGTGACATACTCCTTGTTTTTATGCCTTGAATCAATCTTTCAGGTAATTGTTCATACCTATGCAATTACTGCAGCCTATGTTCAAACATATACTATATTTCAAAACCTGAAGGTTTAGTGCTTTTATTCTAAATGCTTTGCATTTCTGGAACCATTTGGTGTGGGAAATGCAGTGGAGATTTCCCGTCTGAGTTTCCTGCTGTTGTAGCTCAATTGCTTTCTGAAAATTAGCTTTGCTATCCAATATAAAGAAAGGGGGGTTTTTTCCCCTAGAAATACTTTTACTTAAAGATAAACAGGAACTATTCCTCTGTTGAGGAAGAGTTCTTAAAGTTATAAAGAGCGTATTAATTATTGTTACTTTTCCAATTTAGTCTTCTCTGGAAGATTTTTGAAGAGACAGTGCTTTCTTATGTACAGCCATTAATTTTACATTAAACATGTTGTAATTTTTTCTTTGCATATGATACTTATTTGGAGAAGGGTATTTTTTCCTGGATAATTTTTCAATGATAGTTGAAATACTGTGACTATATTATGCATAATGACTTCATAGATTATATGTGTTTACTATCAACCCTTCTAATCTCTGCTAATATTATAGGTATGCTTTTTTTGCCTAAAACTTCTGGTGGATGTAGAGAAAATAGTTTTTCTTTAATTATTTTTGACTTGAATCCTTCTATCTTTTATATATCTATATCTATATCTATCTACATATATATATATTTATTTTTTTTTTTTATTTGTATTTACATAGGTACATATATTTAGTACCTGAAAATATCCATGCCTCTGTTTCTTCTCAATTTTCTCAACCTGTAGGTCAGGACTTTAAAGTATAACACTTTATATTATATATAAATATGTGTATATATATAAATTATATTTAATATTATACTTTAAAGTACAATGACATGGTGACCACCTAAAACTCTCATCGATGTGGTGGCCTAACCCTGTAAGCAGCTAAGCCCCACACAGTTGCTCAAAATCCAAAACACAGCAACACAGCATCATGCAAGGTACTATAAGGAAAATTAACATCATCACATTCAGAAATAGTAAAAGCTGGTTTTGGTGTTCTCATAACATAGGAGCAAAGCTGCCAGAGAAGTTAGCTAGAGCACCTGTTCCAGAGGTACACAGTGTTGTGAAAAGGATGTTGGGACAGGTTCAAATGCACAAAAGTTTAATACAACAGTCTGCAGCTGATGGCAAAGAGCAAAAAGCCATTCTATTTGTGACAGATGCTGCTTTGGGGCATAAAGAAAAAATATGAAAGAAGAGTGAAAGAGGTGAGAGAGAGAAAGAGAGAAGGGAAAACTCTTCCTAGTGGACATTTAGTAAAGAAAGCACAGAAATTCCTAGACAAACACCTTCTCTGCATGTTTTCTTTGATGCAGCTGGCAGGTTTTCCCTCTAGTACTTTACCTTTAGCAACTACACAGTTTCCATCAGGAATTGCTCAGCCTCCCAGCTGGTTGTTCCTGCTGGTGATGCCTCAGGTGCAGAGGACATCAGGGCAGGTACTGCACACTGCCTGGCTGCTGACCTTTCTGGGTGCACATGACTGTCCCCACTAGCACAACCAGGGCTTGTCTTGGGCAGCAGATAGAACAATGGTAAAGAAGGGTCTTCCTTACATTTAATGGCAACTTCTTCTCAGAAGTAACTACAGTAGCAACACCACTGAGCTTGTGGGAGCCAGGCCATGGGAATAATAGCAGCAAAACAACAGGATGAGAAAAATTTTGGGAAAACAATGTCACAGCAGATCACGTGAAGACGTACAGAGCTTACAGGATGTAGAGTGGGAAATCTGAAGGTCCCTAGCAAAATAAAAAGGGTAAAACACCCAAGGAACTGTGAAAAAAAACCCAGTTTGGTTCCACCTGAAGAATGAAACCCTCTTTCTTAGGTGGAATGGAGGGTGAGAAAGGAAAAAGAGGTGAGATCTCATGTTGATCTACAGTGTAAATGGTGGACCTTTGTTTTGAGATTTTTTTTCCCTCTACCTGTTAGAAAAATATGGGATTGTTTAAAAGCACTGTATATTTTAAACCCAAAAAAATAGAATTATAAATTCCTACCTAGTTTGTACAAAGGCTGAGAATCATTTTTTGTAAAAAAAATATGAAATACTTATTTTGAAATGTGGAGACATTTTTATAGAGATTCTGACATCAAATTGCATCTGCTTAGAGTGCTGCAGGCAATTATGATTCATTCGGGTTATATTATCTTTCTTCTTTGAGGACAGTATCTTCTATAATCTTCCAAGCAGAAAGTAAAACAGTGTATTATAATAATCTATGTAGTTAAAAGAAGAAAATAAGGTACAAACTGTATGAACTGATGACAACTGGAATAAATGTAGTTTATATTTATTGTTTATATTTAATTTTATACAATGAACATTGTAATTTTGATACATTATAAATTTCTTTTCTATTGTAACACAAGTAAGATATTTTCTCTTGAAAAATCACAGCAGAAATTTTTTCTGTCCGGCTTATGGATAAGATTAATCTTATAAAATATAAGAATCTAACATTTTTGCTTAGAAAACATATTCTATGCTTTACAGTTACTCAGGCATCAAGAGATTTTCTGGAATGAGGAATTCTTAGTTTGTTTTGGTTTCTTGATTCATTGAAATTTTACCTTCTCTAGTTGGTACCAATGAGCTGTATTTACTGAGAAGTCATGTTATTTGCCTATACTTAGATTGTTAGACTGCAAAATATTTAACCTGATTGGCAGCTCTTCTGAAGATCTGTGCATAATGTCCTGAGGTCACTGCCTCTCAGTCATCAAAAATGGGAATTTTATCACTGAGATGCTTACTTCTCAAAACTGTTGCTCTTTGAAATACATTGTCTGTATACATGACATGGGGGAATCTTTGATTTTAAGCCAGAAAAAACAGCCAGACACAATCTTGTGGTTTTTTGAGTGGCAGCTGGGGGAGCACTCAGAAGGTTGTCACAATGTGAGTTGGAACAAATATATAAGCAAAGTTCCTTTAAGGAGTCAAAGTTCCAACAAAAGGTTACACTGAGTACGGGTTTTTGAGGCATGTACTTTCATATGGAAAGAGGAAGAAGAGTAGGAGTAGTGAGTTTCCGTGGTCAGTGCCCAAGGACACGCTGCTATGGTCTTACTGGTTTAACTGGGATTTAACTCCTAGTTGTAGCAGGTGATGCTCTCTTCCACGTCCTTTATAGTGATGAAAATAAGTTCTTGCTCCCTTGTCTTCTGTGATCCCACATGAAGAAGAAGGAGCCTATGAGATAGAAGAGATGGATGAGATGAGAAGGAGCAGGTATGAGAAGAACAGGGACATTCCTTTAACAACTCCTTTAGGCAGTAAATAACACAATTGTTACCTGGCACAGATAGCAAAGGATGTCATGGTAGAGATTGCAGACACATTCCAAGACTTCTGCAATCACAGAGTAGCGCAAGCTTGGAAGGGATCTCAGGAGGTCATCCTGTCTTAGCTCTTACTTGAAACAGGGTCAGTTATGAGGTCAGGCCTTGTTGCTCAGAGATTTATCCAGTCACATCTTTAAACCTCCTGGAGACTGCGCCACTGCTCTGTGCCTCCGAGTTTGTGTTTACCTGTCATCTCAGCTATGACAAACAAGTCTCTCACCATTTCAGATATAAAAATAAGTTGAAAGCATTGCCATGAATTTATGCCAAAAACACTAACATGGTCTACATTTTCTTCTGAGCCATAACAAAATACACTGCATTTTACCAGACTACTTGTAAGAAGTTCTTGCTTTCTTACAGTGAAAAAAGAAAATAAATCACCCCCAAGCCTGCAAAGAAACAACCAAAACTCCTGTATAAATTAATTCAGCATATTTACTGAAAGATGTATTCACTCTTCTTATTTTTCAGTTTGAAAAGTTAAAAGCTTTTTCTTGCTTTCTAATTCTTCTGGAAATAGACAATTACAGAGAACTAGAACTACGCCATTTGCATTTCGTGTGTTGTGCCTTTCAAACTACATTCTTAGCAGCACTCACAAATACTCAACTGATAATCATTTCTGGCTACTAGAATAATGCAGCTAGGAAAAAAAATCACTGCTCTCTTTTAAAGATGTGTATTTTAATCATCCCTTGCAACATGTTAAGGGTTAATACTGGCTTGCAGCTCTGTCTTGTAGGTATCAAAAAATTCTCATGGCTAAACCACAAGAAATAGTTCTTTTTATTTCTGTAATTTAAGGAAACCACAAAACTGAATTTTTAGTCTAAAAATTTTATCTGTCTTGACTTCCTTTTTCCCAAGAAACCCTGCAATATTTTTTACTTCAGGTGATGTATTTAATATGCAATTCACATTAATAAATTTGCACTGCAGATTTAGAAAGATTGTGTAGGCCAAATTACACACTATACAATTGGTTATCACATTTAGATGGATACAAGGAGTCAGTGATATAGTGTAGATTTAATATCCTATCACTATTATTAGGTTTGCTTCACTTGCTTCATTCTCTTTTGAATCCTTGTCCTGTAACTTGTCTTGTCCTTGATAGATGTAGGTGTCTAAAGACAAAATATGGTCATTGCCATATATACTCCTGCTTTCATCAAGTGAAAGTTCTTTAAATGTTTTATAGCTCATTCCTCCCCTCCTCTGCTGTACTACACGCTGCCGTATTAAATGATACAGTAAGGGCAATACCTGTTTAGGAATACCATGTAATACATCAGCTTAGTAGCTCCTTTGCCATCAAATAGTTCTTATCTAGGACCATAGAGATAGACATTTTGTTTTCATCTGTAAGTCTGTGACCTCTCCTGCAATTTTCCCTAGCTCAAGATCAGCCAGGCGGGAAGAGGAACAGCATGAGACGATGGCTCAGTGCTAAAGAGACGCCTAAATATTTCCCAAAAAACAACACGCTTCATCTTTACCAGGCAGGGGGTCACTATCATCAGCAAAGGATGAATGGTTACTTACTGCAGGATAGCCAGGGTTTCAGAAGCATCTGAAGCTTTTCTGTTGCTCCAAAATCTTGCCACTGTTTAACAGCTGTCACAAGAAGGCTAATGACCACAGGGAATGTGTCACAGATCCCATCTCTGAGACAGTAATGTATCGTATCTCACATTCCATATATACATTGAAAGAGATGCAAATTCACTTGTGGATTTTTGCACTGCTATTATTCACTGATGTCAGTATTAAAAATAGGAAAAAAAGGAGACACAGTTTTAATCAGTGGGGTTTGAGAGACAAGATGCACAAGGTTAATGAATTACAGAGACTCAAAACCTAAATAAAATTTTGCATGTAAATTAGATAGATTGAATGTTCCATGAAGAAGACAAAACACAAGTAATAGAGTTCACTAAAGTCACTGAAAATCAAAGTATAAATACAATTATATTGTACTAGTGTAAATTATAAAACAAATTTGTGTTACAATTTCTGATACTGATGCCTATAAAACCTTTGTGTAGTCATGGCAAACACAAATGGTAAAAAAAGTGACAATGGGGTTCAAACTGAAAATATTTCAGATCAACTTACTTAGATTTCTACTACATAGATATAGAAACCAGGAAAACTCTCATGAAAGTTATTTTTAGTCTGCTCTTGTAGCATGTAAATAAGGTTGTAGATGGTATCCTTTTTATAAATAATTTAGAAAAAGCTAGGAGTTTTCTGGTGAACAGGAACCTTTTATTTCTGAGATTGGGTGGGGGTTATTTCAGTGTTTCTTAGTATTGCTCTTGAGTTTTTAAAGTGTGTTTGGAACATGGGACACTTCAGCAACATTTTCTATATTTATGCAAATGAAGCTGTGCTTTCTGGGTTGCCTTTTGCCTGTAGTTGTCCGTGCCTACCTGTTGTGGTTTTGGGTGGAGTTATTTTTCTTCATAGAATCATAGAATGGCTTCGGTTTAAAGGGACCTTGAAGATCACCTAGTTTCAATTTCTTCACTATGGGCGGGAGCACCTTTAACTAGACCAGGCTGCTCAAAGCTCCAATCAACCTTCCCTTGAACATTTCTAGGGATGGGACACAGCTTCTCTGGGAAAACTGGTCCAGTACCTCATATTCTTCAAAAATAGTTTAATAATGTTTGTCATTAAATTCTTCCTATGTTTTATGAAAAGTTTCAAAATACTTACAAATTTTCACATTATGGACTCTTGCATGTCAATTAATTGTTTTACTGGTTTGACTTTTCCTTTGAATCAATTATTATGTGTTAATGGTATGTGTTTGTCTGAATTCAAAGTATTTTAAAGCTTCTGTCACATTCTGTTGTCTTTCCATGATAAAATGGGTAGTTAGCAGATGATAAAAGTGGAACAGAAAGGCAAAGGTGAATAACTTCTAGCATCTTTAGCATATTCTCTTCTTTAGGAAAATATCTTGCTACTGTTATGATTAAATGAGAGCATGTTTGAACAAAGAAGTGGTATTTTGCTTGCAGGATGAGGGCATAAGAAAGACATTGCATCTTTAAGCAGGGCTCAGTAAAACCTGACCCTAAATTATCATTTTTCACTGATTTGTCTGTTTCTTGACCACCATGGAGCAGGCATGTAGTGCTTACAGTAGCTCCTTGCTTTCTCATGCCAAAAAATGAAGCTGTCTGTGTACAGCTGGGGCACATTAAGGACTGAGATGATCTGTTCCCCTTTAGCAAAGCAGAGTACTCACTGGTTCAAGTTTAAAATCTGGGGATAATCATAACAGAGTTTGTTACTGAGAAAAAGAAAAGATTACCACATACCAAGGACTTGATCCAAGGTTTTGATGTACATTTGATGTCTTCCAATCTCCTTAAATAAGCTTTTGACGGCACTCAAAGTGCTCTGGTTGGAATTTTCAAGCCATAAAGGAAAAGAATAGGTAATTCTGTGTTTTTAAGGAGATGGGAGATGAATTTAGTTAGCTTCTCTTCCCACCTTGTCCATAGACTAAATATTGGAATATTGGAATTTTCAAACACTTGGTCAGTAAATGATGAGAACACATTGGAATTGAGAATGGAAGGTGGAAGTAAATGGAGGCATAGGAGGAGGAATCCTGCATGCCAATAGTCATGTTTGTGTGATGAATGACGATTAGTCACATGAAGAGCAGTTAATAGAACTACTCCTAAATCATTAACAGTCATATAAATCTCTCTTTAGGGGAAAGGAGGTGCTGAAATTTAGATCAAAATTTAACTACAGCTTAATTATTTTTTAAAAAGGCAAAAAGCTCATTTTGCTGCATGACTGGAGCTACTAAACCACAGTAGATAAGACTATGGGTATCCACTAATATAAAATAAACTATGCCCTATAAAAATCAGAAAGGCCTGGTCCTTGGGTGTAGGTCAAGCAAATTGGATATATTAAAGATGTTTAACCTGGTAGTTTTGAGTTTGAACAGAATTTTATTACTTGTTTAATTCACCTTCATGTTTAGTGTGAAAACAACTGCAAGGAATGAAATATTGCTTAAAATATTCAGGGCAGCAACATATGCCTCAAGAGATAAGAGTTTCACTGTTAGTTTAATTAAGAGAAAAAAAAGCACAAGCTTCAAGTGTTATTTACAGGTTCTTGACATATTCACTAATGAATCATAGGATGCTGTAAAGGTTATTCTGTCTATTACAAAAGAAGAACACAATAATTGTTTCTTAATCAACTTATTTTCTTTGCACTTTTAGTCTGTTCATAGTAGATCAATGTGCTTGAAATTGGAAACAAAGATTCTTTGTTTTCACTGTGTCAGCAAGCTGGCAAGATGCCTTCATATGTGAGATAGGGTACAGTGGGACATTTTTATGTACATTGTTGTACATTAAGGAGTTGAGCATACCACCAGCAGAGTTTTCACTACTCTGTATTTTCCAGGACACCTAACTTGATTTTAGGAATAGCAGAAATGTTTGGTGACATTGTCAGCATACCAGACAACAATAGATTTTCAAAGTACAATGCATTCTTTTCTTTAGGGCAATCTTTTTTCTTTCTCCATGCATACTTATCAACTGGATTGGTGGTTTTTGTTTCTATTTCTTTTCTAATTCTTTCTCATTCAGACACAGACGCTATTTCTTGAGAAATTTCCTTTTGTTATATTAGACAATCTCTCAGCTAAAACAAATGAAGAAACAACCCTTCTTTTACAAATGAGTGACTTTATGGTTGATGGAGATGACGTGCACCCTACCTCAGATATAAGGAGTGCTAGACAATTTGTAGCAGCATCCATATTAGCATTATGCCAGATTTTTAACAGCTCTAAGTACAGCATGTCTTACATACTAATGTGTTGCTCATCTTCTGTCTTCTAAAGAATAGGCATCAGCTTACTTCAGCTGTGGCTAACTGAAGAAAGACAGATTATGAAATACAGTATTTATAGTTCTTGGATTTGAGTGCTGTCTAGATTAGAGAGCCAGTATCGGAGAGTTGCTGATTTGTGCCTGTGAGAAAATAACCTATATGCACCAGGCAATGAAATAAACCATATTTTTATTGTTTGAAACATCAAGGTTATTTCTTCCTTATTAAATAGAACAGCTAATTTTATAATAAAACATGGTTGAAATAATGTTTTTCATTATTCATATAAAAATTTTTAAAAGTGAAATCTTGCCTCTTTTCACATCACCAGGATTTGAAGGTTTAGATTTTGTCTGAAAAAACCCTGATTTCCTATTCTTGGCATTGAAGGAAGAAATAGCACTCTATTATAGCTATAATACCTAGTCTGAACTGTACACACTCAGAGGAAAGGAAGAAAACCTAACATCCCAAAGCTTCTTCAAGCATGATGGTGAGCAGCAGAAAATTAGATACAGCTAGTGGTAAAGCATAGCTGCAAGAAGGCCATAACTTGCCCTGCTGAAGAGCTAAATACATTTCCCTGTCTGCTTTATTTTCCTGCACTTTGTGCACAGATGCAGATTTATCAGTCTCCAGTAGTCAACAAGGGTATAGAAAAGAACCTGAAGGAAATTAGATTTCCCCCAACAGCAGGTGGTTTCCCTCTAATGAGATTTTCTGAGGCTCTTAAATGGGCCCATTTAATTTCTGGTTATTTTCTAAGAGCTGTTTTGTGGGTGACTGTCTTTAACTCAAACACTGATACCAATGCATCTGTGTCAGGTTATGCCCTGAAATATTCAATTACAAAATGGATGGATTTTGTCCTCTCTACCTGTGACACAGCCTCTTCCACCAGCTGTAAACTTGTCCACGTTAGGAACTTTACCACATCTATAAGTCCCTTTCTTCCTTTCAGTGGAGACAGGGCAGTGAAGAATTACCACTAGCCAGAAAGAGAAACAAGAGGAGAAAAAAAACCCCAAAGAACCACTCATTTGATTTCTCTGTTATTCAGATCTCACTGCCAGTTGCTTATAAATAATTGTGTTCACATCTGAGATACTTGACCTCATCACTAAATTTTGCTTCTAACTGAAATAAAATACAAAACTCAACTTTTTTAAGATTTAAAAGCAAAACTTATGACTATCTAAATTGAAAAAGGGGGTGAGGGGTGGGTTAGGTGTTTGAAACAAACAAACAAACAAACCCAAGATTTTTCTCATACATCCTACTCTTTCACACAGACACATTTTTCAACATCTTTGCATAGTCCTGTTGATGGTTTTCACATCTTTCTCTCCTTTTGACAAAGAATTAGAAGCAAGTGCACTCTTGAGTTCCACAGTAAATGGATAAAAAAGCAAAATAAGCCAAATGGAGGACATATAGCTCCTTTCCCATACAATATTTTTTAATATTTATTTTTTGGTTTTATTGACCAGGGAAAAAGTAGATGTGAAACAGCAGTTTGGATACTGCATAGGACTTCCTGAAGAGAAAGCTTTCTGAACAGAAAGCTGTAACTCTTACTGTAGATTTGGAAGTTTCTGCACCAATTCACTTTAAAGAAACAATCCTCTACCAGGATTTAAAATGAAACCTGAAGTGGAGCAATTATGGTCTTCTGCCCCAAAAGAGCAAGTAAGCTTACTTTGTGAACTAATATACAGTCTGAAATTTATGTACTCTGTCAGATGGGTGAAGCATGCTTTGAATTGCTCCAAAGTATTCTTATTACAAGTATGTAAATTGAAGTCTAGAGAAAAAAAAAAACCTAAATGCCAATAGCAGACTTCTCAGAATGGTAAGGGAGATGTAGTATACTAAAAGTTTTCTTATTATGTTGATAGTTAAAATAAGGAAATGATCTACATCTTTGAAATGTAGATCTAATCAGGAAAATCTATTTGAAGCAAAGATCATCTTCATTTATCTGCTTTTTTGTGCTTCTAATATTAGCAGATATTTCCCATAATTGAAAACTAAGAAAGAATTCCTCTATGAAGAGACAATAATAGAAAAAATTGAAGACTTTTGACAGTATTATCATATAAATTGACCAGGAAAGTCTTTGCTTTTTAAATCAATTTTTCAGCAACTAATTTTAAGAAGTGGCATTGCTGTTTCTTCTGGAAGAAGTCTTCTCCATAATTCAGAGTCCAAATAAAGACAGAGAAACAATATAAAGAAAAATCAATAAAGAAGATGGCTGAAACAATGTGATTATTCAGTACTGTTCTAGAGGTTCCCATGTGAATGAACATTCTATTTTTATTCCAAATGCCAACATTCCCTTAACAATGTACTGTACAAAATCCAGGAAAATATAACAGCATCTCACTGTGAAATTTTTTATTGAACAATGAAATCTACATATCTCACCTGCATGAAGGGATATCAAATGACCCAGAAGAAAGAGAAACAGAAATTCAAAGTCTCATGGTTTCCTGTTAAATGACACTTACTATTCTCTGCTGTAGCAGGTAACAGTTTCTCTCTGCCTCAGGGTTAATATTACCTGTTATTAGTAAAAGTTGATTTTATTTTGGAAAAGTAGTATGTGGAGGGACCCTATATGACGAAAATATGCTCATGTTGCCAAAGGCTGACAAATCTTTTTGTTACTTTAAGGTGCAAACAGTCCCAGATATCCAGTAGGATGAGAGCTATGGAGTTCATATTCATAGAAACCAATTTTTTAAGTTTTTGTGGCATGGATACTTTTTTCACAGTACCTAATCACTGCAACATCGACCGTCAACATAATATCCTTTAAAAAGAAATTATAATGCAATATGAGGTACAGTTTTAGACAGTTGATACTAGATAATTTCAACAGTTTCAGAGAAACAGAGGGGAATGTTTTTCAACTGAAATACTGCTGCAGAGAAAACTGTTGTTTCCAGAAAACTTTTATGTTTAATTGGAATTTCCTTCAGTGACAACCACATTGCCATGCCCTCATAAGATTCAATAGTATTTGAATTTGGTGGAAGCATACAATCTTTTTTTTTAGACATTATTGTCTTTTCTGCACTTCCATTCCCTACCAGAGAAATCCATACTTTTCAACCCCAGACACACCCAAAAGGTTAACATGCTGATGGTGGGCAAGAAATTAGGAGGAAATGTAGCCAGGTCATTTGACCCAAATTGACCAAAGGGTTAGTCCATACCTTATGAGATCATGTTCAGCAATAAAAGCTAAGGGAAAGGAGGAAGAGGTGGGAAATTCCTTTCTAAGGTGTTTGTCTTCCAAAACAAATACTAGTCATAGTGATGCTCTACTTTCTAGAAAGTGGCTGGGCATCATGTGCTGGTGGGAAGGAGAGAATTAATCATATCTCCTGATCTGTTGTAGGAGGTGGAGTAGGACAGCTATATAGCTAAGTTGTGAATACAGTTTGCAGCAGAAGGGCCTTGCATTCTGAAGACTTCCAAGATTGTTTTGGAAAACATTCAGCATGTCATGAGGCAAAGTTATGCCAGCTCCATCAATAGAAACCATTCAGACATATCAGCCTGAGGCTTCACACAGGCCATCTAGGTTCTTAGAATTTTGAACCTGAGAAATTCACCCAGGTGAATTTCTGAGTGAAAATACCTGTATCATAGCACATTAAAATCACAGTGGCATTTATTCTGGAATCCCACTAGGCCATGAAGAAAAAAAAGAATAAATCTATTAGTTTGTGACTTTAATTTGTCCAAGTGCATGGGGAATTCATAAATGCCATACCTAATGATCCATCTTGGATTGCAGTTCTGCAAAGCTCTGAAGTCTGAGAGCGTATTTTACAAAAGCGTGTGATACATCCCTTTCCTGTTTCAAATATTGTTGTTTGTCTTCATGACACAAGATAGATCCATCACTTGACTTAGAAAATGGAACTTACATTTAGAACAATATTCCTATTACACTTGGCTGAAATTCTGCTACTCAGTGGCATGGGAATAGAATTAGTACTTGTAGCTTGTCTGTTTGCCTAACTTCATTCAGAGGCATGATTCAGTTTCCCATAGACTGGAAATAAGAATAAATTAAACAAAATTACATACATTCTGGTCCTAAATTACTGTTTCTATTTAAGAGTTTGTCATTGAATAAGTCATCTAGAAGTTAAACCAGGTAATTGTTTTTCAGTCTCTTTACCTAGGTAAGGCTTAAATAATTGTTTTTGGCAAGCATGTCATCACAGGATAAAACTCATGCTGTGATTGGGGTGGATGTAAGCATTTATCTTCTGCTGACAGCTTGAGACAAAAGTTAGTTAAGTGACGCTATTGTAACTGTAAAATGACCGTTCTGCTATGAGGATATTGACAGCCATCGTCTCACTTCTGTACAGTATGTTTTCCATATTGAAAACTAGGTTTTTGCTAGTCTATTGTTGGTTTTTATATTTACAGTGCTCTCTCTCAAAATGTTTGTAGATTTTTTTCTGTTTTCCTCAAGATAACATTTACTATGTACCTAACAAAATGTCAGCAAATTGTAGCGCATGTTTTCTTAAAAGGACTCTTTTTGCATGTTGATATCAAACCATAATTTGCTGAGCAGAAAAATAAAAAGCTCTTCCTTTTTTGGTTTTAAGAACCATTTTTTTCAAGTATATCCCTTTAGGGTCTCCCTGGTTAGAATGCAGAGGAATAGACCAAATGCAAAGATTTGTATGTCAAATAAAAAGGCATAACATTAACTATTGAATATGTGAAAATGAAGTTGGCTTTGAAAATCAGTTTTCATAAAATGTTTAAAAAATTCAGGGAGCTATATGGGGGAAACATTTATTTAGTGATTTTTAAAATAAAGCTAATGTTAGTGCAAGTAATATAACAGGGTTGTTCATTTTGGCAGTGACGAAGTGACCAAAAGGGCTAGAGGGTAAGGACTAGACTTGAATTTTATTTGGCTACCAGTCAGGTAACTGCAAAAAAGCCCTGTTACATTTTAATTGTTCAAGTGCAGGTTGGATTTCTGCCTGCTACTTACACTTAAGATTGGATCTCAGTCAAGGCACTGGCACTGGGCATAGCTAAGGCTTAACTTTCCATCTTTTTGGTCAATACCGCTGATTAAATGCAAGGATTATCCTGATTTAGAGAAGCTGTACACTATTTGAAATTTACCATCCTTCTTCTCCCAGGGAAAGGAGGAATTTTGACTTAACAGTTTGTCTTAAGTCACAAACTAGATGTTAAGGAGCTCCTCCTTGACAATGCCACCCTGTGGTAGCCAAGTGGCTTCACTGCTCCCCAGAAACAGTCACTTTAGTCTTTCAAATCACTGTAATTTGGATTGTTCGTGTAGATATTTTGTGATCATGACTTGTGTATAGGTATTCCATGCATGAGAAGAAATGCTATAGTCAATGGGGTAATGATTTGCACTTAAATTTTGCCTGTATTATTAGAACACCACTACTTGAATGCTATCATTCTAATTTAATAATGTATATTTATCATTTCACATTAGGCCATTTCAATCCTTTATATTCTTCCCTATTCTCTTGTGAGTAAAGTTAATATAACAGCAAAGGTTATCAAAAGCACAGGTACCTCATTCAAAATCCATTGAACTTCAGAGAAGGAACTTTGAATCAAGGCAAGCTCTTCTACATTTGTACTTTGACTTTTATAGCTAGATCCTGTCCATTTGACAGGATTCGTGTTAGAATCTAATTTTAAAAAATAGCTTTAAGGAAACACTCCAAAATGCATCTTCAGAAAAATATTCCTGAAGTTACTCCAACAGTTTCTGGCCTTCCAAATCAACTACAGATGTGGAAAAATATTTGCCTCTTTAGAACAATATATCATATAAAATGGCTTACATTCTGCAGTTTTTGATGAAGAAAACATTCTATGTGCAAAAATGGCACTGACAGTAAAATTCAATGAAAACCAGTTTTTCCTTATTTCTTAAAAAAATATCATATTTACGTTCGATATGCCACAGGAAAACTGTTGTTTACAACAATCTCCCTTTTAAAAATCCCAGCTATGTGACATTTTTTGTCTTAATAATTGGTAATAATTAATCAATTTTTTGCATCAAATGTGTCTTTATTTTTGTACATGTAGATTTCAATTTTTTTTATTTCTTCAATAATTTCACTTCTCTTAATATGCTTTCAATATTTTTGATATGTTCTGTTCTTAGAAGACCATCAGCAATTTTTCACAGGAGGCTGTTGAAAGGATAAAGACGGGAAGGTTGCTTTTTTTATTAATATGATAATATTGTGTGCCAAAAATGATGGGCTTAGGGCTCGATAAAGAACCTGTGCCAATACACCCTCTACCCAAAATCAGCATTCTGTTCCTGTAGAAGAACCTCTCAGAACCACTGCAAGACCCCAGATTGTGTGAATCATACATTGCCAGCTGCTGTTGCTTAATTTGCCTTAAGAAGGAGCTGTGTTCTGTCAATGAGAGTGCTTGCCAAGGAATGAAAGGAGCAGATATATAGAAAAATTATTTCCTTTACTTTCAGATCCCTAAAGGGATCTCTGCAATTGGAATTCTGACTGAAAATCTCTACTTTTGGAGAGTCACTTAGCTGGTTACAGATCATTTTTATGGTGATGTTCAGGTTTTGATCTGTTACTCATTTTTTATTATTTGAATCATCTGCACTGACTTTATTGTTATTGGAGGTAGGCAGACAAAAAATATAGCTAGATATAAAATCTTTATGGACAGCACAGATCATATAGAGAAAACTTTATTAAATAATATATTCCTTACCTGGAAATGTTGATGATCAGTCCATTTTTTTTTTAATGAAATATACGGAAGGAAATAAAATTGATTAATTTGACCTTGCACTGTTAATTTACACCTCTACTGCAGATAGTTAAAAATGAAGCAGTTTTATGCATAAAAATATAAAATATTATGGCACATGTTGTGATGTTTACATTTGTTACATGCATTGTTCCAAGAGCTTGCCATTGCTTAGGGTGATTTCTCTATTCTTATGTCCTTAAAAAGTGAGAGAGGAATGAAAAGAGAAGTATATAAGTTGCATTAAAGTTTTATCCAACTTCTTTTTGATCAATATTTTTGAGCTGTCAGTGCCAAAAGCTATGATATAATGTATAACAGGAATGCTAAATTATCCATGCAGAAAGCATTAAAAAAAATTGAGTCGAAAGGTGAACTTCAGAGTAGTTACTTATTCTAGAGAGCAGTCTCTATAAAATGCTTTTTTCCCCTGATGCCAGTAATTTTAACAATAAAAGTGAAAAGATAACAAACTTGTCTTTAAAAGTGACAATGCAGTGATTGAAATGAGTGATGTTCCTTCACATATAAAGCAGCTAGAGCCTTTCCTCTGTTTTTAGTGGTACATAAATCAATCAGTCTTGTAGACCCAAATACAGAATTCTTTTTTCATGATTAGCTGTTTTATACATAAACAGAATCCTGTAAAAATAAGACTTTCGACTGACTAATATTTTAGCACAGCCACAACTGCTGTCTCTGTTCTGTTTAGATGATGAAATCAAAATTGGTCGTTCTTTGTTATTAAAAAATACTCCTTCAAGAATGCAAAAATGAAAACAATACATTAACTTTTAAATTACTCTCTAGCAACTCCACAATTTTGGGAGGAGTTCAACAAAACACTTTTAAAGATTCTTTTCTTGTAAAGCAATGAGATTTGATAATATCCATGCATTCTACAAGATCTCTATGGATTTTTCTGATGCAGTGAAATAGCTGCTAATAGCATTCTACATTAATAAATTGAATCTATAAGGAAATTGTCTGGATTTTTCCCTCTCAACAGTCATCTTTGCAAAATGATATTGTTATAATGGAAACTGTGCCTTATTGATGAAATTTCTTCTGGTGCATTTTTAAAAAAAAAATTACATTAGAAGAAAAATTCAGATATTTTTTAGTTCCAGAGCAGAATTAGATTTTATGGTCCATTCACCACCAGAAACTCTTTCCCTGAAGGTTTTAATTCCAGGAACATTTATTCAGTTTTGATGGGCAAGTTGATGAGAAAAAGAGGGAAAGAATTTCACTGATATATCAGTATAGGTAGGCAACCTGTCATTTAAAAAATACATTTTAGAAATGTAACCAGATAACTATGTCCCACCAAGGACACATAAGCCATACCCACTGAAGCTTATTAGAGAAATATCTGCTGGAACTAAAAGCATCTATATTCAGAATGATAAAGACATTTTAGAAGCAAAAGGAGGAAATTTCAGGGATGTAATCTGAAAAGCAAACACATTTGGGGCAGGAAAAATAAAAGTTAGCTCAAACCAATTTTCAGTAGCAAGCAGTTCTTGAATTTTTCACATATCTTGCTTTGGAGTTTCATTCTCTTTTTGAAATGCAAATGACAAGGTAACCACAAGGTAACCTCCATTTGGACTTTTATACTTGAGACCTATGATACAGAAACAGATTCTTCTGCTTATCTTGCATGACCTTTATTACATTCTGATTGCACTGACATTGCAAAGCATTGCTTAGAATCCCAAAGCAAGTATTAAACAATTGCCTAGTGTTTTCTCCTTAAATTTTAAATTTTTTTGCTTATCAATTCACCTCATGTTTTTTACTTTCCAGTGATACTCTCCAAAGGCTTTCCAGAAGTCTCAGTGGCTTAAAGATGTGGGAGTTAATGCTGTACAGACCTATAGTTTGGCTCCCCATATTTACTATATATTCCCATAGTTCCTGGTGCAAGACTGATTTTTTTCTTCCAATGCATACAATTTCTAAACTACCAGATCTAGTCAGATTATCTCCTTTACTGTTGTTGTAGCTGATATAGCAGTCATACTAAAACAATAGCAATGTTTCTGCTTCAGCCAATCTTCTCTTTTTCAGTGACTTGTTCACTCAGAGACTTTACATCTTTTCAATGGGGATTAGCTGTAACTGTGAGAATTTATTTGTATGGTGCTGTAAGACAACAAAAGGTCGAAGACAGAAAAGAGAAAAAATTCACAAGAAAAAAAGTTAGAAAAACTTGTTAAAAGGGCTTGAGGCCTGTCTGTGTAAAGATGTGTTCCCCTTACACTGAACAGGGCAATTTCTTTCCCTAAATTCTTATTTAATTTCACTTTTGTGTCTTTATCCTGACCCAAATTTTCGTCTCTATTTTCCAAAAGGTCCATTACTTAATCTTCTCATTCCTTCATTAATCTTTTGGCTCTAGCAACCTCCAGTACTGCCAGGAATTTAAACCTTTTCTTGTGCTGGCTATGATTCTTAGCTCTGTTGATGGGTCTGAAATATAGCCTGCTGCAGTCTATATAAAGATGAGAAGTGTAATGATGTTTGAAAAGCAATGTGATCTGGAGATTGAGCTTGTTGAATTCAGATTTTAACACTATTTTCCTATGTAAAGACAAATGAGCAGAGCAGTGCTTATGCAACACCGAGCATCTTCAGCTCAAGAATATATCTGATGGATCTGCTCTTACAACCAAAAGACATGCATATGCTCATGAGGGGGTGAGAGCATAATCTCAATTTGACTTCATGCTAAAGCTGGATTGCATCTCAAAATCATGAAGGGGAAACACAGTAGCAAGGTTCCTTAAGGAGCAATGGTAGGCTTGTTTCTAAGAATTTTTAAGAAAGGGAAAAATCCTGTGGGGCTGCAATTCTCTCTTTGTTTCCTTATGCCTGTCCAGTTATTCCAAACAGATAAAAGATTGTACAATCTAAGCACTGTCTAAGCACACTGGTTTAAATATCCTGGAAGATTTAGGAGGTCACATTTTTCCCCAAGTTTGATACTTGCAGTTGATTTGTGCTCACTAAAAAAAAAAAAAAAAAGCCAAAAAAACCCCAAACAAACAACCCCATAAAAAAAGTTTTACAAAAAAATTGAAAAACCAACCAAGGCCAAACTCACCACTGAGTGCTGTGCTCTTAAGTGCATGCAGAATCTAGGTCCAGAAAATCTGCTGCCTTTGAAATGTGGGTGTTAGTTGTAGGGCACAATGACTGGTGCATATAACAGGTCTACCTACTTCTGTACTGGTGAATTCAAGCACCCACACAAAAGTTATTGGACATGAATTTGGCCTGTGCTAACTACTGTCTTACCAAAGAAATCCCAAGCACATTTTGACAATGAAAGTGTTGTCACAGGATAAAATCAGAGAATCATTCATGTTGGAAGGTGTCACAGAGACAGACTATTAATTTTGCATAGTTTAAACAAAGAGCAGGTCTGAAATGGTTTATTAGTTTACTAACTTATAATTAGCCAGCAATCAATGATCTATACATGCAGGCTGAGTATTGCTAATACTGCCATTAAAAGTAAAATGCTAATAAATGCATACAAAATTCTAAATATATCTCTATAACTAATCCCAAGCATTTCTAATCAGAAACACAAATGGTGGTACAAACACCCCCTCCCCTCTAACATCACTTGTGCATTACAAGTACCCCCTGCCCTGTCTGGGGCTACAGGTTCCCCTACTTGTACCCTCATCCTTCAAGACTTGTGGGTGCTCTCACCTGGTGGGACTCTTTGATGCTCCCTGCATCTGGTGAGGTGACACCCATGATCTCACATGCATCCTGTGAGGTGTGGGGCTCTCCTTGCAGTAATCCATGCTGGTACCCCTGATCAGAGAGAACCAGCTTATGGTATCGGACCAGACTGCTTTGTCTGGCCACAGAAGAAGTCTGATGCCCATGCAACGATTCTAGCAGTGTCAAAGCAGGATTTTACTACTGCCATGTCTACTCCAAGGTCTCTATTCACATCTTCCAACTTGTCAGGCTTCTTTCATACTTTTTCTTATGCTGACTTATTCATTTCAAAAAGTCCTTGTGTAATTCCTTGATTGTTCATTTTGAGATGATTTATGTCTTTCCCTTTTACATTTGGGACCTCATAGCTGTCTTTCAATTTAGTACAATGTTTTGTGGGCAAATGTTTTCAAGTTTGGCATACACAGCCCAATACATGCATTGAGTAGTTTCATGTTCTTACGCACAGCAGATGCTCTTATCCAGGCCATTTGCCAAGGGTAGACTGTGAAAATACCTCACACAAAGAGATCTTGTGAAGTCATTTAGTCCAACCTCCTGCTCAAAACAAGTTCAACATGCAACTCTGATCAGAGTGCTTAGCTTTTTGTCCAGATGGGTTTTGGAAACCTCCAGAGCTGGAGATTGTACAGATTCTTGGAATAACTGCCTCCAGTTCTTAATTATACTGAGCATACTTTTTCCCTATATCTGATTGGAAGAGGGAGGGTGGGGGCAGGCTGGTTCTTAAAAAAGAAGAAGATGTGATAACAGTAGATAATGGCAGAACATGGCAGGCATATTGCACTAGACAATTGTAGTTCTGAACATTCTCTAAAGCCTATGGAATATGTTCTGTGTCAGGATCTGTGTCAGCTAGACAATCAATCTGATCAAGGCTGATTTGTTTTATGATACAGGAAGTTTTAATCTCATAGAAAGGACTGTTCCATGCTGGGGGCATCAGTGACAGAGGCTATTCTTGAATAGCTTAATTTACTACTGCAAATATAATCCACGTGCCTTCTCTTTCCTACTTCTACTTGCTTGCAGCCACATTGTGCTGTAGTTCAAGACATTTCCTCAAATATTCTTCTAAATTTTTTGTCAATTGAGACAAACTAAATTCTGACCTACATGTACAGCAAACCTTTGCAATTCAGAGCAAAATTATATGTAAATATAAAATTATAACCTTTTTGGAAATAATTACAATATATGCCAACCATATCTGGGCTACATTACAAGAAGTGACCAGCAGGTTGAGAGATGTGGCTCTCCACTTTCATGAGACCCCACCTGGAACGCTGCATCCATCTTTGGACCACCTAACATAAGATAGAAGTGGACCTGCTGGAGCAAGTCCAGAGCAGAGCCACCAAGATGATCAGAGTCCTGAAGCACCTCTCCTGGGAAGATGGGCTGAGGCAATTGGGATTGTTTAGCCTGAAGAAGAGAAAACTCCAAGGAAGCCTACAAGAGAACTTGAGAAGGACTTTTTTAGGAGTGTACATAGTGACAGGACAAGGGGGAAAAGTTTCAAACTGAAAGAGAGTAGGCTGGCATTAGATATTAGGAAGAAATTCTTTACTTGGCAAGTGCTGAGGAACTGGAAGAGATTGCCCAGAGAAGCCATGGATGCCTCATCCCTGGAAGTATTCAAGGCCAGTCTGGATGGGGATTTAAACAGCCTGCTCTAGTGGAAGGTCTCTCTGCTCATGGCAGGGGACTGGAAGAAGATGATCCTTAAGATCCTTTCCAACCCAGACCACTCTATAATTCTGTGATAATTCCTTCTACAGTGTAGATAATATGGCAGTGAGATTGTTTGTTTCCTAAAAATACATTGTTTAAGTATTATCTGTAACTGAGTTCAGCAAAAAGAAAATACCACTTTCTTTCAAAGAATGACAGTTCTATAAAGCCTGGTGATCAAACATTCCCGAGGGGAAAGAGGTGTTTTTTGGGGTTTTTTTCCTCTTTGTGTGGAAAAATGAGAAAAAGTGTAAGACATACATCACCCACTCACACCACCTCTAGGGAAATTTGGAGAGGCATTCTAGCAATCAGAGCTGAGAGCAGTGGATTTTTTGCTTCACAGAAGCAGCCAAAATTTTACATTTCATTATGTTTTGATTTGAAAACTAGAAGTGCAGCCATATTTTCCATTTGAAAATTTCCAGGCAGCTCTAATAACTGCATATGAACTTAGACACCAGGACGGTAATGGATGCCCAGAAAGGCTCAGTGAAGGAAACATCTCTTACTCAAGAGCTCATGTTTGGCAGCCAGGCTTCTATTTAAAAGGACTGGAAGCTGGTTACTGCTCTCCCAAGAGGCATGTGTTGTGACACATTGCTCATGTGACAGTAAAAAGTCTGACTGAGACCACCTTTCCAGGTGACATGACGCAGAAGACACAACATAAGATTATGAGGAAAAAAAACTTTGAAAAACCCTTGCACTACTAATCAATTTACTGTGAATTTAACAGAGCTGGCCTTACAGCAAAAATGAGGAGCTCCAATAAAGGGCCAGAACCAGAGGTAAGCAATCTCTGGTTAGTCTTTCCAAGTCCCTCAGTGCATCTTTAAGTGTATTTTATGTTTATTCCTTGTGGCAGGAACAGAGAATTTGGAAAGCTGCAATCTGGTTCAGGCTGCACCTAATGACATGCCTGTAAGACTTTTAATCAACACTGATTAAGCAAGTCTTTCTTGCTTGATTGTCCTTATTTTGTACAGTATCTCCTCCACTAACTGGAATGACTGATATTACAAAGAGCTGGGTAAAAGAAGAAACTCTAATTTCTAGTAACCGTGTCTACTGCTCAGAAAAGATTTTGCTACTGCTCAGAAGGCTTGACTATATTAAGATGAAATATGCTAGTACATGTGCCTTTGTGTAGAGGGAATAGTCTAGATGCATGTAATGTCTTGTTACTTTATGTTAGTGGAAACTTAGTAAGAATGGGACATTAATAAGGCACAGACATAGCTGACACATTATAACACCAAGAAATTTTAGTTATTGTAGTCATTTCCAGAGAAGACCTGCTCATGCCTGCAGTCTTCTCTCCAGAACTTTCCTCCATGTATTAAAATCCCTTACCTGTTTCAGCTGGAGCCTCTGACATTTTCTGTCAAGGTCTTCAATATACAAAATGCATGGGGGCCTTTTTGCAAACAGTTTGGTAAATTAGATAATGAAATGTATGGACTGTTTTGGAGTGATAAATATACTTCCCTTCCTTTGAGGTCTGATAGAAGGAGCAAGTGTTTTTTTTCCCTGAAACAGGAAAAAAAAGAGGTTGCTTAAAAAAACAATTCATTTTATGCCTTTCTCCACGTTATGTTTATGAGAGTCATTGTGCACATGTTAATCCAGAGCAGGTATGCCTCTCTCAAACCAGTGAGCCTCGTCATCGAAGGTCAAACAGAAACTTGAAGCTGGGAAGGGTCAAGCTGGTCAATGAGAAGGAAAAGCTTGCTGAGACCATAATCCCTTCAATCATGTCAAAACAGATTTGAGCTATTGTTCAGCCTGTGGAACCTCTATTACCTTTAGAAGTCATTCTCTTTGAAAGCATTCAGGAGGCTGTGGATAGGAAACTTGAAATGAGCAGAGTTTAAAAGAATTCACCTTTGTCACTTCAAGGAGAGAACAGCCTGTGCCCTACAGATATGAACATAAAACACAGGCACAGTGAAAGTCCTGATTTATTAGTTTTGGTGTTAGAATGATTACAATCATTTGGTCTTGAATAATTTTTATAATTTAAGATATAAACAAAGGTAATTACATTAATCTTGGTCTGAAGGGTAAAGTTCCTTTAGATATTGATGGATGTAGTATTTGTAAAAAAAATACAAGCATAGCTATAATGCACAACTGAAAAGCTCTGCTAAGACAAGAAACTCAGAAGAAAATCTGAGTCCTTTGCAGGGTGAGTAAAGACTATATAATGCATTTTTTAAAAGACAAGAGGTTTTAAAACATCATTATAGTCTGAATAGAGCTCAACATTTATGTGGAAGTAAGACATGGAAGTGGGGAAATAGATACTAAGGCAGATCATGCATGAGCTCATAACTTCTGGGAAGCTAAATTTTAACTTTGTTAATAGAGACAGAGAAGAAGAGTATTGGGCATAGAAGTTTGGACACCCATCCATCTTCTTTGAACCAAAAGCCAGTAATATCTAAGCAGGGTTTCCATACTCTTTGAGATCTTTTGATAAAATTATCAACACGTAGCCAATATAAAATACTATAAGAGCATGAACATTGAGCAACATATTGAAAGTAAAAACTGATGATGTGATTTGATAGAAATCACTAAATAACTAGGTGTATTGGTGATATAATGAAGGTGTATATGTGATCTTTCAAGGAACGCAAAGCAATGATTTGTTTGAGTTTACAAGAAAATTAGGCACATACACTGGGTCTCAGACCAAAGCCATAATTCTCAGCTGCCTGATTTAAACAAAATTCTCTGAGAAAAAGAGTACATAAGTGGTTTTATTCTTTGGTGGGAAGGATCCTAGGAGACTTGATCTGATAGAAGTTGATAGAGAAACAGAAAAGAACAGGACAGATTATTGCTTTTGTTCTTAAGTGTGATGAATTGCCACTATTTTCAGCTTGTTAGTGGAAGAAACAAAAAAGGAGGGAAAAAAGGGAATTTATCAAGAGATTTTGACTGTAACACTGACTGTTTGGCTGGAAACTCTTTCACACAATCTCTCTTTATCTTCCTCTTCCCAAAAGACCATATAACACCTTACAGAAAGAACAAGGCTAAAATCTAATTCCAATGCCAAAGTGATCTTAAAAAGAAATTTATTAGATCTGGACAACTACAGAAATTCCTAAACTCTGTAGGAGTTTCAAGTAGGATTTTTAGTTTGCAAAGAAAATATTGTAGAAAATAGTACAAAAGCAACCAGAAAAGCCAAAAATAGAAGAAGGATCCACTAGGAAAAAAAAGCAAATTTTGCATTTTCAGTCTACCAGCAGTAAACCAAGGTTGATCTTCCTCATCATTTCACTGCCATTACCACATTATTCCATGCATGCATTACCATTATTTTATATATGTATTTTTAGAGAATAATCAGGGAACCTGCCAACATTTACAGATCAATTTTGATAGATTTGGACTTAATTGTAGAAGCCTCTTATAAGCCACTGAATTCTGCAGAGGGTCTTGTTCAACATAGGAACTACTTATGTGTGAGCTTTTACAAGAGATACTTAAAAACTGCCATTGTCAGAGTAATCTTCAGTGTAGGGAAAATTGACATGGGTCTCAACACAAATGCCTGCATTCCTTCTTCTACCATGATCCTGCAAGGCTGATGTTGGGATTGTATTGTGTAAGTAAACACACTGTCACTTGTGTTTCCCACAATGCTATTTTCTGAATCTAGTATTGAAAAAAATTGGCTTCCTTTGTGTAGAAAGCATTTCTTATGAAAAAAAGATGTGTTTAAATCTGACATTTCTTGAATCACCACAGATGTAATAGAGGGGCTAATAGAATTGGATACACTTGGCATAAACCCACTTGTTAGTAACATATTCCTGGTGATGAGTTACATTTTGATAGCTGGTCTTACTTATGCAATTAAAAGATGAAGAAGAATTAGAGAAAAACCCCAAATGCTGCATAGAAGAAAAGAATAAAATGCCTTAGTTTTTATCATGGAAACTTTCATAGACTACATTGATTACAGAAGTTGTGAATGAAAGAGAGAGGTAGGAGAGAGAAATTGTAATCTGGAATAAAACCATTTTAATTGTTCCACTTCGTGTGGACCTACTGGTAATATCTCTCAGTGTGTTGCAAAATCTAAATACAAGAAGGATCAAAGCTACCTTTTGAAACTTCAAATTTCAAAGGGCACCTTAGCCTTATGACTACAGATTAAACTAGATAGCTGCTTGCGAGATCTAAAATAAGTTAACTTCTACTAGTAGTAATCATATTTCATTAAATAATTTGAGACTCAGATTGAGAAAACTGACAGTCTTAAGTCCTGTCAAATAAATGCCCACAGTATACCAATAAAAACACTTGATACTTGCTGACATTCCAAGAATCAAATAAAGGATTAATTTTCAAATTAGATTAATGCAACTGAGCTGTACATTGTATGGGATGAAATAATAATTCTGAATATTTAACCAGTATATCACTGTTAGGGAAGTGAAAGTTCAGGCAGGTATAAAAAAAAATAGTCCTTGTTATGACATGAATTGAGAACTACCAGGAATTCTAATAGCTGCCAAAGAAGCTGTAATCTTCTATCTGAAGACACATTTTTATTCTAATGAAAAAAGTGAAATTGCTGTAATCAGATACCTTAGTTCAGTGAAGAATGCCACCCAGCAATATCAACTACTTGATTTTTTTTAAAAGGATCACCTTTTAAAAGTAAGCAAAGGGGCAACTCAGTGTTTGGTTATGAGAACAGGTATAGTAAGGGACTAAATTTGAAGAGAGAAGCCAAGAAATGGTAAAAATATTAAGGAAAAAAAGATCATGCTTTCTTCCACCATGCAGAAAGACCCTGTGTTAAAACAGATGTTTTGCTCTCCTATAAATGGTGCATATGTTCACTTAGGAAATACAAAGCAGTGTTGGAGAAGTAGACCCCTTAGTGTCAAAAAGTCGCCTTTAGAACCACATGAAAATGTGGGGTTTCTGCTTTTTTGCCTGTTTTTTTGTTACAGAAACCTTCCTTTTCATCCTGTATTTCAAGACATAGAATTAGATATGATTTCCTACCCATAACAGTGTCGGTGGGGAGATGGCCAGAAGTTCACAACACTGAATTAGTAGGCTGAAATTAATTTTTCTATTTTTTGGTCAAGCTTTATTGGAAAAATAAAACCCACTCAACTAAAGAATTTTTCATTTTGAAATAGTGCTTTGTCTTAAGGAAAGACAAAATATTCTCTAGAATACACAAAGGTTTAATTTTCCTGGTGAAAAAATCTCAGTCCTGCAATAGGTTGTAAAACCTTTATGGGCTTGTTCTGGAAACCAGTTGCAGCACAATCTATAGTAAAATAGTCAATACTGGTTAGTATTTTGAACTCTTCATAACTATTTTTCTCTTGAAATAGTAATATTTACATAAAGGAGTAGTGGTGTTTTGCACCAGGCCCCCCAAAAAATTGAACATTTATCTTGTGGCAACAAGGGAAAATTCTGATCTTACATGTGAGATTATTTCTTTCAGTTTATGTAATGACTTTACTTATGTGCTTGGAACTGTTAAAGATACAAGCAGTTTGTTAACATCATAAATAATCAAATTACAGACTTTTGTGGCTATACTTCTCTGGATGCTGAGCTGAAAAACACTCCTGGATACCCTCGGTTTTACCCATTAAAAGCTTCACTTCTGTCTCCCAGTGCTGCATTTATTGCAGAATAGGTGCTAAAGCCACAACAGAATCAAATTTCCTTCATCTTGCAAAAAGAGTGTGTGGTACTTTTATACTACATAATGCAATGTATAGTGAGCCACAAATTCATCAATATCTACAGAGAAGTGCTGTTTATGATAGAATAAATATAATTCTTATTCCTTGGTGAAAGACATTTACTTTTAATGTCTGTTATTAGTATTTTCATTAAGGGCACTGAGTTAACACATGGTTGTATCCCCCTAAGACAGCATTTCTTGTCATTTTATCTTGTTCTCTAAAATCCATTTGCTTTGATAAGAAAGATCATAAGCGAATATTTGACAAATCAACACTGTCCAGACACCAGCTATTTTACTACACATATTTTCCTCTGTACTTCAAGATGATAGACTGTCATCCATTAGATTAAGTTAAAAGAACAATGAGAGACTTATTTTTTATTTATCTGATAAAGATACATTGCTCTGAGAGCATCACTTTTATTCTAGAAGTGATGCTAGACAGACTGCAAGACAGACAGCATGCTTCTAGTTTCACTCATGAGGCCAAAGATTTTTTATGGCCTTGGACATAAAAGTTGTCTTCTTGTGAAAGACAACTGCATATCTAATAAGGAAACAGAAGTGCAACTTAATTGTTTCAATAAACTCCCACAAGAGTAAGAAAGACAACATCAGTGTTTAAAGCACATTCATTTTGAGAGTGTACATCTCTTTTTAACTCATAGTAAAAAAAATCACACTAGCTAGTGGGGCCTTGAGTATGTGCTCCCCTGAGTTCTGTTGCAAGACTGGAGACCAGAAAAATCTGTTATAAAAAAATAAAAAAGTCTGCAGAGAGAAACGACTCATGTTACTTTCTGTGATGGCTGAGATTAGCTAATGGTTAGAACTTTTTTTTCATTGAGCATATGTGGTTAGGAAAGAAAGAAAGAAAAATGCCTGAAAGTCACATCTGCACATTTTTATCCATCTGCCATGTTGGTAACCAAGCTTTTAACCTGTGTGATAGAAAGATGTTGACATCAGGATATAGCTTCAGTGAGAAAAAATGTTTGCAAGCACTGAACTACAACTTGCAGGCTCTTTGGGAAATTAAAATAAACCTAGTCCACTGGAAGTTCACACTGGCTGGCTACAACAGCACCACAATATTACAAAAGTAAGTAAATAAAAGCAAGAATCCAAAAGCGTTTCTGCACCTGTTTCATTACGAAAACTGGAAAACATCATGGTGCTCTCAAAGCCTAGAGCCAATCTTATAAAAATTCAAGTGATGTGTGTTGGAGATTCATTGCTGCTACCATTCAGGGACATTTTTTAACTTCTTGCTGAAGCTGAAAAATTAGCTTTTCAAGCTTACTGAAGTTACAGAAGCATGCATACATACAAGCATACAAGCATAAGTCTCTTTTCAATTTTCAGTGGCATCTTCATCATTTAAAAACAAAAAAAAGAGGAAATCAAAGTGCCTCTTATGCTGTTTGCACAAGATCTGTGACATCATACTGGATACTGTTTGGAAATAAGCCTACAAAAGTCTTAATTTATATCCAGAGTTCATTTTTACAGTCAAGTCAAGTTTGCATCCTTAGCTAATTTTTTACCATTACAAATCACCTAAACCACAAAATAGTGAGCAAATATTTAACCATAAGATTACCAGGATTATGTGTAAGGCAGGAGGAACCATTTTTTCCCACTTTGTGGTAAAGGTTGAAAGCAAGTACAGGGATATTCTATAGTATATTGCTCCAGATGTGCTATAGTAGATGCTAAGGAGACAGCTTGATAACAGAGAAGATCCTTGGTTTCCACCTGTCCATTCACTTCTGCCAATCTGAAACCTCATGGAATAACTGAAATGTTAGAAATGGCTGCAGTAGATGCAACATAAAGTGCTTTACCAAGCTACTAGAAGTGTGTGGACTCTCAACAGCACTTGCAGCAGATTTTTAATTGCTTCATCAGTGTCCTACTTTTTCTGTCTGATTCAGTGACAAGCCAGTAGCCATATATTTTCTTCTGTGCTAGAGCTACAGCTGAAATATGCTCACTTATTTCAAACAAGATTCATGATATTGCAAGATTGCCTGATCTGGAAGTCAGAAAAATGAAATGAGAGGAGGCAGGGCAGAAAAACAAGGTAGGAAGAAAGCATAGTTAATCTGAAAACTTTTAAAGTATCTCAAAGTGAAGACAGGGGAAATTTGTGATGTTTCTGAGAGAAGGTAGCAGCCCATTCCCAATTTCAACATGACTGAAATTGTTTGAACAAGGAACACTGTGAGTCAGTCACTTCCCAGTCTACTATGCCTGGCTAGTCACTTAGGTAATCTAAGACAAATTTCAGACAGAATTCAGTTCTTGATTTCTTATATGTAACTTTTCACTCACATCTGACCACACAGTGTGCTATTTAAACAGCTGCATGATCCATATACAGACTATTACCAAGTGGCAGGGAAATGTGAGGGTCCCTGTAACAACTCTTAACACCAAGTATTAGCATAAAGTAAAGGCTTAGAATTGGATTCTGCCTTAACACCATGCAAATTTTCCCATAGAGACAGTAGAGAAGACATACATAGGACACACACACTCAATAAAAAAAAAGAGAGCAGAGAACCTATCAGACCTGTCTTCAACTAAAGATCTTCCTGTTAGACAGGAAGTGGCATGAAAGACATAATAAAAAAAAATTTAAAAAAGAGAGCTGAGAACGGAGCTTTGTGCCAGGTCTGTCTTCATCTAAAGATCTTCCTGTTAGATAGGCAGTGGAATGAAAAACATAATACCACAGTGCTAGCACAAGCATTCAGAATTCATTCTGGCTGCCCCACGCATTAAGCCATAGCATCAGCTAAAATAAGTAAAAAATTTTCAATGTAATAATGTTGAATTCAAAATCTTTTTTCATTTTGAACCTTCAGAATCAATACACTTTCATAATTCTTTTGCGACTCTGAATCTTGCCCAGCTTTTAGTTAAGAACTATTCATCATTAAAAAGTAAAATCATGTCATTGGTCATAATGTGTAAGTTCACAGTATAAATGTTGTTTTACAGATCACAAGAGAATTTGAGGTTGGTGACCCAAAGACAGAATATAATGTCAGTTTGTTCGAAATCTCCTTTGTGAGTAGTTGTCACTCAGTATTACTCATTTATGTTTTTCCAAGTTTGTTCAGGTTAAAGATCAACGGTATAAAAGGATTCATCCTGTACTTGAATCCAGATTGTAATAAAATGTTCCAAATGTTGACTGCCACACAAAATACATCTTCTTTTGTCAGATTTTCTCTGAGGAGTTGAGGAGAAACTGGTCTTGTTCTGCTTTTTGTTCTTATACCTTCACAGGGCCTAGGGTTAAAATTGTAGTCATAGGGTAAGAGCAAGGTAGAGAGAAGAAAACTCCTTCTGTAAATGCATACAGAAAATCCCTGGGGAATGCAAGCCACTGTTGCTATGTCAAGTGTGGACCATCCTGAACTACACAACATACTCCTTTCCTTGACTCCTTGACAACATAGTTCCTGTCTTCACTGTGTATCTCCAAAATTCAGTGAATGAGAGTCTTGCTCCCCCGGAGACAATACGAGAACAGGAGGAATAGTACACAAAACCAGTTGTAATAGTGATAATCTGAAACTTCTTTACATGTAAAAGTTAGTAAGGAAAGGTGTAAATCCATCAAATTTCACAGAACTATATGGCATCTCTCTAAATTGAGACTAAGCATTGCCAAAACATATACATATTATAACCTATCTTCAAAAGAAAGTTCATATGGCTGTTTCTGTCAGGACTTCTTACCTGGCTATAAGAACTGTGAGACTGATGTCATAAATCAGTGTTCCTGAGTATAATATCTTTCTCACTCTAAATAGACAGTCCAAAGACTACTTTCATGAGCTATGTAAGAAAACTTGTTTGTACTCTTAACAGCAGGAAACACCACAGATACTGTTCAAATCCTCTTATGCAGAGATATTTTTCATTTTAGTGATATGGTATATGCCAAATATAAAGAAAATCTCTACAGCGCTGAACCAGGTGGTCTTGGTGGTTTGTCAGTTGTTTTTTGTTGTTGTTTCCTTGGGGTTTTTCCCTGCATCTCTATGCTTTCCCATGTTTCAAAACTCCAGGCCTGGTCTTATTCTTTTAGAGGACATGTGCCTGTTTCTTTAGTCTTGGGAAATTAATTTTTCCTTTTCAATTCTTAAGTAATTTTGACGCCTCTTAATTTACCCCTGCCTCAGCCTTCTTAGTCTTCTGTTCTTGACTTCTTTTTCTTCAGTGCCTCCTGTATAAAAATGTACAATTAATTTTATTTACAATTATTTTAGTGACATCTATAATCAATTATTTATGTTACTCTAGGTTTCCTTTTTATTTTTAATAATTATTTTATTTTGGGATAGTTTTTCTTGTCTTGGTGATCTCTGCCCTGAACAATGAAAATGCAAACTCCTTTGACAACTTTCTATTTGTATCCAGAGGTTAGGGAACACAGTTAAAAATTTTCTCTGAAAACTTATTTTATAAATTAATCTTTCTTTTTTAAATTTTCATTATGTGTCAAAATACTGTTTTCCTGGTTTTCTTTTCCTTAAAAATGTACCTTCACATTTTAGAACTAGCAAGGGCAAGTAAGAAGCCAGGCAAGAAAGGTCTTATTAGAAAAGTTAAACAGAAGCAAACAATGGGGAATGAATTTTATATTTTTTGTGATAAAAATTGTTAATTTTTGAGAACAAATAATGCTTCTGTGATCCTTTATCATTGCTGTAGACTTAACATTTTTTTAATTGTTTTAGAATAATTTGCTGAGTTGGAATTTTGGAAAAAATAATCAGCAGTGTCAGGTAATTCACAGTTCAGTGAATAAGGTTGCCTCCTCTTGCCCTTTCTGTTTGCATTTTGATTTGATGTTTCTTGGTGAGTGAGCACAAAAGAAGAGTTCTTTCGCAGTTTTGAGTTTTCCTTTGTTTTCTACGTTTCTCACTCAACTTTCTTTCTTCCCAATGGGAGTAGAAAGAAAAAGAATTTAAAAAGTAAAAGAGGGAAGAAAAAGCACAAACAACAAAACATTTTTTGCAGCTTTTTAATCTGAACTAATATAAATTCAGCATGTTTGAATATGGAACAAAACTTAGAACATATTGAACAATGACTTTTAGAACCAAGAAGGACATTTTCATAAATTATTGGCTTCCTCATTGAGATACAGAAGTGATCTTTATCATGGAAATTTTCTGGATTAAAAAATATATAATTTTTTAAGTGTTCATTAAAAGTTTTAGTTATAACAAAAGTCAATATAAGGTTGTAAGTGGCATTATTTTCTATATTAGTTCAGCTATTTCAGAGGCCCAGGAAACAAAGAAAGATATTTTCATGTAAACATAATATTTTGGCTGTTTATTGTCACTCCTGATATTGCACACTACTTATTGCTGAAAATTTATAGTATCTGATCTGCAAAGAGCTAAATATTGATACTGTATACAGTATCAATACATTGACTGTATTCTAACATTTCCCGTGCTATGTCACATACTCATTACATAATCTAAATATATTCAGATGGTTTCTCAAAGTAATAATGGATTTCAAGCACCTTAGAAATATTTTTATTTTAAAGGTAGTAAAGTAGTTATTAAGTTTTAAAGCATTAGTTTTATTTTTATTTCAGCTCTGTTTGGTTGAGATACTTGGCACTATGCACTGCAAATAGTTACTAGCATCACAAAGATCCAATCAGGCTGTGAAGTGTTTGATGATTGCACTGAACATTGATCAACTTAATATTGATATATAAAGTTTCATCTTAAGCAGGCTATTTGGAGGCAATGGGCCAAATAGCACAATGTTGCTCTAGATAAGATTATGGCAAGATGTGAAAAATTAATTTTGAAGCCCTTAATAAATCAGTGGAAGATTAGACTACAACCTATCATTTCCTGGTAGTTCATCCCACACCCATCCCATTAACCTGACTGCAATCATACAGGGAATACAATTTTTTTTAAAGGATGTTAACGAAGCTCTGAACAGGTAAAAACTTACACTGCAATCTTATAAAATTGTTTAATTTTACTACCTTTTATGCTTCTACTAACATTTGAATGATGCTACTGAATAATTTTTCCAGCATTTCTGTTGGAGCATCATACTGATGACTATTAAGATAACCTCCCGAGTTCCAAAAATACAAAGTACAAATGTTCAAGAGTCAATAGACAAGACATTTTTGCAGTGATCCAAGTAATCTTATAGTGACTACATAAAGGAAAACAAGTGTCTATTAATAAAATTAATATTAATAAATGTTTTTAAGAGGCAGTAATGTCATCAGCCATATGCCATTTTGAGCTTGCATTTTAGTTTCAAGAGTACCTTTGGATAACAATCTGATGTTAAAATAAATGACAGACTTTACAGAAAGAAAAGTTTTGAAGGACTTTTCAGCATCTCTGTTTGCATCTGACCTATCCTTACCCTCTTTTCCACCTCTCTTCTATTGCTTTCACTTTTAACTTTTTAGTCTCAACCAAGAAAGTGAATTATATGCTCAGTTGGCTCAAATCACTATAGTCATTACAGAAACATTCAACACCAGGGAACAAATAGTATTTCATTACAATTAGGATTTGTCAATACTGCAGACATGAACTGTATAGAATTTGATTAAAGTGCTGCTGTGTCCTGACCTGGTTGTGAAGTGATTCTAATTTGCAGTGTAGACAGTTGGCAGTCTTTTATCATTTTCCCTTTATAACCTTCTCCACTCCCTTAATGATAATAGGATCTCATTCTTTCCATTTTATTTTGGTGAGAAGGTTGGAGATGAGCACAATGGAGAGCTGCTGAATTTCTGTCACATGACCAAAAAGTCAGCAAGAACAAAGTACCACAAATTTTATTTTCAACATTTAATTTTGATCCATAATGTTACACTATATGGCCAGATAAATACCTTGTTTAATATTAATTTTATTCTCTTCTTATAAAGGTTCCTTATCCTTTTTGATCTCTGTGCTAGGAAATTCAGTTGCTTCAGTTGTTTCTTAGCGATTTCTGTGAGGTCCTTTACAGATTTTCTTGTCTCTATTCTTCCATTTTCATCATCTTGCAGTACTTAATTTCTAAATAACATCTTGCCTCATTTATTATAGGAAAAAATAAACAGAAAAACAGACCTGAAGAAAACACGGAAGTGTTTTATGTCCCAGAACACACCAAAAAATATGGCATCTATAAATTAAAAACAAACTAGCAAACAAACTACCAAAAAAAAACCTAAACAAAAACCCAACCAACCAATCATAAAAATGTAAGAACAAAAAACCCTTAAAAAACCCTTTTAAAATAGGGTCAGTTCCTGGCCTGATGGGACTATGGGTACCCATAAAAGTAGGGACTAGTTAAAGTAAATCACTGTCTCTGGTTATCTCAGTAATTTGGGTACTCAGTTCACAAATCTTGAGCACGCCTGCTGTTGCAGCAGTTAACAGCAAATGACGTCAAGCCCACCTAGAAAATGTGAGAATGATATGGAACATCTTTTTAACACTTTACTTTGGGCTTTCACTGTTCCGAATTAAAGTCCCTTCCGAGTGGTGTCCCCCAAGGGTGGGTAGAGGAACCAGTCATCTGCTACACAGACTGCAGGATTGAGTTCAAGCCCAGCAACTTTTCTTGTCACTCCAAGCTGAGTGCTGAACCTGATATGCCTGAGGGAAAAATCCGTGAAAACCTCATGAAATTCAACAAGTCCAAGTGCAAGGCCCTGAACCTGGGACAGAATAATCCCCAACACTGGTATAGTCTGAGGGATGAAGGGATTCTGAGCAGCTCTTTGGAAAATGACTTGAGGGTGCTGGTGGAAGAAAACCTGGACATGAGCCAACAGTTTAGGCTCACAGCCCAACTGCATCCTTCACTGCATAAACAGGAACATGTCCTGCAGGTCAAGGGAGTTGGTTCTGTGCCTCTACTTCACTGCTGTGAGACATCCACCTGGAGTTCTTCAGCCAGCTCTGAATTCCCTGTACCAAGAAAGACATAGACCAAGAAAGACATAGACCTCTTGGAACAGATCCATAGGAGGGCTGCAAAAATGATCAGAAGGCTGGAACATTTTGATTGCTTGGGAGGACAGAGAGTTGGGATTTTTTGACCTGAAGAAAAGAAGGCTCTGGGGAGACCTTATAAACCCTGTCTATATCTAAAGAAAGCTTATAAGATAATTGGAGAAACACTTTTGGCCAAGGCTGATAGGACAATAGTTTCAAACAAACAAAGAGAAAGAAGGCAGATTTATACCAGATTTTAATCTTCCTTCTCTCTTTATATAAGAGAGAAGGAAGAAAGGTGAGGATGGTGAGTCATTGGAAGAGGTTGCCCAGAGAAGTTGTGGACACTGGAAGTATTCAAAATAAGGTTGGAGGAGCTTTAAGCAGCCTGGTCTAGTGTAAGCTGTCCCTGCCAATACAAACCATTCTATTATTCTATGAAAGAACTGAAAATGCACAAGTAGGAAAATTCTAGACCAATTCTGGGAATAAATTACTAAACACGAAATAAAAACCAAGAGTAAAGCTGTTGAAAATAAAGATAGAAAAATATTGTCAAAAACTCTTAAGCTTTTGGAAAAAATGTGCTGGGTCTTACCCAAAATAAAACTAGAGACACAGTACAAGTCAGCTTAAGCAGAAGTCCATTTAGATGTATTCCTGTGAAATATTTTAATCCAGACTGCAGAAATCACGAAACCTTTGGGTTTATGCTGTTATGGATTAGCCTCAGCCTGCAACAAAGCCCTATAGAGCTGTTTGCTCACTGTCCCCTTGTGGGATGGGGGAGAGAATCAGAAAAGTAAAAACAAACTCATGGATTGAGATAAAGACACTTAAATAGGGAAAGTAAGAGCTCTGCACACAAAAAATCAGAACAAGGAATTCCTTCATTCCTTCATTCCTTCATTCCTTCATTCATTCCCATGTGCAGGCCATGCCCAGGAAAGCAGGGCTCCATCACTCATAAAAGTGATTCAGGAAGACAAATGCCATCACCTTGAATGCTATGATCCCCTTCCTTCTTCTCCGCCCAGCTTTATATACTGAGCATAACATGACATGGAATTTCCCTTTAGTCAGATGATGTCAGCTGTCCCAGCTTCGCCCCTTCCAAGTATTTCTGCACCTCCAGTGCCATTGTTGGTGTGGTGGGGTGAGGAGCAGAAAAAGGCCTTGGCTCTGCATAAGTGCCACTCAGCAGTAACAAATAAATCTCTGAGTTATCAATGCTGTTTTCAGCACAAATACAGAAAATGGCCCATACCAGCTATTGTACCAGCCAAAAGCATTTGATAGGAATGTACATGCTACATTCTTTGTCCCATCAAGTTCAAGAAGGTGAAAAATATATTGTATTATAAAGGATGCACTTTAAAAGCAAGTACTGTTTTCAAATCAAATTGGAAGCCTCAAGTAAATAGATTGTCATTTTTATCCTTGTTTCTGCTACAAATATAGATTGAGTTCATAATACAAGCAAAAAATAAAGGCAATGCAAGCCTATTAACAGTCATGAGAACTTCTTCAATACATATAAGAGGGACTTTAGAGCCCATTTGTGATCTTTGGAAACTCATTAGAATTCTGTGGATGAAATCCTGGCCTCATTCATTGAGGTCAAATTATTGTTGAGTTTAGGATTTCTTTTTCAGAGACCAACTTCATCTGCATGCTGGAGATAAAACTAATTCTACATTATTAATTTATTCAATTTATGACAGCTGGTGGTAACTGTTCACATCAGGTATAGCATGCAGTTGCAAAAATTAACATTTCTAATTATGTGTCAGAGTCCTGAGTTTTCTCCTGCTTCCCCTCTGGGGTTTGACTGTGCTCAAGGCCAGCTCTGATCTGGTGTAGCTGTGGAAATGAGGGTTAGAGTGCTGGGAAAACAGCTTGGATGGAAAAAGGCTGTGAGAAGCCTTTTTAGCATCCCGTTCCTCTTTGCACAAGAAATGTTTTTAGGCCAAGATGCTTAGACTTGTCTTTTCCAGAGCTGTATTACAGCTTTCCCTGGGCCTGTGGTCACCCACGTATCTCACTGTTCCTGCGGATTTGACTTCTGTAGCTTTCCAGCTTGGTCTTGGAGCTGCCTTCTGGCTATAAGTTAGCCTGGTGATCTGAACTGTCCATGGAATCAAATCACTGGAGCTGCTCTTTTCCCTTGAGTACCATGAGACTAAGTCCTTTATCTTTGGAGGTGCTGCTCCTCCTGCTCTGCTGTCTCTCAACAACTGGCTTTCCCTCTCCCCCGGACCACCTGGTTCCTGCTGCCCTAAAACTCCTGTGCAAAACAGTCACAGCACATACCATGGACTGCTCATCCTCGCCTCTGAAAATAAGCTCATATTCATCATGCGTGGTCATAAATGAAGAAAGGGGGAAACAACTTACTAAATAAATGATGAATCCCTGTGTAGTGGGTTTGGTGCTTAATGTCTATGCCTTAACTAAAAGCAAGCTATGACAAACCATAGCACCCTGACATGGATAACTTAGTGAGTTTTGCTTTGAATGCTCTGAAAGATAAAGCTTAAACCAACCTTTAAGTGCAGGGAGACATGAACTTAGGGAGCACTTGTCACTCAACCTTGCTTGTTTTTAGAAAGTGTTATTAGTTTCATAGCTAGTGTGCAAAAGGTACCACTTAACTTCAATAAACTGTTGTTTTTTTAAAGATACTTTGCTTACCCGCAACACACCAAATACTTTTGTGATTGTAAGAAATCCTTATTTTGTGTAATTTGTTTCGTCAATACAATGGAGAGAAAGATTACAAGAGCTAAAGAGAATATAACACTTCGAAATATATGTCAAATCATCTATCAAGGTATTTTTTATGCATGGACATTGAAATATAAGGAATTGCTCAGATGGATCAAAACAGAAAGGAAAAGAGAAACAAATTTGCTTTCTATGAATTTTCAGAAACTTTTTCATTTGGATTCTATTCACTTGGAATTCTATGACTTTGTGATTCAAACAAGAGTTGCAGTGTCAGTGTAATATAAGACATATCCACGATGTTAAGAGGACCAGGTCTTGTAACATCCATCCATGGTTCTCTGCTATATTGTTCTCTTTGAGGACCAAACCTCTGGAAGCCTATTTTCCAGAAACACCCAGCAGAGATACAATTCTGCAGTACCTGATCTGGGAATAGATGGCTTTAAGTAATGAAATTCAGGAGTAATGTAGCAGAAAGGTGGAACCCAAACTGTTACCAGAAGAGTAAGGTGGTTGAAAACAAATTCACCCATTCATCATGTAGTCCACATGAGCAGATGATACTTTTCTTCCTGATAATAACAAAAACCTTTGTGTATGAACTGGAACTCAGACATCTTCCTGTTAAATTCACCAGGACAAAATACATTTAAAAAGACATTAAAATTTTTCTTTGCAGATTGATAGCCAGTTTATACTTTTGCTTTGTTTCAGGTGTCCAAGTGTACTGCAGCCCAAAGAAAGAATGTTTTGAAGATCCTTCTATTAGCAATACCAGCAATTAGGTGTTAGTGTTTTAATTAGCTTATTCCTTTCTCCAGTGACAAACCAGATCAAACCAGATTATTAAAATTCTGAATACCTCTTGAAGTAGTGATTACAACAGGAAATACAGCTAACATTTATGCTTGCTAGCTCTTATGTGAACATGCTAGCTGTGGCATAACTTGATCTCAACTACAATCTATTATTCGTGTTTCATATTTCTTGGAAACTTTACAACAGAATGGAGTCCAACCACTAAAACATTACAGATATTAAGATATGTTTTTATCACAATCCTTACCAGGTAAACTGCACGAAGGATAATGTGTATCTCTCAATGTAGAGCCTTTGTATTGTCCCTCACTCTGTCACTGTCCTGAAGATGCAGCTGCAGCTGCCAACCACAAGCTTCCTGCAGAATATGTCAAAGAATCTATTTATTAAATCCATTATCTCACTGCAAAGGCACAAGATTTTAATGGCATAATTAAAGGGTTCCATGTGTATTCAAAGTACTTTGAATTTGTATCTCAATAAATGGTCAAAGAAACTAAAGGTGAACACAAGAAACTAAAGGTGCTTTTCTTTAACAGAAAAAAAATACAGTGTAGTGATAATTTAAACAGAAAACCTCAGTGAAATTCCTTTTTTGTTTGCTTGGTTTTGATTATCAAATTGTTCTACAGGTTTTGAAAGGAATCATTGTGGGTGAAAATTGCCAGAATGTTAACATGCACTAGATTTCAGCTGAATTATTTATGCTCTGGTGTCACACATACAACTGATTTATCGTATTTTGCATTTAGCTACCATGGCTTTTTCTTCTAACCCCATCAACCATAATCATTCTAGAGAACAGGATGTTTTACAAGGATCAGTTCTGGGTGGATTTTTTTATAGATCATGCACTAACCAGTCCTCTCTCTTGCCTAAAATACAGAGGCATGGAACATTTCTTTCTTGCCTTGCAGCCAAATCTGTCAATTCTCAGTTTGGTTTTTACTTGGTAACTTGGAAATTATTTTTGTCTCTGTATATCTCAGGTGAACCACTTTCCCAAGTATTACAACAAATCATTTAAAATGGAAGTGTTTATGGAGAGAAACACTTATTAGCAGCCAGAGGAGCTGCAATGACTGAGCTTCTTACAGGAAGCAAGCTTTCAGAGTTTTGGTTTTGTGCTGTTTATAGCAGGTTGGACTGGAAATGATGAGCTGATGAACAAAGTGATTTTATTTTGTTATCTTTTGTTCTTTAATTCCATTTATTCAAGTCATGTTGCAATATCAATCCTACAACAGCTAGCTGTGCCACCTTCAAGGGTTTCTCTCTGCTGAACTGTCAGTCAAACTTACAAGCCTTTTTCACCAAAACTGTCATCTCATGGCTTAAACAGAAGAGATGCCAGCAATATTACAAATGAGTGTGAGCTTTTTCTTTTAATTTCAGTAAAAAGAGCAGGACTTTTTAAAATCTTAGTGTTTTCTACACTTTACAGAACTCTAACTTCCATGCCTCATATTCAGCTTAACTGATGATTTCTCTATTGATAATTCATACAGACATGCTGGGTGGATGATGAGGGATTTTTCTGAGCTGAACAAGTAATGAGGAAATATTCTGGCAAAAAGTCAAGTGCTTCATAATCCATTAGAGAAGATAGAAAAATGTTTCTGTCAGTTTCACATGCTGTGAAATACATATCATGCAGGTTTCAAGTTTATTATTTCTCATTCAGAAATTTCAAAACTGAGTTATAGAGCACACCCTTCCCATTCCCCAGTTATTGAAAATTTAGTTCTGTAAAATTATTGAAATATCACATCATGTTGTGGAGAAAAAATTGTTCCAATTAAGTAATTTTCAGTCTCATGAAGTTATATCTAGAGACATTGTTTTTATTAAATGAATTTCCATAATACACGATACTGTTAGTATCATCCAAACTATTTGAATGTTAAAAGAATGTTCTTGTTTGAAAATGACTGTATGAATGCTTTAATATAAATAAGCAAATTGTAAGCCATGCAGAGGAATGCATGTACCAGGAGAAAAGAGAAATCTTGTTGTTAGGTTTACCATCCATGTAAGAATGAGATCAAATTTTGTCATTCACCTCATTCCATATGTATAGCAGTAAGCTTCATTCTCATAGGTAATATATAAAGTCTTTTCACACTAGGTGTGACATGTTAATAAAAAGGACCAATACTTTTACAAAAGAACTGTGTTGTTATTCCTATTACATTAAAACAGTGATCCACTATAAGCAAAATATCCATACCACAAATACTCTTACAGAAGGGAGTAACTTCTCAAACTCCAAACATTACGTGTGCTCAAGTCATAGGTGACTCCTGTTGCAGCAAATAAGCCTTAGCGAGCAGATGGGGGTTTTGTGCAGTAATGGACAGATCTTCTCCCCCTCTGTCAGGTTTTGTGGTTTCTAACCTGAAGAAATGAAGTAGGTTTTGACCAGGAATCACAGCTAAAAGTACTTGTAAAAGATAAGCTTGCATAATAAATTTAATATAAACACATGTAAACCTTATTTTAATCACTGAACCAAAATGATTTTTCTTGGAAAGTATAACCACTAAAAGCTACCAATAAAGATTAAACCCTACTATGAATCCCATACATATATGTATAAAATTGGTAACCAAGCATAAAAAGAGCCGTCTGGCCCTTTTTATTTTTCACTTTGAATTTATGACACAGCCTTGTGCCATACATGCTATTACATTTTAAAATATGTCCTTTTTACAAGAGTGTAGTGTTGTTTACACAAAAACTTTTGTTACCATACCCTGTACATTATTGAAGGGATGTATAGAACACTCTTTGTGCTTCAGAAAGAAGTTATTTTGCTGGAAACAAAATACACTACTTTAAGAGTTCTACAAATACTGTAAAATTTCATTCAGTTAAAATCTGTCACAACAAATTTCTGTAAAAGGTTGGATTTTTTGATGTGCACTGAAATTTTTAGTATAAATTGAGTGATGGGTATGTGAAGAGGAATATAGCACTCTACAGTTCTTCCCATGTCTGACTAAAAATTAAAATAAAATGAAATGCGTAGATAGCATACATGGTAAATGGAGAGAATGAATCTTTGGAGATCTGCAGTGCTCCAGCTGTATTTTTAATTTTGACAGCTTTTGTTTGGTTTTTTTTTTTAACTAACGTTTGTACTATGAAGAGATGGTCCATGGAGAATAAGAATACTCTTATTCAAGGTCTCAAAACTGTAGTCCAGAAACCCATTTCATAAATGGGTTTTCCATTAACCTTTGCAAAACACACGTACCATGACTTTTAAGATCTGAGACTTCTCGCAAGCTGACTTCATGTTGCCCATGAACACATGGTTCAATGGAGATGCATTTCATCTGTGGCTATTATTTTCTGCCTTGGTAGAAGTTTGAAATGAGAATATTTCTCAACATGAGCAAGTCATTCCCTGTTCTGTCAAGAATCTTCTCTAAACACTGTAAGAACCAAGGTCATACTATTTCCTCTCCTCCTGCCTTCTTCACTGCAAGAAAAGTAGGTGTTGCATCTGTGTTATTTGCCAAAATACCAATATTTACTAACAGGTGAGTACATTGCTAGAATGGAAATTAGTACTAGCTGACTCTAAAGGTGACATTTTTTTTTTTCCTGTGCATTTCTTTGTTTGCACCTTTTTTCTAGAAGACCTTGTTAACCTCCAGTCAAGGCATTTGTCAGCTAAAGGAACAAGGAGATTGTGTGTGATTTTCTTATTTTAGAGGCAGAGAAAAGCCAGGATTTCATTAGTTTGGTGTCAGGAAGAGGAGGTGTTATTCAGATATGAGCCCAAGCCCGATGTCAAACTAGTACTTAACCTCTGCTGCTAGTCAGATGAGGTGGAGTATCCAGGCAAACAAGGTGAGTTCATGTGGCCTACGTGCTTGCTACAGAGAGAGAGCAGTGTATGTAAATATCTTAGGACAGATAACAGCAGGAAAAAGAAAGAGAATGTATGGCGGGAGTGCTAAGGCTAGGCTAGATCCAGACTGTCCAATCAAAGATATCTTTACACATAGCATGGACCTCATTTACCCTCTCTTACTGCTTCTAACCAACAAAATAAATGGTGGCAGCAAGTATGTGGCTAGAAGCAGCCACAGGCGTACTGGAACTAAACAAGCAAAATATGTCACAGGGGACAAGGAAAGAAGAGAAGTCAATGTCCAAACAACAGAAACCACAGCACCTCAGCTAGAGTTTGTAAAGCAGAATTTCAAAGTAACCAATTCTCAGGAAAGTGAAAATCTGGAGGGCTTTAAAATACGTGGTTGTAAATGTTACTTCAGGAAGAATTTAATGGAATAGCAAGACTACTGGAAATTTCCACAGAATCTTGCTAACTGAATTTAGTCTAATTTAGATAAAATGCTTTTGTTTTGGATTTTAGGATTGATTTTCTTGGTAGTACTTCCAATGGTGTTGGCCTCTTTGCCTGAAATTCTCCCAAGCTGTAGCTGTTTCATTTGAAAACAGTGACAAAGCCACATTCTCCTGTCACTTGTAGAATTATCAAGAATTGAGTCATATATGTACATTTTCACCTGTACTTGGCACTGTGAGGCTGCACCTTGACGGCTGTGTCCAGTTCTGGGCCCCTCAGTTTACGAAGGACACATCCAGAGGAGAGCAACAAGGCTGGTGAAGAATTTGGAAGACAATCCATGTGAAGAATGGCTGAGGGAGCTGGGGTTGTTTAGCCTGGAAGAAAGGAGCCTCAGGGGAGACCTTATCACTCTCTACAACTTCCTGAAAGGTGGTTGCAGCCAGGTGGGGGTCGGTCTCTTCTTCCAGGCAACCACTGACAGAGAGAGAGGACACAGTCTTAAGCTGCACCAGGGATAGTTTAGGCTAGAAATTGCCAAAAAATACTTCACTGAAAGAGTGATTGGGCACTGGAATGGACTGTCTGGTGAGGTGGTGGAGTCACTGTCCCTGGAGGGGTTTAAAAATAAACCTGGGTATGCACTTGATGCCATGGTTTATGTGGTAAGGTGGTGTTAGGTTGATTTGATGATCTCAAAGGTATTTTCCAACTTTGTTAATTCTGTGATCCTGATACTATCATTTTATTGTTACAATGTTCTGTAATTTCGAAGACCAGTGGAAGAGTCTGAAAAGAAAGAAGTGACTGTTGATGTGGGAAGATGAGTGGAAGGAGAATTAAAGGACCAGACAGTCTGACAGAAGAAATTAGTTGAGGTAGAGGAACAGCATTGGAAATATCTCTTCAGTCTTGAAGATTTGGGAAGGGGAAAGATGAGCTGTTAGAATCATTTTTAGGGAAGAGGAGGAATGAAACTGCATGCAAAGACTCAAAGTTAAGAAATACATTTGTGGGAAAGGAAAAAGTAGAAATGGTTCTAAGAAGAAAGGTTGAAGAAGGCTATAGAAGAGGAAAAATACAATAAATATTGCCAAAAAAATAAATATGTCTTAGAAGAAGAAGCAGCAAAGAAACATGGCTAGCATCACTTGTGGTGTTTTGTGTCGTTTTTTTTCTCAGCTGGGAGTTTCTGAAATACCGGCACAGACAGGTTCAGGGGCACTGCTTGCAACTGATTTTGTTCATAGGGCATAAAATGTTTAGAGCCTTCAGCAGGGAAAGAAGTGGAGATCATCCTCAGAGGAGCATCAAGTACCTTCAGAGATGACTGGAGGGCCAATCTGGAACATGCTGAGTTTGTTACAGTTTGGAAAGTTGCCTAAACCACACCTGGAAGCAAAGGCATGGAGGTCAGGATTAGCTGTAAACTCTTTATTTCTGTTCAATCTGATCTAATTTGAACTTTTACTATTTAAAAATCAATTACTTTCTATAATAAAAGCTGATTTTTCTGAGTTTGACCTTTCTAGTCTTCATTGGGAGCTCACTACAGGGTATCAACATTAAAGTTTTGGTGACTCAGGTTACACTGTCTTTTTGAAAGACACTGCATTTAAAGGAATGGAGGACAAATGTCTGTGGAAAGAGAGAGGATAGGTAGGAATAGAAAAGAAAAAAATAGAGAATATTTTTCTTTGCTGAGCTATGATCTCATCTGTATACTCTGCTTTAGATTGTGCATTGAATTTAAATAGCATGGATCCTTATACACAATGACTTTGATTAAGACCTCAGTTGGATTATTCTGGATTTGAAATATTTTAATTTATTCTTACCTGTTACTATGCTGATTTGATGGGAACATACTTTTCTTTTAGTGGGATCTATTAAATCTCAAAATCTCATTGTTTAAGAGAAAGCTGTTCACTGTACATTAGGGTTTGATCCCCTGGGCCATCGACCAGTGGTCTGCATTACTGACACAGCAGTAGATAGTTATATATCTCAGTGCCATCTCAGCTTTTTACCTCTTCTTATTCTCAGGGTTATTGTTGTAACACTTCAGATAATTCTTTATGTGGTGGTTTGCTTTTAAAAAATGATGGCTATTAGAACACAGAAACATTTATCCTAACATGTTTCCTCTGTTCACACATTTTTTCTATCCAATATAGCACAGAGTAAAATAATGTTTTTCTAACTATGGATTTAGGAGAAAAATCTTTACAAAATTTATTGAAAGTATGAGCATAAATTTCTTTGCAAACTGATGGCATTATATTTCCCAGAATGTATGTGCATTGTATGTCTTTGATGCTTGCTTTGCTAGAATCCTCCCAGCCATTTCTTCAAACCTCTTAAACGCAAGCCATTAAGGTACCATCACATGCACAGACATTTCTAAAAAAACTTCCACATAGTTACTGTTGCTAGGTAAATCACTCCCTTGACATCCATGTATTTAGATATATTTCTTACTTTCTTTGTCTTAGATCTGACACAGTGACATGAATTTGGGCGTAGGGGTAAGGAGAGATGTATTCAGCCAAAGCAACTGCTGAATTGTGGGAATAAAAGAAATGAAGTTTATGTCTTTTAGGTATTTAGAATGTGGTTTAATTATATCTGGACAGAACTCATACATTGGATAGATATCTATCAAGCCAAGGGTAAAGAGTAGCAGAAAGATATTCAAGCACAGGTCAGCTTTGACAGTGCACAATGTTGGAAAGTTAAAGTCCTTGACTAAGCCTGCCTTTAGGATTTTCACTGCTATTGTATTTCTGTCAGTACTTACATGTGTTTTATGCACCTGTGCTTCTGCACATCTGTATTTAGATCAGTTTTGAATGATGTAAATAATTTAACAAATTACTGTCCATGCCCTGAACAGGAAAGCTTCAGTTTCAAAACTGAGACATGACCATTGATTGCTGACTTTTAGGATTTGTCGGTTGAATGCATAAGCTAGGCTAAAGAACAAAAAAACCCAAAGTTTTTGGGTGGATGGTGAACAAGAGAAAGGAAAACTTTTCATAAAAAGAATACTAGACTGAGTTGAGATTTAATATTCTGCAACAGTGTTCCAGACATTGTCCTCAGAGTCTTGGAACTGAACAGGCATGCAGCAGCACAGTAGTTCTAATACTTCTAATGTGCTTCTGCAAAAGGGCAAAATCTACCAGATGTGAATGCTCAATAGACTGTCAGTGGTACTGATGATGTTTCTAATGGGTGTTACCATTCACTGGATGCAAGATGTGTTTCACAGCTTTTATAGAAATTTCTTAACCAACTCTTTTCAAAAAGTACAAGACAACCTTAGGATTTGGCTGTCAGTAACACAATTGTTATGTAAACAGTAGTGGAAAAATTATTTTCTGAAACTAACCAATAAAATAAAGGTAAAGTTTTACACCAGCTTATAATTTAAATATAATTTCATGAATGCATAATAAGGATGTTCATATGATATAGATCTTCTTTAGTCAAAGCCTTACTAGTTTTTTACCTTTAATCATTTGACTAACTTCTTTGTATTGTGTAAGCCAAGAATACTTAATATAGAAGCCAGAATACATGTTGAGATACTTGGGATGTTTAATTTGCAGAGTTGTAAATGTTACTAATAAATAATATCTTTTATGTCACTGAGTCACTGACCAATAATATCCTGCAATGGAAGAAGGCTCAGAGGAGATTGGTGAGAAGGCTCCAGAAGCTCAGGGAGTACTGCAGGGAGTGACTGGCGATGGCTGTTCCACAGAAGCTGTCTGTATCTTGACACAGTGGGCACCAGTGGAAATTTTAGATAAACAGCTGTTAACAGTTCAGTGCATCGCCTGTAGTATAAATGTTTCTCCCCCAAGTTCCTCAAATGACCCTGAATGTCTCCTGGTGTTAGCCAAACCAGGACAGTGAATACATTGCTCAGCCCAACTCAGAGGTGAAAGCTTAACAATTAACAAAGATATTTCAGAGAGAGCAATGAGCATGAGCTGGTTTTAACCCATGTTCTCCTTCCCAGCACTTGGGGACACCCAGAATCGTGATGGTGAGTGTGTTGCAGAACCTGGTGATTGGCACCTCATTGGTGTTGTGATTAAACCCTGTACTGCAATTGGGGTTTCTTTTTGGATGTGTAACTTTCACTCGTGTTATTTTTTTCAGTGTATTTTGTATAACTCTGGTAAATGAGAAATTCCATTTGACATCAGCTATCTCATGCAAATAAAAGTGATGCTAAACATTGCATCTTCCACTCAGAGAATGTCCAAAAGAACCTGGCCAGAAAGGATGAGACTCTGGCACACTAATTTCCTTATAAAGCATTTGATTTCTCTCTGTTAATGTTCCCTTTGCAAAAATTTGAATTAGTTATATCAGTAAATCATAATTAGAAGTATCATTACTAGGCACACACATATATATGTGCTAAATACCTAAAAATGTGAATTAAAATGTTAATTTTAAAGGCCTATACCTTAGTATTTTTCTTCATGATTTCTCAAGATGACTTTTCTAGGAAATGAGAACACTACTGACAGAATTATTTTTTTCTGTTTTCTCAGTGTCTACATTTTTCTTTGCAAGCTTCCCATTTACAACAAAAAAATTAAGGAAGTTTTCAGTATTCAATGTCACCTGAATCATTATTTTTCCTTCTTTAGATTTAATTTCTCTGATAGAGTAATATCTGAGTTTAGGGGATACCAATTTTTCTTCAAGCCATACTGATTAAAGACATTTTCCCCAGTCCAATCTGAACCTTTTAATTCAGAGGATTTATTTCTTGGCAAGAAAACACCAAAAAAACCCAATTTAAATTAAACTCAAGTTAAGAAAAAAGTAACTGAATAACTTGAATGCCCATTAATTTAAAATTGGTTTGAAAAGTGTTTCTGACATAAAGTTATGTGTGACATAAATATTTATTGATATTTAAAAATAACTAGAAGGGAAGAATATTTACGTTAAGCCTTCAGTATTTTCTGAAACACATAGCTTATTACAAATAAGAAAACATTCTTCTGGATAAAAATAGAAAAGCAGAAAAGTAAATTTGTAGTTATGGGACCATCTAAGTCTTGTACCCAGTCTCTGTTTTGTTCTAAATTGATTCTAACCCAATTTTATTACATATGTTTCATCTGTGTAAGAAGTGATAGAGTGAACATTGGCATCAAACTCTGCTAAAGTCCCACAAGTTCTTAATAAAACTTGCTTTTTGCCCATACATTTGAAGGTGATTCTTTAAAGCAGACCAAACCACCTCTGCATGATGGTGATTAAGGGCAATTTAAGAATAACACAATATTTCTCTTGGGTGTAGCAACCCTGTAAACTAACAAATGTTACAAGTTATGCCAACCAGGAATAAGTTGTCTTCACCTTAGGCAAAGAAGGATCTCCAAGAGAGTTCTCCAACATTTAAAAATCCTGTATTATTATTTATACAAGGATGTTGACAATCTCTACAACAGAACTTGGTTTAGAAGACAGGACCCCAGAGTATTTAATTGCCTTGCTGAACACTTTCAGGTACCCTTAATGTACAGGCTAGACAAAGAAATGTAGTGGTATTATACAATTATCCACTTAGTATTTGTGACTAATTAACTGACTTCATTAGAAGAACAAAGAATTTTTTCATATTGTAGCAAGAACAGTTCAGTTTGCACAACAAGAACTAAAAAAGGAAATAGAATGGAATAGAAAACAAAATCATTTTTGCAGAGAGGGAGAATCCTCCACCATTCAAGATTTTTAAGATGAGGTTGTACAGTGGTATCTGTAGGTACAGCTGACCCTGCTTTAGAGTAAGGAAATGAAATACAAGACCTCATTTACACATTTAGACTTACACAACAAACAACTCTCACAAACTGTAATACAGATTTTCCAACAGACCAGAAGCAAAATGAAAACCTAAAAACTGGGTTAATTTAAATGACATTTGCCAAGTGACAAAAAGTAAGAGCATTTGGCTTTCAAAAAGTAGTGTGGTATTAGACACAACACTTCATAATGCTCTTTAATTTATCTAGCACCTTTCATCTCAGATAGTTTTGCACATTATTCAATTCAGAAAAAAAGAGTTTCTTCTGAATTGGCCTGTAGCAAGGATAGCAAAATAAACTATACTCAAGTGAAACCCTGAGCATTTTTTTAGTTATTATTGTTTAAGAACCTTCCAATATGTGCTATCCTTGGAAACAAAAATATCTGCCTTACAAACACAAGATAAATTAACTCTTCTTGCATATTGATACGTGGATTCAAGGATCATATTTAACATTTTTTTTCTGCTGTAGAAGTTCTTATCGTAAGTTGTTTGCAGCAATGTTGGACATTAAAAAAAAATGGTTTTTTCCTTTAAACAATGTTATAAACAATATGTTATAAAAATAGAAAACATAAGGAAACAAAGGCACTCATAAATCCTCCAAGAATGAGCAATCATGAGACACCAGCTGTGTATCTCTGTGGAGAATTTCTACAGCAAAACTGAGTTTTCAGAAGGTTTTCACTGGGGTTTCCAAATTGCTTGCCCATTTATTTATGATTTTAGAAAAAGCTTTCCACAAACCCAGGAAGAGAATATCAACAAAAGCAAGGTTACTTCTGAGAAAGAAAATTGTTAAATTGGCAGTAAAATTTCTGCAGCTCTGAAGTGGAAGGAAAAATCAACATCCAAGTAGCATGCAAGAAATACTGGGTAGATTATGCTGTGAAAAGAAAAGCTGTTAAGTCTGACACATTTGACAATATCAGTCCTTATGATTTCCACTTGAACAGGATAATTTTTATTGCAGGTAGAAGGGAATTTCTTGAGAATTGAAAAAGAAGATGGCAGCATATAAACCATGAAAATGCTCTCCACAAAATCATTTTGGGAATAAAAAATCAAGTTTGAATTTTAAATTCATTTTAATAGAAGGAACATATTCCATAAGAAGTCTCATTCTTAGGGTGCACACTTTCACTTTAGCATCATCACTTACCTTGGACTTTAAATCCATTTCAGAAAGGTTTCCTTTGGGACATGAAATATTTACTTTCCTGTAAGATATTATGCACATGATTATTTTTGTAGTCTGCTCTTGTGAAGGATCTATCTTGCATATTTTCTTCTTCTTCTTTCAGTTTAATTCTCCCAGAAAATTTCTTAATTTTTTTTCAGCCAGTAGGATCTCAGTCTTTATTGTGTTCTGAGCAATGTGAAATTTGACTACAGAAAGGAATAACAATTCTTACTCTGTAAAACAGCTCTGTCATTAGCCATGCAGAAAAATAAAATAAAATGTTTGTGGAATGCTTTATTTTCTTAACATCCCCAAATTCCTCAAACTCTTTTTTTCCCTTCAACTACACATTTTCTTAGAAGATGCTGAATGTGTATTCAACTGCTTAGTGAAAAGACTTAATGCTTTTTTGTGGGTTTGGAGTTTTTCATGGGAAAGGTGCAATTCCAATGGCAATGGAGTATAATCACCTGTTTCTTTCACTGTTTACTTGCCTATTTTTACATTTTCAAAGAACTGTAGAGCTCAATTGATAGGTATCTTCACTTTGGATGGAAAAGTTATTATCTGTTATTCCAGCATTAGAGGATCAAAAAGAAATGGTGACTAATCAGTTAAATTTACTCCACTGAAGGTTTATGTGTCTTTCCGTGCCTAATTACAGGAATTGTGAGTTTGATTCTCTTCTAGAGACCCATTTTAGTTAAAATAGACCTAACATAGGATGAATAAAAGAACACTTGTTTATCTCAGTTGACTTTGACATCTGACTGAGCTAATTTAAAAAATCTAGCATATTTCCATATTGGTGCCCTTAACCCTCTGACTAAAATGGCAACACAAGCAGCAGATAATTTACATGTATCTGGAAATAAAGACCATAGTCATTTACTCTCTCTGGGAAAGTTTGATTTTGGATTAGCAATATGGTTTTATAATCCTGTTTCATTAAAAGGAATAAAAATAGCATTTTTTGCAGCCGTTTCTGAGGATATTTCTTCAGATTTCTCCAGCTTTATATTGGACATATTTGTGACCATGTTTCAGGCTAATTTGTTTTTCTTAGATGTCTTAGATCGTGGATTTGTTTTGGTTTTTTGGTTTTTCAAATTTTTCCCACCAAGATTACATCCATCCCTTAGTCTGCATCTATACTTATCTTTTAATAAGTCCTCTTTAAAGAATGTCATAATAAGTAAAAATTTTCCCCATTTGTGCCACAGCTAAATTTTCACAGAGTATGTGCATTTTTTCTTATAAAGTCAACTAAGTTTCTTGGAAGATTTTTTGTGCTCTTTTCGTTACTCACTAGGTTTTTTTTCATTATACTTTTGTGGTATTTTCCTGATGAAAACAATTTCAAGATCACTTAAAAAGCACTTCAAAACCTTGGTAAACTTATCCTCAGTGTCTGGGATGCTCTGAGTTAAAAATTATCAATAAGCAATCATCCCTTGAGTATTTAGTAATAGTAATCATGAGAAATGTTACCTTTCCACTAACTGTTTTGGTTTGTATCTGGTTGCCTTGCAATGTATAAAATGTATATTCCAAATGCCTCTTGGGAAAGCTGAGGCCTTCCTAAGACAGGCTATTCAAACAGTATCGGACATATCACATGACCCTCCCTACCCTGAGAAATAAAAAATAGACCTTAAAATTTATCAGATACGGCTTTTTCCCATGAAAAGTTCAAGTGGGCTAGATATTCTTCAAGGATGTTTGAAAATAGAACTGTGAACAGATTTCACTGCTGTACCAGCCCATATTCTAGTCACTACTTTAATCAAAGCTATGGAACTTTTGAGTGAACAAGGGTTGTAGGGTCAAGCCTGCAGTAGTAATAAAACATTGAAAAGAAAAGAATGAAAGTATTTAATGGCACAAACACTTCTTGAAGCTCTGCCATCTTTAGGCTCTTGAGTGAAAAATATTCTCAACCAGCTCTTGAGGTTTTGTAAATGCCCATGAACAGGGAAAGGCCAAAGACTGCCCCTGATTTGTGTACCTCCAGGGCAAATCTGACCAAAGCCAGGCTAGAGTCTCTCCTTTAGCAATGTGCTAGACTTAGAACAATTTATGTTGGGATAGGTCTTTAAGATCATCAAGTCCAACCATTTATTCAGCACTGCCAAATCTGCCACTAAACTGTGTCCCCAGGTATCACATCTACACTTCTTTTAAATTCCTTCAGGGATAGTGACTTCACCAGTTCCTTGGGTGGGTTACTCCAACGCTTGATGACCTTTAAGTCAAGAAGCTTTTCCTGATATCTAAACTAAACCTCCCCTGGCACAACTGGAAGCCTTTTTCACCTGTTACCTAGAAGAATAGGCTGACCCCCGGCCCTGGCTGTAGCCTCCTTTCAGGTATTTGTAGAGTGATAAGATCCCTCTTCAGCCTCTTTTGCTCCAGGTTAAACAACCCCAGGTCCCTCATCTGCTCCTCATCAGATCTGGGCTTCAGATCCTTTCCCAGTTTCGTTACTCTTCACTTCAGCACCTCATTGCTCTTTTAATGAGGGGACCAAAACTGAACACAGGATTCCAGGTGTGGCCTCACCACTGCTGAGTACAGAGGGACAATCACTGCTCTGGTCCTGCTGGACACACAGTCGTTGATGGAAGACAGGATGCTGCTGGCCTTCTTGGATGCCTGGGCACACTGCTGATTAATCAGCTGTCTGTCTAACCTGGGGATAGAGAAGCTGAGCCATTAATAACTGATCTTTCAAATGATCAGATAACCAAAGATGGAAACCTAGGTATGTTTTCTACATTGAAGTCTACAATTTAAGTCAAATCAGGCTAATCATGAATTAAATCCAGGCAAAATTCCTAAAATTATTTTGCCTTCCTGACTATTGGCAACTAATTTGAGTATGAAGATTGCAGTTCTGACCTGGAGAAGCATAGATGAGTTATTGTATTGTACTTGTTCAAAGACCAGAGCAATTCACAGAAACAAGCTTTGTTTGGAGAAGGAAAAAAAATAGTCTGAAGGAAAAAAAAAATAGTCTGAAGGAAAAAAATAGGCTGGGATAAAATAGGTGCTTCTGTATGCATTTTTAACATAGCTTGGGAAACAGCTTCCAGAAAACAGATACAATTTTGTCAGTTTTAATAATGTTCATGCTATTGAAGCTATGCCTTCTGAAATGTTTTATTGTGCTGCTGATCAGTTGTATTGAACACAGTAGTTTCTGTCTATCTAAATTAATCCACTTGCCTTAGCATTTAAAGCAGAACAGCTTAAGAATGCTCATAAAAGTACAGGTTTGCTATTGAGGCAGTTATTGCTGTCTCATAAATTTTCTCTTAACTTGGCTGTACTTTCTGAAATATATTCTCTTCAATGATCTTTTTACTGCACAATGTAATTTTGGTTTTAAGTTGATGCATATTTTAAAAATGGCGCTATTACATCTCATGATATTGACAAAACTTCTTATTCCCCTGCATTCTGCCATGCCTGCCATGCAAAGCCAGCAGTGGGCACAGACCACTCAGTTCAGTTTTGTTCATTCAATGAAAGACCATTAAATAGGTTCTCTGGGAAGAGCAGGTTCCCCACATCATGCACAAAGGCTGAGTTTCTTGTCAGGATTTCTAGAGACACTGGATATCTTTCCTAGCTATATCCTGATCTACATATCCAAAGCAGTTATATGAGCTATTTGTAGGGTAGACAGTTTTTCTAATTATATATTTCATTTGATTGAAGTCAGAGTCTCAGTGGTTTGATTTTTTTTATGAAATTTTGTGCTTCAAGAGCTTCATAGGATATTCCATTAACTTGTTAAATTGTTCTGGTTTCTCTGATTTCACGATCTGCTTATTTAATATTTTAGCAATGGGGAAGAAAACCATCAAAGCTAAAGTATTAAATGTAAATAAACTTTAAAAAAGAAGCCCTGAACTTCTTGTTTTGAAGAAATTCTATTTAAAATTTTAAAATTTCATAAGATGAAGTAGTCTTCCTAATCCTGAAAAAATTATAAAATCCTGAATTTGGCATTTCAGGACATTGTGTTCTCTTGTCTTTTTGTGATACTCGATAGAAAACTTGAAAAATTAGTGACACTGTTTCAAATATTCATACAGCAAAATGTTTTGCAGGTAATTTATTATATAAGTTTTCAAGTTACATCAGAGGAACTTGTACTGATGCTTTTAATAAAAGGACTGAACTACTGACTGATGAGAAACCCTTCCTTTAATGGAAACCTCAGTGGTGCTTCAATAGACAACTTTTCTTTATTTCATGTGGAACTAGCTGTGACAAAGGTCTTTCTGTAAAGGGTGATGTAATCTGACTGCAGTACTTTTTCCTTCAATCATAACTCTTTGATAATTATTTGTATCTTTCTACAATTTTCTTGCAGAGCTGTATTTCATAAAAAATAGACATTTGGTGTTATAAATTTTTAAAAACATTTTCCTACTCTCTCCTCGAAATTTTAGTATTTTGGCAAGCATGGCTTAGAGAGTTGTGACAGTTTTGAGAGGCATCTGTTGAAGAGGTGTACTACTGATTACAAAACAATTACCCCAATAACAGCAACAATGTGTAAAATCCATAGATTTAAGTAGATAACTGTTTACATTGACTTCTTTGGGCCTAATCAGTGCACGTGCTTGGAATATTTGCTAGTCTGTCACTCAAACAAATTGTTGAAGACTACGAGAATCTCTTAGTACAAAAAAAAGGTCTATATTGAGGTTAGAAATTGCTAATATGTTTCTTGTTACTTTCTCTCATTGTACAGTTAGAGATTTCTTGGTTTCCTTACTGTTAGAAGTTAGAAGTGCTAAATGTGTATTAACTTTTTGTCACAGAGACTACTACAACCTACCTGACCCAGTCATATTCCCCAGCTATTAGTTACAAAAAAAACAAATGTCAAAAAATTTAAAATTAAAAAATTAAAAAAAACAAATCTGAAACCAAAACTAACTACCATAAATCCCCAAACTCATTATTTGAAAGGCATTTTTCGCTGTTGGGTTCTTTTGATCAGCAAAATATCTGAAGCATTATGAGAGGCCTGGATGCTTTTAGTTTTACAAATATCATCATCTTTTTTAAAAGCTGAAAAATAAAACTTCACTAGGCATAGTAATAAATGAAAACTGTACAAAATAAAAATACTCTTATAAATTTTAGAAAGCAGAAAAATCCCAAGTTATAATATTATATCTCTTGGTAGATTAGTTCTATTTGTTTGAAATTATTTCGAACTTCTGGGCCTTTGCACAGGAAGCTGACATTGAAAATTATTCTTGCTACACTTTTTGCTAAGTGTAGTAAACGTTTTCTGGATAAGTCTGGTGGGCTAATTAATGAAACAGCTTTTGACTCATTTGATAGATACTTTAAAAATTATTGGTGTTATGCTGCATAACCTAAGAACCATTCTTTACTTAATCCTAATCTTTTTACATTTTATATATTTAATGGAAATATGAAGGTATTAAATCAATATGGATTTCTTTTCAGCTTACAAAGTGTCCCTATTCTAGACAATAGAGATGAAATACTTCTTTCCTTAAGGAGTTTATTATTTTACACCAATATTCTATAAAAATATGTGTGTATCTTTACCTTGAAAAAAAGACTTTTATGCAAAGACCTTTGAAATAATCCCATTGAGATCAAGAATGGTAGGAAGCCTAAAAGGAAAGGTAAAGAACTACTCAGATATACATGATTTAGGTTTACACTTAAAACCTATCATATTAGTTAACTTTTTTACTGTCCTCAAACACATAAACATATTTTTTAGCTCAGTACATCTTGTGAATCAAAATGTAAATTCATGCATAGAAATTTCTTTTCACATACACTGGACATGAACTTCAGAGTTATGTGCAGTATTTTGTTCAGAGATCTTAAGCATATTTATTTCTACGTACTCATCATATACACTTCATCTCACAGCTGTGAACTCTTATGACCTCAAACTAGCCCCTTCCTTCTTGTAAAGAAGCAAACTGATTTTCTGGGAAAGCCCTAATTCTGTCACAATCCCATAAAAAGGGATTCACACTACGGCATCATCCCAAAATTCATCAGGCAGTCATTCAGGTTTGTGCAATAATAATTGTTTGAACATGCCTTATTCCATAACAGTTGACAAAATTAGAAAATGGTCCAGAGTATGTTGCAGGGGAGAAAGCATATTTATTTTTAATGATAGTGAAAGTAAAGCCAAAACAAGCATAGCAATCAGCATTTACATTTTCTATCAACTGAAAAAAATGGAAGTGTTAAGAGTACACAAAATCTTGATTGATTTTAAATTTTTGAACATTTTGGGACAAAATATTTTGTGTCAGGCAAAAATCTGTTCATTAGACTAGGTCCATAAATAGAGATGAGCAGCAAGTTGAAAAGATAGCTACTCAAACCATCTTCTTCCATGCCTCTAAATTCCCTAGAAAATCGGGAGCGTGCTTGTATTGTACAGCATGATCTAGATCAAAGATCCTGAGGCAAACACCAAAAGGTTATCTCTAAGGTTGCAAGCAGTACAGCTTCATAAGCTTGGACCAAAATAATTTAGCTGTTTTCCTTATGGACCTGTACTCCTTTTCATATGCAACCCTGAACTATGTAAGTAAATTGGGATCTGTTTTATGGTACTGAACCGCACTGCAGAAACATGAGGTATCATCAGAAAAGTTCCTTTAGAGGTGCTATGCATTTCTATAACTGAACATATTCATAACCTGCCTTGATAACACCAAGAAGCTGTCACTTCACCTGTGCCAAGTGCTTCACCTGCTGAGCCATGCTCCCTCTTATATGCAGCCCCATGGTATTTTACTTAAGCACCCTCTGTGAAGTTATGCAACAGTAACGAAGTCACCACTTCTGGTCTAAGCAGCTAAAGCACTTCTGAAGTCTGTCTTAAGAACCATACAGTGTTGTGTGCACCAGAAAGAATGATAGACTATCTGCCCAATATTCCGTTCCTCCACCTAAGTCTGAATGTGTTCAGCTCTAACATGGGTAGACACCAAGGCAGTTCTGGTTATATTTCTAATTCTCTATAACCAACTGTTAACTCAAATCTTCATTGCAACTCAACTCAGACTTTCACATTGGTGTTATGTCATATCACAGGATTTTCTTGACAGCCAAAGTGAAATTTCCTTATAGTAAGTCTACAACTTTGTGAACTTTGTGTTGTTTGACCTAATTGAGACACAGAAGTACATGAAGTTGTTTTTATTTGAATTACCTCATTTTTTGAATTTTCTCCAATTATCAGTTTGAATCAATCCCAGTTATCTCAATTTACCACTTCAGCCTATATCTTTTTTCTTTCCTTCTCCATCCTTCTTCTGCTGCAGGCCTGGAAAAGCAGCCCACCTGTGATTTGCTATTATAGCATTGCAATTTGCAATTGTACCTAAACCTGGCTAATTTGTTGGTTGGTTTGTTTCTCCCTGATGCCAGCATTTAACACTTAACATTTGGGGCCATGAAAGAGGTGGAATTCAATCATTGCTACTTGCAGTGTTTAATGTTTGAATATTTCAACTAATCTAATAGGGAAAACACCCACTCTAATTTGTGTGCTTAATTACAGTATAAATAGAATTTTAATTGCTACAACCAGAAACATCATTCTTATTTTAACATCACAAGGTAACATCAACTAAAATCCCATGTAATGCTGGACGTACTGCCCCACCACGGTCCTAAGGCAACCCTAGCAGGATTAAATATTGGGCATTTTTCAGACTAGAAATATAATGAATTCCCTAGGCATCATTTCCCTGTATATCTTAATCACTGCATAAACACATCATCTCCCTTGATTTCCAGAGTTTTTTCTCTATCCAATTCACTTTTATGTTTCTGGGAAATTTAGGCTAGGGTAGTTATCACCTCTAACCCCAAGCTAAATAAGATCTCAGTCTGTTCAATCAGCAGGCAAAGATAATAAGATAATTTACCTTAAATTAGATTTTTTTACTTCTAGTCTTCTGTTCTGAAATTACTTCTAAATTATTGCGGCAGGGAACTAACTTAAATAATGATTTAAAAACTACTTATTGAATCAGAAAAGAAAGTTGATCATGAAAGCAGGTGGCTAGAGTTCAGCCTGAGATGTCCCCTGCTACCACATATATTTTCTTGCTTGAAGAACAAATCACGTTCTTTTATTTTGTCTATTAGGCAAGTTGCAAATCTCTTGGTACAGTATTTCAGGATTTATTTTGTTTTAGATAACTGATAACGTGACTTAAAAGAGGAGTAAGAAGTTTAATTATTTTCTCACATCCTAAATAATATTCCGTTTGCCCCAATCAAAAATATTTTTTAAAATTTCCTCTTTCCCATATGCATCATGAACTTTTTTTTTTTACTGTGAAAAATTCAGTGCATTGATTTCATTGATAAGAGGGTATACAATGCAACAGCCAATAATTTAGTACTGTTTGAGATAAAAATACGTTTTCTGTTGCAATCATATATTTTCCTTACATATTCCAATGTTAACCACATGAAATATGTTGCTTAGAGTTTCACGTTTAGTAATTTTTTTATTGACAGCTGTAATACAAAGTTACTAAGGTAACAGAAGCATGCAGAGTAATATTTTTCTATTCATTTTCTATATTATGATAAAACAAAAACTTAATTTAAGACTGAATAAGATGCTCAAAGTCCAGGTGCCTTGTTCTTCAGTTTGCTATCCACCTGTTCTTTGTCAATGTACAAGCTTTTAATGGAACATATTTATGTAATCTGGACTGGATTGTGCTGGAGAAATCTATTCATACCCATGAATATGTAAGTACCTTTATGTTTTGTCCTGCCATTATTTGATTAATTCAGGGTCTTACTTCGGGTCATTTTTCTCAACCTTTTCAACCAGGGATGTTTAAGGGTAGTTATTGCTAGGAAAGGTCTGATAAATACTCACGTAAAATATATACAGTCTTTCTGAGTCTGGGATTTTTCAGCATTGACTTCTTCTGCAGAGAAAGGTGAGCAGTCTGGGTCAGATTACTAGATACATTTAAACACAAGACTTCAAGGAAAGATGTTGTGTCACCTAAAAACAAAAAAATTCTATACCCCTCTCTTCTATCACATTCAAGATCACAGGGAAACATGATATTTTCTTTTCTTCCTTTTTAAAACCAGCTGTAAAAACTTGATTTTCTCTTGCTATTTAATGGCTATGCAAGAATTGTGATCATACAAGCACTGTACATTTTCAGGAAAGAAAAAAATTTTGTTTTATAGTCTGTCTTTTACACTTGGAAATGGTGAGTTGTCCCTTACTGACATCTGCCTTTGATTATCACTCATCCCAATGCACAGACAACCTGTTGGAATTGTGCATTAATAATACAGCATGTAAAGAGAGATGTCACCAGGGTTTCACAGATAATAAGCTTTTTTAAAAATATACCTGACTTCTAATAAAAAACTGAAAAGATATTAATGACCTTGCTCCTAACCTAGAACAAAATGAGACATTCATTTGCTGCAAATTGGTAGAGCTTCTTTGACTGTTTGGCACCAACCTGATTTACACATGAAAAGAGTCCAGCTCAGTGAGAGTAAATGTATTTCCTGCACCTTTTTAGCTGTTTGTTCTTGTTTCAACCCTAATCCTGAGTTTGGATGACATGAATAAGAAATTCAGAAATATGTGCACACATGACTTGGAGAAGATTTGTTTACCTCATCTTGCAGATTCCTCTCCCATGGGGGAATTGTAGCTCCCACTGAATTTAAACTCCCACTAAAGTCTTTGAAAACAAGGGCAGGATATCTTTCAGAATTTAGCTTGCAAGCTAATGGCAGGGTTGGTTGCTGGCAAAGGAATAATAACATAGCTAATTCTCAAGACATACATTCTGTATTAGTTCAAATACTGCTGTCTACCCACATACCAAAAATTTTTCAATAGCTTCTTGCTCACCATATATTCAAGCAGAAGTCTGAACCCTGTGTATTTTTGTGTAATGGGCAAATATCAAGTCTCTTGCTCCATGTAGGGAGGATCGGTGTGCCTGTACTATAAAGGATGCTTAATTTATTATAGCAACAATGTTACTCTTCATTTGTTGCCACAAAGAGAGCTGATTCACGTTTCTTTAAACATTTCCCTATATTTACCCAGCTCTCTACAACGCAGCTGACTAACACCAGTGAGCTCTTACTAGTAAGGGCCGTGGCCTGGCCAGCAGTTGGTGTTGCTGTGAGAATGGCCCATAGCCTCATATCAATGCCTGGGAAAGTCATTGAGAAAATTATTTTGGGAGGTATTGAAAATTACCTGAAAGGCAGAACAGTCATTGGTCGCAGCCAGCACATGAGAGGAAATTCCTACTTATCAAACCTGATTTTCTTTTACAACACAGTAACTCACCTAGTTGATCAGGGGAAGCCAGTTGATGTAATCTTTTGGTATTTCAGTAAAGCTTCCAATACTGTCTCACAACAGATCCTTCTGGACAAACTGCCCAGCATTCAGTTGGATAAACACATCATGTGATGGGTGAGCAGCTGGCTCACGGGTCGGGCACAAAGGGTTACAGAGAATGGGGTGACTGACATCAGAGTGGGAACCTGTCCCAGTAGGTTCCAACAGCCCCCTATCCTCAGCCCTGTGCTTTTCAACATCTTCGTAAATGACTTGGATGCAGGGCTGGGAGGGATATTAAGCAAGATCATGGATGATACAAAACTAGGAGGAGCTGTTGATTCCCTCGAGGGCAGAGAGGCCCTGCAGAGAGATCTAGATAAATTAGAGGTCTGGGCAGTCAGCAGCCACATGAAGCTCGCCAACAGAAGGTGTCAGATCCTGCACCTGGGATGGGGTGGCCCTGGATGTACAGACAGAGAAGCTGGAAAGCAGTGACACAGAAAGGGACATGGGGGTCCTGGTCAACAGAAAGTTGAACATGAGTCAGCAGTGCCCTGGCAGCCAGGGGCAAACAGTGTCCTGGGGGGCATCAGGCACACCAATTGTCCTGCTCTGCTCTGCGCTGGGGTGGCCTCACCTCAAATGCTGGGGACAGTTTTGAGTTCCACTGATGCCTTGGACTGGGTGCCTAAAACAGAGGCTAGACAGAGTTAGAGAACAGAGTGAGTATTTATTGAATGCTTTCAATAGATACACCTTGAGCAGTGCAAAATCCTCACATAGGCTACAACCAAAACTGACAATGGTCAGGAGTTTTTAAGACATATATAAGTTTGGTCAATTTGCATAACAGAGGTTAATTTTCCTATTACAGCTTCAGCTAATGAAGTCATTTACCCCCTGTTTGCTTCCTCTCCCCGATTCACTTTTGTTTATATTTTTAGGGCCTGAAGCTGAGGTTATCCTTGGTTCTCAGTCTTAGAAGGATTATTTTGTCTGATCAAAATGTGAAGAGCATTTTTTAACCCTCTATACGGAGATCAGAGTTATGCACTGACGCAATACAGGATATGAAAAACATAAAACTAAAACTTAAGGCATCCTCCCAATATAAGAAAGATATGAAGTTATTAGAGAGCATCCAAAAGATGGCAGCAAAGACGGTGAAGGGTCTGTAGGGGAAGCTATATGAGGAACAGCTGAGGTCACTTGGTCTGTTCAGCCTGGAGAAGGAGAGACTGGGGGGAGACCTCATTGCAGTTACAGCTTCCTCCTGAGGGGAAGAGGAGGAGCAAACACTGATCCCTTCTCTGTGGTTACTAGTGACAGGATCTGAAGGAAGAAGGTTTCGGTTGAATATTAGAAAAAGTTCTGCGCAGGCCCAGGACTTGGATGTGATGATCCTTGTGGGTCCTTTCCAACTCAGCATGTTCTGTAATTCTGTGATGACTTAGAATCTCCATGATGGTTGTGGTCTCCAGATTGAAGATTTTCTGCTTGGTGAAATTAACTTAATTCTAAATTGCAGTGTAACAGGGAAAGAGATGAAATGTGGATTAACTGACCCAGCAATGTAGTAGCTGTTTAACTGCTTTCAGTCAAAGTATTTACTAAAATGTTTGTTGGAACTAAATCAGGGTGCAGAAGGAGATTAAGTTAATTTGGATCATTCTGAGTGTTAAAGGTTGTCAATGAAATTGAAAATTAATAGTACATATTGTCATGTCAGCAATTAGAAAGATTAGAAAGTTTTTTAAATCTCTAGACTGTCTGGCAGATTGCATTTATAGGTCATAGGATATCATTTGTCATGCTTACTGCATGCCAAAACGGATTTCAGCAGGAATACTGATTTTGTGTTTTGACATTTGTTTTGGAAGAGGGAAAGGGAAGAGGTCACTTGTTTGATGTTATTTATTTGCAGCCACCCAAACAGACTGATCAAACTTGGCTCTGTTGCAGAGTATCTTTTACTGCTGTCTATCTGTGACAAGACCCAGAGCTGACCTGAGTTACAGATGGGTATGAGTAGATGAGTAGACTTTTATATTTAGACCAAAACCTGTAAAATCAATTTGTATTTCAACATGAGGGAAACCTCCTGGAGTTTTGCAAATAGACTAAACAGAATGAACTGGAACATGAGTAAGGCCAGTTCTTTTCTTTCAAGCTTGCTCTTAGTTAAGAACATCTACAATTTCTTTTAGTTTTGAGTTGTAGCAAGCTCTTTAAGGTCTTCTTCTTTAAGTCTCCAGATAATTATAGATCACCTCTATAATTTGGATTTGTTTCTAGTGTCTGCTTCCCTCAGCCATCCCTGTTGCCCTCCAGATGCAGTGCTTGATGAACACTCGATCTTGGGCTCCCTTACTCTGTACCTAGGGAAGTATATTTTATCTTTTGTGTGAACATGTTATTTGCAGTAGTAGGTAAAGTCTCCCAAGATGATCTGCACATTTCCCACACTTTCAGCTACCACTTTTCTCCTGCCTGTGGTTAAATACCTCCTGAATTTTGCTGTAATTTAGGAACCTGCATTCCCTCTATAAGAAATTATTTTTGTAGATAACCGACCCCACAGACCAAAAATTAGATTCCTACAAAAATACTTTGGCTTTCAAAATAAGACATAGCTTTGTTAAAGGCTTATTTTCTTGTAAATGTCAGTAAATATTATTAATAATTTTTAGTTTCCTATGTAAATTGCGTGTCCTGATATTAGTTTTCATATAGTTATTGAATTAAAATTTCAATTTCAATTTCAATAAAAAATAAGGACCACTTCCCCCATATGCAGAAAATGAAGTGAGGTGGTAGGGAATAATGTCAGGGTCTTGGCCATGCCCTTTTTGGCCACTGCAAAAATTAACCCTGTCCTGGCTGGAACCAGGACATACAACAGGACAATATAGCCCATAGCAGTACATAATTAGGAAAGCCTAAACACTGACCTCTGGAAGGATTTGTCTGTTGTTTTGCCCATGGCAAAAAATGACATGATCGATAAATGGGAACTATAAGGTCTAGTCCTAGACCCATATTTCCCGTGTTCCTTAGCTTTGCTTCCCTGATATGATATTCTGTGGTTTCCAGACTGAAACAGAGGAAACAAAAAGTTTATAATTTCATAAAATAGTATGTAAAACAGTGTTGTCTTGTTGGGTGATTTTTTTACATTTAAATAGCTAATCTGTATTTGTATGTACTAACTAGAACTTTTTGAAGCATGTTGCTATCTTTGCCTAGTTGTGCTTAATTAGCACTTCCAGTGAAACACTCCTTCAGAAGTAGGTTATTGTCACCAAACATAAAATAACTCACACTACTGGAGGCAGGAAGGTATTTTTATGACTGCTTTGTATTGGGTTCTATAGAACATATGGCTCTTAAATAAGGCAGGAAAAGTCACGGAAGGTGGATTAACATCTATTTGTTTTTAAAAAGAAATCAATGTACATTTGAATTAATTGATGTTTAGGCAGGCAGATGAGGAAATATTAAGTTAAAAATCAGTAGGAAGCCATTAAGGCAAAATGGTAAAAATTGATTCAGTTTTCTCTGTAATAACTCATCAAATAGGATTTTGAAGCTATCAGCTCAACACTTGCTACTGATTTTGATCAGGCGAGTTTGAGAACAGTTATTCCTTTCTTATTCTAAATCAGTTTTTGAAAGATTTCATAAGCCTGAAAAGCCATTCTTTGTCTAGCGAAACACATCAATCTTCTACATACTGTTAAGTTTTCTTATAGTCTTACCCTGCAACAAAAATGAAGGCAGCTTGCACCTGCAGTTTTGAATGTGGACACTCCATTAGATAAACTAATGGTCTCATTTACTAAGTACATTTCATTACAATAAAAATCCACTTTCAACAGACTGGGGGTTAAATTAGTCATGAGCTGGTATGAGTAACAGGGTAGGTTAAAACACAATACATTTTCTATAAGAAGCTAATTTCTAGCTCTCCAGTGGTTTTTTGTCCCTCTTTAAAGTGCAAACCTTCAGCCACAATGACACAATTCCTGGCTGTTTGCTGTCACACAGAAATTCATCTCTTTCTGTTTGTTAGTTGTATCTAATTCTGTAGACAGGGCTTAACCTTGACCTGTGAGTGAGCATCCAGTGGTTGTCAGTGTCACAGTGATTCACCCAGGCAAGAACATTCTTGCTGACACTGTGGTCCTTCTGCTTCCCCCATTTCCTTCTGTGGAAAGGAAGGAAGAAGAAAAGTCTCACCATCATATGGAGCCACTCAGAAATTCAAGTCCACTGTGGTACTTAAAAACAGTGGTACCCTCTCTGAAGTTGGGTTATGGAACTGAAATCATCCCTCAGAGTGTCCTCTGCAGTTCTGTCCTCACAAGAATATCCCTTCCTGTGGCATAAAATTATATGTACAGAACCTGCAAAACTTTATGCCATGCCAAAAGCTTTGATGTGGCTATTGTGCATGTCTTACTTGACACTTCCAATAAGGAAATTAGCATTTAGGACTGTTTTTAGTATGTCAATCAAATAAACCTGTGCTTTCAGATTACCGGGCATTGTTATTTGTAACTTGCATAGGGATTGTATCCACAGGTACCTGTCAGAATCTCATTTTCTTGGCCATTGTACAGACCTACCATAGGAGAAAACTCCTCCTAGAATGAGTGAGTACAAAATGAGAAAACACAGCATGGGTTGGCAAAAATGAGGCAGCAGCAAAAGGAAGTAAATTGCTGGGCCATTACTGAAGGCTCCACTTACTCTGCTTAGATGTTGTCAGTCTGAAGCACACTGTGTCCTTGCTGTGTTCTACTACACAGAGAAATTTGTAAGTACAAATATCATTCCTGTTCTTAATGGACAAGGTTTTGAAACCCTTTGGAAGAGGATTAAACCTTTAGTTTTAGTATAAACGTAACAGGAAAACAAGTTCACTTCTCTGGGGCAGGGAGAGTATTTTTTGTTTGCTTCTATTTGGAGTTTTTTATTATTTGAAATATTAAGAATTCTACATGAGAGGCAGATATGGTTCTTTAAAGAAAGAAGTCTAAATTTATCTATGAAATAATTGCATCCACACCACAAAGGAAACACTGCAGAGACACCAGAGGCACTACACCTATATATATTCCTCAAAAGCAATCAGCCCACTTCTAAAAACCACTTCTAAGATCTCCCTATGACCAAAATACTATTGGTTTTCCCCCCCGGGAGCCCCTTATGAGAAGCTTTTCTTCTTTCAAGTACAACTTCAACTTTATAGGTATTAAGTTTTCACTGTATTGATAACAAACAGAGGTCTTTTAACCAAGAGTTGCTTGACCAAGGTCAGTCCTGGTCACTTCTTGTGATCAGTCTCTTGTGTGAGTAGTGACCATGACTGAATATGCCTGTGATCTCAGCCCAGTTACCAGTGAAATATATCCTTTTCACATGGAGAAAACCAAACAATGGTATAATCACCTCTCCAGGTAACTGCCTTACAGAAGTAAAGTTCTGAATGAAGTTGTCAGGTGGAACTTTATCCTTCTGAGTGTTTTGGTAACTTAGACCTGTCCTGTACCCCACAAATCATTTTTTGCACACAGCCTTATTAAAGCATTTCAGTTGAAGACATAAATAAGTGCCCGCTGACAATATTTTCTGTCTATAAAAAGGCTTCTTATTAAGCAGGTTATTGCTACTGATTTAAACAGATTATTTTTTTTTCTCTATGCCTTGTAATATGGATAAAACATTGACATATGTGCTTGAACCCTGGCAAAAACTTCAACACAAGAAGATTTACTGTGTCATCCCAAAAACATCTGATGTCAACTGATGTCAAATGGTCACAGGCATTAGTCTTAAATCATTAAAAAGGCACAGTTGTAATGCAATTAGTACATCATCTTATCTTTGTAAGTATATTAAATTGTAGTCTACTGGGTAGTCTCTGTTCTTTAGGATAATTCACCTTACTCCTAAAACTAGCTGTGCCAAATTAATGATCAAACTATGCTTTCAATTCTGAGAAGTCAGAAAATAGATATTTTCTGCTTATTTTGTGTTCATGATGAATTTATTTCTATAAATAAAACAACAATTAAATCCCAGTCTCTTTCAAAATCTTTTATAAAATGTTAAGAGCACATTTGAAGATAAGTCTTCTAGGAGCCTCCTCTGGTTCCTTACCAGTGTAATCTTATGATTAAAGATCTGTTTTCAAAATCCTTTTAGGATTCAGTACACCATGTGTTTAACGATGTTTAAATTTGTTTCAGTTCTTCTGAATTAGGAGAATCACTGTTTTGACTTAAGATTAATTCAGCTCAAATATGATTAGTATAATTAATATGAAATAAACTGTAGAAAATAAACAAACAAATAGGTCTTTTTTGTTTCTAGATAATCTCTCCCAAAAGTTTTAGGAGCTTTCTCATTGCTTGTTTCGCCCAAATGTCCTAGCCCTCACATAAATTCATATTAAAAAATGCACATTGGATTGGCTGGTGTATCTTAGTTTGGACCACAAAACACAATTTCATAAACCTTTAGGACATAACAAACAATTTTAAAAGCCGAACAACAGGGAACCAATACTGGGGATCAAGACATTTTACAACAGAGTTACCTAGTTGCCTCTTGCATTCTAATTGAAAATTAAATATTTGAAGGGAGGGAAAGAAACCAGTCAGCTTAAGAGTGGTTGGAATTCTGCTATGTAATCGGCATTTTAGTTAAAAATTTTTTCATAATAGCCGAATAGAATCTATTGACTTTATGGAGACTATTGTTCTAGCTGAAACTCTGTGGTGTGACAAATCTCAAAGGAAAAAATATGGTACTCAAGTTGCATTAGTTAAAATCTATGACTTTTCTGTTTTCCAGTTCTATGAAAGGGACACAATTTTTAAGGGCTCCAATCAGTAAATCAGGATTTTTTGAAATCAATTGATTAAAAAATGATAAAAAAAATAAGACTGCCAAGTAGGCCCCACAGAGCTGCTTGCTCACTCCCCACCAACATGATGGGAGGGAGAACTGTAAGAGTAAAAGTGAGAAAACTTGTGGGATGAGATTAAGACAGTTCAATATGGAAAGCAAAAGTCACGCACACAAGCAAAACCGAACAAGGATTTCATTCACCACTTCCCATGGGCAGGCAGTTGCTCGGAATTGATCCTCTTTAAAGGTAATCTCCTTGTAGGGTTCCTTTAAAAGACAAGGATTTTTAGCTGCTTTCTTTAATAATTGCAGCTTTGTTCCTTATGGAAACACAGCATTTTTTAAAAACGAAGCAAATAAAATGAAATTTCTTTACACTTGAATGGATTTATTTCCATTTATTTTTCCTTTTCTTTGAAATCAGAGCACATAAAGACTACAGCAAAATGATAGTGCACTACTGCAACCTGATAAGCAACTTGGTTTACGTTCATTTCGGTGAAGTTCAGCCCTGTGCAGGCATTGTTGAGAGCACTGTGGAGGTATGGACTGATTGTTCAGGAGCTGCCCTTTGGAGGTTTTCCTGGAGCTGGGATGCATTCCTTCTGACTAAGCGCTAACCATGTGAGCTGTGACATTATTCAGTAGGGCTATTTGTGGCTAGATTAGTATGTGCACAGCACTTTGACAGAGCTTCTGCGAAGTTCTAGGGTCTACCAGTACAGCAGTAAAAGAGTAATCTCCTCTCTCCTGTAGCATTAATAATTTCTTCTTGATAAGAAGCTTGCTACTGCCGACACACTGATTAAAGTCCTTTGTTATGGGTTTTGCTAATGTCTACTTGGTACTTATGTATTTGTACATAACTAATCATTCAAGGTTTCCTTTTAAAGGTTTCTTAGAAATGTTGCCTATAGCTTACTAACACTTGCATAGAGACAGAAACTGTTCTAAAGCAGCAAAAAATCCTTCCTGCTGGCATACTGTAATGGAATAGTCAGAACAAAACCCAAGGAAATAAATTATTTTGCTCTGGAGCAAACTTGACATTGGTTTGTTTCTCAGTTAAAATAAAGAAAATTAGGCTTCATGAACATCTGTTGTGGTGATGGTGTTTGGAATATAATTTGTAACATATTTTTGTACTTTCATCTTTTTTGTTTCTTCAGTTTGCAAAGAGCTTATCTCTGAAATTAAAGAGGGGACACATGGAGAAGAGTTTGCACATGCCAGTTAAATTAAAAAGGCTTTGTCAGCTCCATAAAAAATGTTTGATACATGAACTAAACTGTATTTAATTAATTCATTTGGAGAGTGCCCTGAAGGGGAAGTACAATACCATTCTTAAATTAAAATACTATTAAAAGAGATTAAATCTCTATTATATGACTTGTGACTATTTATAATACATAAATATTTTCAACCTTTATTCATAGTCAAAAAAAATTTATATCCTAACTATTTTAAGCATAACTAGAACTGCTCTTTTATTTTGTTAATAGAAGACCAAGTTACACCATCTTTAATTCCACAGTTTAATTTCTTCTAAAATTATGAAACTTCCGTTTTCTATGTAAAGAAGAATGTCATCATATTAGCATGCCATTACATTCTTATATTGTCAGCCTGATACAATCCCACTCCCACAGTAATGCTGATCCTGCTTTCCTATAGAAGGCTAATTTAAAAGGTGGACCATTAGTTCTGCATTTTTACACCTTGGAAATAATATATTCTCTGATTTTTCGTCATGATTAGTAGTCTTTTTGTACCAGTGATTTAAAAATATAAAAAAGTAAACTTAGATCATATATACCTAGGTAGGTGTTTAAAAAAAAAGCTTCTGAACCTGAGTAACTGTTGAAAAAGTTTCTTCACTAAGTACCAGAACTGATATATTTTGAAATTTTTGTATACTCACAACTAATTAATAAATTTTGTTATTCATATAAGTATCCAAGCACTTTTTTTAAACCTCTTAGTCACCTGTTTTCTTTTATATTTATTTTTCCTTGATTAATTTCTGCCATGGCTGAATTACACTCCTATGTTTTGAATTATGCATTATGGAAGATGTAGAAGCAATCATTATATTGAAAATAATAAATGGCTAAATTCAAGTAAATTTCTATGAGACAGTATTCACCTTTATGAACTAATACTACTTCATTCTCCACAGAATTCTTTCTACTGAAGGTAATTACTGAAGGTAAGTTTTTCTTATTCATCATCCTTTTTTGTTTCATGGACTTATTCTTTTCCTTTCAACTCTTCTTTTTATCAACAATCAGTCAGTTATTTTATGCAATTTCTGCAAGACCATGCAGAAATATAACATCAAACAGCAATGTAAAATTCTATCAGTAAACGAAAAAAAGCCATTTAGAAGTAATCTGCAACAAAATATCTGGTTTGAGAAACAAACTTGAAAATAATCTACTTAAATTATTACATAGGTTTACTCACATAATTTAGTCCTACAGGACAGCAGAAAAATACCAGCAACCTGGGAAATCTGAGGTTGGATTCATAAGCTGGATTTTTTTGCATATCTTGAAGGTCAAAGTACTCAAATTTTTTCGGAAGGTACAAAACAATTAGAAATCCATGATAATACTTAGACTTCAGTGATGCTAAGTTCTGTAAGAACATCGTTCTTTGGATTGCAGCAAGCTGTCATGCCAGCTGACTCTCACAGTCTCATTAGCAGTGTTTTGGTTCCAATTCCCCACAACATTTATTTACTTGTTCTTTTTTCACCAAAGATATGTCTCCCCCTGTAAGAGTGTTACTCATACCTCATTTTTTCTCATCTCTAATGTAAAACAAATATGAAAAGGGTTTGCTCTTTTCTTAACTTCCCTGGAGAGCTTGTTTCACAGATTGTCTCATATTACTGAAAAATATCAGAGAAGGCTAAAGACGTTCAACACAAATGCAATTTCCGTGGTAAAATTGTGAGGTTACAATGAAGCCTGTTTGCTCACTGGAAATTTCTGTGTGCTCTTCTTGCGCTCTTTTTTCCTGCTTCCTTTACCCTTTGGTTTGTGTCACATTGTAGGTAGCTCAATGCATGCACTCAAATTTTTTCCTTCCAGAAATTGTTTAGTATCTGTGTGCCCTTGTTGCTACCCCCCCTTGATTTCAGTGACGTCATGAAACACCATCTGTTGCCGTGGCAACGATCAGCGGTGTGTGGCGTGATCTGTGATGATTACAGGTCTGCACTGCTCCACTGTTTTTCCAGTCAGTTCACAGAGACAGCTTTTGTTTTGCAGTATATTTCTAGTTGTGTTATTAACATGCTTAACCAAATTTGTGCCTATCACTGTAGAAAATGCATTTCCCAAAGGGCTTCCCATGCACCCTTTTGTGTACAGGCAGCCACACTTCTTCAACTGGCATTTATGCCTTTGAGTGGCATTACCTTACTTGTGTGGAGAAAAGCATATGGAAGGGCTAATTTCTGGTCTGCAGTAGCACTTAATTCTTCTTGCTAGACCTAGAGGCAAGCAGGCCCAGAACGGGGCGAGTTGTGAGTAGTTATTAAATGAGGAGGAGATTGCTGTACAGGGGGCTTTCCTTTGACAACAGTGTCACAGAAATCCTCCTCTTTTTTATTTCATTTCTTTTTAAGAACAAAGATTGAGATGTGATTTACAACCCCATGTTCTGAAAAAGGTGTCCTGGTGACACATCTGCCTATGGAAGAACCATGATTCAGCTATTAGGGACAGCCCCAGCTCAGCCATTCTCATATGGCATGCAGCAAAGATTTCTTTCTAAGTTTATTTAGTCAACTGCACCTGAAGGAATAGTGGATGGAAAATCTCATTCTGCTTAATTTTGGGGCCATCAATGTCTCATATTAGGAATGTCCTGGAGTGACTTTTCGATGCTGGTATCCCCAATCATCTGCTCTGTTTATGCTGGATATTAAATTCTGCACCTTTAAGACTGGTTCTGAGAGTGAAGGGGGAAAGACGAAGCGCAGAGTTTGTTAGCAAACTGCACTTGCTCCCCCACATACTTCTCCTGGACTGTGTTGTTTGTAGAATGGAGAGGAAGAGAGATCTCTCCTTTGTTTTTCGTTAGTTTTTTGCTAGCTGAGGCAGTGGAGTTCCCTAGACTGCAGTTTTTCTTTTTCTTGGACTGAAAACCCAGAAGAGCACCAGGAGCTCACGCCTGTGGCCCGCCGGGGTGTGGGACACTGCATTCCAGCATGTAGCTGTGAGTTCCTCAGGAACAGTTTATTAACATGTGCAAGCTCAGCTAGCATCTTGCTGCACTTTTGCATTGGGCTACAAAATTCTTATGCCAAATTGCTCCCAAATGCTTTCCAAGCACATTAAAAAATGCAAACATGTTCTGCTTGAGAAGAATTTACCTAAATCTCCCTCTTCAAACTTTATGATGATTTTACTGTATGTAATACCTTTAGGGAATTTAGGGGGAAAAATATTATAAATATTCTATCCATTCCTTATCATCCATAAAGTCCATAGTTGAATCTTCCATTCCATCCTCAAACCAGAAAAAATCTTCATGAAAACTGTTGGACAAAACCTGAAGCGGTGAGAAACAAGACAAGTGAGAAGAAGAGTTCTGCTACACTGTGTAGATGAGCCACAGTCCTGTGACTGGGAAACTGTCATGGCAAGGACTGTTCATGGCTTTTTGACTTTCAGAATCATGGGACTCTCAAATTATGTTTAGTTTAACAAATCATGTGGTGAGAAAGAATAGGTGCTTACAGCAGAAGAGTTGGTGTGCTCCTGGAGCAGGCTCCTATTTTTGTTGCAAGACAAATATTGCAAAAAGTGAGAGTTTGCTCACTAGAAACCAAAGTAGAGCAAACAGGGACAACGTGATTTACTTCAGAAATGCTTTTCGCATCTGAATTGTTGCTTGACCCTGAATTGAAAGCTCCCCAGGGATGTTACAGCACTTGTTGCAGGTACCCTTCTTTAAAATAAAGCCGGTTTGTTTGTTGTTCTTAATTTTTTTTTTTAAAAAAGTGTTTTACACTCATATTCTTCGGATAACACTTGAACAGTCCTGAACTGTGCTCTGTCATATATTTTTCTTCCATATTTACATTGCAGGCTACCTAAGAAACTTCAAATATTTCAGGGATTTTCTTTGTTTTCAAAAACAAAGTTTAGATATATTTGAAAAAAATGTATTTAAATAATATATTTAATGTTGTATAAACATTTTTAGCATAGTATCTTGAAATACTAACTAAAGAAAATGCTTTGCATTTTTTTCTTTGCTCTCAAGATTAAAGCCTTAGGGAAAGAAACCTTCCTTTTTTAAAAAGCAGATCAGCCAAATAGTTCCTCTATATGTTCTTTCCCCTTCGAAGAAACAAAAGAAGAGGATGTAAATATGTAATGAAATATGAAAATTAATTTGGACAAGTTGGCATTCCTGTTTTAAAAATCAGTGGCAAAAGGAAAGAATTTTTCTCTCCTTTGCAGGAATCAAAAATACTTTTTGACGAGCTGGAACATTTTTTTATATCTTTATATTTTTGAGAAAACACTTTACTTTGAGATCACTGTACATTTTAGATTCTGTAATGGAGGGGAATTATATGTCTATCAATGTATCTATCTATATCTATCTATATCATCTTTATCTATATAAAAGCAATTCCTAAATTAACCACTGGCATTCATTTTCTTCTCCTGTCTTTTGCTCCTTGACCACAAAAAGATGAACTACTACAAAAATTAGAAATTTGCAAATAATTTTCTAATATAGAAAGTACATTAATTTTTCAAGCACTGGTTTTATTCTTCTTTGGTAGGGAAGGTGGACTGGCTTGCTTATTTCCACTAATTATTTCCCTTATACTTCAGGGCATGGACAAATGTTATCTGCTCCTGGATGCAGGCAAAGACTTTCAGTCATTCACTTCCATCTTCTCTGTCTGTTGCTTTTCTAAGGCTAGAAATTAGGAAGGGAGACTGAAGAACATCTTTACATATTCTATGGTAAACTGTCCTCTTTCTTCTAATTTCTATTTCTCCTGAGTCTTGACAGCATATCAATGTGAATTATGTGCTTGCATATAGAGAGAACAACAGCTTTTGTGGATGAGTGCTAGTCATGAATTCATTTGGGATTTTGACATAAAATTGTAACTAGTTATGAATCTAAGAATGTTGATGCTCTAATACAACAATTAATTATACAATAGAATGAAATCATAGAACCATCACTGATTATTTTCCTGTCTGGCATTTGATCAAAGAAATGAGACTATACCAAAACACAGATATGGATGTAAATTAGTCTGGTTCCTTTCACGGAAGACACATTTTTGGGTTGTGCTTCTCCTTGTAATTTCCAGCACATGTCCTGTGGATGCAAAGTAGTTAGTATTAATCAATCAGTTATCAGTTAACTAGCTTTGTTAGTTAGACCTTTGTTACTTAGACCTTTGCAGGCCTCACTAGCCAAAAAACATTTGCAGCCAATTGTCTGTCAGTCAGCACAATCTATCAAAGGAGTGAGTTAGTTGTAAAAGAATGCCCTGCATGGAGCCTCAGTATCTGAAAGACTTTGATGTCTGTTGTTATTTACCATATCCTGTGCGTCTGACCCAGTTTTGAAGAAGAATGTGTTGTGTAACCTAAAGGTATTTAAGTTCTGTCACTACTCCATGCAGGCAGAGCTGGCTCTGGCTGAGCCTGGATCTGCTGTCCTGGGCTCTGTCCCTCAGGTACAGGAATAAATTGCTTTTTTGATTTGACTGCATGTCAAATTCCAGTTATTTCTGCAACAGACCATTACACTTAGGAACCAAGAGTAGTTAGTTCAAAATACTAATTGTCTTGAGCATAGGCTGATATTAAGTTAAGAGCTTCTGAGGATGGGATAACGCCTCTTTACTTTGGTCACTTATGTGAGGAGGGGGTAATTGCGCACAAAGGGTACAGAAATTTGGAAGAAAATAAAACCCCTTGCTTTCCAGATGGGCCTCAGGGATTAAAGGGACTGAGTGTGTCTGGATTAATTTCTGATTAGAATCAATTCAACACTGTAAGTCATGTTCAACAATAATTTTCACGAGCTCAGATTCACAAGTAGCACAGTTTACCAATCCAATACCATGAGCCTGGCTGAGTTCTGTAAGAACTTTCACAATCCAAATTCACTAAAAATACACTTTATTGAAACAACAGGGCAGCAGGTTCAGAACTACCAGTGGCACATTCACTAATTATCGACTGTTAATATGTGCCACTACAGAAGGTATAGTAACAGAGATTATTAGCACTGTATAAATACATATATACACAGCCTGTCTACTTATCTCAAGCAAACAGAGGTGCTTTCCCTTTTTCTCTTCTCTTTTCTTTTTTCTGGAACTCACTTTCTTTTAACACTATAATTTTTGTCCCTTCCCAAAGAAGTGAACAATTGTATGTCTTATAGGTGGGGGTTTGGAAACCGTGGTTATACATGTAGGGCATATTCTCTTTCTCTTCATTTCCATTCTTATGGGTAAGAAAGTTAACAAAGAAATGGGGATCATGAGGTCCTTGATTAGTTTTGGTCAGATTTTAGATTTGATTCAAAAAATAAAATAAAGGCTTAGTTCTGCCTCCACCTGTTTTGGTGGCAGTAAAGATTGTCTGACCCCAGAGGGTCTTTGAGCTTATCTTTTTCTCCTTAATGGACCAGATTTACAGCAAGGCTTGGTATGCACAGAAAAGGGGGACTGAGACTAATGGCTTTTGTCTCTTGCTGAAACAACATCAGGCCATGAGTCCTCTGTTTCATTGCAAACATTTTTCAGTCATTAGGTCCTGCTTGAGGCAGGTACAGGATGAGGGACCCAGTTCACGTTTTTCTCAAACAGCCTCATCAATTCTTCTCTGACTTAAACCTCAAACTTAAAGCTCTGACTGTAGCAAGTATGATCATTTGCCCCAGATAAACACGTGATGATGATCATGAACCTGTACTGGCACAAGTGTGCATAAAGGAGTAGAGAAGGCATTCATTAAGATTGTGCTCTTTTTCTTCATTCTGTTTAGTATCCTTTCAAGAAATTGATCCTGCACTGGGATAGGAGCATCTAGGAAATTTTCCATGTGTGATGTGGTGGTGATTAGCTGGAGGATCAAATTTCTGTACCTTATTATCATAATTAATAAGCAAACAATAATAAATACTTTGCAGTTTAACAGAAATCTTCTCAAATAGGATAAACAAACCAATTCATAACTATTGTTAAAATTGAGGCTGTCTCAGTAATAGCTGTGACAAGACAGTTTTGCTCTTTGTACACTGCTTAAGGGAGAGTACTGCTCTGTCTTGGTGAGAAGTATTTTATTAGGTAAACATTGCAGTGCTCCTAGTCTCTATTAAATTTAACTACAGACTTGCTGATGTCTGCTGCCTATATTATAGAATCATTAAAGCTTCTAAACATTATTAACATACCAGCTACTTGCTTTTGGGAGAGGAAGATATTATGCTGAAGTCTTAAAAGTTTTTTCTTTCCATGTCAGAGCTAGTTGAATCCACAGGAGAGAAACATTTGAAATGTATCATCTGTTCCTCTTATAATGGAGCTTTATCTCTTTCAAATGAGGAAAGTGTTTAATGCAAATGGCTCTCTTCACAGAACACGCTATTATAGGGCACACTTGGGATTTCCTCAGACACCTCTATACTATAGCTAGGTGCCTCAAGTGATATTAACTTTTTGACTAAAGTATTACAATTTTCTCCTGAAGAACAAGGATTACTGTTTCAGCATATTTTTGTATTTTGGTGGTGGGGGTTGCTATTTAATTTGTCAAGTTCATTTGTGTATCTAAAATTTTTTTGCATTGATTTTTTGGTTTGTATTTTGCATTTTCTTCATTCTAGTTTCCTTGCTCTGTCTTTCCTATAAGTCAAATAGCTGGCTGCGAGTAAACATTCCCCCTACAAAGGAGTAGTGAAATAACCTCTAATATTGGCTAAATTGACAGAGGTAAAATAAATAAAAATATTATTTATTTCTACTTTCGGATATCTTACTTTTTTTTCCCTAGGACTTCCTTAATATACTCCAGAGTTATAGACATAGTATATCCTGAAGACACATAGCAAACATATCTCATGCAAAATGGCAATTATGATGCATCATAAATAAATTTGACTACAATAGCAGGATCTTCTATCTGTCCTTGGACTTCAGAGCCCCTTTCAGCTTTCTGTTTCTCTCATTTGTCAAAGTAATTCCAGTGACTCTATGAAAAAATAGACCTATACTGCAAGTTACACCGATCCAGATAGCAAATAGTTCTAGCTCTCTCTTCTTTTTTTGAAATCTGTTCAGTAGTTTCCTCTCTGCTGTAAAAGTGTCAAGAAAAATAAGGGGTTTTTCTCTTATTTGTTATGTCATTCAGGAAGGAATGGTATGGTTTTTATCAGTAGAATGCATATGCTTGCTTAATACTTTATTTGGTTACTCCAACATCAGGTATCAAGCAGCTTTAGATCCTAATGCAAACATACATTACAGATGCATGCTAGAAAATAGACTGTTTTCCTGTAGCTAAAAAAAGAGTCAGCCAGCTTTATGAGGGTAAGGCAGAAATGTGAAGTAAATTAATTGTCTCACTGTGACTAGGATATTTTCATATCATTTAAAAAAATAAAAAAGTAATCAATTAAAATTCATATTGACTGAAAATTTCACTCTGGAATGATTTTACATGGATAATTGAAATTTGGTAACATAAAGCCTTTATTTAAGGAAAATAATTTTTTAAAAGTTGAATTAACTAGTTAAATAGCATGTTTTGAGCAAAAAGTGCATGAAATAAAATATTTCATTGTGTGATCAAATAAATTCATGAAAGCTATGAGCACTCAGATGACTTCTATGCTTGGGTCCTCATGCCTTGCTAAGAATTCATGATTTAGGTATGAGGCTCATTAGGAACACTGAGTTTTTGAAATCTATACCATGACTGAAAAATGAAGTTAAAACAAGAGAGTTTAATTTCTCCATTATCTCTTTCAGGTCCACACTCCTGTTACAATACTAAAAGTTCTCTTTAGTGAATATCGCTTTGAAACAAAAAGCAAAGTGAAACAAGACTGCTTCAGCCTCTGTATTTGGCTTAAGCTCTCCCACTAACAAATAGAAATAAAAGCAGTCTAAGAAACAAAGTAAATATGATCAAGAAAGGGTCTAATGGAAGAGCTCTCTGCTTTTGATATGTGACAATTTTCACTAGCTTGTTTTTTCAGATAGACTATAAGATTAAAAATACTTCCAAGCAAATTAAAGAGTGAGTTTGGAAGCCTAGCTACAATAATTTAGGATAGGGAGAGGAATAATAGATAATTCCACAATTAAGCAAAAGTAAACAGATAAAAACTTGGGCTGTAAAGATGTCCAGGTACTTATATTCTAACATTCTGTAAACTTGGAATCATAAAATTATATCAGTTATTTTTAAAGTCTTTTAGAAAGAAATTTAAGAATAAACATACACACATGTAAATTGAACCCTCAAAAGCTCCAAAACACAATCTAAACTTTTAATGTGTTTAAGATTTACTATGATTACTTTTTTTAATCTACAAGCTAAACATACTTTGCTGTGTTTGTTTACCTCATTATGGCCAAAAAATGATCAAGAGTGCTGGAGAAGCTCTTCTTTGAAGACAGGCTGAGAGAGTTATGGATTCTTCAATCTGGAGAAGGCTACCATGAGACCTTATTGTGGCCTTTCAATATATTTTCAAAGAGCAGGTCTATAAGAAAGGTGTAGAGAGGTTTCACTGCAGCAGGTAGTGACAGGATAAAGGCAGTGGTTTTAAACTGAAAGAGGGTAGATTTAGATAAGACTTCTGAAAGAATTTTTTTTACAATGAGAGTGATGAAACAGTAGAAGAGGTTGCAGGCATCACTTCTGGAAGTGTTTACGGTGAGATTGGGCAGGGCTTTGAGCAACCTGATTTTAGAGAAGATGACCCTAATCATGACAGGGAAGTTCTACAAGATGATCTTTAAAGATCCTTTCCAACTCAAACCATTCTACGATTCTATGATTTTATGACATTAAATATTTTCCATTGAATCTTGAGTACATGAGACAGAGAAATTCCAATAAATGCAAACTTTTTTACATTCCTTGTAAACACTGGCATTATAGATAAAAAAATATATTCCCTAAAATGCACAATGAATGATTACTCGCTGGAAGACACAGGATTTCAATTTTTTGTTCTTGGTTGAGGTTCATTAAAGGAACCTCCATTTAGCTTCCTGTACCTTCCATTTTTGCACACAGGGGCTTCTATAGAAATGTATTATTACAGTGATACTTATTTATCTAAGTAAATACAATTTTTCTGGGTTTCTGACAGAGAAAAGCAAATTAAAGAGTGAGTGGCTGGTGTCTGAATTAGCTGCATGTCACTCAGACTAGAATAAATAAACTAGAACTAGATTTTGTATTTGGTTTATATTGAAAGGATTCAGTGTGCAGGTTTTCTTCAGAAGACACTGGGAGCTGACCCCTTGTCAGCAACAGCCAATTCCAGCTGGTTCCAAGCCAGACCCACCACCAGCCAAAAATCTGAGCTCACCAGCAACTCCAGCATAGCCTCTGTGATAATGTATTTAGGAAAGGGTAAAAAATGCTACACAGCTGTTGTGACAGAGAGAGGAATAAGGAAAATAAAGCAGCCCTGCAAACATCAAGTTGAGAGAAGGAAGGAGGAGAGGAAGTGCTCCAGGCACCTGGGAAGAGATTTCCTGATAACTCCTAAAGTTGTGGAGGAGAAGGTGTTTCCCAGGAGTTCACAGAGAGACCTAATGAAGAAAATACCACACTGCTACCAGTGGAGAGACTATGCTGGAGCAGGTGGATATGCCCTGAAGGAAGCTGCAGGCCATGGAGATCCCATGCAGGAGCAAACTTCTGGCTGGAGCTGCAGTCAATGGAGCAGAGCCCACACACAGCTTTTCTGGCACAATCTGTGGCATGTGGGGGACCAGCACTGCAGCCTTTCTTGGAGGACTGTACCACATGGACAGGACTCGATTTTTAATTAGAAATAAACTAATCTTGCCCAAGTCCAACCATATGTTTTGGCCATGAGAGTAATTGTTGAACGATTTCTCTGTCCTTATCTTAAAATACAATCTTCTTCATTTATTTTCTTTCCGTTTTCTCTGAGGAGGGAGGTGAGGCAACAGCTTGGTGAGCATCTGGCAGACAGCAAAGGTTAACTGATCAAAGGTTTATATGGAAGAAGAAAAGGGAACAATTCTTTCCTACCTAAAATGTAGGTTAGATTTGCATTTTGCATTTGCTGTGTTCATGTTAGCGCTTCTTTCTGAAGATCTAGTTGTGCTGTAAATGTATAATGTTGCATCTTTGCAGTCTTTTACATTACTCTTTTCATATTTCTTTTATTATTGGTTTGTTTCATTCACAAATCCTTACTCTTTCCATTTCATTCCAGAACTTCATAAATTATTTTCATGAATCACACCTTTATAAGTTTCAATAATACAGTATGCATGGCAGAAGAAGCCCCTTCTTAATCAATGAAAAATTAATTTCTTAATCACTAGATTGGAATACTCAAAATTCTTTGGCAGATTTTGTTATGGGTTTCAGTCTTCCTCATTTTTCTTTCTGTACACTCCATTCTCATCCAGATATAATGTGCTTCATAATCATTATTATTTCCATCTTCCCTAAGGGGTTGAAACATCAGTTCTACAACTGTTCACTCCCACAAAAATCAATTCTCTGATGAAGAATTGCTGCTGTTGCCTCATACCCATCTCCTGGGTTTCATTCCACATCTGCTCCACAATCCTGGCTTGTGTGTTCGGCCTCTCCTGACTTTTTTTCCTCTTTTAATATTCTCCACACACTTCTGGAGGCACCAGAAGGACTCACCTTCTCCCAAGACTGTGCACTGCAGGGAGAGCAGGGGAAGCATCTCCTCAGAGTCGAAGCAAATTGATAGATCAGGAGAGCTGCTGGACTCATAACAATCCCATTCCTTCAGTTCATAAGAGCTGCCCTAGGCTACTAAGCTGAAGTTTATTCTGCTTGCCAAAAAGCCTAATTAGATGCCTCCACCTCGAGAGGCAGTAAATTGGGATGGAAAAGTAACCTAAAAAGTAGCCTTTCTCCTTCCCAGCAGCTATTGAAGATATATTTTAGGTTTCCACAGAAATGCAGATTGTCTTTTCAAAATTTGTTCACAATTACAGAAAGTAAATTTATATTAGACATAAGCAAAAACTGCACTGTTTTTCTAGGTGATAAATCCTTTAGAGGAAAGTTTTTAACAAAGAGACTGGTGTTTAAAGTAAATACCAATTTTTTATTAACATACAAAATCACAGCAAGTAAGCACAACTTTGGCTTTAATATTTGGTGCTGGCTGCACCACTCTTATAAATCTGTTTAAATATTCAGTCACATTACATGATGTCGTGGTTTGAGAGGAAGTGAGTTTTTTGGAATGCGGTGGTCAAACCAATAGGTGCTCCGATTTGAATATTGGCACCGATTTTGGCCACTGAGGGCATGGGTGCGCCTCTGAGAACACAGGGGTTAAAAGCTGAGAACGCCCGGGGGGAAACTCTCTTGGGTTCCAGTTCATGAAGAGAACAGACCTCCCCTGCCCGGCTCCGAGCTGCGCGGGGGAGGAGAGCCGTGCGGCCGGAGGAGGTAGGCCAGGCCTGGGACAGAGAAAGGGAGGTGAAGGCCCCTGTGAGATCGCAGGAGTGAAGGAGAACAGGGAGTTTCCGTGCCAGCAGGGCAGCCTTGGGAGTTCTGGACAGGCAGAGCCTGAGACTTTTAACCCTTTTCTTTTATGATGGAAACCTTGCAAATGCTGATTCCTCCTGGAGTTGAATGAGAAGAGAGACAGAGATGAGATAAGAGGAAATGGGCCACGAGAGAAGCTGAAAAGAATCTTAGGTGGGAGGAGGTGATGGAGTGGCCTTTGGCTGGACTTTTCTTGTATGGCCATGGACAGAACCATTTTTCCTGTAGCACAGAGATTGCATTTAGGGGGGAGGCAATGGCTTGGAGCCAAGAGAGTGCAGTGATGTGATGTGAAGGAGTGTGTGAGCAGAGACGCCAGGTGAGGAAGGTGGTGGTGGTGCCCTCCGTCTCCAGGGAAGAAGAAGAAGATGATCTCTGTTCTCGAGGCCCCTCAGCCCCAGGGAGGTGAAATTTGGGGGGGGGGGCTGGGGACAGGTGTCCCAAAAGTGAGAGACTGTGCTCTTTTTTGGAACTGGGCAAAGCACCTTTAAAAGGAAAACCCTAGAAGCAGCTCTGGTCCATGTGCAGTGGTGAGAGCACTGGGCATGGAAGGAAGATGTCACAATGGTAAAATGATCTCTGGGCAGTGCCACGTGTGACATGGAAACACGAGAGGTTTCAGCTGTGTTTCCAGGGGAAGCCTATGGTACAAGAGGGACTCCTCTCTCCTTGATGAACTGAGAACTGGTAATCTGAAGGGTGGCGATGGAATGAGAGTTGGTGATCTGAGGGGTGGATGTATTGGAAATTTGGTGGGGTGCGGGAGGAATGTTTTTGGAAGGTTTTCATCCAGAATTCTGTGTGTTTTTCTTTAATAGTTGTAAGTTAATAAAGTTTTTTCCCTTTTATTCCTAAGTTGGAGCCTGCTCTGCTCTGTCTCTAATCACATCTCACAGCAGACACCAGGGAAGAAGTATATTCATGGGGGGCACTGGCATTGCACCACACTCAAACCACGACACATGAGAAGTGATCCCTAAGGCAGACAAGGAAATGTTGTCTGTTAAACTACTGGACTGTCAGCTGTTTTTCTCAATGTTTTTCACTCTTGACTAGTGCCACCACAATTGAAAAGATTGTAGAAGAGTAGAGGTATTGGTCAGTTCTGCTACAGCCATTTCTAATCCTGCTTACCTCCTGCCTTTTGCTATCAGAAGTTAGATGTTGCAAATGCATTATCTTAAGGTCAGATCTTGGGGAAATGTATTTTAAATTTAATAGCAGTCATGAGGTTGATATACTGAAAAGGGACTTTGGGATGCTTGGAAGCAATAATAAAGGGCAAGTAAATTCTGAAAGCTAACTATTAAAATATGTTCATGAGGAAAAGAAATTTAGTTGGAGGAGCCATTTTTAATAAAAATATTGCTTGCAGGAAAGAAAATTGTATGAATTAATGGAAGTTCAGTATGAACCTAACACTTAAACTGAAAGGATGAAAGAGATAAGAACCGGTAGTTTGTCATATTAGAAGAGACAGTTTACGTGGCTGCTATGGAAGCATATCCACATCGTGCTAATCATTGGCTGTTTATCAGAAAAAAGGCTTGCACTTGCTTCTTATAAAGAGGTGTTATGCTATCTCTAAGGATTTCAAAGTTATTGTAAGAAAAACTGAATTCCCAGAACTTGAAGTATTAAAACTAGCAAAGCTGATTGAGGATTTATGGAAAAAAGCACAAAAATAATAAAATTAATTTAAAAATTAATAAATATTCCAACCACAGGCACTGACTTATCTTTTGAGATTAAATATGAGTTATTTCTCTCTCAATGCCTTTCTTGATTTTTGCATTTCTATCTCATGATTTTAAGTGCTAGAAATGGGGTATAAATTGAAGAGTTGTATGATGGCCTAGGACCTTAGATGAATGTTCTCAAGTATTTTTTAATGTCTCTTGCTAAAACTGTTGGGGTCACATCAACTCTGCATGTTACCTTCCTACGTGGAAGGCTGATTATCACCAGAAGATACACCTGATTTATATGAAATCAAATCATCCTAGACCATAGTTTTTCCTCATGTTCGTGGAAATTCATGCTGGGATTAGAGCACTTCTAAGGCTGTTCAAATACTCCATGTTTACTTAGCATATCAGTTTGTGACAAATGGCTTGATATTAACCAGAAAATCCTCTTTAAATCAAATGAAATAACATAAAATACAAGTGTAGGTATTAATTTACAACCTCCACAATAATAATGAAATTTAGAAATCTACATTAAGAAAAAGATGAGGTAGTTAAGAAAAAAACCCCAAACAACCATGAAAACCCTTGCTATTCACTTTAAGACAAAATTATGCTTATGGTGTCTGTGTTTTGAGTCACAAAGTTTTTCACAAATGTCTGGCACTGCAGGTTGTGCTCCTCAGATAATAGCATTCATTGCTGAAGCATGCTGATTTTACAAACTGTTCTTGGTTTCTTTTAAAGGTCACCCAGAGGATCTACTCAAGTTTTGTTTTTCACCATCAAAACGTATTCCAACCACCAGCAAAACCCTTCATTGGTTTCTTCTGCTGACAGAGACTAGAGTTTCATATGACCTTTCAGCAACACACTGTCCAATTCCTGTAATAGAGCTCCTTGTGGCAGCATGTCTGATTTTTCCTTCATCTTGGTGGTTGAGGCTGTATGTGAACTTTACTTCTACACCATTGTTGCTTGCAAAAATGGAGAGTTGATTAAGTGATCCAGGAGTTTCATTCCATTCCTAAAATTAAATTACTATAGCTGAGGTTTGTAGGTGATAATCTTCCTAGGACAGATGGACAGCAGCTGTCATTCACACTCGGAGTTTGTTTACATCTGGAGCATAAGGCATCATTCTAGTGGATGGGTAATATTTACCTGGGCATTATAGACTGAAGGTATATTTTGTGGACAGTACTCGACTTGAAAGAACACATTTGGAAACAGTGTTTGAGAAGTTTGATGAGTAGGAAGCAAATATAAACAAAAGAGGAGAGGAAAACACTCAGATTGCTTTATTTTGGACCTTGAATTTATTCTGGAAAAATGGGAGAGGGATGTGCAAAAAATTGTTTTATTTTGCATATCCCATCTTGCAGTTATTGAGTGTCATATATTCACAGTTATTACAATAATTCAAAGAGATTTTATGAAAGTCTTTGAAGAAGAGCATTAAAAATGGAAGAAAACTGCAGTATGACCTATCACTACAATATTGCAATATAATATTGCAGTGATAAATATTAACTCATTGCCACAGAATTATTAAGTGTTTCGATTTATTTCAGCTCAAGGGTTTTGCAAATATTTAAACATTTACATCCATACACATTGGTTTGAAGAACAAATTATGACTATGTCATCTAAGTACTCCTTTATGTTAAATTTATAGTTTCACAACATCTGCAATAAAGCTGGGAAGAAAATGAGACTGAGAAAGGGGAACCATATGTGGGGAAGGGTGTGGTAGTGGAAAATGGGTGGTTGCTGATGAGAGGGATAAGGCTGGATAAGGAGACAGGAAAGGATAGCTTACATTTGCTGTATAGGTAGAGAAGATACAAGAATCTGGCCTCGGTTCTGCTTAGTAATGAGTCCACATGTGAAAATGTAAGTTTATTTAAGAAACAACATGATGTATATGCAAAAAAGTTTCAGCTGAGCTGAACAGACTATTCTGTTTCTTGATTTTTCAGTTCTACCCTTTGCTACCTCAGGCACACCCAAAAATCTGAGAAAAGGAATGTGAGGTATTTCTTTCTAGCCTGGTGGCAGTGCCAATAACATGCTGAGAAAGTCAAAGAGGCAAATGAAAACAGGAAGCACAGTATCAGTTGAGTAGTTAACTTACCTCACTACAAATTGGAGGAGAGTGAGGCTGAAGCATGATGATAAGGCTGAAGTTGTAGACACACATCACAACTTCTTCATTAAGTTAACAAAAAGAGAAATACAGCAGAGCTGTACAGTTTTTTCAAAGGGGATCTACAGGAAAAACAGAAAACTAGCAGGAGCAGACAAAAAAATTGTTCAGAGCCAGCACAGGAATCATATTGGAGGCACAGAGCAAAAGCATGACCCATACCAGTAAAGAGTTGAGAAGTGATACAGAGAAATAGGTAAAGAGCAATGTAGAAAAAGCTAAGAAATTAAGAAGGCATTTAAAAGGAATATAGGTTTTTTGTACACAACAGAAAGCAGAAGCTTTCCAGAGAATCTGAAGAGGTAATGGAATAACTAAAATATAGAAAGAATACCCTAAGTAAACCATGGTTATAACATCAAATTTTTTTTCCCATCTCTGTTAACTATGGAGGAGTTTGAAGTGTTGAAACAGGGACCCCTTCTTTACAGAGTGCATGTCAGAGGTTTTGTTTAAAATTGAAGTATTGGCAGAAAAGGTGAATGGATCAAGGAGATGATGTGAGCAATAAGAAATCACCAGGAGCAGGTGGCCTCTGCCCCAGAGCAGTAAAGGAATTCAAGTGTGAAATAGCCAAACTACAAGACGTGTGTAAAAACTGAGTCCTTGTTAAAGGACAGGAAAGTGGTTCAAACAATGCCAGTGTTTGAAAAAGGACACCAGTGGAACCACAGATGGATAAAAACTGGAATTAAGGAGCATATGGATGACTATGGGAAGTCACAAAACTAATAGAGTTCTTTGAAGATATTAACAGGCATTTAGATAAAGGACGTCTGACTACCATTCCTGTGAATTTGCAAGGTTTTTTCATTTATGTATCTCACCAAAGGTTTTCCAGAAACTAAACAGAAGTACTCTTAACGGTAAAGGCTAGTAAAAACTTAGGAAATGGGACAGGACAGTAATAAATGAATAATCACATATGTAGTGAAAGACAATTCAGTGCAGAAAGTCCATGGGTATCTATGATGTGTTCCTTGGAGCTCATCATACTCACATGCATTCTGGAAAAGGGAAATGACAAAGTTGCTGATTCTGTTAAACTATTCAGGATTTTAAAGATGATTTCCAGCTGTAAAATCTTCAAAAAGAAATTACCGAGAGCTGAAGTGAGATGAAAACCAGTGTAGAAAACTGCAAGAAAGAATCCCTGCCTGAACTACCTTCCTTGAAATATCCAAATTCTATCCTGCAGCAGGAATAAAGCAGCATGGATTAGAATATCGTCTCCCTGAAAATCCATCTTCCATATTCTCAAATTCTGAACCCCATACCTGTGCTGTAGCTGTCATAAAATGACAGTAAAATGAATTTACTCGAGGATCAGAGTGCTGGAGCACTTGTATGATGAATAAAGGCTAGATGTTGTGGTTGCTTAGCCTGGAGTAGAGAAAGCTCTTAAGAGACCTAATAGGACCTTTCAATACCTAATGGGGACCTAAAGAAATAACTGTTTACAAGTCATGTAGTGATGGGACAAGTAGGAATGGCTTTAAACTGAAAGACAGTAGGTTTAGATTAAATATTAGGAAGAAATTCTTTACTGTGAGTGTGGAGAGGCACTGGAGCAGATTGCCCAGAGAAACTTTGGCTGCCTTATTCCAAGAAGTATTCAAGGCCAGTCTGAGCTGGGCATTTGATGTGTCCCTGTCCACGGCTCTAGGAGTAAAACTAAATGATCTTCAAGGTGCCATCAAGGCCAAACCATTCTGTGAATCTATGATTCTCTGACCTGATCCCTATTCATGTGGTAGAAAACACATAAAACTTAAAGGAGGAACAAGCAGCTAAACTAAAGCTTGCCTATGAAAGCATGAGGATGATTTGATCTTTTCCTCTCATTCTTCACTCATATCAGTTGCAAATGTGACTCACTTAATGGTGACTGTGTTAGTATCTAACCATTATCAGAATAATATTATGATGGCAAAAATTCAAATCTCTGAGAGCTTTTTCCTGGTTCTTTGTTCTTTAAAGAGAATGCACTGGCAAATTATTTGAATTTATTGATTGGAACTAAAAGTCTGTGAAAAGACAAAATGCCATGGGAGAGGCAGACATGGGAATGACCATCACGTATAGTTTTACAGTGAAAAAGTTGTAGATTGACCTTACTGGTTTTGAGACAAATCACATTCTGGATAATTTTCTGTATCTATTTTCAAAGCAACATGAAAACTGATGGTGTAAGATATTTATACCAAATGGACTGCTCAGGTGAAAAAAAAAAAACACCTTGAGAATTTCATTGTAGTTGTCACTCATTTATTAAAAAACCTTACAGTGTGACATATTCACTTGTTTTCTGTCACGATCTTTTGCCTGATTAAATTTAAAATGAGACAGTCCCTTAGATCCAAGTGTATAGGTAGAGGGAGTTGAAAGTCCTTGCTCAGAATCTCTTTCGTCTATGTTTTCATTCTGTGCTATTCTTAAGCTCCATGAGCTCCACATTTTAGTGTCTGTTCTAAAATTGGAAGAGTTTTTGTTGGCTGTTGGCAGAAGATAACATGAATAAGAATATCAGTCAAAGCAGACTATAACGTGTGCGTGCATGAATATAGGTAGGTGTGAATAAAAAAAGTATTTAATACATGCCAAGCATATCTGAGTTTCCACTCCTGACTGCATTTTATGGGAATTATTAGATCATTTAGTTTTGGAAAGTTCAGTGGCTGATTTAAAACAGTTTTCAAGAGAACGGAGTAAGTATGCATAAACCTTATTTCTTAAACAACAATTTCAGACAAGTTTTGTGATGGACTGCTTGGGTCAATATGCAGTTAAGGCCTTTTGTTGGGCTATGGAGAGGGTGGTGAAACTGCCAGTCATGTTAGGTTGCCCAAATTTCATTACTCGTTTAGAAGCAGTTTGATGGAAACTGAAGGTACAAATAAATCTCTTAACACTCTTACTTCCCATGGTATTAGAACAAGCTCAAACTCAGTTGGATTATGAAGATCTATTAATTGTGGAAAAATATCCTGAATAATCTGAGCTTTTTTATTTCTCCAACTTCTTATTTATACAGCTCATTAGTTGTAAGACTCAAAAGACCTGCTACTTCAATGGGTACATCTGCATTGCTGCAATGTGTGAAGGTTCATAATGGTCTGTGCAAATTATGACTGTAATCAAACCAGGAGATAAGTGCCATATACAGTAAGCACACGTGCACAGAGTGATTCTGTCACACATTGTGGTTTAGTCCTCTGGCAACAGGAACTTGAGTTGAGAATTAGTTTTAAGGATGAAATTAAAATTTGTCCTTTCATTCTAACTATGGCATAGCTGTGTCAGTGTTGTGCTTATCTTCACTATGGCGCACTAAAGTAATTAACTTCTTCAGGTAGTAACTTCCCAGTTATTCATATGCATAAATTAGGCAATGGAGTAATTTGCACAGTGGACTAAAATCAGACCAAGAGATTGAACCCCTAGCAACCTCCATAATTATTTACTTGAGCAGTTGCTTTGATCGCTCTGACTGTTCTGGAGATCCATCTCATGCAGCCCCTGCTGTACCTAAACCAATATTCATATTTCAATGAGTAAATTAATATCCTAGGTGGAGATTCTGGCCATCCCAGAGACACACATCCCACCTAGAAATTCACAGTTTCTGATGTGGCTATTTGCACCATACATAGGTCAGAGACTTCTAAAGAGTCAGAAAAAAAATTCCTCTGTAAGTGCAAATAAATGTTCTTTGTGCAACAAGTAGTTAGGAGATGTTTTGTACATTGTTTAAGTAAACAATTAGCAATAAATAATGCATGTTGAGAAGTCTCACAGAATTGTGGGTCAGAGTGGATAGGAGTTAAGCATTTCAAGGAATTTCACTGATCCAGCTAAAGCACCATGAATTTTCTCACACTGTTCCCACAATATGTTTACTATCTGATTTTTTTCTAGACAGAAAACAATTGCAATAAAACAATGTAAATTGTTGTTCCTTTCTTAAACAAAAAAGTTTTTACTTCTTTAATGGTAATTACTTACAGTATGTATTATATAGTACATTTTAAACAGTAGTACCACAGCTTCCACAATAACCGAATCTAGGTACCAGAAATTTAAAAAGGAAATTCAGTAACAAATTTAAATAAAAATATCAATAGTATTATATTTTAATTGTTTCCACATTTTAAAATACCAGTAATACATTTCACTAGAGAGGTAACACAGGCTTTCTTTTGCAGTTCAAGAAAATGAAACCTCTTTCGAAGACATTAACCTGAAAGTGTATAATAGATGAGCATTGTACAAGTAAATATGCAAGACAAAAGAAGCGGCACACTAACCCATATCACTCCTACCGATAATTGGTCTAGAAATAATTCTGAACAGAACAAATATAGCTTTTCCTTGATTGATTTTTGGTATTTCTGATTAACTCTGAATTGGCTTTTCTTTTGTGCCAGTCTAGCGCCATGAAACAGAAGTGTAACCAGGCAATGTGACATATTAATCAGAATTGAAACACTGTTCATTGAAAAGCAAGAATCAAGTTCAGCAGATAAGGCAAGATATTGTTATGATTATTAAACTAGTGCAAACAAAAACTTATCTTGCTGGGAAAGAAGATAAAGATTTCACTTTTAGAGAAGAGCTGAAGGTAATAGCATAAGGATGCTTTCTGCTGTTACTTATCCTTTCAAATCCAATTAATGAAGCCATTCGGAGTCAAGTCAAAGCAAGCAAGGAGGTGAGTCTTCATGCAACATTTAGCAACCTTTCCAAAGGTTGCTGTGAAAATAAGAAGATTACATTAGTTCTAAAGAGTCATTTGCAGGAAGAAAAATCCTATCAGGGCACTGAGATCATGACACTTGAAGGGCTGGAAGGTATTAAGACAAAACATCTTGTACTCTTGCCCAGTTTTTATTCTTTCTGAATCATTAGCACATACCTTTTCTGCTTGTTAGTTTTCTTTTGCATATTGTAAATACCTAAATCTCTAATACGCACTTAAAGCCCTCCTGGAAAATGAGGTTACAAAAAGATATTGGAAGGGTGGGGGCAGGAAGGGTTCAAGACCACAAATTTGGTGGGAGTGGGAAACATAATGAACTGAAAGTCAAAGGCTCAGAAGTGGAGAAATGAGGAACCCAGAAGTTCGCCAGTAAAACAGGGACACCCCCAGCAGTATCTCTACTGCCTGGAAACAGTCTGAGGAGATGGCTGATGGACATAGCTGGAAGGAAGATTCTGAGGTGGAGGAATCCTTGATCTGACCCATTCCTGCATTACTTGCTGAAGTGTTTTATGAGTTTATATTGTTGAACACTGTCTGTTTTCCGTGTACAACTCAAAACAGTTCCCAGTGGGAGAGCACTTACATTGGCAAAAGTGTGTGTGTTGACACATTCAGCAGTGGGCCTGCAGGCTGAATGAGCTGTGGTGAGAAAGGTGATTTTAGTTGTCTGCACCAAAAAAGGATTTCTGTCTTAGAAAAGAGAATAAGGAGCAGTACTCTAAAGCTAAGGCAGATGTGTAAATGCATTCCCTGGTTATGCAGATACCTGTTACAAGTGGTTGACATGCCTAGCCACATATCTTCAGGCCTTTTTTGATTGATTGGGTTTTTTGCAGACCAGAAAGTAAAATTTGTTCAGTGACTCGGAGAGGTCAGTTCATTTTAATGTACTTCTCTGGAAAATGTGTAAAATAGCCAAGATAATAAAAAAGATGTACCTGGGTACTCCACTGGTATTAATAAACCTCACTTTAATTTACAACATTGATATTCTTGATCCTAGACTATCATTAGGTCAGCACAAACTGCCCTTTTTTAAGAAGACACTTCTTTAATATTATAACATTCAGACAGTAAAAATGCTCTTATGGATTTTCTTACTTGCTGAACAGACATGCAATAATGAAGTTTTTCATGAATGAGATGTATTCTATTTAACATTACTTCTCCGGGTGTGTTGTTTTCCTTTTTTTTTCTTTCTTGATTCATACCAGAAAGCTTAAGAATTGCAATAGACTATAATAATAACACACTTCGGATTGAAAGCATTGAAAGCTTAGTTGCTTTACTAGTGGAGTAGGAAGGTTTTGTTGTACAAGATCCTCAAACTTAATTTATTTTAAGTACTCATTTTATTCATTTTCTTAATTTCTGTTTATTGTATTGTCAGCCACAAAAACCCCAAACTTACTCACAGTAACACAGGAACATGCTGCTGCTTATATGGAGGTGTAAATGCTAGGATATCATATCTAGCTCAGAATCAGGTTTCAAACACTATTCTTCTGTGATTCAAGTGAAATAGGACATCCAGTTAGTTAAAAGCGAGTAATTAAACTTGTCGTTGTTGTTGTTGTTATTGATCTTCACATTACTTTTACATTGGGATCAAATGAACATGGGATTGTAGAATTGAAAGATTTTCTAAAGAACTGCACTGAAGCATATTACTGTGTAATAATAAGGTGTGCAGAATAAAGCCTCAACTAACATGTTGCTCAAAAAATCAGAGTTAATAGCCATACGAAAATTTTTGTCTGGAAATTTTCAAACAAAGATAATGGAAAAATTATATTTAAGCAATCTTGTAAAACTCTGCTGTTGGTCCAGTTTTTTATGCACATCTAGCAAGAATCATTTGCTTTGGTGGGGTTATTTTGTTTTGCTGAGGTTTTTGGCAGATTTAACGCTTGCTTATAGACTATTGGAAATTTTCTGAAAAGTGTTCATGAAAATGGAATAGACAACACTTTGTCACTGACTCTCTGAAACCTGGTTTTCATTCAGCAATACCTTTGTCTTGTCCTTTTTCCCCATTGTAGGGCTACACTACACTGTATTTTCCGATGTATAAGACTTGCTCGTGTATCTCCAAGTATCATCTGACAGTCTGACAGAAAAAGTTATTATAAGGATATTTTTAGTCTCAAAATCTAGTTAATAATAGTTAGCATTTGGAGTAGGCAATTCAGAAATTATATAATTCACAATATTTTTAAAAGTAACAACAATACTTAAAAATGCAATACTTCATTCTATTCTATTTTTATTAATCTCCATCTTGAAGGGAATTTCAGATAAGGTAAAATCAGCCCACTTGAACAAGCTCATAAGCAAGGTTGACAGTAGCAATTACAGATGAGAGACCTGGGTTCTTGAGTCTGTTCTGTTGGAACCACAGAGCATTCGGCTTGGTTTCAAGCACCAGATTTATATTTGCTGTCAAGCAGCACAATGCAGAGAGAGTTGCTGGAAGAATTTAAAATAGAATTCAAAAGTAAAATTAACTGACCCTTCATGTCCTAAATCTAAAAACAATACGTATTTGAACTTTGCATCTCAATCAGTGTGGATTTTTACTTCTTACTATGTACAGGAGGAATGAACATCCCTCTGTTGCAGATTTTAATCCAGCTTTCATGGTGCTAGAGATTTTGCATCAGTCACTGTGCATGTAATTGTCCCAAAAAAACCATACATAAATACAAATTTGGATATTACCTTTTGATTTCCATTTTCTCTTTTTTTTTTCCATTTTCTGCATCCCTCCTATTATTCACAATAAATTGCTGACAGATTTCAGTTTAAATATATGTTGCACTACACTCCTTGGTCATTGCTTCCCTCTTGTTGTTTATTCCAGTTACTATCTCCCATAAAAAGCATGTTTCCTTTTCTTTCTCCTTGTGACTAGTTCTCTTGGTTTATTCATTTTAACCGTAATGCAAAGCTTTCTGCAGCCTATTATCTTTTAATTATTGCATAAATCAAGAACAAAAAACAGCTGTTCAGGGTCTCTTAGAAATTTTTGTATTTCTGTCCACTGTTTTATATCATTACACTTCATATTGAACTGTTAACAAGATTTGTGTTTCTTCATAATGTAAGGATACATTGATCCAATGACACAAATGACACTAAAAATGGTGAGATGATACTCCCTAAGATTTCAATAAAACCTGAGTAGTCTGGTGCATTTCTTTGATTCAGTAGTGTTTCCTGCAGTGTGTTGAAGGAGAAATTGTTTGCCCACAAATTAATTTATAAAACTGTACATTTACCTACCTTGAGTTGAATTTCTTCCTTCTGTCCTGATTCTTTCAAATTAGCTATACTTAAATTTGTAAGGATTATCATTTCCATAAGAAGCTTTTTAATCACAATATCATAATAAAATTATCAAAAATCTGAATATTTCAGAAGGAGACATTAACCATTAAAAGTAGTCTTTCTTTTGTTAATGACTGATGTGGCAGTTGCTTTCCTCTCTCAATTTGTCTTCAGTCCAGGTATTCTTTGTTTCCTCTGTCACCAATATTGTTGTATAGCCCAATATATTTCTTTGGCATTTTAATAAAACCATAATCCTTGTCCTATTTAATATTATTAGTTTCTAGGAATTTCTTCTGCAAGTTATGTTTTTCTATCATCATGTAATTTCAGTTTGTGTCTTTTTTGTCCATTTTATTAGGATGAGTCATTTCAGAATTGTTTCTCTTCCACATTAGTGAAATTTCCCTGGATTTTAATGGATATGTAGGTACTTTAAAATTTTAATATAGTTCAATAAGTATTTTAATATTTTTAATAGATTTAAAATATATATTTATAGTGTATTTCTTTATGTACTTTCAAAGGAGATACCTTCTTTTCTTATGGTTTCTTATAATCAAATTGATCAACTGAAACCTCTTTTGGTTTTTCAATATATTCTTATCAACCTAAAGTAATTTGCAGTATATTTCTGAAAACTGTACTTTCCACAGAGGCCATGTATCCAACATAATGTTTTGGAACAGACTGAATTGGCTCCATAAAAATTCATTCTATGCTTTCTAAACGTTGTTGTTTAAACCACATTTGAATTTCACATATGGAGGATCATCGTGTTAGATCTACTGGGAAAAATAAAACTGTTAAACTGGAAAGTCTGGTTTTATGACGAAAAGATGGAATCTGATATATAATGAGGGAAAGATGTCTGCAAAAAATGTGCTTTGTTTACTGAGTCAATATAGCAACAGGGTGAGAATGAGCTTATTTCAATGTCATTTTAATTTAATTGTTCTTTTCAGTGGAATCAAATTCCTGAAATAATGTGATGCATCTGTGAAGAAGGCAAATCCAATTCTAAGATGCTCCAGGGCAAACATTTCCAAGAGAAGTTAGGAAGATTTTGTGCCATTGTACAAGGTCCCATACCAAACTCATCTGGAAAACTGTTCTAGTCAGCCATACTCAATAAAAGAAACTGAAATGAGGAGAGCTACATATTAGAGCACAAGGAACATCAGGACAATGGGGAGTTCATACTTGGAGAAGATTCTGGTAGAACAGCTTGTTTGTATGAGCAAAACGAAGCTTTAAAAGCGATATGATTACTGTCTTGGAATATGTTATAAGGGAAGCTCTTAGGAAAGAAGCTGTTAAAGCTAAACATCAATCTTGGCAAAAACACAAATGGGAGTAAACTGGCTATAATTAAACTGAGCAGAGATATTGCAAAATAACAAAGCTCTGAAAAAACTCCCAGATCCGAAAAAATCAGGGTCAAATATCAGGGTCAAAATTTTTGCCAAATAGGCTCCCAGATTCACCTCACTATCACACAAAAAACTAAAATGTCAGAATAATGCTCAGTTTCATTGTTAGGTTTTGGGTGATTCTTTTTGAGCTGCTCTGATTTTTAATGGTTCTTTTTTATTTACAACTCATATATTTTGTGCTGCTTTGATTCTGAAGAAATTAAAGAATACTTTTTACTTGCTTTAAATGGTCAATATTTTTTTAAATTTCATTCCACTTGTACTTTATAATATATGCTAGATTGACACCCCTTTTTCCTGAAGGTTTCTGTTCCCTTCCACCCACATGCTGAACTAAAGGAAAGAACATAAAGTTTCAGAAAAGTTGTGGGACCTTCTCAATGGACACACCATTTTTGAAAAACCAAGCTATGGTAGATTTTAATCTCAAATCCATTACATAGGGAAATCCAGAAGATGTATAAGCAAATAGCAAACAAAGGGCAGGATTATTAAAAATGAATACATTTCTGATAGTGATAAGTAAACAGTATTTTACACTGAAATCATTACATTTTGTAGTGAGTGGCTGATATTTTAATTCTACATGCTAAAGGACAAACCATGTGCAGCTTGATAGGTACTTGCGCTGCAAATAATTTTCAATTGCCTAATCAAATTGTCATCAAAATGACATGTAAATGACTAGCAAGGATCCACATGTTTAGCAAATAACATTAAGATTTTTGTTTTTTATTAATTTCCAGTGATCTTTATTCATCAGCTAATCAAAGCCACTTTTAGAAAAGAAACACAGGTAAATTCACTCAGGTTTGGAGTGAATATAATAATCCACACTACGATTATCTTCCAAATGGTTTAGAGACTTGGATTAACAAATACACTGAATGTAGGTTGTTAAATTGAGTATCCTAGATCTTTCACATACAGGTCACCAGAACAGGAGGTCAACCTCAAGGTGTCTTTCTTGCTGTTCAGTATGCTGAAAGACACCCAGGAAACAGAGATTCAAGACACCAAACATCCTGTTGATGTACATATCAGATATGAAGACAAAATCTGTCAGATATATTTTCTGCTCTTCCATAGAGCTCAGTGCCTGAACTCAGTCAAATGTCATAAGAACGTTTCATCTCTCAAGATCTTGCTTGTGTAAAAGAGGTGAGGCAAGTTCTGAAACTTCAACAGAGGGAATACAGAAAACTGACTGAAATACAATGCCGTAAACATCTTCTGAAAAGTGCAAAGGCACAGGATAGGTAAGACCCCTTTGAAAGTTCCCCAGCCAAAAGTATACAATATAAATAATTCCAAGAAACTGACTTTTTTACAGTACCAGTAAACTGGTGTTCTGAGTGGACAGAAGACAGACTGAACATATGCCACACTACAGGAATCTGCTGCTGTGAACTACTCTAGCTGCTATTAGATCTTCCAGCACTGCTTAATTTCTTTAAATTTTATTTCATTTAAAAATAATATCTCTAATGCATTGCTACCTCTGAGTTACTCTGAATTTCTGAACCACCAGTAGTGCCATGGCAAGAGTCACTTGACAGTATTGACTGACTCATTGCAGCCTGGACCCTTGGGCTTCTGTCAGGTAGTTTATTTCTTATAACAGAATGATTTCTGTCTATCCTATTTAAATGCTTCCAATTTATGTCTATAAACGACCATGCCTTGAAACTAGTTCATTAACTTTATGTGCAGCAGTCACACAGATATGATAGCAGTACTTGTGATGAATGTCCAAAACATGGCTAAAAAAATTATATTCCTATTAAGACAAATAAGATTATAAATAGTTGGTGCCTGTCTCTCATATATCATAGCTGAGATTTAAGTTTGCAATCAAAACCTACACATTTATAACAATTATCAAGCACACTAACTGAAAACACAATGACATGCAGACATGTTTATATGTGTATCTATATATATGTATATAAAATGTGAGTTTTAAACAGCAGTTCTAAAAATTGCATAATTTAGGTTCCTCAGAAACAGTGCCACTGTCTTTCTGATTTTTTTTTTGTACTTTTTTTTGCTTTTTTTTTTTTTTTTTGGCTTTGCAAGGAACAACTTCTTGAAAGCCACTGCCAGGGCTTTTTATGAAAACTTTCAGGATAAATATTAGCTCAGAATAGTCTCTGGAGATACTAATTTCTGAAATGCTGACCATGGCTGGTAAAGCAGAGTAGTACTTAAAGCAGTAATATATTCTAGCATAGTGTAGCCTGTTATGTCATAAAAATGCAGGTGGAGGTTCATGAACTCTTTCAGAAAAAAACAAAAAAGCTTTAACATTTAAATAAAATTTTTATTTTGTCAGCTATTGATTGGAATATGTCAGCTATTGTTTGTATTGTTTGGAATATTTTGTAAAATTTGTTTGAATGTTTATTGAAAAAAATGTAGAATGAAATCAGTTTTCCATGGGCAGAGTAGATTTGTAAAGTTCAGGAATAAATTACAGCATACCATAATCACTCCTCTCTTCTCCCTCTCTGTTTCACATGAAAGTTCTTACAGGTCGTTTTTCCTGCCTTATTTTTAACTTGATATTTCTACTATCCACGTCTTGCCATTCGGTGCTGATACTTTTGCTTCTTTCACCCACATCACCCCACCAGAGATCACATTTCTATCTGTGACACTTCATTTCTCTTTTACAGATTCCCATTTTATCAAGCCAGTTGCTTTCCCAGCCTCTTCATCCTGCTAATAACCTTTCTTTTCCTCTCAAAGATATTATCTTCTTAATTCTTCTCTCTAGAATTCTTTCCTATGTCTCCTGAATTTATGTTTCTGGACAAAAATAAATTGATTAATTAAGGTCAAATTTTATTAAATCAAAGAACTTTAATGTTTATCCAAATGCAAATTTTAAAAGCTATACTTGTGCACTAGACAGATTTAAGAGAGCTATAAATCTGTATGTGTTCCTGTAAAATCCCTCTATTTTTCAGTTTATCTTTCTTCAATATTCTCAGTAGCAGTAATGCTTCAAAATAAAACTTCACATATATATCATAGCTTTATTGGAGGGAAGAGGGGGGAAGTTCACCTATTGAGTGGGGTGTAATTTTTAGATGAATCAAAATGATGCATCACAACAGAAAAGAGAGCACAGTTACAGATATGATGTAAAGCCACATCTAAAAAGATCATATAAGATCAGACCTCAGGATATTTCACAATTTGAGCGTAGTCTGAAGACAGTTGAAATTAATTTTAAAATTATATTGCAGTTAAGTCACTCCGATTTTAACTTTTTCAAAATCTTCCTTGCATCACCCCCACTCAAAAGATGTTTGCCACAGATTTTAGTGACAACTCACTTCTTTATGTGACATGAAAAATGAGTGGGGGGATGGTGTAATGTTGTGGGCTTGATCCTGGCTGTTCTCTTACAGATGCATGGGGTGAGTCTAAATGTTACCAGGCAGCTGTCCCGTCCAGCACCTTGTCTACATCACTGCTTCATAGGAACATCTAGAAACTCCACTGAAAATTAATATGCAATAAACTTTCATAGGAAAGAAAATTGTTAGTGGTCTACTGCTTTTTAATTCTGTTAAAGGCATAAGAAAAAACATTTCTAAAAAATTTTGTGTGGCTTTTTGTGGTGAGTTGTATCACAGATTATTTCTCTACAAAATAGCTGTTCAGCAATGCCAATTGATGTTAAACATCTCTCTTTTTGAATATCATCTTATGTCTCAGATGACAAATTATTCCTAATGTGTGAACTTTTAGAAAGCTGGACTTGTTGAAATAAGAATATTTTTCCTTTAAGCTACATGAAAATGTCACTTCCCTCCTCTCAGCATGCTGGACACCTGCAATGTAAGGTGGAAATTAGATCTGGGCCTTAAAAACAATTCTGTATCTACAAGATTCTCAAAAACTGAAATACCTGGCAAGTACCTTGATGACAGGTACCAGGAAAGAGCAGAGATCTTTGAGAGAAAATATTATCTGAAATTGGTAAAAAGTTTAAAAAGTCAGCCTAAATTTGAAATGCAGGTGAAATGCAGTAGGTTGTTTTCATAATAAATAGGTGGGGTCTTTTTTTAAACAGCCTAGAAAATTATAAACTTTTTTCCTCAATAGTTTTTTTTATGGGATTCCCAAACAATCTTTGTGACTCAATCTCTGGGAAAGAATAACACATACGAAGATCAATGGCAAAGTTCAACTCACTTTAATAGCTTAAGGATTAAGTACATTTGGAGTTGACATTTCTCTGACAGTATATTCTGTCTTGAAATATTTCTATGAAGTAAGGCTAAGGTACAATTACAAATATTTTAGTATATGAAAAAGCACAAATCCTAATACACCTCTAAAATCTTAAAGATCCTTATCATTCAATAATATAATATTTTTTCTAACACAATTTCATTACAATTGCTAAACCTGAAAATTATCTGAATTGTCTGTTAGTACCTAAAGAAAGACATCTCTTTCCACCTAACTTTCCAGCTCTTCAACCTATCTCCAAGATATTACACTGCACTGCAGTCTAAGAATGAGTTGCATCATAATCAATTAAAAATAAGCCCCTGCTGCAATGGTACACCAAAACTTTATGTGAGGTCTTATTCCAATGAAAAATGTTCTGGTTTGGCTATTACTGAATTCAAATAGTTTTTTACAACTTTCCAGTTGTAAAAAACTTCTTCGTAATTGTGCTATGTAAGACTAGCACTACCTCATGCTATTTACTGAAAACATTTGGGAGCCTCAACTGGTCAATTAGAGAAAAATGCTATCAATCTTTAAGCATTTTTTTTTTAATTAAAGCCAAAATCTCCAACTTAGAAAGTGCTAAGAAGCCATCCAGAATGTACAGGAATTTTTAAAAATTTTTTTTTTTAAAAATTCTATTTTCTTTCTACTTTTTTTTTCCTAGATATGTTTTCAGAGATTTTTTTTCCTCTTGATATTCCCAAGAGAAGCAACCCCCTTCTTAGCACTATGAAATTGATTCAACCGTAAATCCAGAAACTGGCTCCTTTGATATTTTATGGGGGGTTTTTCTTAACCTTGTAGAAAATGGAAATCTTCTACCCCACTTGGTACCTGGATATTCTTTTCTAAGTAGTGATCAAGCCTTGCCATGGTAAAGGTGAGCAATGGTCCATACTTAAAAAATCACAACTGACCTCTCAGCTCTCAGCCACACTGTCAAAGACAGTGCAAAGATGAAATTTCAATGACATCCATCTGCTTTGTATTTGCAGTCCAACTGATGCAGGTATCATGACAGATGTGTTTTTTCAGCTCAGACACAGTTCATTTCAGCTCTGAAGTACACAACTGCCCTAATTTAAAAGCATATATAATTTTTCCTTATAAGCTGAAAAATGTGGAAGGGTGGATAAGAGCTGGCAGACTGACATCTGTTTATACTGAAATTAAAGTATTGAAGTTCATCATTCTTGAAGTGAAACATTAATCCATTAGTTTCCTCAGCCTACTTTTTTTTTAACCTATATAGGAAGAATTTACAGAGTGAGCCATTACTAAGATAATTAAATATGTTACCATGATCAAATAGAATGAGAATACTCTTTGTCATGTCATTTTCTGACTGCAATCTCTGTTTAGCTCTTGTTGGGATGACAAGGTGCTGCTGCTTTTGCTGGTTCTGCAATTGAGAATTGCTATTACCATCTGAGTTGTGTTTCTGGGAACTATGTTTAATCCAAGTGAATTTTCCACCGGTTGGAAAATTTTTACTCCACAGAGTGTCCATCCCTTGGAACAGGCTGCCTAGGGAAGTGGTTGAGTCATCATCCCTGGAGTTATTTAAAAGACATGCAGATGTGGTACTTGGAGACATGGTGTTGTGGGCTTGGGAGTGCTGTGTTAATGGTTGGACTCAGTGATCTTGGAGGCCATTTTCAACCTAGATGACTCTATGATTCTGTGATTCTGTAAGGATGAGTATGTAGAAGAAATAAATATATACTTCACTTTCTGTAACTGTGTTTGGTGGCATGGATGGGGCCAGCACAGGACTGCTGTAGACAAAGCACTGGTTGTTGGCATGTCCCCCATCCTCAGCCCCAGCATCTCACAGTGTCATGACTGCCCTAAGCCAGATGGCTACGAGATGGAGAAGCCTGAAGGACTTGCCCCATGCCAGTATCCTGAAAAAGTTTTAAGAACTTGTGCAAGGTGCTGCTTCAGTTTTCCCTGCAGGAGTTGGTTCCCTGGCCAAGGCTCCCCTCTCACATCCCCCCACAGCTCACAGCATGCACCATGCCCAGCTCAGCGCAGACACCTCAATCAGTGTAATAGCTGAGCTGTCTGGTAAAAAAAAACCCCAAACCAATAAACAAGAAACAATATCCCAAACAAGAGCAAAAAATCCAATCAACAAATAAATCTCCTTCACTTCCTACATTTCTCTCCTTGTTTGGAAAGCATATTACACCATTACTTTGTCTCTTCCCCCCAGGCTTCTGACAGACCACATGCCTTTGTTTTCACACCTACTGTTTACCTTTTAAAAGCACTCCTCTCAGTGTCATGCTGTTTTCTGAATTTTGTCTTTTATCTCAGTGTATGTACTCTGCAGAGGCCAGGAGCTTGGAAAAAGCCATGAATTCTTTTCCTAACTAGAAGTGTCAAAGCTGCTGCACATACATCTTTTCACATATAATTTTGTAGCTGGGATTCAGCCCTGACTGCCTTCTCAACTCAAAATATTAGCACAGGGACTGATGAACTGCACAAACATATGCTGAGTTTGATGGAATATTCACACATTTTATATTCTACTTGCTTAAGTAAAAGGCTCAGGGATAAGACAAGAGCTTTTTCTTATAAAATTATTTAAATAATCAAAAAAAGCATTTATCAACAACAAAGGTAGAACCACCAATTTTCCAGACCCTGGCCACATTTCTGACCTTGGTCAAAGTGACTGTAGCACTGTAGCACTGAGGTAAGATCCAGTACAGCCTTGTCAGAACTCCAGGATAGTAACCTTTATCACTAGTCATGCAGGAGGAGGCTTTTGATAATTGTGGGCACATTACCACCACAAGTGTGGCAAATGCAGAAGCTTCTGCAAAAGGATCATGGGACAAACACCTTCCACAGAAGATGTCAGTCCCAAATTCCTTCTTGCTTTTAGAAGAGTTTCAGTAGAAAAATCCTACCCTTCTACTCCATTCCTGCATAGGCTCCTCACAATGGACTTTGTCCCAGAAGGTGAAATCCACTCTCTGGTAAAAGTTTCTCCTCCTTCCTTCTTTCCAGTCCACAAGACATCACACAAGTTCAGAATATTTTTAGTCTGAAAGGGGATGACCCTGGTGGCTTTTCTTGGAGTATATTTGGGGTAAGACATAAAAGGGGTTTGTTCTTCCTGAGCAATAGTTGGAAAGAGAAGTCTACTCCCTTGTCCACCTTTACCTCAGTTCCTTGCATTGCGAAGCCAAAGCTCCCAGTCTGTGTATGAAGAGCTTTGGCTTGCACTCTTTATCTTGCATTTTTATGTCCTAGTGAATCATAAAATTGTTTAAGCTGGAAAAAATGTTCAGATCTTGAAGTTCAACCATTAACCTAGCACTTCCTAGTCCACCACTAAACATTTGTTTTTAGTATATATATCATGTGTATATATAGTATATATATCATGTGTAGTTTTCCTATTCAGAAAACTATGACTGTGTGAGAGTCTGATGCTATGTCAAGTACTAAACACAAAAGAGTTGATGTTGTGTTATCACCACAAAGCAGAATGATTTATTGGGACTACACCTATATGCTGAAGAGCATCTGCTTGTGTTTTGCCAGTGCAGCACTGACAAAGTTGTTTCCCTTCTGAAGACTCATCTCTCACAATTCTGAGTGGTTTATAGCAGTAATTGTGAAGATTTTCTGTATTTGCTATTCCACACATGGGAGAGGAAATAATTCTAAGTATTTATATACTCATATCAGATACTTTACAGGTGCTCATATATATATATATATATATATATATATATATGTAATATTTATTGGCATGGGAAATTGCTTAGGATTGCCCTTTGATTTACATTTTTTTATTGCAATTCTTTTCAAGTAGCTACCAGAAATGCTCAGTTAGAATAAATAACAAGAAAGCAAGCTACAAGAGAGCACAGTAATGAGAACATAAATTGTAATATTAGCTTTTAATTAATGATTAAATTTGTTTTAATAGCTATTTTTCTGATTACTGAAATAAGTACTGGTTAAAAGCTCAAGTCCTAGTTGTGAATAATAGTACATGAACTAATATAGATGTCTTTTAGGAGAATAAAATAATCAAGCATGCAATTGTATGAGTAACTAGGGGAAAGAAACAAGATTGGAAAACAGACAAAACATGTACATGTTGTTAAATGTGTGTATTTTTCACCGTACAAAGAACTTGAAATTCTGAATTTTTAAATTAATAACAAAAGCATTATTACAAATAACACTTACTTTATGAATACTGCACATATTATGTGTAATATGTGTTGAAAATTATATATGCATGTGATATATATGTGCAAAGGAACAGTATAGATCTCAATTATATGCTATGGATATGATATAACATATCTGTTTATACAAACACATATATTTTCTGATCTAATGTTTAAATATGGGAGTCCTGTAAATTAGAAATTTTTACTTAAAACATTTTTATAATAGTCATACGATTAGCAAAATTCAAGAAATTATCAGGCATTTTTGTTGATAAAAACTTGAGAGAAATTTATTTCTGGTTAATTGGTGTTACCTGTAAAATTGAAATGAAAGTGTCTTCCCAGTCCATCAGATAATCATTATTACAGCAATTTCTAAAGTAATCTCATATCCACACAGGACTAGAGACACAGATATTGTCTTGAATACCAAATACATTTACATTTTAAAATTACCATCTAGGTTACTATGCAATATGTTCTTCCAATAGTCTTTGTGCTTCAAACTATTTAGGGCATGTAGTTGAATCCATGCAAATTCTCAGTTCACAATATTCAATTAAAGAAATTATTAATAGAGGAAATCTGAGAAGATTTTTTTTTTTCCTACAATATAACCATTCAGAATGTGGCTGCAAAACCAGTCAACAACACAATTTTGAGATCAGGACACCTACAACAGGAAAAAAAAAAAAAATTAAACTGTTAGACTTCACAGTGTAATTTTCTTTTACTTTGTTTCTTACTTGGATTCTGCAATTCAGAAAAAACAAAAACAAACAAACAAAAAACCAAAACCAATAAACATTTATATTCCAGTAGCTAAGAATCTTACTTTCATAAGAGGATCGGGGAAACAATACAAGGTTTTCAAGAAATGAAGGCAAAGAATCATTGAGCACAAGGTACATATAGTCATAAAACATTTAATCAAGTCAGGATTGCAAGACAATGGCCAGGGAGAGAGAACATGAGCTACCCAGCAGTTTCATAATATGTGTGATTTTACTGAGCCATTAATAATATTTACCTCCTCTATTTTTTTCCTTTTCAGACATATTTTTAATCATTACCATCACTTCTTCACTTTACACAGAAATACGGACACAACAGGTGAGAACCAGTGGAACAGAAAAGGTTTTAATGCTAATTGGTCAAAAATTAAATATGTAAATTACCATGACTTCTGTTATTTCAAGGATAAGCAGAACATAAGTTACCTGTTTTCCAATTTTGTATGCCATAAGCTGCTCTTTTGCTTCAGTTAATTTATGATTTGTTCCTTGATTATGAGCCTCTGAGAAAAGCTATGGATTGGTGTGAAACAAATGGATTAGCCTGGAAAGAAAGATGCATTCTGCTTTGAAGAAAAAAAATTCAGAAACTTAAAAGCAAAGAAGCTTTGTTGAGAAAGGTCTACAATTTGACATGCCAGGATAGGCATCTGGGTACCATGTGTAGAATAAACCCACTTCTCAAATATATCATGCCCAACACTTCCCACTCTCCCTTGCTAGCTGTTTGGTTTTGATACAGATGATAAAACCTACTGCACTCGTGACCATGCAACTGCTGGAGACTTAGCTGTGGGATTTCCCCTCAGCCCCTTGTTTGTCACCATTTTCCACATTGCATTCTCAGACTCATCCAAAAGCTGGGAGTTAGGAAGCTAACTTATAAGGTTTATTAGCCAGATTTCTCCCTTCCTTCTCTCCTCTGTCTATCTCACCACCCTCTTCCCATACACACTCCCCTATCTGAGTAGGAATGATCCCTTTATAATGGGATGAACTTCTATCCCCCATGTGTAAAATCAGTGGCTTGGTATTTCCTCTGTTAAATGGTCATAGAAGTGCAACTCTCTTCCATTTTCTTCAGTTTCTTCACCCATTTATACCTTTTAGCTGAGGCTTCTGAGCATCCTGTGGCATCCTTCTCCAGACATTTCTGTTGTTGAGAGCAGGACTGGCTCTCTGCTAACAAGCCATTGCTCCCCAATGAGCCTGCAAGTGGCTAATGCCCACTGTAGTGCTGTTACCAGCATATTGTGTAAGTGCCATTCAGCTCTGACCTTTCTGGTCACCTTAAACTGGGAGCTGCAAAGGTAGTTCTGCTAGGAAACTCTTAAATCCCTGCAAAACTTTCAAGCTTTTACTGAAAATGTTCAGTTTCTTGAGCCTGCCCACACAGCAACAGTGTGTTCAAAATAAAGCCATAAACAGAACTGCAAACAATTTAAAAGTCAAAGTTATGTTGAATAAGACTCACTCTTATTTTGTGGTACTTCAGGATTTAATCAACATTATTTTCTGCCTAAGTAAAATCAGCAGAAAATAAGCCCATCAGGATTAGATGCTGTGAAAAAAACTATTAACCTATGTTTAAATGCATGCTGATTTAGGTCTCAAAGTGGTACACAGGAGTTACAAGTGATTGCTATGGGTAATAAAGAGTGGAAGTTTAGCAGTCATTCTCTATATTTAGAACAAATGTTTTCTGTTTTAAGTTAATTCAGCAGTTGTGGAAGCAGATACTGGAGCTTTAGTGGCATTGAAATTATTGAAACTATGAAATCTACATTTCTTTTGTTTTGGAGCCAGAAAGAAAATGTTAAGGAACTGAATTACTGTATGTCAAAAAATATTTTATTTGCTTTTGGACATGTCAGTTTAGGGTGCTGTAATTTTTTGCCAGTATTTGTGATTGAATTATCCCAAATCTTAGAGACATTAACAGCTGAAATATATTTCCTTGAACATGTTACACATGAGCAATCCATGCAAACATTGGTGCCATAAACCAACATGTTCAGTGTTTGTCTTTTACTTTTAACTTGAGGTTTTTTGGTTGGTTTTTTCCGTGTTAATTTTGTTTGGGGTTTTTTGTTTGGTTGGCTTTGGTTTTTGGGTGGGGTTTTTTTGGTTTTTTTTGGTTGGTTGGTTGGTTGGTTTTGGTTTTAGGGTTTTTTAATGAATCTATGCCAAAAGTTCTGGTCTATTAAGCCCTATCATTGCTATTTTCATTTTGTGATTTCACAAGTGCTAGGAAAAAGAGTATGCCAAGTCTCTCCTTATTTGCAGGCTTTTACTACCCCAATTATATAAGTTGCTAAATTAAGTGTTAAAGAAACTTACATTGTTAATCTTTAGGTTTAGCAAATTTGTCAAATTATATTGGTTGTGTTAGGATGGCTCATCTGGAAGGCCATTGAATGTCTTGGAAAAAGCATGCCTGTTGTCATTCCAGTGGAGAAAAATGTTAATCGGAAGCAGCTAACCTGTACAGACAAAGAGACCTGATGAGATTTTAGAAAAGTATTGCTTTGCTCACCAGTACAAACAGGAGAGGTTTTGTTGACCAAGATTGCCCTGGAGTGCCTAAACCAAAGCTATGAATTGCTTCACTGGAAATCATAAACACTGAGAAATCCTTGCACACTCTGTGTATTAATTTATTCGGCATTTACTAATGACCTTGGCTTAAGCAATGCAGACTTCTTTGGATGAAAGTTTAAATTTACTGAAAGCAGATCTTCAAAACTAGAGTGATTATCCCAGTTGAATGCTGTCATAGATGTCATTCCAAATGTACTGTTTGGGAGAGTGCCTAATGATGCAGGTTATATTTTATCACCAGCAGTTTTCAATTATTACCTTCAGAACCCCATTTACAGATGTCATATAATATCATTGTAACTTTTTTTTTCCATTTAAAAAGCATTGTTCCAGGCAGACTTTGATGAATTGTGAAGAACTTTTATCCAAAAGAGGTTAAATGAAAGGTTTTGGTATTTCTGAGGTGATTGTGATACATCCAGGACTCAGAATCCTGCTTACAGGACGGAAAAGAAAATTTCTTCCTGGAGAAGAGTAGGTTTAAGAAATAAGATGAAATGTGTCACCAGGCTTTATTGCATTGAGGAGAAAATCAGAAAACACTCAGATTTCTTTTGAAGCAATTAGCTTTTCAAACAATCAAGCTTTTCTAAGAAAATTCCAATGTCTTCTAAGTCTAGGGGAGATAGAAATAGCTGAAGGTCTTCATGCAATGTTTTCAGTTTATGTTAAAAAATTGCTCATTTTTCATTATTAAAAAAATCTGCTCCAGTTTAAGAGTCTGAACTTTTCCCCTTTATTGTCTTAGTATATAGATGAACATATCTGTAAATCTTTTCTCACTAATGACATTTAGAACTGAGAGTCACTTGCCTGATGAGCATATTTTTTTATAGGCAAAAAGGGCAGATTGACTAATTTCATCATCACGTCACATGACAGTGCTGCAGTGCCTGAGAACATATGACTAACTGTCTGTCCAGAATGCAAACAACCAAAAAGAATGGCTTAACCTCCCTACTGAATTTTAGGGGGTGATTAGTTCAGGTGATTTACAAGTGGAACGGAATTGCAACATTCCTGGAGATTTCAAAGAGAATATGTATTTCATTATGGGATTTTTTTTTTTTCATTTCTAAATCAGCATTTTAAAATGGATGCATTTAGATGAACAGTTCAGAATTTGTTTTTAACTTTCATGCTAGTATTCTGCCCCAAGGGTAGGATATACACTGCATTTTTTTTAACATGATATTAATATGAGAGGGTAATTTAACAGTTTGGACTTCAGACTGTGATTTGATAAAGCTCCCTGAAAAAATATCCCTGAACATATTTCAATAAATCATATACACATTCAGTTATGCTTGTTAGCCCCAGTCCTCTGTTAGATGTGAATGAATATCTTTAGATAGGGAAAAAGTATCATTAAAGCTAAAAATATATTATAGGATTTATTTTGGAAAAAAAAATTTAGTCTGACAGCTAGGTCCTAAATCAGGAATGATAAAAAATAATTTAGATTTAGAACACTAAGCTCTTACAGTTGGTGGTGTTGCTCTGACACACAGAAAGGCCCTTGAGATGAATAATCTACTGTAAAATATCACAACGGAATTCTTGTTTCATTTGATCCTTAAATTACTGGGTTTAAAGACATTGTAACTGACAAGGTGGGGGGTTTTTTATCCACCTAGATAGCTCATATAGTATTCTTCTGTTATTTTCTGTATATTACAATAAACAGTATTATGGTTTTGTCCTCTCTTATTTTTTTTTATTTTCTTATTTATTAAAGGTCTATAGCGTGTCTTTATAAATTCTCTTTTAAATACTTAGTCTTTAAAATTACTGAAATCTCCTTGTTTTGATTAGCAGCTTAAACCCATGGATTCTCACCAGGAGCCAAATTTTCATATCTGCATTATCCCCTTGTAGCATGAGTCACCAAAGCATGTGCCATTCATGTGGAGTCCAAATTATTCTGTCAACCATTCAAATTTGAAATAATTCAAATTCTTCCTAGGTGTTCCCTCAGTCTTTTAAATTTTTTAGCTATTGATTAATACTAAATAAATTATTAATACAGTATTTTTTCTACAGAAATTCAGAAAAAGGGCATACCAGGGAAGATAAAAAAATAACTGGATTTAGGATTTGCAATGACAATGGAAATCTTCTCCTTGCATAAAACACTGATGGAAATTATGTACAACATAGGCAATATCATGATCCAGAATCACCCTGGATGGGAAAGATTCCTTAATCTTTGGAAAGCCTCATTTTCTTCAAATTAATTCTACCTTGCTGTAGGATGAACATTTCATTTTGTGGTCAAATTTATCTCTGGGATGAAAGAGAGTAGGGAAAGAAAGAGTGAAATTAACTGAATGCTACTCCATTGAACCTAGGGATAGAGCACAACTTTATTTGGAATGGCATGATATATTGATAAGCTTATTAAGTAGCTCAGATAATACTATTATTAATATTTAGGTTTTTTAAATTAATGTGGATCCTTTCTGCTGCACAAAGAGATTCTGCAGTATAAACAGATTCTTCTTGCAAGTCTTTTGTTCTACCTGGAAAAGAAATGTAGCAATCTCCTAGGGTTTTCTTTGGATTTAAAGAAAGCCCTAAGTTTTCCTTTGAAGGGGGATTCCTGGAGACTGGCTGGTATTTAGTGAATTTCAGAGTGCAGGGTTTAAACTGACAGAGACAATCTTGTAAGAAGGGGAGCTGTTAAGTCTCATCCTTTCCCTGTGTAGATCATAGTCCAATAGAAGAGTAATTGAATGTTTTTACTTTAGATATATCATATATTGCAACTGTATTTAGTCTGGCAGGTTTAGTTTTCCAGTGTTATCTCTAAAGTATTTCCTTCATTAACACATGTGTTTAAGTTCTGTATTTAAATTCTATTAGCTTTCATTCTAGTGGTACTTGACTTAAGGATCCCTCTAAGATATGAGTAAAAAATGTTGCTGTATTTCTCTTGATGTTTATCTGTATCACCACTGTGTCCAAACAGTGAAATATTATCTATACTTTGCAGTGCATGAATAAAGATTCTGACAATGTTTAATTGTTTCATAAAAATGCTATACCTTGCATATTTGGTATACTGAGGTGTGCAGAACTTCTTACAGTCTTAAAGTTCAGGGCAACATTCATAGTCTTTTCACTGTCTGTGAAATATCATTGACAGTGAAAATATCAGTGATATCAGTGATGTTTCACTGTTTTATGAGAGTGCATAGGAGCAAGTAATTCACACTTTTCCAGAAATAATCCAATGTTCCCTCCATAGAGTAATAGCAGTAAATATTTACTCTTTTCTTTAGGCTCTGTGTTGCACTAGTTAAGCTGGAAAGGTTGACTCATGGAGGAACAAAGATGGTGAGGGAAAAGAAGGAAATTGTGCAGTCAGTATACTCACAAGTGCTTGAAAAAGAGGGTAGATAACAAAGTTATGGAGTTTGAAGTAAAGAAAAATCAACCTTGTGTCAGTCCAAACTAAAACTCTCTGGCAAACTGCATCAGGATCTTATAATGTTGAATAAAAATTGCAAATAAAATTTCATTACCACATGAGAGAAATAAAACATGGGAGCATAGACAACACCATACACAGACTATTATGGTTCAGAAGTAGCTGCCACTGCTTAAGAGAGAGATTGTAATCATTGTAGTTATCATTTCCCTCTTCACAGAATGATCAAATAATTGCAGAGAAAATAACAGAAAGGATTATATCCCACTAAGTAAATTCATTGCTACCACAACTTGTGTACTCCTTGCACTTCTTGATTACCTATTTTCCCCTTTGACCAGGGCTACAGAGAAGATAACAACGGGGGTCAGAAGTGCTTTCTACAGAAGACAAGAAGCCAACTGCAGTACTTCTCTTTAAAAAGCTGAAAACAGATGGCTGTAATGAAATCATGAATATAGAGAAAGTGTGTGAGGAATGATTTTTCATTTTCTGCTCAAAGCTACTGCAGTCATACCAAAAGGATGACTATTCTTCCTTTCTTAAACACTGGTAACACCACGATGTTCTATTTAGATCTTTGATGTGAGAATCTAGATACTTTTCATGGGCTGCAATCTTTAAGCATAAACCTGAAAGTTTAGTAAGTCGTCTAGTAAGACCCATGGAAAGTTTAGTAAGTCCTCCAGCACGGACTTCATGAGCCATGTTCTTTCAGGAATATCCACCCACACAGTGGCACTCCTCCAGGCCCTGCAGTGGGGATGCCCAGTTCATCCTGGGGCCTCTGCAGGAGCTGCAGGACACCATCCTCCCCTCCAGAGACTCTGCAGGGACCACAGGGACATATCTGCTGAGGCTCCCAGAGCACCTCCTCTGCTCCTACTCCTTTCCCCTCAGGTCTCAAAGAGTCATTTATCACACTTTTTCTCTCACCCCTCACTGTCCCTCACCGCTAATATTAACCCTGAAGCCACTCTCTGCTACCAAAACCTTGACACCTGCACTCAATAAAATTATTTGCTTTCCAAGCACCTGAGGTCAAAAGTGTTTAAAAACTTACTTTACATCCTTTTCATTGTATTATGTGACTGAAAAGTTCATATCTCACAAGTTTCAAATAATGTAATTCAATATAGAAGTCAACTAACTTGCTTTTTGCAAGCAATAAGTAATTCATGCCTCCTAAAAAATACTACATATCATTGTACTGCTCTCTCCTCCCTTTGCCTGTACCTGCCTTCTTAAACTATGGTTTTTGCTTCATTTCTTTGAAATTGTGTTAGCACAAAACTTTCAGCTTTTAGGCAACATGGAACATTCTTTTCAAATATTCCCTCCCATCAGTATGATGAAGTAAAATCACATGTTTTATTGAGCAATTATGCCATGGAGTAATAATGGCACTGAATTAAGTAGCTAAAAGATATTCAGATATCATTTTTCAAACTTTTTCCTCAGTATTGAGGACATTTTATTCTTTACCTGACACTTAAAAATGTATTAAATATTTACAATTTTTTTCAGTTTTAAAAATTCCAGAGTACTGGCTTGTGCTGAATTCATGATTCTTTTCCTACAGTCTTCTCTGAAGCCATAATTTTCATCTATGAAAATGGCACTCAATTTTTTCTGAACTTAAAAAAATTATGAAAAGGTATATTCACACAGAAGACTTCATTGGCCTTCTTCTCTTCAATGTCTTCTTCATTCTTTCAGAGCAGATATGTCTGAAGACTGACTAAATACTCAAGGACTAGTCACAAGTCAGAAGAAAATCTAAGCCCTTTCACTAATTTTAAATGTCAGTGATATGGAGATCACAGCGGCCTATAATTCATATAAAGTCTCTGGTTATTTCAAAGTTATATGCCAATTAATACATTCAGATTATTAATGAATAATGTATTAGGAAAAAAGAGAAAACATTGCTGTCTTTGAAGAGCTTGCTTGCTGCAGTCAGAGAAATTTTTTAAAGATCACTCATTGTACATCAATAATCTTTTAGATCAAATACCACCATCAGTTACATGAAGCTCTCCAGTAACAGCCACAGCCAGTAAATTACAGCAGTGAAAAGCCTGATCGAGATCTGTTTGATGGAAAGTCAACATCTTCTTGATGTTTTGCAACACTGAATTAAAGAAGAACCCTTGCTGAAAATAGAAATTTGAACTTCAATACTGATGTAAATCAGAGGGGGTTTTTAGTTGTGCCCTTTGTGTTTTCCTTCTCAGAGTCTTAGGTGGCTGTTGGATGATGAGGAGCAGCCCAGTATGAGCTTTTCTTGCATCTTGCCAGTAGTAAGTGAGCCTTTTATTTTTCCTATCCCAGGAAAGAGCAACATGAAAAATACATGCTGTGATTTCTTGTTTTGTCGTAATGTGCAACACATCCCCCTTTTTTTTTATTTTTGAGTTTCCTTTATTGACAGTTTTAATTTCAGCACATTTCTTGCTCCAAATAAAGTAATATTTTATATTCACTATGTGCTAGAACTGAGACAATTTAGAGGTCTAAAAGAAACATCAGGTAAATAAAGAGAAGATAAACTTAGAAACTTGTATTACCCCTCCATGTAAAGAAAGTAACATTCACAGAAGCTATCTAGTAAAGACACAGATTTTCCATCTGAAAAGGACATACTGTAAGATAACCACTTTTATCCATCCCACAGATGCCAACATTTGTTACATAGGAAGGACTGACTTTTTCCTGTGTGACCATTCTCGATTTCTCCAACTTTTCCTTGGAGAGATAACAATGAATAGTTGTCTCTTTTTCACTGCCCTAACTTTTGTGTCTCTTCAACAATTTAAGGAAGAAAAAGTTTTGAGACTCCTCTACCTGCTTCATCCTCAAGTTCTGTGAAAGTGCTACTATTTTCTGTTGCTTTTACAAAAGTTTAACAAAAATGCAGCTATGAACTGTGTAACTTCAAGAACCAATCCTCTCTAACATATCTTTACTCAGATATCTGAGTTTCTGTATCAGAAAAATCCCCAATGCTTGAGTTTCTTCTAAGATTTTTTTGTTACTTCAGCTCAGACATAGTTATGTGTTCATTCTTTAAGCATATGGGGTCTCCAACTGGAGCTGAAACATCCAAACTTTTCTGAATCAGCATCTTCTTCTCAAAGGTGACGATTGAAAACACAGAATAATGCAATCTGGAAGGGACTTCAGGTCATTTATGCTTCCACCCACTGCTCATTAAATCATAGAGTAAGACTGAAAACTAAATATTTGTGGGGAAGCCATGCGAAGAATGGCTGAGGTCACTTGACTTATCCAGTCTGGAAAAGAAGAGACTGAGGGAAGATGCCATAGCAGTCTACAGCTTTCTCACGAAGGGAAGTGAATGGGCAAGTACTTTTCTTTCTCCCCAGTGACAGAGCCTGAGGTTGTGCCAGGGGAGGATTAGGTTGGAAATTAGAGGGTGATTGAGCGCTGGAACAGTCTCCCCAGGGAAATGGTCATAGCACAAAACCTGACAGAGTTCTGGAAGCATTTGGACAACACCTTCAGGCACATGGTATGACCCTAGGGAGTCCTGTGCAGGGAGAGGAGTTGGAGACTCGATGGTCCTCGTGGGTGCCTTCTTCAGGATATTCTATGATTTTTTAGTTAGACTTCCCGTATTCTGAGGCCTGTCTGAGATAAATCCTGTGGTTTGGTTTTTAGTGTCAATCTTCAAATTTTGCAAGCTCTATACCCATTCCAGGAGAATTCAAAAGCTGAAGTTCTTTAATTTATTTTCTTCAATACTGTCTAAACTGTTACTCTGTTTAGTGGCAATCTTTTTAAGCGTAGAATCGGCTGTTTATTTCTTGTTATAGAAAACCATAGGATGTTCAAAAATTGCTGTCTTTTGGGAATTATCTCAGGTTCCTAGGTTTTTGTTTGGTGAAATCTGATGCTTATTCATTAGATGGAAAATGAGAATGTCACTATACATCTCTGTTTACATGCCCACTGTTCTCCAACGAAATTTCTGTTCTGCCATGAAAATTCTTCTAGCTGATAAATTTTAAGGACCATTTGCATAAAAAAAGAACTTGGTTTGAACTACAAAATTCTTTTTAATTCCTACAAATATTATGAACAATGTACATAGCAAAAAAACCTTGAAATTTTAAAGATAAAAATAAACTAGATTAGAGTAACACAGAAAATAATTTCACTCTCTCCTGGGCACATATCTGCACAAATACTTTCCTAAAGCAGAGTCAAACATTTCAGAACCTAATGAAAATCATAATTCATTTAGAAGTATATAAAATGTTGTGGAAAGGAAATACTTTTTAATATTCATTTCATAATGTATAATACTAAACAAGTTCTCATTTACTAATATATTGTATAGTCTTCAAATGTGGGATGGAGAGCTGCTCCATCTGGAGAAATTACTCCATCTGGAGTAATTTCCAGAGCTTCTATGGCTTTTTTTCAAAGGCTTGGTCCTTTCAGATAGACTATGAAATACACCCGGCCCTATTTTGAACTTTTTTCTCTTCCTTCCCCCTTCATTCATCCTAAAGTCCAGCAGGATCACTAGGAGTTTCTGGGGAAAAAAAAGAATATAAAAAAAGCTAAATTTCATCCTAGTGCCTAGACTACAAAAGTTAAAAGATCTCCTCAAACTCTCATGAGAAAGGATACATTGTCAAGTTAAATACTGGAAAGCTTCCAGAGGGAGACAGTGGGAACAGTGCAAGAATCTACTTAATGCAGGGATTGAAAGCATAGAATATTGAAAGCATAGAAGAGAAGATAATTAAAAATCTCAGATCTAACCTATTTCGATAACTCTTCTATTGTGTTCTCTGTGGAGCATCTCTGTAAAGGCTGAGATAAGCACTTGATGGATCTGTGGGTTTGACAGCAGAATGACAGCAAGAAAAAAAAGGATGAACTATAGGACTTTTTTTTTTTTTTTAATTAAATTGCAGGATGGGTAAAAAGGTATTGTTGAAATGCAACCTGGAGCTATGAGAATATTAGTGACCAAAGAGTGGACTTGCACACCCTTAGGCTCCCTATGAGTTTAGTCACACTGAAGCTCCCTGCAAAGCACATTGTTTTCAACAATGATATCTGACAGCAGAGCACTTCTCAGGGCTCAGTGATGCACTGACACAGAGTAATGTTGCAAACCAGTAAAACTTTGCACTTCTGCTCTTCTTTTGGGAAGACAAAAGCATTTCCACTTCTAATTCAGCAGAGAGTTTCTCTATTCTAATTCAATAGATATTTCTCTATTCCACTAAACCTTAACATTTCTAGTTGTGTTATAAAGAATCAGTGATTTAGACATCAGCTTAAAGATTAGCTGGTTCTTCCATGATGGTTGTTTTTGACTCCAGCATACAACTTATAGTGTCATAAAATAAAGGTTTTATTTTCCTATTAATTACTGTCCAGCAAAATCCAGTAGTGCTCTGGTGGATGGCAGAGTCTAAAACACCTTTTTAAAGGTGTTTTACTTTTTCAAGGATTTTCAGTGAACCACAGGGAATGGCTAACCCCACTCCAGATCTGTAATGTTCTCAATTCCCCAAGGACTCTGCTTCTGTTTCAGTGATATGTCTAGACCCATGGAAAGTCAGAGGTGGAGAAAGGTTGACACGAGAACGGCAGGTCAGGGGCAAGGCAAGACCCAGAGAGATGAAACATGTGGTGCAGTTGTGATTAGCATAAAAATATTCCTTTCACAGTGCAATAAAATAATTAGTTAGAAACATTTTGGCATGAAGTATTTCTCCCCACTCCACCCTGAGCTAAACTGAAGTACCTGCTAGGTCTCCAATGGTATAAATAGTAGGAGTATGCTCCTATGGAACCAAGATAAAATCCCTTCTTGGAATTCCAAATGGGAATATATTTGAAAGATTAAATGTGTCCTGGGTGATTTCTTTATTTATTCATTTATTCATTTAAAATTTGTGAAAGAGGAATATATAGTGTGAATTGTGTGAAATGAGTTCTTCTTGGGAGTATTTCAAAAAATGTACAACACTGAGGAAATTAATAACTGAAATTCTAAACAATTTTTTTCCTGACCTTTGCCTTGGAGACAAAGTTGCTTATCAGACCTTTTGAAACTGTTGAGTGTTGCAGGAAATTAGGATGAGAAATAGACTATGCTGTTTATATTTCTTTTTTTTCTTCATGTTTTAAAGCAACACAATGGATTGAATTGGTGGATTGGGTGTGTGGCCATGCTTTAATAGCAGAGGAGCTACCCAGGTGGCTTCTGTGAGAAGCTGCCAGAAGCTTTCTCCATGACTGGAAGAGCCATTGCCTGCTCTTTCCAGGATGGACCCACCGCTGGCCAAGGCTGAGTCAATCAGGAATGATAATATTTCCTTTGTGATAAAATAGTCAAAAAGGAAAACAGAAAATATTGTGCAAAGCCAATTTTAGACAGAGAACAGTGGAGTGAGAATGTGTCAGAGAAACCACTCTGCAGACACCAAGGTCAGTGCAGAAGGCAGAGGAGGAGGTGCTCCAGATGCTGGAGCTGAGATTTCCCTGCAGACTCTAACACAGACCACGGTGGAGAAACTGCATCTCTGCAGTACATGGAAGCCAATGGGAATGCAGAGATCCACCTGCAGCCCATGAAGGACCCCCAAGCCACAGCAGGTGGATGCCTAAGTGGAGGCTGTGACCCCATGGGAGGCCTGTGCTGGAACAAAGTCCTGGCAGGGACCTGCAGACCCATGGAGAGAGGAGCCCACACTGGACAGGATATCCTCGTAGGACTTGTGGCCCTGTGTGGCATCCATTCTGAAGCAGATTGTTCTTGAAGTACTGACCCCATGGAAGAGTGACATGGAGAACTGTTGCCCCTGGGATGGAGTCACCCTGGAGAAGTGCATGGGGGGCTGTCTCTCATGGGACAGAACCCATGCTGGAGCAGGGAAGGACTCCTCTCCTTCAGAAGTGTCAGGAAAAACATTTCATGAACAGATGATAACCTCAATTTCCCATCTCCCTGTACCACCACAGCAGAGGAGATAGACTTCAGGAAGAAGGAGTGATGGGGAATGGTTTTTTTAAGATTTATTTTACTGCTCATTATCCTGCTGTGTTTTTGTTAGGAATAAATTCAGTTAATATCCTCAGGGTGAGTCTGTTATGCCCGTGATGGTATCTGGTAAATCCTTACCAGATCTCTCCCAGTCCTTATCTTAACCCATTAATCTTTTGCTATTTTTTCTCTTCCTTGTCTGGCTGAGAAGGGGAGTGATAGAAGAGGACAGGTGAGTACCTGGTGTCTACCCAGTGACAAACCCCTACAATTGATCATTGCTAAATTGCTGCATTTCCAAACATGTTAATTAGGTTGGCAATTGCAATCACAGAATGGAAGTCTCTACACTGTTCTACAATTGCCAACTTACATAACTTGTTATGTCATAACAGAATTATATATACATAAAATTGGTACTTTGGAAAATTAATCTTAGTCCTGCTGCCATATCTTCTGAGATAATTTACACTATTGCTTCTTATGTCACTACTTCTGTTCTTGCTGTGTAAACTGTAAGGGTCTCCTCTGAGAGAGCACCAGACAAGCCTGGGAATGAACATCCCGCTGCTATCATGGCTGTCAGCCAGATGTTTGCTGGCCTATAGGATGTCATCCAGGGGGGCAGCTGGCATGCCCTTCACAGTTTTAGATCCATGGCTTGGTTTGTGGCTGAGACATACCCCTGCATGTAGAAATGGAATTTCTACACCCGAGAGATTAGTTTTGATGATATCATTGCTCTCTGTAAGGTGTGAGAGATGTGGGATCTGTCAGCTTGGCATGTCGCTTCCTCACTCTCCGTGGCAGCACCTTGCGCTTTGCATGGCTGTTTTTAGTTGTAGTGCCGTAAGGTCTGTGAGATACAGACTGGGCACATATTTCTTTTAAGGGCCACTTATTATTAATTTTCTCCAGAAGCAGCCATAGACTATTTTTGCCAGGTTTCCTCTGAGCTGCTAAAGACAAGTTGTGATAATTTGCTTTGACAAACTATCAAGAAGCCAGAGAAGTGAGGTGAAAAATATTAAAGCCCTGGAATGGGGTTCCCTGTGCACTTCCTTGTGTTCAGATCCAGATTTCGCAGTTGACCCACGGTGCAGACTGTCTCCATTTGCCTCACAACACCCAGTGTATTTGCGAACACTGATGTACATAGATGTCTTTTCAGATGAAGTTTGGGTAACACTACAATGTGAGTACATTAGACAAATATTTCCTGGCTAGTGGTTTTTTTCCTTGACCTTCATTCCACCAGCTTTCCCTTCCCTGAAACAGCACTAATCTATGTTTCTGTCAAAAGTTACTCAACCGTGTTTCTCCAGGTGTTCCTAGTGGGAAATTCTCCAGGCAGCATCTCTTCTTCCAGTATAAACAGACCAAAAATTCATTTTATTCCAGACCCCAGGTTATCCTTCTGTGGTCCTAGGATTGGGATTACAACATCTTCTTTCTCTTTTGTAGCATCTGCAAGTAACAAAATGCTCTGCAGGAGACTGTTGTGCTCCAGCACAAGAGACATGTGGTTTTTATATCTTTTTTGAAGTCGTGGGATCACTAGGTCATAGGGAGTTTTGGAAAAAAATGTTGTAGGGCTCAGGCAGGAAAGGAAGACTGATGTTTGCAGGCTGTTGGTCCATTATACTCTGGATAAACCAGCTTTTCCTCTCCTACATGATTTTTGGGGTTGTGACTAGAAGTGTGACTAGAAATGTTCTTCCCTAGCATGTGACTCATGCAATACAGATAATAGGTAATAAGATACTCTAAGTAGCCTAAGTATCTTTGTTCAGTATACCTCCTACTGGTCCAGATGAAGTTGCAAAATCCATATAAATGGGGTTTTAAAAACACACAAAGGACACAGAGAAATCAAATCTATAAAACAAACATACAAAAAATGAAACAAACTCTGACACAGATAAATTTAATAAATGAAGATACATTCTTTGGATATGAATCTCAAAGATTCATATCCAAGAAAAAAAGAGATTTCAATGTAGGAGCCGTTAGGATTTCTCAAAAATTTTAAAGAATCATTGCAATAAAACTTGAAACTTCGCTGGTGGAGAACGAGTCATTTGGTCCTGCAATTTATGATGAATTAAAGTTTCCTTGTACCATGACATGCAGAAATAATATTGGGGGGTTTTATAAAGCAGTAAAATGAGGAAGCACAATGACTGACAGGATTATCTAAACAAAATTGCATATGGGGAAGGAAAGCGTTAACTGAGATCTACACTTAAAAGGTTTAGGCACAGTCACTGATATTCAACTGTCTGTTTCAAAGAATGGCTCATGCAGTAGTCTGTGGAGACAGTATGGTGGGGCACAGCTTTTCTGCAACTTTTCAATGACACAGGTAATTGGACAACACAGTGGAGACACTGATGTGTGGCTGACAGTGAGTTTAACTGGGTGATGTATGTCATCTCCCTGAAATCAAACTCTCAGCAAATGTCTAATGGTGTCACACAAAACAATAACCCTTGAAAGAGTTGCAAGTTGGGCATGTTCTTGGGTCTTGTGCAACATACAGGAGTGATAGGGCTGAAATGGCTTAAAAATAAAAAATAAAATAATAAAAAAAATTGTCTCTGTGGTTTTTGAGCCATTTTTATTTAGCTGAACAGAGCTCTTGGTACCCACTGTTGTTACAAGGGGCCAGCTACTATAAAAAACTCAAGAAGCTGTTTGAAGCGATCACACCCTCTAAGCTGAGGTGTTTCAAAACTGTTCAGAAAAAGGAAATATTGTAGCTGTTTTCAAATCTTGTTCTGAACAGATCAGAGCAGAGAGATGTACTGAAAATGTTAGTGCTGGCAGGAGGCTCTGGCAGTGGCAACAAGAAGATTTGGCAGTACCTGTTTTGACAATATTCAGCCTTCTGCAGGCTTTCTGTCCATATCAATGTGTGAAGAAGTGCCTCTTCTAGGAGTCACAACTCCCCTGAGTCTCCCACATTCCCTGAGCACTCCCGTCTGAACCACTTCATATACATAAGGCAAAGATGCAGCTTCCTTTCAGATAAGAGACCAAATGTATTTGAAATCCTGGAAAGGGGGCTATATCAACCTGGTTCAGACATTATCCCAGCTGTCAAGCCAAAACAATGACAAAACAATGCAGAATTTTAGAGTTTTGATACTCATCCAGAAACCATGGCAGCTGGGTTATCAGTAAAACACAGTGGCAGAATTACCTGTTATGGCTCTCAGCTGTACTTGATGTAAGGCCCTGAGCATTTGTTATGAGACAAACCCAGGACGTTGCCAGTAGCAAATATCTGCTTTGAAGTTTCTGGAAAAATAGAGACTTAGTCTGACAATGGTTGGCAAGTGGCTGTCTTATTGCACAACACCTGTAGTTAAAGCTAAGAGAATTGTAGATTTGGTAGCATAGTAGATTTTTTTATATCAGAGGGATGACACTAGACTTCAGAAAACTCTTCTAACATAAGTCACAGTGGAAAAGCTGTAAAATCAAGAATAACTTATCACTTAAGTGGAAATGTTTCAGGCAAATTCATGTAAAATCTATGTTTTCTTCATATCACAAAGTAGACGTGTAGGACAAAAGCACAAAGATTTAGTACATAAACCAATTAAAAAGAAAAATAAAATGTCTTCTGTTGTTTAATGGTTTTCTTTCTTTTTTAAACTCTGAAGCAAGAAAGATTCATTAAGTGCCAGAAATTCTGAATTTTTCACAGCCCTCATTTGCTTTTACCAAACTTACTACTTCTGAGCTAATGAGTCTTTGTCAGAAGAACAGCCATAAGATCTTCTATCAAATAAAGATATTTTCTTAGTAAGTTTTACAGTTCTGAAACCCAATAAAGCCACCCAAGACAATACAGGCCATTGTCTGAGCACCCCTCAGGTTTCTCCCTATAGCCATTGATGTTGCAGTAGATGGCTTTGTGTATTTCCATAATGGACACTTTATCAATGTGGTTTGTTGCAAGAAGTAGGAGTGAATAACCAGTAATGCAGGGAAAAACATAACATAATACAGAAACTCCAATATTCAAAATCCATTATTTGTGAGTATTTACCATTTTGGTGAAATTCTTCAACCTGTCTTCCTGTATAATTGAATCTTTGTATTTCAAATTTGTTTCATGGAATGGCAATAAGAAGTTTTTCTAGCGGGCAGAAATATTAATCACACTTGCAAAACATGGAAGGCCGTTGAAATGAAACTATGCCATTAATGAAGGTGATTTGAAATTCAGTGCACCTTTAAAAACATTAATTGCATGGGTTTCCATAATATTAGAGATCTCAGATTTTGGTTGTTTAGGAACCTGACCATTTGATTTCAGCAAATGTTGCTGCACAGAATAGTTTATTTTAAGTATAGTAATGAGAAAAGTGTAATAAATACATGTGCATATATGTACGTGTTTTAAAATAAAAAATTTAGTGTTAGTGTTTCTTCTTCTGCAGCAATGTGTTCTCCTCAGTATAGTTGTACACAACAAAATTTGTGGAGGAAAGTTATACCTTTTATTAGCTCAGCTGATGTTACTGGGAAAGACAGACATCTTATTATGTTATTAGACATGCCAGTCTGAGACACCAGACATGCTACTAATTTTTAGAGGAGGTAAAAATTTATTAGGCAAATGACAGTAACAAAAAAATCTGAAGACTGGTTTCCTGGAGGCTCTTTTTTATCAGAGTCTCTATTTAATTAATTTCACCCTTTGTATATGAAATAAATAAATAAATAAATGAACTGTGGAATAAAGGTGATGAGGACCATCTTGTCCCATGGTTGTGCACGGTCCTGTTTATTTTGATGCAAAAGGACTGAAAAAAGGCAATAAAGTCAAAAGCATGGAAAACATTCTAAACTTGTCAAGCAGAAATGTTAGCCAAGAATTAACTTGTTACTTTACATGGGGAATTCAGGAGGAGGTGAGTAATCCAATTGAACTGTGCCAAAATAAGTACAGAGGATAGGTGAAGATGATACTTTGATAAAGGCCTGTCAGATACTGCTCAATCTATCCTACACATTCCCTTCAGATTAAATTTCTAGTAATTGAATTTCAAAAGAAAACTTAAGAACAAGTTCCAACAGTGATGAAATATTATTATTATTATTATTATTATTATTATTATTATTATTATTCAGGTTTTAAACTTTTTTATACTTCCTAATGACATATATGATAAAATAATTTGTTTGGTTTTCTAATTGATTTTTCTTTTCATGAAAAAATTTGAGTGTCAAATCCCACAACAAAATAACATTGTCCCTATATTTATTTTCACTAGATAATAAGGAAGTTATTTTCAGATTCTCATAACATGAGATTTTTTTTATTGGTGAGTGGATACTTTACAAGTATTATCTGGGTATTCCCGATATAAAAAGTTATAAAAGCAAAACACAACAAGGAATAGCTAAGATAAATATTTCTGTGTTTTGCTGTGTAAAGTATTCCATAAGAATATGGTTTGCAATTATTTTTGATCTTTCAGGTTTTTAAAGCAACAAATTTATATGCCCTACTCCTTTCATAAAAAGGAAAAAGGGAAAAAAAACCACACACAAAAAATCCCTCTAACAAAAAGCAAGATGTTATTTGTAGCTAGCACATAAGAAGTTAATTAAAATTTTGTAGATGGGAGAGAATAATTTTCTTTTAGTCAAAAAACTGTCACTGACAAATAAAGATTCAAGTCAGCCAAACTTGTCACAGGTTCTTTTTGAATTGATTTGACAGGAAAGTCAATTTAAAGAAAGTAAAAGCCTGTTCTGAAATTATTTCAAATTTTAAAATTGCATCCTGAACTGCTTATTATGCCATCCTAATTAGCTAAGGTGTTTAGAACTGTTACTAGCCTTTCACTGCATTTTAGCATATGATTATGTATTATGTCTTTAAATAAAGTTATCATAGCTATTAGAAGAATTTAACAAAAAATGGTCGAAAACCCCCAATCATTTTCAGAATCCTTTCTTAGCATAAAAAAAAATTTCAAAAAATTAGTTTACCCTAGTAAAATATTTGTTCTCTTCCTTATTTTCCTTGATTTTTTTTTTTTAATTTGCTTAGTTGCACTGCACTCTGTATCAAGTTTACTTGTCTCTGGCAGTTGATTACTATCATTCAAAAAAAGCATTCCAACAACAGGCTATATTTCTTAAAGCATCTAATTAGATAACTTTGATAGTCACTGAGAAATTAGAATTGATCTCAACACATTAAGTGTTTTATATATAGACAGTGAGACATTTAATTTTAGAGAAAATATTTTGTCATGGAATTCCAAGATGAAATGCAAACTTCAGTTTTGACTACAGAACCAGCAACAATATCTTTTTAGGACATATTGATCATGTGCGGCCATTTGTAAAACCTATTAGAAAAACTGAATATTGTTAAATCTGCTTTTTACCTTTAGTTGAGCTTTAAGTCACAGCAAGCTGCATTAAAGTCCTCTGAATTGTAAATTTTAGGGATACTTTTTAACCAAAGGACTTCTTTTAAGCACACTGTAATAGCTTTCCTGAAAGCTTAGCTTTGAACACTTAGAACAGAGAATTGGAAAGGCCTCTCTGTCAGGCTTTTGCTCAGGAGATTGTGCATACATTTCAGATGATTTTGCAGTCTAACAGAGCATGCTGTGGCAGCCCCTGGTCATATCAAATGCTTTTCTTGCTCTTTAGAAGTACAAGCATCTGCCCTGCCTGCTATCATTGCTCCCTTCCCAAGGCTCCTGCATAGATCCTTAAAGAACAAATGGACAGTTAATGAGAAAAAACAAAAACAAAACCAAAAACAAACAAACACACAAAACAAAACAAACAAAAACCCAACACCAACAAACATAAAATTAACAACCAAAATTAGCCAACCAACCAAACAAAAAAAACCACCAAAAAAGTAAACTAAGAAAAGCCATTTCTTAGTCTCAGATAAATTAATTCTTAAGAAGACACAAGACTTCAGCAGACTGCTTCTGTAAGAAGAGGCCCAGTTACTGCATCTCCTTAGAGGAAATAAATTCACTGACTTAGCTTTAGAAAAATATTTTGCTTTGAGAGATCTCTTTTTCTTTGATTCCTGCTACACCCATTTCAAAAAGCAAAGGAATGTCCTTATTCTAAACTACAGATCATGTCAATCTAAAGGTGCTATGAAAATTAGAGCTGTGTGTGAAATATATCACTCTGACCATCCTGTACATCTTGTTTCACTATTCAGTGAAGCACAGTCTGCAGCCTTCTCTGTTCTTGCACAGCTGTAGAGGTTGCAGATTTGCACCACATTTTCCATGTGATTAAAAAATATTGTGGCATAAGCAGAGATTCTAAAACGTTGTATAATCGTAAGTATTTTCCAGATGAAAAATGCAGGCTCTAGGTAACTTAGAATGAGAAATCTGTTTAAATAAATTGTTCCCTCTTCATATAACCTATATTATACAATTTGTAATATGCGTGTAAGTTATTGGCCTTTAAAGATATTTTAATATTTTTGCTGATGAAAGTGTCGTCTTTGCAGTTTATAGATATTAAATTAGGTTTAGCATCAGAGTAGGAATGTTTATTCAAATATGATGAAAAACATTACTGAAAAGCATATTACAATTCTTGCATCACTGTGTTATTTAGGAAATCTAATATTCAAATGTTAAAATTGAGATTATCTCAGGAATTTTTTTTCTTTTAAGTTACTGACATATTTCTGTTAATGTTACATGTCATGTATGGCATTTTTTATGCAACATTGCAGGTGATACAGAAACACTTAATAGAAAAATTAGAGAGCTTTCTGTCTTCATTAATTGATGAGTTATGCTTTACATTTGGTGGATCATAAATACCTTTATTTTCCTTAATGTCTGTAAGACTATTATACACGTGCAATGAAATTTGTAATTTCAACTATTTTTACAAAGTCCACAATCAAAAATTACAGAATCAGAGTCCAGAAATAAAAAATATTTCATTTTGATCATGAATAAAAGCTTAAAATTCTTCACTGAGAGAAAACTTGTTTATCTGGATGTCAGTGGGCATTATGCTTTATAAAGATCTAATCTGTAAGAGAGGGAAATGCTTGATTGCTGTGTGTCAGCACTGATCTTTTCTTTCACTTGGAGAAATTCTGGGTCAGCTGAAACTGTAATTTTCTTTATACTTACTTGATGCCAGTCCATATTCCAACATGGAACATGACCTGAATTCAAATTCAACATATGCCACATGGACATTATGATATAGAGAGACAATGACAGAATTGAAGACACTTGCTGGAAGGAAAATAATAAAATTTTGAGATGCTCTCTTGCTTTAGGATACTCTATTAGTCTCAAATACATTATGCCAGATGATAAACTAGTTGATTTCTAGGGGATTAAAGCTACCCTCATTGCTCATCCTTGAATTTGAAAGATACAGCAGTGGGTAAAGGGAGATACATTGCCAGCTGGGTCAAATTTGTTATGTATATTGTGTTTTACATGAAATAAGAAATATCTACTAGTTCTTTGGAAGTTAAAAAGAAACATATTAAATATATGTCAAAACTGAAAAGCAAGCAAACAAAACCACTTCACTTGGGAAAAAAGGAAGAAAAAACAAGGAATATATGTTACTTGGAAAACTGCATTTTGACTAGAGTAGGAATGTGAAAACCTTATCTGATCTGATGACAATGACTCAAACCTTTAAATCCATGTTGACATACTGCACAGCAGTTGTTTGCACTTGAAGTCAGCACATGTCAGTGCTGAGCTAACAGAAGTGAGCTCACTGCTGTCCCTCCTCACTTCCCTTTCCCTCCTTTTCAACAGAGTGCCTTGCCCCTCATCTTTTGCTGGTGAAGGGAGTGTCTGGGGTGCAACGTGGGTCAGGGAATCCCTCTGCTCCTGCTAAAGCTCTGCTCTTCCACAGCAAAGAATCTCACTCAGCAGGTCAGACAGGGACACAAAGTTCATGCTCATGAAATCTAAAACCTCACATTACCATATTTACTTATAAAACTCCTCATCTGGAGAGAGAGCCTAACCTTGCTCCCTAGTCCCAAGAATATTTGGTAACTGATCCAGTGAGTGATTGAGATTAGTGCTTGCCATGAGCCTTCCTGTGTTATTACTTGGGCCTAAGTGAGTTCTTTTCATAAACTGATTTGCTGTAGAAGAAGAACAGTAGTGGTCAGTTGGTTTTATCATCACCTGAGCCATTGGATTTTTCTTCCAATATAAACCCAAAATGTGAGGTCAGAGAGCTTTGCTGTGCAGTGAGCCAGACTAAGAACAATGTGAACTGTGCAGGACTTGGACTTTGATCTGCAACATGATATTTATAACTACATCTTCTTCTGTTATTTAATTAACTTTATCCCAAGTATATTATTTTTTATTTTAAAATAAATTTCTCTTTTACATTAAACAAATTTTGTTTGCCTCTGAGATCAATGTATTTATTTACCCTTTGTTATTGATTGCAGAAATAGAAAAGAAATGTAATTTTTAAATGTGCAAGAAGTACAAGTTCCCAATTTAGCTACAGCAGTACCTGAGATAAATACATTTGTGTTTTTGTAACTCAAAATCTTTTTTGGTAAACAGAATGAATGTTTCTGAGCTGCTCATCTGTTTCAAGTAAGATTATTTGTACTGCATATGTTTAAATTAACCACAGAAGAAGGTTTATTCTGGTAGTATCCCTGAGTGATGACTTCCTTTTTTTAATTGCAATTAGAGAATGAGGTATTCAATTAAGTCATTTATTCATTAGTAGAGTATAATAGATAAATGAAAGACACAAATTAATGTCTTCAGTGTTATGTAAATAATGAAAAATCTCTTTCCCTGTAGTAGTCATACTTTTGATGAGTAGACTAAGATAGTTTTCATCACATGAATATTATATTGTGCTGCTTGATGGAAAGAATTAATCACATTTTTGTGGAAGAAAGCATTGTGTTTATTTCAATGAGACTGCAAAAGGTGATACCAAAATCTAGTTTTGTTTCACCTCAGTTGTGTCTTTGCAGTGACAAACATAGTGCAAAAAGCAAAGCTGGGTATTGTGCCAGATTTGCAAGCACTGCACAAAAAATTTGTTGTCCTGTTCCATCAGTTTTCACTGTGGGCAAAATTATTTGTGCTAAACACTATATGTTATAGTTGAGTAGGAAAAAAGAGGTTGTTAAAGAGGAAAGTTTAAAGTGATTTTTTTGCTTTGTTGTAGAGCTGCAGCAAGCCTGGGTATCATAGCAGTCTCACTGAAATGAGTACACAATTAAGCAGATTAGCAGAGAAAGTGTACTGGGTCTCTACCATCATTTCCCTTTGGGCTTTTCTGAAAGGGGATCACAACGTGAGGAAAGGCCAAGGCACTTTCTTTACAGAACTCCTCTCACCTCTCAGTCTTGTGTTTTACCAATTACAGTAGGATATGGCACAACCCATCTAAAAAGAAACTTGTATCTTTTGCTAAGTCTCACAGTTTTTAATTCTGTTTCTTATCCCAGATAAAACAGGGATAGATCCCCTGAGCCCTGTAGAAGGAAGTCTTTATAGTTCACATGACTGCAGAGGTGAACCTCAGTTTCTTTCCATTCTTGGTATATTCCAAATAGGTATGAATAACATTTCTGGGCCCTGATATGATACAAAATCCTTCCATTCTACCCGTTCTGTGACTGCCTTCACACTGGAGCTCTAAGGTGTGTAACTCTGGAGCATCTGGTTATTGAGAATTTTATGGATGTTTCTCCTTGTTGACTCTCTTTTCCCCTGAAATAACTGGGGAATGTTCTGGTTTTTGGAAAAAAGTCATTGTGTGTTCTCCTTGTCCCATCTTTTCTTGCCAACCCAGCATGAGATATGAGATTAGTAATGCAATAAGGCACCTGTTGACTTCAACCTGACCTCATTTGTATGAAGGTTATTTGTCTGAATTACTTATTTCAAGAAATTAATTTCAAGAAACTTTTTGCTGGAGACCACTAGAAATTATATTGTCCAAATCTTGGTTTACAGATGAATGCTAAGGATATTTTTGATTCAAATTTTCATTTTTAAAGCATTATCCTACTAGTCGCTCTGATTTTCCAGTACTTTGGTGTAAACCTTTGCAATTTGCTGACCCCTGCTAAATGATATATGTTCTACACCAAAAAAAAAAAAACAAACAAACAAAAAAAAAAACCTACAAATGCATCCTTTCCATGCCATTTCCATAATTTTTTCTGTACAGAGAGAGCTAAAAGCAGAAAAAGAGCCATGAGGTAACTGTAATGCCTGACTAACCCCCAAATTTCAAATTATCAATTTATATTATTTTCTTACAGTATGGTGAAAGCAGAAATAGCATTTATTTCATTCAGATTTATGCTAATTTAGTTTACATTTGCTATTTATTTCTTCTGGATCTCTTTGCATAGAGACAGACAAAACTGGAAAAAAATCAATACCAAAATGAAGACTGAGTTGCTTGTAGCAAGGCATCTGGAAGGCTTTGTAGGCAACAGGTTCTCTGTTTTAGTCTAAATACTGAAAGTGATGAGGACCAGAGGGAGATGAGAGGAGAGGATGAGTGAATAGTCACTTGCAGTCTCACTCTGCAGGCACCAATAGGCAGATTTCCAAGCCAGTTTTTATTTAGAACTTAGTGTCCACAACAACCTCAGTGGAGGTTAATTCTCCTTTCTGGGGCAGACGCATTCCCTTTCCCACCTTAACACAGCAGGTGAGTCAGGGTTGGTGGATTGATCCCAGACTGACTACTTTGTTGACATTCCCTTGGTTTGCTTTTTTAAAAATGTCATTTGTGACTGGTTTTAAAAAGAGCCTCCTCAGAGACATTAATTTTCTCCCAAGGTAAAATTGATGTTGAGATGAACTGGGTGAAGTCCAAATAAATGCTTTTGCGTTACCATAAAACACACAGATGTGATCAAAGGCTCCACAACAGCTTGTTCATTGGGCGGTCTGTGTGTCAGGATCAAGGGGTGGGGGGGTGTAGTGAGAAAGATGCTCTTGGACAAATGAGTAGTATTTACAGAAGGGACTTGTTTCCTTGTTCTTGCTGAGTAACCATTTATTAAACAGAAGCAAACTTTCAATTACTTTGCAGTTTTAGTGAGTCCTTGCTTAGGATAGCCTTCATTATTCACTTCAATTTAACAGCTCAGAACAGGTCAGGAGGAAATACACCTCGACTGAGAAACTACTAACTGCAATTCTTCTTCTCTGGTAGTAAAACACATGCTTTGAGAACTAGCAAAGCACTTTTACTGTGGAGTGACAGTTAGGAGAAATATAATTGAAGTAGATCCAGAGGACATATGCCAAAAAAGTTCCCATCCTTCCTGGTTTGTAAATTTTGAGCACCTTAAGTACTTGGCAAAAGGATTTTATTCTACAGCAGGCAAAATTCCAGCTGCAAAATCAGAACTTTAAAGAGGTTTGATTAATTTGCCATTCATGCTTGTACTATTATGATTATGTTTTCTCTTGGCTGTTTGATTAAAGAAATAAGTAAACCACTTCAGCATTAGAGGCATTAATATCGAACGTGCTGATCCTGGTGGGAACTTGATACTTCCTTCTATACAGACAGTAATACAATCACTTGTATGGGAAATGGCATCTTTGTCCACAGGTGCCACACTGTAAGTAATGACAGGAAAAGCAAAGCTGTTCTGCCATGGTAAGCTCACTGTGTAAAAGAGGCTGAGTCATCTCTGCAGACAGTCAGAAGGTAGATGGGTTTTTCTCTCTTGGTCTGAAAGGTTTGTGCCACATACTTTTCATGGTAGAATAAAAAAAAAACAACTGACCATAAATAAATCAAGACAAATAAGATTTAAGCCAATGCAGCGGCCTGTGACACCAATAAGCTATAAATGGACTAATGAAGATATAATCAACATTAAGTAACTATAAAATATTAAACTATTAAATGCTATATTTAACAGTAGTATGTATTTATAACACTGTGACAGCATAGCCAGACAGAACTTTGCCTAAATATTTGAGTAATACATTCACCAAATAGTCAAACAAAGCTAGGTCTGGTTGCATATAAAAAGCATCCTGACAACTAAAGCTGCCAGAGCAAGAGCAAGATAAGGATAAGGGACATCCTTCCAAATACTTGTGGATGACTGGCAAGATAAAAGTTATGGGATAAAACTGCCTTTCCTCTTGTGATAGGACAGCACTAGCACAAGCACATGGAACACTAGTGAGTAGAACTGGAGAGTGGGAGAAAGTGAAGGAAGACAAGCTCGTTTTATTCCTGACTTATCTTGTTGAATAACTTCCAAGCCCGATCAGTGGGATCTCTGCAACTAAAACCCACCAAGGGCTCCACCCACTGATAGAAACTATATGGCGTGTGCTCCATGGTAGTATGTACTGACAGCTAATTTAGAGTGGGACTCTCAAAAGACTAAGAGTTTTGTGTTTATGTTGTTGATGATGACTATTAAAATCTGACCATTAACAAATCTGCTACTAATGAACGAACTCTAAAGCTGGCTTGATTTACCACTCTTGTACTTACATCACGATGGCTCTCTAGCTGATATATATATATACTTAAAACTAATATTTACATACACATATGTTCAGTAGGAATAAGGATAAGGTATTGCATCATTTTTCCGTAATAATTTACACATAATATACAGAATTGTGTGGTAGCATTTGGTATAAACACAGCATCATTGACAAAGAAGGACTTCCACACCCTTGCAAGTTAGGAGTCACAATGCCTTCTCAAATCCTAGGGAAGAATTTAAACTATAATCATGTTCTACTTCAAATCTGGAAAACATATCTGAATGGTATTAACATTTTTTCTTCTTAAAGAGCATCAAAAAAAGACCGAATTACCTCTGCCTATCCTTTGTACCATGTTGGAAACAACCTCTCTTCTTACCAAGAATTAGAAGCAGATGTAACTTAGGAGCATTCTCTATTTTAATTTCATTTTTATTCAGTAACTACTTAATGCAAATTACAATAGCAAGTTGATTCATTACTAGATTAGAGATGCAGGCTCTCATGGCCTTTATTCTGTCTGATGCCATGAATCTTGAAAGCTCTCCTTTTCCAGTTGTAGCACAGCTGCTGCTGAGAAGCAGCCTGAACATTCTGAGCTTTCCAGAAACAGTGGAATTTGTCTTCACAAGTGTGAGCTCAAACTTGTTCCAACTCGGGTGAACATAAGCCCTTGGGCAAATGCAAAAGTCACAGTTTGGTTTGCTGTGTTTTTTTTCCCAGCAATTTAAAGAGTTGTTATATTTAGTGGGAAATCTGCTTGTGAGCTCACAAAATCTCCTTTGAATCTACTAGTGGTCCAAGGCTTTGGTGCATCTCTATCTGCTTTCCTGTATGACTGAGAAAAGAAGAGGATGTGGCAATCTTAAATAGGCACATTTTAGAATGAAAGACACCAATAAAGCAAAATGTCAATGCAAGAAGAGGAGTGAAGTGGTGGTACTGGGTATAATATCCAAACTATGGATTATACCTGAATTTCTTAGCTCAATCCAAGAATTTTTTTTTAAATTCCTCATGTTGCAGACAAAAGGAAGTGCATGCCTGTGCCATAGGGTAGACTAGGATTTACATATAGTTATATCAATTCTTGACCTTGCAGACTGTTACACAAAATCGTAAGTGCCATTTACACTGAAAGAAAGTGGCACCTGAAAATAATCAGCTTGAAATTAATGAGATAATTCAAAGAGATAGATTCATCTTATAAGGTGTTTTTTACAAAAGTATGTAAGCAAGAAAAGCAGAATGATATGAAAACAACTCATTAGTCAGAGAGCTATCATAAAACTGAACCTCTGCCTTACACAGCCTTTAAATGAAACTGCATTCCCTAACTACTGTTTTCTAACATACACATAGATTTTATATGTATTTTAGTATAAATATTTAAACAACTTGATGGATATCTCCATCTGTTTGAGGCATGCTAGGTTTTCTGTTTCTATTCTGGCACCAAAGATTACCACTGAAATGTTTTATGCTGCATTGCATTTAGGCCTAAAATTTATATCACTTCATTTAGTGATATAAAATTCATATCACTATATAGTGACAGATTTAGGGCATGAAATATGTTACAAAAATTTTAGAGGTCAAAATATATCTTAAAATTGCTCTATACAGTAGAGAGAATTCTAAACTAGGCTCCAGGCTTACACAATGATGGCACAACTCCCTGATCTATAATAAACTTAAAACAAGTGTAACACTAGCATCACAGTTGCAGGTTTAGGCATTTAAAACCAAAGCTTCACCTGTGGTAGTTGAAATTCTTGTGCCAAATCTTCAGAAGTCAGGGAGTAGTAAATCATATTTTGAGTTTCCATGGAGTTGTGACCACAGACATATCTCAATTCTGCATCAAAATCACAGAATGGTTTGGGTTGGAAGGCATCTTAAAGAGCATCTAGTTCTAAACCCCTGCCATGGGCAGGGATACCTTTCACTGGACCAGGTTGCCCAGGGACACATCCAGCCTGGCCTTGATCACGTCAAATTATGGGGCAGCCACAGCTTCTCTCGGCAGCTGTTCCCATGCCTCACCACCCTCAGAATAAATAACTTTTTTTCTAATATCTAACCTAAACCTGTTTTCTTTCTGTTTGAATCCATTCCCCAGTCCCATTACTACATGTTTTGGAAAAAGTCCCTCTCAATTTTTCTTCTAGGTTCCCTTCAGCTACTTTAAGGCCACAATTAGGTCACCCAAAGCCTTCTCTTTTCCACCTGGGACCAATCTCAATTGTCTCAGCCTTTCCTCATAGGAGAGGTGCTCCATCCCTCTAATCACCCTGGTGGCTTCCTCTGGACTCACTCCAACGGTTCCATGTCCTCCCTGTGCTGGGACCCCAGAGCTGGATGCAGCACTGCAGGTGGGGTCTCAGCAGAGCAGAACAGAGCAGAGGGGCAGAATCCCCTCCCTAGCTCTGCTACCTGTGCTTCTTTGGATGCAGCCCAGGATACAATTGGTTTCTGGGCTGTGAGTGCCCATGGTTGGGTCTCCAGCACCCCCAGGTCCTTCTGGGCAGGCCTGCTTCCTATAATTTCAACTCCCAGCCTGTGTTGGTGCTGATCAGCTGCACCTTTCACTTGTTCTTGTTACTCCTCATGAGATTCCCATGGGCCAGTTCTAGAGCTGGTCCAGGTCCCTCTGGATGCCATCCTTTCCTCAGGTGTGTCAACTACATCACTCAGCTTGGTGTTGTCATCTGCAAGTATGCTGAGAGTGCACTTGATCCCTCCACACCATTGATGAATTTGTTAAATATCACAGGTCTCCTGTGATATTTAACAAATATGGACTCCTGATGTACACCAGTTTTCTCTGATATCTATCAGGACTCTTGACCACTATCCTACTAAATAAAACTTTCAAACTCACATTTTAAAAAAGCTAGAAGATGTAGAAAAATCTCTCACAGAAACCTTTGAAATAAACAACAAAAAAAGAATAAATATCTGATATAATAAAATGTTTGCCATCCTTAGCACTCATCATTTTAATGAGAGGTTTAAGGACACTCACTGCTTCATGATGTTTCCAGAGACTTGCCATAGATGTGGACTTCATTTGTATCTTTAAGGTGTGGCTTTCACATACAAGTACAGACAGCAGACTGGGATCCATGATTGTAGACAGCTACAGTGAATGAAAGCATCAAAACTGATTTCACTATAGAACACTTCACATACAGCATTTATTTTGAAGCACACCCCTTCCTGATGTGCTGATCTAGGAATTGTCTGTATAACTATCAGTAGAAACTCAGAACAGCAGAGGAACTGTAGAGAAAAGATTTGAAATATTGCTTTATAACCAAAAAAACTTAGTTAATCAACACCACAGAAAGCTGGTAAAACAAATGAGTAGAATTGGAAGTCTAGTAAAACAGAAACAGTTTATTCAGGAAGCATGAACAGGAGAAAAGGAGACCAATATTATACTGTAGATCAAGAATGCTTTGAAGTCACTCTCTGAAGCTGAGAATAAGGTGAGAGGCAAATTTGTTGCATTTCTCTAGGTGAAGATAAAAGGAGAAAGAACAAAACAAAAGCTCCTATCAAAAAGAAGGCACAGATGAAATTTTTGATCAGGCAACAACAGCAACCAAAGGAAGAAAGCAATGTGGGACTGAGTACTTAATTATTTATTGGAAAAGAGTATGTAGGGCACAGTCCTACAAAATGTGTGGAAGGGAACTTTGCATAGGGTATGTTAGAGAGGTTCAAATGTTCAGAGAATGATAAAATTCTTTCTGGAGTACCTCAAAAGTAATAGAGACCATATTGCAATTATTCTTGAAGAAATAGTTAGGTTTGCTACATCAGGAAATTTACCCTCCAAAGGAAACTGTATCAATGGAAAAAAGGTATAATTGATAAATTATAGATTTAGTGCTTCAACATGCCTTCTGAATCCATTGAGTTATCAATTTGCAAGCAACAGCAAAAAACATGTATTTTTTCTGATCATTGCAATTACTTTTTGGCAATATAACTGGCATAGAAGATAGGGATGATGTAATACTTGAGATATATGATTACCTTCTTTCTGGCACTAGTCACATGGCATTTTGAAAATAATGACAGCCAGGTTATATATTATGGTCATAAGCCAAATTCTCTAGAGTGGATAGTGATGGTTCACTGATGAGCTGAGGAGATTTTTTGGATGGATGCTTGTAGGGTTCTGGCTTGGGCCAAGTTCTAAATGATATTTTCATTAATGGCTTTGAAGAAAGAAATAATCAAGGCTGTGTTGGTAAGACTTGCACAAAGTGCCAGTCTAAGAGGAATTTCTAGTCCAAAAAAAAATTGTAATTCAAAATGCATCTGATATTTACAAGATCAAAATAAATTAAAAGCAACCAGTACTTTGCTAAAAAGGAGACATCAGACAATCTATCTGAGACAAGAGTCTGATCACTGTTCAGCTGAGATGTGAAAAAATAATCTTATGCTGACTCAACAGAAGCATGTTGAGCATCTAAGTCCAACTGCTGAACAGAAACTCGGACAGGGACACTATTGGTTAGTTTTTGTCAGCTTTTATATATTTTTCCTAGAAAGGAGATGTTTGTTTTCTTTATAACACACAGGTTGCTCAGGGTTGCAAATTCAGTGCCTCTTGTCTGGAAAAAAGTCCTCCCAAGTTTTGCAAAATTTCTTGAAGACAGCTCCAACCTTAGAATAGAGAGTAAGTTACAAAGCCAACCCACTCACATGGCTATTCTTCAGTTTTTTACTGGAGATAAAATAATCCTTTTTCTTACTTGAAAAAGAGGTTAAGAATCTAGCACATCCAGACTCCTGGAACAGCAGGTAGAACAATAAGAAGGATTTACTCCTTTTGCAGGCACAATCTGTGTTTCTTTTTATGCCTGACCTTTGCCACTCCCTTAATGGCATGGGTGAATGAAATATCCACAGGACAGTAAGAGGTTGGAAAAAAGCCCCAGAAGCAAAGTTTTCTGAGTATGCAACCAATCTCTTCTTAACCACAGCAAAGTTAGGTCCAAATTAGTGGTTATGAATATTGTAGCAAGATAATTTTATGCATGCTCTTATTTGATTATAATATCTGCTCCCACTGAAGAAAGAACACTGTAAGGTAGCTGTGACTTTTCTGTTTCTCTCTGAAAAGATGTTGGGGATTTTTTCACTGTGAGGATCTTGGTTGCTAGAGAAAATAGTCTATTTGTCTCAGGAGTAGAGTGCTGTAATTGCAGATTTGATTCAGTTCCTCCCTTCGTTATTGATAACACACCATGACCATTTCCAGAGGTTCTGCCTCTGGTACCATACAAGGTACCACAATGGGCCACAATGCCAACTTAGATCTTTGAAATCCCTAGCAATATAGCTATCCCTTTGACCAGCTAGGGGGAAGATCATCACCACTGATTTTATTGACACCTGGTAGCTGGTATAGCCTTCTAATTGACACAAGCATCTTCCTTCAAGTGCTGAAATTGAAGTCAGGGTGGAAGTACAAATTCTGTGTCAGCCATTTCCTCTTCCTTTCTTTCCTCATTTCGTTCCAATAATATTCTCACTGGATTCTTAGAGATTTGTGAATCTAATCCTGCTAACCAGAAATCTTATTTCTGCACAGAACACAGTTATACAGTTTATACAGTTGCAAATTGCTCTTTACTCTTTCTGTCTGTGAGGATAGTTTTTCTTGAGGATATTTCTTCTGCTAGGAAGCAGGAGATCTGTCTGGTGGTAATCCCTCTTACATTATTTCTTTGATGAATGAGACCTTTGTCACAACTTAGCTAAGGTTCTACCTAAGGTGAAAAAGTGACTAGGTAATAACATCATTGAAAAAAGGGGGTTTTTTCTAGTTTTATATTTATGAGCTCAAGGGTTGTTTTTTTCCTGCATAGACTCAGTCTTCTGTGTCAATACAACAAATTTCCACCCTTTTTCTTGAGTGGCTAATAGCGAAAAAGGTTGTACCAAAATTGTACTTGTGAGAAGCAGAAATCAACAACAGACTTTAAAAAAAAAAAAAAAAACTGAAATAAGACACTGAGATTTTTCTCATGTTGTTTGGACTGAGTGACTAGAGTACAGCAAAAGTCCAATAGTATATTCCATTAATTTAGTAGTAAAGGTCAATAGAGTAGACCATATATTCCTAAGAGGATCCATATATTTACCTGCCAGGTAAAAAAATTTTCTAATTAAGAAGCATGACAAAAAGATTTGCCTGAAATTCAGCAAGAAGAGGCTGTAAGAAAAGAGTGCCATAAAGCCCAACCCTCCAGAGATGGGATAGCTATCTGATGTAAGCATCAGCTGATCAATGAGCTAGGGCCTGTTGACTGCACAGACTTCCTGTATTATTTTTTAAATAAAACCTTTGCAAGTCTGTAGTCTACTCTTCCATTGCCAACAAAGAATTACCTGATTACAGGTATTAAAGGCAGGAATTATCTCCTATTGCAAAAGTGCTGACTATTCTGAAAAGCCTCACTGGCTGTTTGGATCAATAGTTAGAGATCTCTGCACAAAGAGAATCTGCATCAGGGACTTTGTTAAAATATCTAAGACCCAAGTGGATCTGCCTTCATTGATCAAAGTATATTCTGACAGAGCCAATATTGCTGCAGGTGCCTTGATGAGTGATATCTCTATTAGCATATTTTCCATAGAAAAGAAAAAGAAAATAAAAAGAAAAGAAAAAACCCACAGTGTGAATCCATACACAGACAAGCATTCAAAGCAGAAAAGTAACTGGGAGTTTTAAACATATTTTATCCATGCACATATTATTTATTCTTTTCCACATCTTCTTCAAGTCCTTAGACACTTGGGACTCAGTAGGTTGAAACTGGGAATGTGCATACTACACTGCCCCATGTACTCTAACATTAGATTAATGAAAAGATGAAGAAAAAATACACCTGGACCTTCAAAAAGTTTTAACAGAATCATTGTTACAGCATGGAATAATTTTTTTCCTCTACTTGTCAATGCCAACACCTTGCCAAAATACCATGTCTAAGTTGGTAAGAGTATAGAAACTGACAGCAAAGAGAATTAAAAAAGAGCATAAGCAGCAAGGTGAAATATTTGCTACACTGTCTTGTAAAGACTGAGTCAAAAGATCAAGTTCTACTATATTAAAAAAAAAAAAAAAGAAAAGAAAAGATTACTCAAAATGATCAGTCAGTTTTTCTCTGTTGTTGGTTGGTAGTTTTGTTTAGAGAGAGGTCTGGTAATAGATATTTATCAAAGGTGATCAGTTATTAAGAGAAGTTTTTGTGGAATCCTAGTATGTTAAGAGCTGAAAGAGACCTTTAGGACCTTCTAGTTCCAACCCTCCTGTCGTGGGCAGGGACATCTCCCACTAGACCATCTCCCAGCTCAAGGCCTTATCCAACAGGTCCTTGAACACTTCCAGGGATGAGGCATCCACAAGATCCCCAGGCAAGCTGTATACAACATGCAAGGCTAACTATAAATAGGAAAAAGGGTTTTCTTGGTGAGTTTATAAAATCCTTTTCACTGCAGATTTTTGGGAGAGGGAGGTAACCAGACACGTTTCAAGTGTTATTTTCCTTCATATAGGACAGACTGAGTAGACCTTCTGAAGGTCCCTTTGAGGCAAATGTGTTTGAAATTCTTCTCAATTTTTCTCTTTTTTCCTCAGCCTGTGTGAAAATTCCATGTTGTGCTACACCCAGATCATCATTAAATAACTTGTTTTAAAGTCAAATTTCAGGACTCTCTTGTATTGCAGAAGCATTTAACTAGCAATATTTATAATCCAGATTCATAGATATTTTAAGATTGTTTTCAAGGCCAAAAAAATATCCTCAAAAAAAACCAGTTCTTAATAGTTTTTCAGAGTTGTTCCCTGATTTTATTACTCCCAAAGCAACAGTAATATATATTCTGTCTTTTTTTTAATATGAGAAAACTGGAGTATTTTCATTTCCCTTTATTTAAGACTGGTTTTGTTCATTTCAAAGATACTCAGCATGTTATTTCCTTTGAATAGATCACAGTGTATCAGGCATCAATTTCAAGCAAGTAGCCCTTGAGGTCAATTCTTGTTACTGCTGTATCTTTCCAATCTTTCTATTTAAATGGAGAGTCAATAGCAAAGACAGTAATTTCTTTCCTTTTTATTATTCTAGGAATCTCCTAAAGCATCATATCTATCTAAACAATTCTATTGCTGAGATTAAATATTTGTCTATACAGGAGCACAACTGACGATAATTTCTAGCAGTCACAAGCCATGTTTAAGCCTCAAAAATAGTAAATAATTTAAACCACTAATATATAGGCCATTCCTTGTCATTTTCTAGTGATTTTAACTATTAAGTTTATATTTTCTGCACAAAGACAATTTTTGTACACTTTTGTTGATGAGGTGAAAACTTTAAACTAGAGCTGTGTTTTCCTGAAAGGTCAGCACCTTCACCCAGAGGAAGCGACTGCACTGGGCTAAAGATTCGGATATTTCAGTCTCAATATTGCTTCTGGTAATGAAAACCTTTACTGTTGAGGATGTTTTCCCCCTACACACTGTTCCAAACTGCTTTGAAAAAATTCATTACAAAGTTTGCACTATTAAGGTATTGCATCATAAACTTCAATATGAAAATGCATTGGATAGGATTTTAAGACTGGAATGTGAAAAACTACTGGAAATTTGAAGAGATAGCCACATTTTTACTTGCTAATAATATCTTTTTCTCAAAACCTGTACAATATGCAATATGTAGAACTTGCAGTTGCATTTGTTGTGTTTTGGTTATTATATAAAACTAGCTTCAGGAAGCTGGAAACTATTTCAAAGACCTTTTGATGTCAGTGTGTTGAGATAACACTCTGGTAGGGGATGTACTTCAAGATGCCATTGTCACCAGGCAGATGAAGGCAGAATCTCCAGAATTTTTGAAAATACATTTAGAATTTAGTGGAAGAAAAGAAATAACAGAAAAACCCTCAACTTCCATTTCTTTCTAGTGATCATTGCACAAACCTCTGAATATTAACTTGTCTGGAGTTTATTTACCTCTTTTTTCACCTAAAAAGAGATAGCTGGAAATAAGTGGTTGATTTCCCTTTTCAGGTATTCATAACAGACCCCTCTGAAAGATAACTTCAAATTGTTATCAGATAAAGACAGAGTATCAAGCTTCAAATAACTTGAATCTGGCATTTATTTTTGTTGTTGTTGTTGTTGTTGTTGTTGTTAAAAATTCTTAACAGAATTTAACTTCTGTCCATAAAACAATCAAATGGGAAATTATTAATTCCTTTTTCCAGAAGTTCAGCAGTAAGCAAACATCAGAAATGCAACAGTATTTCTGTGGATTGTGGCAACAGTTTCCCTGGACAAAACCATGCCATTTTCATTTAAACCTCTGCTCTTCTCAAGTGAAATGGTAGTTACCATATTGTACTACCAAGATGTCATAGTTTAGCTTTAATCTCCAATTGTAATTTAATTAATTATTTTATTATCACATTTTGATTCGCTTGATCAAAGTTTATTGTTTCTCTGAGTCAGTTCTAACTTGTACAATGGGGGAACAACTGGGGAGTACAGTAACTGGGGAAAACAAAAGCCCCAGAGTCATCAGAAGCTGTTTTGCAGCTGGCTTCATGATATATTTCACTGGCATTTTGACAATTAACCATGAGCAATGGAGAAACTTTCTCTGTCTAAATGACAAACTTTCTGTAAGCATTTCCTCTAAAAGATCATGAAAACATCTCAGTACACTCTTGCATGCTCAATTATTCTCTCTGCTTACCATCACTTTTGGGATATTGTTTTGGGATAGTGTTTTGGGATATGGCACCCTACACTCAATGTCCTGCAAAAGCCATATTTACCCCACCATGCAGTATGCCAATATCTACTCCACCTAGCAGGAAATTAAGAATATCCAAATAAAACCAGCATTGAATATATACAATCATAATTTTGAAGAGCAGACCTAGTCTGGAAATAAATTTTCATTTCAGTGGTGACAGAAGGACTTCTTGCTGAGTTGTACAGAACATGAAGCGTCCAGTCATGTCTTCTGAGTTACAATCAGGTATCTTCAGTGTGCTTATAGCCACTTACAGATACTTAAGAAAGTGAGTATTTTCCCAGTAATATACAGAGTAGGGTTGGTTTTGTTTTTCTTTTTTTTTTTTTTTTTGTTCCATTCAGAGAACTCTTGGGTTTATTAGTTGATGGGGTTCACTATATGTTAAAAGAAAGACAAGAAGAAGACTTAACTCTTAGCCATCAATTCCTAAATGTTGAAGTAAGGCTGCAGTTAGAGGTCTAATCATAATAATTATGGAGTGGCATAGCTTTGAACTCCTCAAGATTTACTGTGACAGGTACAGTTTAATTTGGTAATGAACTTCTACCAAAATGAATTTGATGAAAATGAGAGGTGGAGCTTAACAGAGTAAAGTGTTCTTTGGTCTTTTAAATATAATTACCTTTTTAAAAACCTTAATATTTTATATAGATGCATGTGAACACAATACTAGGGTTTTTGAATAGACTTAAAATGAGTTTATAATTGGAAACGTGTTCTGTTGGCCTAAAACAAAAGCTGAAGTCTAAACTTCCTTCTGAGTGTGCATCTTAAAGATCTGAAAATCACAGCTGCTGAAAACATTCATTTCAGTATAGCTTAGCTACGACATGTTTTACATAATATGCACAAGTTAGACCCTATTTACAATTTATGCCTCTCTAAATTCATTATTTTTCTGGAAATCTATTTGATTTCATAGTAAAGAACAGTTTTCTCGCTACTGAAGATGCAATCCATCAAGATAATGACAGGGACAAGCAGAAGTCATCACATTCTCTCAGCACATAATACATCCATCAGAATGTCATTTTTATCACATGATTTTACAGTTCTTCATTTCTTCTCTAGAAGATACAAGACACAAACTACCTTCAGCAAGCACCAAGGAAGAAGTCAAGGTGTGGGAGAAGCAAGTCGATATGAAATAGTCTTGCTGTTTTCTTTTAGCATTTAAATAATTAAATCTGATTTAATCCTGGTTGTTGCTGGTTTTTTCCTTCAAATTGGCTACAGCTTAACTGTAGGGATATTTAGTTTTTGCTGACTTTCTGTCTGATTTTATTTACTCAGTGAGTTGACTGCTTCTCCATTTCTTGTAAAATTTTTATTCTTTTTCTTCCTTGCTTTGTTTTCTGTCTCTCTAAAGAATACATTTCATAATCTGTTATTATTTTTTATTTGCCAGAAAATTTAAAAATATGAGGCTGAAGATAAAAATACTTCTACAAGCAGTCAACGTAATGTTGTAATGAAATAGAGCAACTTCAACTGATTTCATTTGGAGTGAAATCAATCATTCTGATACCTGGAAAATCCTCAGAGCCTCACTTTTTCCTTTCTGAGAGCAGAGAGGATGTTCTTCAGTTTTCCCAGCTGCTGTAAATGCATTATTGCTTTCCATCAAATTTCATTTTTACAAGAGTGCACATTTACATTTTGCTTGTATTCATACATTAGATTTTTATTGCCCTATATTAAAATTTACTGCTCATGGATTTGGTATTCGACTCTGCATTATCTTCTTTGAATTAATAGGTGATTATCCTGACTTCCTTCTCTGTATGTGGTCAAAAAAAACCAAAAATTGTGCATTTGCTATGTTAGTGTATATGATGAATTTTTCAGGATCAAAATTGATATTTGATTATGCCATATGCATCTATTTCATTAGGATTCTACACATGCGTGGGTGCCAGAATCCCCTATGCTTCCATATTTTACATACTTTTTTTTCACAGCATAAAGCCATTTGACAACTTTATTACTCTTTGGGACAAAATTTTAAAGGAAGAATGTCCTATGCCTTATAGACATTTGGATGCTTCAAGTCAGCCTTTAATTATATGTTAGGAGGAAAATGGGCTTCAGATCAACATCTGAGAAAAAAAGGAACAAAACAATACCTCCTCTCATATCTGAAAGACTTTTAAAATACATGAATTTTATACAAAAAATGCACTATAAACCCAGAATTTAAATTCAATAAGGTCTGTTTTATCTGCCAACAGTTAAAACTCCCCAGGTAACTGAGCTTCCTTGGCTGCGTAACCTGTGCAGCCACTTGCTCAAAACTTACACAGTTAGAACTGCAGGAACCAGTCCTGAAGTGTGAACTGTCTCCCCTGATCTTCTAGCACATTCATTTCACAAAGCATTAGCCATAGGAAAGTTGCCACAGAGCACTGTTTTGCTGTTGAAAATGAGGATGTATCACATTTGGAGAGAAGAGCCGTTCTGAATGACATTAGCATTGGTCTGTAATTCTGTGTGAGCCTTTGAAAACAGAAAGCACTGACAAGCTAGAAAGGCAAACTTTGCACTTATATTTCCATGACTCAGGTAATTGTGAAGTGTTGAGCTAAATGTTTCTCCCAGAAAAGGCAAAATAGGTATATCAGAAATTTTTTTTAAACATTTGAAATCTATTGCATGGAGGCCGAAAAGATATAACACAGTACAAAATAATGGCCAGTGTACAAGCTGTATCTCCCTGTTATTGCAAAGACTGACATTTCCTACACCAATTAAGTGTCTTGCAAAGCAAAGTGAAAAGAAAATCAAGTGTGGAGTATATCTTTCCTTATTTTCCTGCTTGAAAAACCATGAATTCTTTATAACTGAGATATACAAAGGATTCTTAATAGCTGAATGCCACTGCTTCCTAAAGCAAACAAGTAAGAATATTGAAAAAAAAATATTTTTCAACTGTGCTATCTGAACTCTTTTATACCATGCAGAAAAACATGAGCATTAACCCTTCCAGTAATAAAGCAAGGAGCCTGTTAGGATTATTGCAGACAGGAGTGGAGAGCTAGTGAGCTAAAATGGCAGTGAGCACCTCTGACCTCCTGCCCTGCAAGGACTCACCTGTGTTCACCACCAAGGGAAGCAAGGCCAGGTCCTACAAGTGTGGAAGAGTCAGCTCTGGTTTGTTGTAGACAGGCTTCAGAGCCTGTTTTCAGTGCACCACAGCAGCATCCAGTGTGCTCTGCCTGGCCTTTGTCTCCCAACATCCCCCACATCCCAACAGCCCTGAGAATCTCAGGGGATCCAAGGAAATGGGTCTGTTGGGGAATAGGGCCAGCAGCCATCCACAGGGCTGGCATTCTGCTTTTTTGGCCAGGGACCAGGGTAAGGTTCTACAGCAGGTTCTGCCTAGTACCTTCAATTTTAATTCAGAAAAATCACTGGCACAGGTGTACTTGTCAAAGCACTGTCCTTCATGGTGTCCTTTAAAAGAAGATAGATTAGTCTAGATGCAAGAAATAAAACACATCATCATAATAAGTGTCCCATAATTCAGTGACTGGGATGAGAAAAAGCATATTGTTAAACAATTAAAAATATCAGATGGGAAGTTTAACTTACTTATTCCTGTATCAGAGTCTACCTAACACTCTCATTCTTTTGCCAAATGCACATATTAATATTTCTCCTTAAACCATCTGAGACTGAGAATATGATACATTAAAAAATTAACAGAATTAAGTAGAATGATTTTGATAGATGATTTGTGTGAAAGCTGGGTGCCATGAAAACTTCTGGGAGTTTCAGTACTTATTCTACAAGTATAAAAGTTGTCCTTTCTGAATGTGAAGGATTTAATGTGGCTGACAGTGAAACACCCACCCACCAAGTTGCTTGCTCACCTGCAAGGGGACAAGGAAACAAAACAGGAAAAACAGGCATGAGTAAGATCGTTGACCACAGCATCCTAAAAAACTCACTTCCTCTCAAACCAGGACACAGGTCAAGCTTAAGACTGTAATATTGCTTACCAAATGCCTGTGTGGGAAAAACACTCTCAACTCAGGGAAAAATAACTTACCCTGTTGCTAACTAAACTAAATATTATTAACCTGGCAGTGAGAAACAAAAAAACAAACAACACCCTTCCTACCCCATTTCCAAGTCTCAACTTCACTCCTTCATTCTCGATTCCTCTACTTCCACCCTTGTTAGTGCCACAGATTCAGCCCCTTTGACAAGAATATAGGTAGAGTAAAAGTGAGGCCAGGGAATTAGGGTCAGCACATGGTGGTTTTTCTCCTTCAAGTGCTCAGCTGTGACAGTTTCTGAGTATTTTTGCAATGGTGTTTGTAAATCAAGTCTGTGGGGGATTTTTCTGTTCATATATATGTATATTTGCGCTGACATTTGTTTGAAAGTTTGATAATTTAAAATTATTAAATGACAACTACTTATTTTGTCTTCCAGAAGCTTAATTCTTCACGCCCAGAATTTCAATAGTCAGTCCTCATGGCTGGTCTTACTAAGCCTGTAGTGATATATTAGCTCTGCACAGATATGGGTTGTAGGCCAGACAGTGTGAGCTGAACATTTATACTACTTGTAAGGTTGAAGTTTTGAGTTCCAAACTGTTGTCAGCCTGCCATAATTTGGTTTGAAGACTGATATTTCTTAATTCCTAAAGGAAAATAATTACTTCTGTGCTTAGTTATAAAAATCAAGGTATTTTATGAAACACATACATTTCATACCCACACAAGTTCTGCTCAAAATGCTTATTTCAGAAGGTCTTTAGTGAAATAGTTAAACAAATACTTAAACAAATTTATATACCCACCATACACATCAGCTCTTGAATTAAGGATTTCCTATCCCTTTAGACAAGCTAGATGCAGTTAACTTATCTTTCTCTCAGCTATCATGTTTAGATTCTCTACAAACTAAACTCAGCAATGAAGAGGTGCATTTAATTGGCACAAAAAGAGCTTAGGGTAAACTGACACAAACTCTGGGCTTATGCCAAAGAAAAGGATAGTCAGGTTATGTGCAAATCCTGCTCTGTATTTTGCAGATGAAATTCAAACTTTTTCTCAGTCTCTGTTTTTATCTAGATGGGTGCTCTATATACTAGGAGTTAGCAAAAGCTTTGGAAATTACACCTCTTGCACCTCACAAATTCAAACGTTTTAAAACAGGTTTAACAGTTCCCAGCAATCAGCATCTCTTGCTGACTTCCTGGAAGTTGGTTAGAGCAACATTTATAAAATTTTGTATCTCTGTCTTAATATACTTACTTGCCAATCTTTTTCTTTTTAGCAATCTCTTTTTTGATCCTCTTTTTGTTTTCCTGCATCAGTGACCTTTTCTTAACTGGTGCTTTCTCTTCATGGCCTGGCATGCAGCTCTCTTCTTTTCACAACACCTGTATTTTTTTCCTCAGACCTCTACCACCATCAAATTTCTAATTTCCTCTAAATGTTAAAATCAGTTGCTAAACAGCATGTAGGAATCACTTCTGAATGTGTGTATGTGGCATTTTAGGAGGCCCTTCAGGAGGCAAAATGTCACCAGCACAGCCATTTGGTTAGAATGAGGGAAATAGTAATAAATTATTCATGTCTGGTATTTTGTAAGAACTGCTTCATTTGATAGTGTTGTATGTCATTTGGACCTAACCTAGAAAAACCTACTTGTAGGACCAGTTAGTATGACAAAAAACTAATATAGCATGTTATTATAGCAGGAGAGACAATTTTTTTGAAATCTATATATACTACAAGTCCATAGTGCCCACCGGGTCTGCATACATGAAATACAAGAACATTTTAAAAAAATCTGAAAACTCAAAGAGCAGCAAGCATGCTTATTGCAATACTGCAAAGTATTGCCATTGCTATGACTAAACCACAAGTAATGCAAGGAAAATTTTACATGTTCTGGACAATTGGTTGGAGAAAATAAAAGGAATTGTTCAGCAAAAGCAATTCAGTGATGTTTGGATGAAAAAACTAGACTGTGGAATTAGAACATATTCGAGGTTAATGCTCCATTATTCAACCAGTAGATAGGTAGTGCTGAGATCTGACTTGCATCCCATCAAGCCTCAGGACCAAGGACAGGCATCATCAACACTATAATATAGTCTATAATACAGCAAAAACAATAGCAATACCAAAACATACAGCATGACATAGTGATTATTGTTTCTTGGATGAGATCTCTCTTAAGCTTAGACTCTGTAGCTGCCTTGGTTGGCCCTGCTTGGACACAGAGACCTTACCTATCTGCAGGATCTTTGCCATGACAGGAATATCCAACTGCTTTGGTAATCAGACAAATGCTCTCTAAGTTTTAAGCAAAAGTCAATGTGCATAAATCCAAAACCTTCTCTCAGAAAAAAAGATCAATCAAACAAACAAACAAATGCACTTGTTTCATTTCTTCAAACCAAGCTCCACACATTAAAACACGGGCTTTGGGGTGCAGATGCAAAGCAGGGATGCCCTGCTATGGAGTCTGACAGCCAGAAAGACTGAGGACTGCATATGGTACCCTCATCAAAGGGTAGAAAGGCCCAGAGCATTACAATGCAATATCATAGATAGAGGGAAAAAATAAGTTTTTAATAAGCTTCATGATTCTGAGATAGAGTTGTATTTTGCAGTATAGCTGGGGTCAGACTTTGGCAGAGAAAAAGGGGAATTGCATGATTTAATTTTCTCTTGCAATATGCTAGAATCGTCTCAACCAATCTAAATTCAGATTGGTACTTGCACTTTTCCTTTGTGAGAACACTGATAAGTTCAGTCAATGATCAGCGAGCTCTCCCCAAGAAAAACACTGTTTACTCAGGACAGCAGCATTACAATGAAAATGAAAATGAGATGTAAGTGCCTGTCTTGCTTAGGAGCAGTCTATTAATATCCCTAAAGAAATATAAATCTAAATCTCTTCCCTCTGACTGTTCACTCAGCTCCTGCCAAGGTTTTGGCCTGGTACACAGCTCACACTAAGACCTGATGTGTGCTGGGAGCAGGACCATTAGCTCATCAGGAGAGCCACATGTAGGCAGGGCAGGATAGAAAGGGCAGCACAGAGGTCATCACGCAGCTCTTGTCACCTGCTGCTTGCTGTCTCCTCCAGCCATTGTGTCTTCCATCCTTGCATATTAATTGCCTGAAGTTTCTTCTGTATCCATTAATTTATGGAAATGACATAGGCCACATTTCTAAGCCAGAGGTTATAAATGCATCATCTTACCTAAGGGGATTTTGAAGCAGATCCCATAGCAGCCAGATTGCTGAGGTTTCATTCTCTCCTGTGTGACACAGGGAACACCTGTGCTGTGAGGGAGGAGGAAGAATGAGCACTCTCACCCTTTGCAAGGTAAGGTGTTTGCTCATTGGCGTGTGAGTAAATGCTAAAGAATTTGAGAGTCATGAATCACTGAAGTGAATTCAAGTTTGGCTAGCTGTGTACAAGTAAGGTTGAGTGTTTGTTTTCCTTTCCTCAAAAAGTAGAGTTTCATTTACCGAGTATATTGTCCTTTAAATTTAAAAGGTTCAAACAGACCATGACACCACTCCTAGTGCTTATTATACCTGCTACAGTCTCAAGTCATTAATTTGCAAACAGTATCTATTTTTTTCAGCCAAGACTGCCAATTTTCTAATTTCAAAGTCTGATTTCCTTTTCTGCCTCTCTGATTAGGCCAATTATTTCAAGTATTTCTTGGTGGGGAAAGAAAATTTGGCCAATGGCATCTTAAAAGGCTTTTCACTTGCATAGTTTCACTATAACAATTTGGTCTTAAATGCTCCTAACATTTTCTAGACTCTTAGGATCATCCTTTAGGTCACTGCCTTCTTTTTGGTCTTACTGCTGACTGAATTCCTGGTTTCTTGTATATCATTTATAATCCTAACATGGTAGCCTTCTGCTGTTCTGTGGCATTACAGGATTTTTCACATGGGATTTTTCACATGGGAGTGATCAATAGATGACTCAGAACTAGGAATATTGAAAAACAAGAATTTATTGCTTTCTGTAAGCTGTAACTCTTCAATAATGCTGCATTTAAATAATTCAAGAGTAAATAGGGCTTCTGCATTACCAAATGCCATCCACTCACTCTATTTTAAAATTTCATTTTGATAGCTTTTTCCTAATGTCAACTTTCTAAATTCCTCTATTTATAACTGACATCATCCCTTGGAATTCAACAGAAAAAACCAGCTCTTCTTGTAACAGTAATTTCTGAACAAGCATTTCCGTTCTGTTCTGTCTATGGAGATTGGAGTTTTATTTAGGCAATGAGTGTAAATCTCAGCTAAAATCAGAAAATGTCACTGTGAAATGCTTATTCAATGCTAGTTCAGTACTGGGATAACAAATTAAAAATTATAATATCACATATTGCATCTTACTGAGGATGCCTAAGAGATCTAAAAATTGCTATGGATTCAGCTGCAAGAATCCCGTAGGTATTGCACACTTTGGAAGGACAGAAATCCACAATGCCATATGGCAAACTGAAGTCACATCCAAATAGAATAATTGCTTTGTGGTTAAGGAATAACTTATCTTTCATTGTATAAAGTAAATATTCATCTAATTTTCACCCCATTGGCTTTCATAATTTAAGATAAGAATAATTTATTTTTCTGGTACTACTGCTGTGAATAAGGTTAAGAAAAACAGGATCACATGCTTATTTGGACCTGAACAGATGATCAGTCTATTAATTTCTTCTTTCAAATCATACAGCTGCATAATTTCATGTCCATTTAACTAGATAATATCCCTTTTTCTTTTTTTCAGACTATTACCTTTAGAGGATAAATGGAAAGGCCTTTCAGATAGTGAAAAGATAGCAAACCTTGTCAAACCCCCAGATTTTATTAGCTCAGTTTTCAGAAATGTTACATGTTGTGGAACCTGAAGGAAGTATATTAGAAAGGTGTCTCAAAATATCCCTTCCTTTCTACCCAGGAAATACTAGATATAATTTAATTTAGGGCATTGTTCTTGACAATGAAGAAAAATTGCAGAAAAAATTGCAGGAAATAGTTCCAAATTCACATTTTTAAGTTATGAATAAATTGGGTTGTTTTGTGCAGTTAGTTTTATTAGGGTTAAGGCTGAAAATATCACAGTGTAATGAAGTTTTGAGTAGGCCATGTGAGACATGAAAATCAGCAGTCGTAGTTGGCATGGTAAAGAATTTTGGTTTTGAGTTTATTACAAAAACATGCCTACTTCTTATCTTTAAGCCACATTTTATTATCATCATAGAGCATCTGAAATTCTACTTCAAGACTACCTTTTAGCAGACAGTTTCTGTCCAGTTGTCACTCCTATACCTGAGGTGAATGTTATATTTTTCTTTTCAAATGAGGTAGAACTTCCAATGTTCTTTATCAAGAATGTCATTTTTTTCTCCATTGAGAAATAACATAAATGAACATTAAAAATATTTACTTTATCTGAGAGAAATAGTCAGCTGACAGAAGTTTGTGACTGTGTTATAGCTCTGCAAAATGGGGTAAACATAGTGAATCATCTCATTCAGAAAGAATAGCTACAACTAATAAACAAACACCCATGCAAAGATTTAATTCTTTGTAGACCTTGCAAGATTTTTTTTTTTAACAAAAGGAAAAGTTTATCCTGTGTTTACATAACTCAGATAAAAAGACTGAATCACTTGTTCATCCCCTTCTTCCTAAAATTGTCTTTTTTAAATAAATATTATCTTTCTTCAGTGAAGGCCAAGAATTTTAAATAACCCTTGTCATCAGTATTAGGTAGAAAGGCCCTCCCATTGAAGATGGGTTGCAGAAAAATTTAACTGCTGACGCTTAAGTTCATTTACGTGTGAGGAAACTTAATCCTGCAAGAGTCCTACAACTTGACAGCAAGGTCCTAACATTACAGGGAGGACCACAGGACCTAAGGCCAACATTCAGCATGGAAACAGAACAGCTGAGGATAAGATACTTTTCCTCTCAGAAATGACTGCTATAGAATGGCATATGCTCCTGCTTTCTCTGACTGCAGAAATCTCACCAATTAAATTAAGGCAAATACATGGAAAGGAAAGGCAGATGGAAGCACAGGAAATAAAAAATTAACTCCAAAACCTTGAATTCAATCAAGTTGTAGCCTACTGCAAATGGTTGTTTATCAGGAAAACACTTAGGTGGTGTTATCACCTACACTTACAATAGTATTCCCTGTTATCGGGCATTTATTGAATTCTAGCTGAAAAAAAGTCTAGCAGATAACCCTTGTGAATGTGTATTTCTTAGCTGGACAGTTTGCACTTGTTGTTCATCCTTTTTTCCTTTTTATTTTTTAATAATGTAGTGGGAGTGATATTATGTACTTTTTTCTTCCCCTTCATACCTGGAATCTCAATGGGCAGTCTTCATAGCTGGTGTTCCCAGGCTTGCAGTGGATTTTTAGCTCTGCACAGCTATGGGTTGTAGGCCAGACAGTGTGAGCTGAACATTAGTACTGATCCTAAGGTTCAAATTTTGAGTACAGACCAGTTGTCAGCCTGCTAATTTTTAACTTGATAAGAGACTGATCAACATTAGTGTTTCAGCAACTTCATCAACATTTCTCAAGTTGCTGAAAAACCCCCAAAGAAAGCACTGATATAGTGTATCCAAACTAAATTCAACAGACGTAAGCCAACACAGTTGAAAGACCGAACAAAATAAAGTATTTAAGAACAGTCCAATGAATTATTACTGAAATGGTTACATCATATGGACATAAAGAAATTGAGCAAATTTTGTTTATTTGATAGGGATGAGAAAATATGGGGAGATGTAACTGCAGCTGTCCATTGCACTGAGGTTGGGTTGTGCAAAAGAGGGACACAAAATAATCTCTGGGCTGCACAATGAAAAGATGAGCCATGTTCGTAGGCTGCAGCAAAGAAGTTCTAGGTAGATATAAGGAAAATATCTTCATGAATAAATGCAGTGGTCAAGGTCTTGGACAGGAGGACTGCAGAAGTTGTGAAGACTTTATCCTCAGAGGTTTTTAAAATGAGATTGTCCTGAGCAAACTTATCTGTCTTTAAAGCTAGTCCTGCATTCCAAGCCTGAATGATCCTTTCCAAATTAATTTTTCCTATGATTTCTATGAAGTATACTTGAACAACAATATGGCCAGTTCTGGGTTCCCTGGTACAAAAGAGATTAGGGGTCACTGTGGAGAGATCAGTCAATGACCACAAAGATGATGAAGGGACTGCAGCCTCTCTCCTGCATGGAAAGGCTGGGAGAACAGGAACTGTTCACACTGGAGAAGAGAAGGCTTCAGGTGATCTCATCATTATATGTAAGTATCTGAAGGAAGATAAAAGGCTAGAATCACCTTCTTTCTAGGGCTATCCAGTGAGAGGACCAGAGGTAAACGACACAAACCGGAACACAAGGGGTTCTCTCAAAACTTCAGGACACACTTTTTCACAGGTTCAGTTTGACCAGAGAGATTGTCACATCACCATCATTGGAGACGCTAAAAAGCTGTCCTAGTGCTGGGCAATGTGGTCTTGGAAACCCTCCTTGAGAAAAGGAATTGGACCATGTTACCTCCAGAGGTCACTTCCAACCTCAACCCTTCTGTGATTCTGTTATGTTAAAAAACAATTTTGGGGCTATGTTGGCAGTACAGATCAATCTTGTGAGTTTCTTTTTTTCCCCATGGTTACAGCTCTAAATGGCCTAAATGTCAGTGGTATCCAATATTCAGTGACAGGTTTCGTCCAATTATTAAAACATTGAATTTTTATTATATAGATATTGCTAATTACTGAAAACTAATTGTCTAAATTCCAATGAAAATGGGATTTACAAGTATTTATAACTTTCATAGGCCTAATAGGATTAATTCTATAAATGGCATTTGTTTTAGTTGTAATAAGGCATTATCCAAGATTATGGTTGAAATGTCTTGCTAAGTCCCTGGAAATATTATATAGCCAAACTCCAGAAGTAAATTGAAAAGCTGCTCCTTCCCTCTCTTCATCACAGCTAACTTTTCTCCTGTACTCACAGAAAGTACAAGAAAAAAAAGATCTGAGCTTCAAACTGAGATCCAAATTGAATATACTTGGCAATCAAAATTTATTCCCAGTTTGAACTCTAAATCAGGGAGCTCTTTCAAGGTTAGGCAATAACTTTATGAAAGAAAAAATTATGATATCTACTGGTGCCTGCACCTGTATCAGCAATTCAATTAAATAATTGAACTGTTCTACCTTATTCTGGAAGCAACATTTTCCCTGGAGTAATTAATGTACAAATGGAAGCAAAATCAAATGCAAACCAAGCAAATCTATGTGACTTTACTAAGACAGTCTTAGGCTTATTTCTCTAACAGTGTTGGCTGTATAAAGCAAAAGCTCAGGTGAACATCTAGGTCTCTTATCTGACAAGACTCTAAAGTGCAGTAGCTGTCTGGCATCTTTGCTGCCTGAAAAAATTGAAACTTTTTGTAATAAGTCTGTTTCCTAGGTATTTGTTTTCCTTCTTTTAAGAAATCTAGCAAGGTAAACCAGAAGAATAAAAAGAGCTTTTCTGAGGAATCCAGGTAACTTACTGAGGTGCACAATCTAACAAATGAATTAAGCAAACATGTTGGCTGATAAGGATTTTTTTAAGTTCATTAGAAATTTTTGAAGGGGCTTACTTTAGAATTTTAGAATCATGTTCACATATGTCTAAATTATTTCTTAAAAGTGTTTTGCTACAAATGGAATTGAACGATAAAGTACTTTTCCATGTATCATATTTATTACGATTGCCACATGCCACAGTCCAGTGCCCAGATTTCTGTTTTGTCCATATCCCTGCCAGCAGAAGAAGGAACAGGAATGAACCTTTTTTGAGTTGTTTCTGTTGGGGTTTACTTGTGAAAAATCAAAAAATTCCCTGTTCTATTTATGAAATAGAAGGAATTAGAGAATGGCAGTTCAACAGGACTTGGGTAAGTACCCAAGGAGCATCACCAGCTGACAACATCAGCACAGAGTAAAACTCTCTATGGTTACTGGGATCAAAAAACAATTTAGGTATTCAAAGTTTTAAAATGCAAGTCCAAAATCTGGAGTTTTTCAGGCCCCTCTTGAATTGTTGCAAACACGAGAACAGGGAATTCCTTCATGGATGTTCACCCAAATTACCAGGTTTGTTTGAAAGTTCTGAAAGCTCATCTCACAGTTAAACTTCATATTTTAGGAACTTTGCTTCATGTGTAGTGAAACACCTCAGAAGGACATGGCTATAAAACCCAGCATTCATTCATTTAAGTATGAATGTTTCATGAAGTGTTTCATGAAGTGTAAAAGAGTAAAAAGGCAAAAGGTGAACCTCCTGAATCAGAAAACTCTACCAATAGTTCCCTTTTCTAAAACATTCTTTTCATTTGTGATTGGTCGCTGGCCAAGTAGTCCTTGGACTATCTACACAAGTGTCAAATCAACCATAAGATTGCTGGAAAATATCTCCAGAACCCAACAACAAGATTATTATTTACTTAGAGCATTCTTGTAGAAAATTTGATGTGTAGGCTTGTTCTTTTACTCAACAGAAAGAACCAACTAATTGATTGGCAGTTGCGTGAGTGCCATCAGAAGAATTAGAGGCCATTAATAACCAGTAGTGTAACACAGACCTGCTTTGCTCTTTGAGATAATGGACACGTTGTGGGTCTACCCTGATAAGAAGTCCTTGTCTCTGTTCTTCTCAGCTGGGACAACTGGGTCTTTCAAAATCCCCCTCTTACTCCTCCATCTATATTTACACCAGAAATTGCCACGGGAAAAGTGAAAGAATGGCAAGAAATACCTTCGCCGTTTAATTTCTAGTACATCCCTTGACACAGTTTTGGCCTGTGCCAGCTAGCACTGTCTATGTCAATGCCCAGTTCGTGGCATGGTATGGATCAAGAACTATTTCCAGCTCACATTTTCTGTAAGGCTTCCCAGGAAGCGCAGCTGTATGGACTTCCCTATTGACTCCAGAGCCCAAGAACTGTCCCTGGCCTATTTAAAAGCCTTTGTCTGGGTTCCACACCTCAAAGTTTGTAACTGACTGTGTTTCTTCCACTCATGAATTCTGTATCTCCGTTCTTGGTGCTGGATATGCCTAGAGTTACCACCTACTGACAGAAGTGAGAGGAAATGTTCCAGCTGTGTTATTCCCATGTGATACAGGGCATAATACCAGCCCATCAGATTATGCCTCCTATTTTAGAGTAAGTAGCAGCCTTCCACAGTTTTGACACCTGCTACTGCAGTTTTAGACATTATTCAAATTAAACCTCTCCCTCAGTAAATTTGAACACTGAAATGCTTCAGGCAGGTAAAGTGAAAACAGAGTTTTCAGGTTTCAAAAATTTGAAATGCTTTCTATGACAGTCATAGGAAGGGATCATCTCTGGATATGTACATGAAGGTAATCAGGACATGACCCAAGAATATTTCTATTTACAAGAAGAAAAACTTATGCTGAGGGAGTCAGGCTGCTTCATGTCTTGCTGCCAGCTCAGCAGTAAGAATGGAAGCATATGTAGCCTTTCCCTAATTTTTTGTTATTTTATACTTCTCAAGTAATTCTGACGGCAATTTCTTGGCTAGACTAGGATTTTTTAACTGCCTAGATGGGAAGACTGGTACATGATGTCCAGCATAACTGTGGGTGTGAGAGAGATAATTCTTGTTAATCTATACATTTTCATTGTTTAGAAAACTATTTGCCTTCCTGAGAAAAAGACCTGAATTTAGTGTTGATTCTCCAGTTACTTCTATTTCTCTTTTATTCATTTGTGACTGGGGCATAAAAGCACTGAGTGGATTCTTCGTTTTATTTTTATATGAGAACATAAATACGCACTACAGTTGTGTCCCATGTATTCACAGTTGACTGAAACACTAAAGTGCTGTCTTTTTTATGTGACACTCAATTTTGTAAGCTAAGCAGCAGTGTAAAGTAGTCTGAAGATCCGCTTGACTTGAAAGATAATTGCAAATACTTATGAGACTCTTAACAATTGTGATTTATTACCAAGTAGTTTATATTCAAAAGCATTAATAATATTCTGAAGTAATGCAAACTCTTGACTGTGACAAAGGGATTCATAAAGACAGTGTTTCATGACATGATGAAATGACAGCTTTCACTCCAGTGTATGTAAATTGCTAAAAATGTGGTATGACACATTTGCTTTGCTGTCAAAGGTCTTCCATCTGAATATATGCCTAGTCTTCCCTGGTGCTCGATAAAAGAAGTAGAATATTTTGGCTCTCAAGAAAGCAATAAGGAACTACCATCTCAGTTTGCCACTATAAACACCTTTCTTTTGCTCCACTGACATCAGTACATATGGAAAACAAGCCAGCAGTCAAGGTGGAAAATACAGAATGCCAAAGGGTTTGCAGAGGGCATCCAGAGTAGGAAACATAGCAATGGTTAAACTGCACTAAAAGTGAGCAGGGTGGAATCTAATTTAGGAATGGCTTGAGATTAATTAGATACAAAATGACTAAGCAGATAAAGGGACTAATTGAGCTGAAAATGGCTGAGGAAATGTGGAGTCCATATGGTTCACATGTACCTCCCTTTCTCTGTAAAAACATTTAGAAAGAGATGGTTAAAAAGAGTGTGGGAGAAGCCAAATGTCTTGGGAACACCACAGCCTCATTCCAAGTTTCAGGGAAGGTTTCAGTGCTTTGTCTCTGCTTGTGTTAAGCCTCTCTCTAGGTGCATGGATCTCAATCTAGTTTCCTCCACATTTATGATCAATCATCCCCGGAAAATAGAATAGAATCTGCAAGTGAATTTTTTGTACAAAGATCTGATTTCTTTTCCTGTACATGGATGCTAAGCAGCTTATTAATTACGAGGAAGATAATGTCTGACATCCTTATGAGCGTGTACTTTAATTGAGGGAAGCACATTTCATGTGATGGGTACAAAACTGGGAAATTCCTTCACTCTCACCAGTCATTGGTATTAAGATGTTACCTATGTTTACTTTTAGCTTTAACCTCTCTCCCCTTCAAATTGTGCAGTATTTTTCTCCTAGCACAGGTCTTGAAATGGTTCTACACCAAAGCAGGAGCATGGCGGAAGTGTTTCATGGGCATGGTGACGGAAGGGTGGAGGGCACCACAGGCAGCTCGAGTTCCATGTACTAGGTCCCTCTCTGGGGACAAGTTGGGAGCATGTAGTAAGTTAAATGGGCCTGGAAATGCTCTCCCCAGTGAATTGACCAGGAAGGGGGCAGGCCTCAGCTGCATTACCTCTGAGCTGGCCCTGGGCTCCAGCAGTCAAGACTGCAGGAGGGAGGATGAATCCAGGGCTCTTACTTAATAGCTTCTCTTTGTTTGCTAGTCTTTACAATGAATTTTTGACCTTCAGTCTAGAAATTATATGTGCTAATGAATGTTTTTCATTTCCTTGGAATGTTTTCAAATATTATTTGTTATAATCCTTTATGTTGACTTCGCTTCTCCTACACTAGCAAATCAGAAATAAAAGAAAGTCTAGGATGGTTGATATATTTTTACATACATTTAATATTTAAATCATGAGTTTGTTTAAAAGAATGATATTGACAGGTAGAACATGGAGAAAGCTAGAATTTCAATTGTATTGTAAAAATCTTCTTTTATCTTTCAGGAGTATTTTTTCCTTTAACAGGTTGGGCTTTTTTACATATCTTTTCTCTTAGCAAGGTGTATTTCTGTCCTCTGTCAAAGCAGCTACAAAATCATTAGAATGTGAGGAATTGGGTTCTCCTGCCTCACTATTAGTATTACTGACTGAGTTGAAAGAGTTTTAACAATTATGAAGGTCGGTAACAAGGACAAGGATGCAATAAACTATAATTTGTGGTTATAGCAACAGCAATTTCATTATAAAATTGAGCTGGACTTATTACTGTGACTTTGGTGGTTCTGGTGGAGAGATTTCTCTGGTGGAGAGGTTTTTTTCTTCTTTAGGTTGGATTGATTTTGGCATAGGCCGATGCAGTATTATAAATAGGATAATTCACTAAATTCAAATGAATTTCACTTTTCATCATTTAATTAGGTTTTCACTTTTAAGTGTAATACCAGTCAAAAGATCTGGTATACAACAGACCCAAAATTACAGATGCAATGATGAAGGTGTCATCTTTTTTCAAGTCAGAACCGGGTTTTTAGGATTTTCTACTTGGAAACCTGTTAAACAAAACTATAGAAAACTACAGAAAAAAAAAGAGATGGGAGAATTCTTGCAGTTAGCCTGGAACTATAATTATACTGTAATACTAATATTCTTCCTTATCTATGACCAAGATGCTGAGGGAGCCATCAGTGTAAAATAATCTGTTTCATATAAGTAATTAACTGTTGAACACTTAAGTATTTGTATATTGTACTTCCATCTAAACATTCTGTTAAACTGTTCTTTGGCTTTGTCAGGAAAATTGGGCTATAAAATTATTTCCTGTCTGTTTTATGCAAAAAAACAAAAAGTGTTTTTTTTCTTTGAATGTACTACCCTCCTTTTGGCCTGATAAACTTTCTTTATAGCAAATACAGGCTTCTTTCCTGAAATTCCAGGCAAGATTTTAAACTTAGTTCCTGGCTTCTCTTTTAGCTTCTTCTTCCACTGTTAAAAAACATTTGAATGGATTTTATCTTTGGTTCGTAGCACTGATTAAACTTCTTTTTCACTTTTTTGGACATGGTGTGGACACCCCTAAAACTTCTCTCCATTCCTATGTATATGTTGCAAAGAGGCTGAGTACTTGCAAAGAAAGACCCTGTCACAAGTGTCCTTGAAGATGGCTTAGCAAGAAGAGGAATAGAAGGTGTAAAAGGGGATACAAATGTGTAGCTGTAAAATTAAGAAGTCATATAGGAGATTAGAAACTGATTGGAAAAGGCAAGGAATAACACAGAGAAGTACAGTTTGGGTAAAACGCATTGTCTAGCTATTCCTCTCCTTATATGTATCCAAGAAACAAAGACCCAGAGAAAATACTGTGTCCCCCCTGAGCTGTTAACACTAGCCCATATTACCAATGAAGAGTAACACCTGGGGAGAATTAAGTTTCAGTGTGATAGCACCTATTTGTATGCGTGAGTATAGATACACTCACAGATTCATATATTAGGGTGTGTATTAGTAAAGCATAACACAAGCTATACTACTAGCATTATTTCTCTGTATTATTGTGTGAATACACACACAGACATGCACACATGCAAAATACATATACTAACATAAATATTTTACATGTGACATGTCTTTACATATATGTAAAGAAATAGGCACATTTTTGCCTTTGAAAGTATAGCTAGAAACAGTTAATTCAAATTTCCAGCTATCAGAATGGCTAAGGACATCACCTGTCCAAAAATCTAATCTAATTAAAATTTTGTGCATGATCCACACCAGCAGCTTCTTGCTGAAACAGAAGTGACTAAATTTTAATGTAGAAGGGGAAGAGAGAAAAGAACATCCTTCAACAATTCCTTTTCTCCAAGTGCTAGACAGTCCTTGCAGTACCAATTTAGAGATTTCCATTTGTTTTAACGGATTTCTCAGTCTGAAGATGAAAATTTCTACTGCTCATTATTTGGAATTTAGGAATTATAGACCTACGCAGGAGACTATATAAACAAGAGATCTAATAGTTAAAATAGAAGTGAAATAATTCTTTCATATATTTAATTTTCAAGATTGGTATTTAGACTTACTCGTCCTTCTGTAGGCAGATAAATTTTATAGAACAATTTTTAGTCAAATGTTTTCTGACAAACATTTAAAAATTAATTTGTCTTGAATAAGCAATGGACTTCAGATAAAGGAGGGCCTTTCAGGGAGAGTATTCTACACGCTCCCCTGCCTTACCTTGTACGTACAAATGCACATAGAAGTGTAAATATAGACATTTCTGAATTGAAAATTACCCCTCCCTCAAAAAAAGCTGAAAAATAGAACTTTCACATTTCTCAAAGTCTCTCATTTCTGCTAGGAAAGTCCTTAACATACTAAGCTCTTTTTCTCCAGCCTGCTAGCGACAACCCTGTGTCCTCAAGCTCCTTGAATGGCTTCTCAGAAATCAGGAATAAAGGCAAGAAAACCCTGCAGAGGAATACAAAGGGATCTGTGCAGGACAGGCTATAGGACTTGAAAGAAAGAAAAATGGAATTTCAGGCTGCTCCCTGCAGTCAGGCAGTGATAGCACATGGAGGTTGTCACAAAAAATGAATGTGAGATTGGGGCATGGAATGGGCAGGGTGTTGGTTGAATTTTGAGAGGAATAAGGGCTGAGTGAAATTCAAAGTGCTCAATGACTATGCACTTGTGGAGAAAGGGGTACTGAAAAACCCTTCTTCTGGGAAGAAATTTTTTAGCAAACTATGGAGATTGTATTGGCTGGAGGGAGGACTTGAGAGAACCAATGAATTGTTAAATGTTCCCCACTCCCCGCACGACAGGCTGAAAGACTCAAACACAACCTTGATTGCAAAAATGCTGACAAAATAAAAAAAGGGTATTTGCCACTTAATGCATATATATAGGTAATCAAACCTGATTTTCACATAAAGTTGTTTCTTTGATTCAGTTTGAAGCTGTCCATGTTTTTAGTTGGATACCGGGAGATTGCATAAGTGTGTGGGCAACATTATACATGTATGTGGACCTGAAGGACACAGGAAAGTAATTTGGATAATACATTTGAGGCTTTCAGACACATGGACATCTTCCCTGTTTCCCAGCTACTGTGTAATGTATGGCAGAAGTGGGACACTCTTCCTTTTGAGTTTATAAATTACGTGAGTTTTAACTATATGTAAAACGAGACTTTCTGGCACAGAAACTGTTACATTTTGGTGGAATAACACCCTTGGGAGCTATGAGAATGGAATCTGGAATGTCATAGCATACCCATACATCACGATGGAGCATGATGCAAATGCTCCTTTTCAGAAGAAAATGCTTTCAGCTGAATTTCCATCACCACTTCCTTAGACATCCTGCATGCTCTCTTTGGTCTCTGGTTCAATCCACATTCTCCAGTACAGCTCAGTTTGGGAGAGCTTGAAGCTGGCGTGATTATAGTGAGGTGGTTAAGCCAACTGAAGCAAATGAAGATTTACACAATTTGTCTTCTTTAAATAAAACTTAATTTCATGAAAGAAGCAGAGGACCAGGATTTACAGGAAAAGTTGGGAAGGTAGAGAAGGAAGATGAATAAGAATAGATGTAGTTGGAACTGTCAGGCTTTGAAGACCTCATTTGCAAGTCATCTGCTGGTTCCGTACTTCAAATGCAAAGAAAGGATTTACAAATCTACTCATTTTAATTTAGGATTTATTGGGATGATTTGTAAATTAATCATAGGAATTACATACATTAAGTAGGATTTATAAGCCTAGAGGAGGATTATAAAATGTGATGTAGGATTAGTAAATCTATTGTATGTATATAAATATGTTTCCAGGTATCTAAAGCTATTACATACAATAGTTACATCATATTTTGAAGTTAATGATGTGCAAATCAAAACTGAGAAAAATACTTTTTTTTTAACCTAGTGGAAACATAAGACAAGTTGGTTCAAAATCTAAAAAAGTCTCATAAACGCATACAACTTGTAGAACAAAGTCAGTACAGAGTACATATTACCATTGTAAATGTATGTTTAGAAGAAGAAGAAGAGAAGGACATATGAAATAGTGATTTTTCCTAACTAGATTTGATTTGTAGAAACCTGTCCAGTTGGAGCAAAGTAGCAGTCTAAAGCAATCATTTCATTGATCATATATACGATGGTGAGGGGCAGAGAGAGACTGGAACTGAACAGAACCAGGGAAGAGTGCCTGCATCACGTCCATTAAGTCGATTAGAACACACAAATCCAGTGACAGTGCAGTGATTAGAAACAACAGGGAAGTTACACTACAAGTCTGAAAAAAACAACTTGCCCTCCACAATAACTCTGGGATCTCTTCCCTTTTTATTCCTTCTCTTTAAGTCCTAGGTAAAGCGAAGACTGGCTTGGTGAGCCATTGGCAGAAGCCGTTTAAGTCTAACGGACTGATTCCATTTTTCAGATGGGCAAAATAGCCTGTAAAGATAGCATGAGTAATTTTAGATTTTTAATAGTACAGCTTTCCAGAACAAAAACTTTACATAACAACAAAAAATTAAAGCCTTCTGGTAACCTGCAATCATTCAGTAGAAGGCACCACAAAGTAGCAGAGATAAAATGCAAGGGGAAAACAACTGGCAGTGTTATCAGAACATCTGAGGATTTTGACTCACACTGTGAACATGTTTGAAATTTTTCTTGGCTGGCACTCAGATTGCATTTGCCAACTTGTAGCAAGTTGCTCAGATTTGCTCCGTGTTTGTAAACACCCTGCGGAATCCATTTTTATTTCACCAAAAAAGCTATTTTTATTCTGTTTCTAGATAACCACAGAATATGAGAAGAAAAGTCAAAGCAAAACTGAGACAAAGACATTCAAAGGAAGAAGGCAAATGAGAAAGAGACCTTCATTATGTAGAAAGCTTATTGGTAGAAAAGTCATAATTCTCTATTACTAAAAGATGGAGATTGTCTGTTTGGACTCCTACACGCAAGTAAGTTTCATCAATCTTTTGGCACTAAAAATTCTAGTCAGGTGTTCAGCTTCAACCATATGCCATTAATAATTCAACAAAAACATCTCAGGAATAAGGAATAAGTTTTCTTTTTATTAATGATGACTTTTACACAAGTTCTAATTTTTCTTAATTACTTAATCACTTCTTCTGCAAATGCATTCAATGGTCACAGAGTAAACAGAGCAAGAGCTTCTCCTTTAAATCACTGACAAAGTTTAGTATTCAAGGAAAGTTAGGGCTTGATTTTAAGGTTCCAAAATGAACTTTCAAAGTAGAAGTTAAGGAAAAAATTGCTATTCCTTACTAAGGAAAAAATTTATGACTCCAGATAATTGAAGACTGATAATGCCACTTTATTCCTTCTTTAAAACACAAATACATGAGAAAAAAATGTAAATGAAGCAAAAAGAATGAAAAGGCAAAAATTACTTGAAGCTGAAAGCCAAGTCAGGATAGCACTTAAGCATAAACACAGATGAAAATTTAGAGTTGTGATAACTGGCAGGTATTTTACCTCAAAGCTCTTTCTGCATTGAAGTTGTATGTAAGAAATATCATGTTATTTCCTCCCGGTCATCTGCAATGTTAAGTCCTGCTTCATACTGCCTTTTGGGAAAAAAACAAAAAAACAGCCTGTGGCCTAAACATTTTCTTGTAGCACCAAGTACCTCAAATTGTTTCCATCATGTGCATAAGCAGGAACTGCAAACCATTAGTTAACAACTCACCACTGGTACCAAGGTACCTCCCTACTTCTCCTGTTGAACCCTTCTCATCTTTTTGTGCATGCTACTCTATCCTCTACAGAAGTCAACTGAAGAGTGTTTCTTGGCTGCATCTATTTTTAATAGGACTGTAGGACTGTAGAATCAGGCAATTATCTAGATTGGAAGGGAGGCCCAGAGGGCATCTCATTCAACCCGGTGCTCAAAGTCTCATTAGATCATGTTGCTTAGGGCTGTGTCTAGTCAAGTCTTGAATAATTCCAAGGACAGTTTCTAGACAACCTGTTCTTTCATTTTACCTCACCTTGTGGAAAGCAAAAAGTAATCCTTGTATCTAATCAGAATTTTCCATGTTCCAGCTTGTTCCTCATTCATCCTGACTTGTCACTGTCTGAGAAGAGTATAGCTTTTGTTTCCTCTGTATCCTCACAAGAAATTTTGGACATCAATAAGGTCTCCCCTTAGCCTTCTCCTCTCCAGACTGAACTAACATTATTTTCTCAGTCTGTCCTAGTCCCTCATGTGCCCCATGACCCTGACCATCTTGGTGGGCCCCACTGGATTTGCTTTATGATGTCAGTATCTTCCTGGTACTGGTGAACCCAAAACTGGACACAGAACTCCAAATATAATTCGATAAGTGCTGAATAAGTTGGAAGGATCACTTCCTCGAAACTTTGGGCTACACTCCTACTAATACAGTCCAGGATGCAGCTGGTCTTTTTGCTGCGAGGGTTCACTGCTGATTCATGCTCAACTTGTTATCCAACACGAATAACAAGTTGAGCATGTCCTTTTCTTCAGACCTCCTTGCTAGTCAGTTCCCACCTTGTTCTGTTGCATAGGATTATCCCACTCTAGATATAAGACTGTATTTTCTTTCACTGAACTTAATGATGTTCTATGAGACCATTCTTCCAGTCTGCCCAGGTGCCCATGTCCTCTAATATACTGATCACTTCCCACATTTGGCATCATTCACAAATTCACTGAGTGCACTCTGTCCCATCCTTCAGGCTTTAACAGAGACATTAAACAATGCTGGTTCCAGTATTGATCCCTGATGGCCACTAGCTACTGACCTTCAGATGGACTAGGCAATGATCACAACCCTTTGAGACTTGCAGTCCAGCTAATTTTCCACCCACCTGGAGAACCAAGCCATGTTTTAACTGATGTGGTTACAAAGAAACTATGGGCAACAGCATCAGAAGCTTTTTTAAAAAAAGTCAAAGTATAAAGCATTTACTACCATCCTTTTGAGAGTCACACTAGGCATCTTATCATAAAAAACATGAGATTGTTCAAGCATGGCTGGCCCTTTGTAAATCTCAGCTTGCTGTTGCTAGTCACTCTTGTCCTTCACATATTTGGGAGAGGGTTCTAAGAAGACTTGCTCCAAAACCTTTCACGAGACTAATGTGAGGCTGATCAGCTTGCTAACTGAATCTCCCTTCTGGCCCATCTTTAAGATGGGTATGACACTTGCCTTTTTCCAGTCATTAAGAACTTTTCCCAGCTCTCATGACCATTAGGAAATGACAGAGAGCACCCCTAAAGTGCCATCAGCCATCTCCATCAGCACTGGAGGAGGCATTCCATCTGTTTCCAAGGGCTGTTCAATTTCTATCTGGCTTAAGTGATTCCAGACTGTCTCTCTACTGTGAGTAGAGCTTCTCTTTTTTTTATAGACTCTGCTAGTGGGCTCAGGGACCTGGGATGCCTGAGTAAATATGATAAATATTTCACTAGTAAATATTACCAGTGAAAGCTGAGGCAAAGAAAATGTATTCCGCATCCCTAGTTGTTAAGTCCCCTGCTCCACTGAACAGCAGACCCATTTCCTAGCCTTTCTTTAAACTGTCAATGTATTTACAAAATCCTTTCTTGTTTTCTGTTACCTCCATCCCTGTATTAAACTCCAGCTAACCTTTAGCTTTCTTAGCTAAATTGCTACACACAAAGGCAGTACCTTTTTATTCCTTCTGAGCAGACTGTTTCCACCTCCTGTGTATTTCTTTTTTTTTTATCAGACAGAATTTTCATGTTCATCCACGCTGGCCTACTGCTGTGATTGCTCAACTTTCTGAGTATTGGAATGGACCAGTCTTTCCCTTTAAGTAAGCTGTCACTGAAGCTTCCCCAGAGGAGTCTGTGCAGTTTTCTTGGGCTCTTTGAACTCCAGGCAAGATTCCTGGGGAAACTTGCCAAGCAGGTCCATGAAGAACTGAACATCTGCTCTTTTGAGTGCAAGGCTAAAATTCAAATATACGTGTTGCTTACTTCTCTCAGGATTATAAACTTCATAGTCTCACAGTCGCTGCAGCCAAAGTTGTCCTTAATCTTAATATCTTAAACCAGTTTTTACTTCCTTGGGAATAAATACCTGGTCCAAGGAAGCATTTGAATTGATTCACTAATTACTTACCTTTAAAAAGTGTTCTGTACATTTTAGAAATCTCCCAGCTCTCTTGAACATCACTTTATTGCTCTTCCAGAAAATACATTAGCAGTTTAACACATGAGCAGTGTGACCCACAATTCTGAGGCTTTCTCCACCTACTTTTAAAAGTCTTCTTAAGTTTTAGATCCGCAAGTGAAGCAGGAACCAGAACTCATAAACTTCCAGTTTTCTCCATCTTGAGAGTGAACCTCCACTGCTTGTTTGATCATGACCTCAGATTGTTTTTCCTTTGGTGCTTTCTATGGGTCATGCTGTTGTATCGGCCAATTTTCAGTGAAGACTCACTCAACCACCTTTTTATTTTCCCTGTACACCTCTTCCTTCAGCTCCTCCACTGAGTGACTCAGTGCCTCAAGCTAAGCACATTTCACACTTGGGAGGTCTCTGGGACCAGGCATTCCCCAGAGCTCTGCAACTGAACATGGATATAATTCCCTTGGAGCTCTGTTGGGAAAAAGGTTTCCAAAGCATCAATGGCAATTGTACCAGTTGATACCAAAGAATGTACCCTCAGCATGCTAAAATGACTATCAGATAGTTTAGAAGCAGCCTCACAGAGCCTTGAGTGGTTTTTCTGTGTCTTCCTGTGCCCCTGCTGTGGCATGATATCTGCTATCCCTCTGGTGGGATCTGGAAAAATAGCAATTGTTTCCTCCTCTCTGCTGCTTGGTATTCTGTTTTGCCTTTGCTCCTCAGATAGCTGAACCTGGCAGCAAAAAGAAAACATATGCCAAGAGCTTGAGTTAGAAGAAGAAGATTTTAACACAAAAGAGAAATTAGAAAGGTGGTAAGTAATAGTCTGTTACTATTACTCAATAATTGCAGATATAAATAAGATTTAACCTTGTACCAAAAAATATGCTCTATATACTGCACTACCCATTACAGATAGTGTCACTATTTTAGCAGTTTCTATTTTAATGTAAAATTCCTCATGAACTTTCGTAGAACAAACCAATTTACCTAGCCATGTCATTGCTATGCTCAACTTTGCATCTGTCAGCACAGCACCAGAAAACAGACAAAGGAAATAAGGTTCCAGACCTTAATTACTCACAATTGTATTTGTATTGATTTATTGAACTCCTTGTTCATGAGCTCTCATTGCAAGGATTACGCTGTTTGTGGTCTTTTTACCTTTTCCTGCCACTTGCAAATCAAACACACATTTGAAAGTCAAGAAAGCATGTTTACATTACTGCTGCAATTGACAAAGCACACCTGTTATCCTCTCAATGGATAAATTAAACCTATGATAGACCTTGGAAACAAAACATGAAAGGGAAATGACAGTTATTTCAAGTAACATGGAACATGACATGTAGGAATGAAAGCCTGAAAGCAAATGGTATGAAATATGGCATATGAACATGTGTCAAACTTATGCAGCTTTGTGCTTGCATAAGTTATTTTACTTTTTAAGTAGCTACTTCAAAGATAGTGGAAAGCTTTTTGTGTGTGTGCGTGTCTTGGTTTTTACCTCCTGACAATGACAATTTTTCTATCTGAACTATAGGGAAAAACAGTCCTGTTGGGCATCAGTAGTAAAATCATGAACGATAACAAAATAAGTGAAATTAAGAGGGTAGAGGAAAGAGAAAATGACCTAGGATGAATATAATCATACCCATCTCTTCTTAACACATGCTTATCAAGGTTTCTTAAAAATTCCCAGTGATAGTCACTCCAACATTCCTTATGTCTAGAGAAATCTCATTTTATCCTGCAATTAAATGTCCATACTATTTTCTATATTTTCTTTATGGTGAGACTGGGGAACAATTTTCTTCTTCTCTGTGGCAACAAACATTCAAAAACCATCATGGTGTGCAGAACCAGAAAAGAAATAGACTAGAATTCATTCTTAAGTCAGTTTGTTGCCTTCCAAACTGCAACACATAGCATTTTATTCAGTGGCACTTTTATCACTCTGTTTATTTTTTAAAATTCTTAGGGGAGAAATCTTACCTGGTTGGTTAATTTTGTTTACTTTGTATTATCTTTAGTAAAAGTATCTTTTAAGAATAGGCTGCTGCTTACTATTCATGGTTTTGTACTCCTTGTTTTTACTGTCTTTACTGGGTCTGGTTGAGACAGAGTTGATTTCATTCATTCACAGCCTGTGTCATTCTCTGTTTTGGATTTGTAACTAAACTAGTGTAGAAAACACAACAGTGTTTTGCCTGTTGCTGAGCAATATTCACACAGCAACAAGGCTTTATCTTTTTCCCATTCTCTCCCCTTCATGAGTGGGATGGGGGTGTGCAAAAAACTGGGAGGAAACATGGCTGGGAACAGTGGACCCAACCTTACCAGAGGGATACTCCATATCTCAGGATATCATGATCAGCTGTAACATCTGGGAGAAAGGGTCTTCCGATGGAAAATCATGAAAAAGTTCCTTATTTTGCTTTGCTTCCGTGTGAGCTTTGTTATACCTAATAAAGTCCTCTTATCTTGATCCTCAAATTTTATCGGCTTTATTCTTCCAATTCTCTTTCCCATCCCAATGAGTTGGAAATAAGCCAACAACTGACTTGCTCAGCGGCTAGCCAGGGTCAACCCAACACACTGACTGTAAATATGAGAAGAGATACTGCTAATCTCGACAATTTCTGTCTATGTTTTTATCCCATAAGAACTTCAGATTCTTAGTAACTTTCAGTGGCATTTCCTTACTTTCTTTTATTCTTTATTCTTTTCTCTCTATTTCGAGTGATATTATTTGGCACTTCAGGAGCAAAATAAGTTACCTAATCTACGTCATCTGGTGTGTTGAGTACTTTCATAGTAGCTTGAGAAACTGAGCAAATCATATGCACCTGACTGAAGCTATAGAATTACTCATAAAGATATGCATTGTGGAGAAACTTCCCCCAAAGCAATCACCCCACTGACTCCTCAACATGGCCATTCTGGCAGAGTCTAAGAGTCCATTTCCTTGGAGGCAGACTCTCCAAGGTCATTCACCAGGGGCTCTCAATGCTAAAACTTCACTGAGGATATGCCTTTGCCTTGGGAGGGAGGCATACGGCCATTCAGCGGGTCATCAGCGCAAACCCAGAGTTTCACTGTCCCAGTTGTAGTTTCATACCACCTTCCTCACATGCTTTCCTTTACATTCATTCACACTGAGAATCAGCTGACATTCTATTGCCTCCTGCAATTTTACAAGTAACCCTTCCTTTTTATGTTTTGAATAACCTGGTATATTAGCAGATTTTTGTCTTTCACTGCTTAAACACTTCATGGGTATCTGAGATTAAACTAACTAGCACAGTTCCCTGCAGAACCCCACTGCTGGCCAGCCTCTATTCCGAGGACTGAATACTTCATCTCATTTGCTGGGGTTTGCCCTGCAAATAATTATTGGACATGCCAGTACTTTTACTCCTCCTCCTATTTGTTGGGTTTTTTTAAGGTTTATGAAAAATGTTGCCAATGCCTTTTTTTGAAGGTCCTTTGAATTAACACTCAAGAGCTATCTAAATTATAAGTACCTAACATGGAATGTCCTGCAGTTAGTACTTGCACTGCAGAAAGGGAAAGTAGTCATGGGTTTAAGAGCAGCACCAATAAGTAATTCAAAAATATCAATAATTAAGAGCATATATTTGGCAGCCTCCTGCTGTACAAAGTTTTCTTTGAGTACTAAGATTCACAGTCTAAAACTAGAGACCACAAAGACCATAAACTACTTGTCTTCATCCTTGTTTTAGGAGATTGGTATTTTCTGAGCTCTCAGAAACTGATCTTTTTAAGAATTAGAAGTCGCTGCCGTCATCTCAAATATTTTTCCAGTTCTTAGGCAGCAGGTGCACTGTCTTTCAGAAACAGTATAACTGACACATATCTAATTAAATTCCCATTGGTTCTTCCAAATTTGTTTTCAGATATTTTCCCTCTGTTCATTGATCTGAAGGATTTGTTTGCCTGAAACCTTTTCTGGTTTTTTCTATCTATGGCAGTGGATGTAACAGAAGTGTTAATACCACTTATAAACTTTGTCTTGCCTGTATGCCTAAACTGTCATTGCAGCAGCAATACTATATTAAAAAGAAGTTATTGGTGTAAATTCGTCCAGTCAGAAGAAAATACGGCCACCTTGTTTCTCCTTCTTTAATTCAGAGATTACACAAAGGATTATGGATCACGAAATTTTCTTCTTAACCTCATTAATTCTGGAGAACACTTTGTGAAGAAATTTGCTGTTTTATCTTTAATTTCCTTTCTTTCTAGACAGATTTTTAGTCTTCCAGTTAGGCTTATGCTGCTGTTTTGCACAATAAAAGAATAATGAGTTAACAAATATTGAAAAAAGTCATGGTTTGTATGCACCTCTAATTAAAAACTTATTTTATAACACATTTTAACAGTAAATATCAACATTTTGCCATACATTGCCCTTGATACATCAGCAGAATAAAAACATAATAAGATTAAATTTGGATAACAATGGATTTGTTTTGCAAATCTAAAATTCCCTCTGAAACCAGGATGAGGTTTGGATAGCCAGGAACTATAGCAACGATCAGAATTCAGTGTTACCAGAGATTCTAGGTTCTCTTAGTGTTTGGTGATACTAATAAGAGGGTCACTGATTTGCCTTGAGTTGTGGCCATTATTTTGAAGATCCTAAGTTTACACTTCATTTAAGGAAAAAAAGTAATGTCACTCTAGTCATACCTTACACTGTATTTTTCACATCTTCCACATATTTAAAAGTTAATAGAATTCCCTTTTACTCTTGTACATAACACTAAGGTATGAGGCAATACTTATCTAGTTTCCCATTAACATGGTATTAATCAGAAATCAGCAGGTGAAATCCATCTCCAGGAGCTGCAGCAGAAGTATTTAATCCATTTACTACATGTAGCACACTGCATGTCAGCTTCTAGACAGCTCACTCAGCTAACTCTCAGAGTAAAAGAGGCATGGCATAAAAAAAGGATAGCTCATATCTTTGGTGCTTAACTCTTTATGTATGCAAGTGGTCTTTCATAGGAAGAAGTAGGTGTGAACAGCATATGCTTTTCAACACACATTTGTTGCATTATTAATTCTGTGATGAAGTGCAGTATGAATGAAGCAGTACTTTGTTTCCAGAGTGCTGATGACTCATAGATGAGACAGATTTTCAAAAAGCACAGCAAAGCTTTCAGACAATTAAATACCATCATTTTTTCCTCATACTTGGTACCCACGAAGACCATCATGGTAGATTTTTTTAAAATGACCTAGCATGTGATGTACTAGTCTATTCTGAAATATAACCATTTGTTTGGATATGAAAATAAGACCACAACCACCAAAAAGCTCTGCCCCTTCACATATGCAAGTTCTTTCTCTTTGGGTTCAGAACCAACCTGGGCCTGACTTTGAATTTTACTCAAGTGAAACAGAATCTAAGTTTGCTCTGGAGGGAGGTCAGTTCCAGCGCTTGAGAGTTAATATCAGATTTTCATTCTATTTACAAAGACAGGACTAATCTTTCCCAGTTTCCCTGTCCTCTGAGCCATAAAGACACACTAATTTTAGCTGACATTGGATTCCTATTAATTTCTCTCATTCTAGAAGTGTTAAGACATTAGTGACAATGAAGAATTACATGTCTGCATAGCATGTTGTGTATTGCAGCAATCACTATGTGCAGGAAACTTTGAGGACTGACAATGATGGTTTGATGTGCACAAAAGCATTGATGTCACATGAAGACTATCAGGTTTTGTATCAAGTCTTAATTGTCATTCATCTTGTTACAAAATTTTTCATGTTCTTGAACAGAATTAAAAACAGTGTATTTGTCATATTAATCCATACTTCTATTGAGACTTCCAAAATTATTTCACAAACATAAAACCATTCAAGCAAGCCTGATAATTTTTAAATGCCACCTATATATTGCTCATGCCTGCACTGAATCTGCAGTAACAGATTTTACATTTTGTATTCTGCACTTACTTACTTACTATGTGTATTCTGTGGACATAAAACCATAAAATCATAACTACCCCTCCATTTAAAAAAGCATACAAAAAGGTATGATCAGAAAGCCGTAAATGGAATTTAACATTTTCAATCTTCTTTATGATTACCATGTGTTTTTCTTACATTTCTATTTGTTTGAAGGTTTTGTGAGGCAAGAAGCCTTGAAATATTAATATAGTTATAATTACAAACTTTTAATAATCTAACAGGATGTAAGATAAAAGCCACTTGAAACTCTTTATAGCCTGAGGGACTATGTCGATTCCTTTTTGCATTCATTTCTTAAAGTATTAAAAATGCATTATTGGAAGTACTCTGATAACTGCTCAGATATCTATTTATTCAACTCTGCAATTGTTTATGTTAGAATTATGGACTTGGTTTTCTATTCAGACAGTTATTTAGTTTGCTTGCTTGCTGAGTCTTGAATCTATTTTAGTTCAAATTATATTAGAGCATCACATACAAAAGAATTCTTTGTTCACAGCCTATCCAACAAAATAGAGAAGGCTTCAGAAGCATCTATAGCTCCAGGGCCCAGTAAATTAGGTCTTGACTAGAAAAATAAAAGGAATAAAAATTGCCATATGTAAGAGGGTGAATTGGATGTGCTGTCTTCCACTAAGAAAAAGGAAACTGCATTCTTATAAATTGAAAGTGTATTTATTTTACGAATTTTTTCAAAAAGTCACATATTCTTAGATAACAGGATCTACTCTAAGATAAAGAAGCACTGTTTTATATGCTTTCTGTGGCCTAGATGACATTTCTTTGTGATGTAAAAGAGAAGGACTTCAGATAAGAAATCTCTATGGAATTTATATTGTCTTGGCAACTACCCATCTTTACACCAGCCAGGAAAGCTGTGGAAGTGCATGGCTCCAGAGAATGTAGTTTTTGCCACACCCTTATTGTTGTACAACATCACAGTCTGAAAGTGGGAAGTATTGGTAGAAGCTGTTTCAAAATAGAATGGTTTTCTTCTCTTCTTTCTCTGCTACTGCCCTTTTTCAAAAGGTTGAAAATCAATTTACAATGTATTCTTCTACTGAAGCAGCCACTGAAAGATATCTTGTGAAGGCTAAGACATGAAAACTCTGGTATCATCAAAACATTGGGTTTTTTTCCCCCTTATTCTTTTAAAGATCATAGTTTGAAGCAGATATCCTTTTAAAAACCATTCACAGAGAAGAATCCATTTGCTTTATTTCCTGTAGATGCCTTATTAGCTAGATAATTTTCCTTCACATTTTTATTTACATAGCTGAAGCATAGAATTAGGTGAAAATTGATAAAATTAGCTTTATGTACAATTTTGATAGTTATTTTTGCATTGAACATTATTCTCCTGTGTTATTACATGCTGTAGAAGGAGGATTATTGTTAATTGGATTGATTAATCTTTAATATAGTATTGAAAAAGAATGTGGGTTTAGTCTTGTTTAGGTAAGGCTTTTTGCAAAGTCTTCTACATTGTTTTAGAAAAATCCTATTCGGCATTGCAGTTTACATTTCTTCAGTATTAACTCACATGAAGATTGTACACATGCTATCCTTTATTCCTAGTTAATAATACTTCAATTGCTACTTTTTTCCTTCACACTTCACAGGGATGAGGATGCAATTTTAGGTTTATTTCAGAGCTCTTTAAAAGGACATTTTATTTTGATCTTTTTGAATTTCTTTAAGAGATCAGGTCCCTGCATACCACTTGTATATTTTGGAAAAGAAAATAGCAAAACAGAACAAAACAGCATAACAACAACAACAAAAAAAGAGCAGGAAGAATTATGTCTTACTGGAAACACTGAAAAATTAATAGTGTACTTTAAATATGCCAGGTACTATTTTTTATTTATCTGTATTATAACCATGCATCTTTAAACCAGTATATGTTGCTTAGTTAAAATTTTATATACCTCTTGAATTCATTAATGTAGTAAGCTAAAAGCTCATTCTTTGGTGCTTCATGTGTTACTTTGGACCAGGATTCTAATTTAAGAACTTTTTCAGAAGTTATCAATCAGAATTATAGATAGCTTTTCATTATAGCAATGAGATATTGATTTTTTTTTCCTGTAATGACATGGGCCAATGCCTTTTTTTCTTAAGAATTGTAATGTCTCTTTTTTTTTTGTTTGTTTCAATGTTCAGCTAAAGAAGGATATTCACAACCCAACCTTTCAACTTATCAGTAGCGGCAACGATATGAAACACTGACAAAATTGGGAAAGAATACATTGATAAGGTGATAGATAAATCAGTCACATTTCAGGGTTTACAATGAGGTGTTTAAGAGTCAACCAAGGAAATGTTCATGTTTGTTTAACTTTGGGAGTTAACAGGATGATGGCCCTGGTCTTGGAAGTGTGGGAGCTGTAGCACAACACCTATATTTCAAGCAGGGGAAATAAAAATGAAAATATGAGGCTGTTTAGCCTTGAAAGATTTTAGCACTAATTGAGTAATTGGGGTGTGCATACGTAAATTCAAGAGTGTAACAAATGTCAGATACAAATTTGCTGAGACTCAGTGTCCTTCATCACCAGAACAGAGGCTTACTGAATGGAAGATAAAGTAAATATGATACGACTTCATTTCAGCAATATTTTGATTACACCATATGACTTGAAATTCATACAACCAACTAAAAAAATACATCTTAGAACACTTTTATGAACTGTTAGTAACAAAAATTGCAAATTAATTATCAAACTTTCATAACAGCACTGCAAACTTGCCAAAGCTAAATATAGTAGGAGTTCTGAATACTCAGACGATCCAAATTGGATGTGAGAGTGAAATTCAGAAACAATAATTAGGTGAAGGTCTGATCCACTGGGTAGGGTCAAGAAAAGAGAGTTCTTCATTGGATCCAATGAACAGTGTCCCTCTCCTTCCACATGAAAGAACTACCTCAATCTCTGACACTTTTGGCTTGGCACAACATTTCTTGCACACTTATAAACACACTTATAAAAACACACTTATAAAAATCAGAGGAAAAAAAAAGAAAAAATTGAAGTCATTGCAGATCAACAACTTGAAGAGCTTCAGAACATTATCTGTGCCTTTTAATCAAGTCCTCTACAAATGAAAAATTGAAATTAATATAGATTTTATATACTGTTACTAAGGTTAGTGAATTTTAGGAAGTAAAATAACTTAGCTTTCTACTTTTCTAGCCATGGGCAACCTGCAATCCTGCTTCTGAGATGAGCAGAAAAAATATATAAAGACCTCTTAAAAGAGTTGCTTTTGAGCAGAAGTTTTATTTGTACATGAGAATAATGGCTTCTCAGGACTGAGAAGGCAATTTCAACATGAGTGTAAACTACGAGGAAACAGAAAATGTCTATCAGTCTTTTAGCCAACATTCAGCATGAAAGCATCACAGATCTTTTTTTGGCAATGTAACATTTTCTGCTTCTTTTTCTGAGAGGCAGGCACTTTGCAGTGGTGTGATAGGGGAGCACAAGACCACAGACAAAGCCAGAAACTAGGGAAGATCCAGCCTGATAAATGAAATAAAAATCGAGGACAGGAACAGGTTGCCCAGAGATTATATGCAAACTCTGCTGCTGAATACCTTCAAAAAAATTGAAAAAATGATGAGTATTCTAGTCTGATATCACAGCCAACCCTGCTTTAGAAGGGATTTGGACCAGAAAATTTCTGAGATTCTTTCCAACCTGATTTATCCTATAAGCATACAACCAGCAGCTTTTCATATCATTAGCCAGGAGGGTTTTCCTCATACCTCTCTCTGGTCTGTTTTACAGTGTACTTCTAATAACCAAGTGTGGATTACAGCCTTACAGTTGTAGTGAACTTCATGCTTCCAACTTTTCACAGATTGTGAGGGGGAAATTCTAAGCACCCTTACTACTTTGGACTTTAACCAGACTCACTCAGTGAAACAGCAGTCATCTCACTTTGTATTCTAAATGGCAATTTTTGTGTCAAATTTAGTGCCTGTTGACACCTGCATTGCATGTCTGCTTCTTTCTCAAGGCGTTGAGTACCTGCCTTAAAGTCCACCAAAGAGAGAACAGCTTTTATTAAAAAAAACAGGGAAATAAATATGGTCTTTTCTATTTGGCCTTTCTCATTCCTAGCAATGTTTACTTTACTACCCTCTCATTCTTTCCTTTTACCCACTGCTGCTAAGAAACAATGTTCTACATCAGCAGAAAAAATAGACACCCTTTTTATATGTCTTCTTACTTTCCCAAAGCTTCTTTTGACCTAAAAGGATTTTTTTGCTGTGGGGAATGTGGAAGTATATATATATTTTTATATATATATATATATATATATATATATATATATGTATGTTTCCTGTTGAGCAGAGGGAAAAACTGCTTTGATGGGAGAGCAAAACAAGTTTCTTTGTTTGCAGTAAGACAGATCTTGCTAATATGATGTCATAGACAATTAACAGGGTTAAATTAAATAATATCAAACTTAATTGATATTAATACCTTAGATTAGGAGATGCTCTGAAGATTGTTATGAATGGGGTTCCATCATTTCAGAGGTCTGTAGAGTCATCCTTAAAGCATCAAGAAGAGAAGACATACAGTAATATGGACTATATTCAGTGACTGTAATGCGTTAATTTCTTATTTGTTTTTCTAAAGGACAGTTCTGAGATCTCTTGTTTCTCCAGGTCTGCTTCTTCAAAATGTCAGTGATTTGAATGAAAAGGATCTAGAAAGAACAAGTTGCACTATTTTCACATTCTTTCTATTTGTGTTGAAAGTTTGATCAAACCTGCCAAAAAAATTAATCTTCTCATGGAGATGTCTGGGTTTATGTCCCAAACATAACCATTCAGAGCTGGCCATTCTATTACTGAAATGAAACTACCTCATCTGAACAGAGAGAAGAGGGACTTTAAGAAGTTATAATTTCCCAGTTTTAATTTTTACTGTGATATCCTATGCTTAAATATTGTTAGCAAACTGTTGATTAAAAGTAAATATTGGTAGTAAAAAAAAAAAAGTAGATGAAATGTCAAGTTTATCCCTGTTTAGTCTTCATAATTCACAAAGATTAAGTCTCTTTTTCAGAAAAATACAAATATTCACTGACCAACTCTTTTCTTGGATCTTTTGAGGTTTTTGGACTTTTTAGTTTGTTTTTTTTTTTTTTGTGCAAAAATCTTATTTCTCAAAATAAATAAGTAATTGTTATCTATATTATCTTGTTATCTATATTAATTATACTTACATAAGCATTCCCTATGCATACCTGTAGGAGTTCCTAAAACATAAAAGACAATGTTCTTGAAAAGCGTATCTCAAAAGATGGATAAAGTTAAAGAGTCCTCTGGAATTGCAGTGTTTGTACTGCACGTGCTTGGAGTCACAAGCTAACCTTTGATACAGTCATAATGTACAGGAAATCACCACTATCCAATTTCTAGCCCTTGTGAATATTTCTCTCTGTTTTCTAGAATTTCCAGTCAGAGCTACCAATTTCCAGTATGACTATGAATAAACAACCTCTTATCTGAATTCTGGTGTCACTGTTCTTAGAGTATCATGGCTGAAGCATTACTCTTTATCCTCAAGAAACTTTGCCATGGCTGTAAGATAAGTATTATAGTATAGAGAGCACAGATATGTCTGAATGTAAGGTTTGGTGACTTTTCCATGCTTTATTACATATTTGGAAGAAATTGATTGTACAAGATGAGTTGCTTTGCCATGTTTCTAAAACAACAACGGCAATGTGTGTGACCTTCAGATTCATAATTAAGACTTCTTTAGCATATTCTTCAGGTTTTTTCTTTGGAAATTTAACCATTGGGACTGCTGTTATTTCATCCCACCTTTTGAGCAGAGAGGAAACCTGTACAATGGAAACCTCCTTATTTAACATCTGAAGATATTTTGGAAAGAAACCCTGTAATTGGAGACCGGGATATATCTTAGGAACTCACAGAATCCAAGCACCTAATTTTTCCCTTCCTAAAGTCAACTGATGCATCTACATATCAAGTTAAAGTGATGACAACTAAGTAACCCCTCAAGTAATTATGTAAAATATCATCATATTTTCCATTATAGATTCTGTCATTCTTAAATGAGTTATTTAAAAACTTTTCAACTTAAAAAGCAAATGAAGCATTGGAAGCTTATTATGAAAAACAAAAAACTGCAGTACAAACTCAAATAACAGATACTCCTCAGCTGGTCCCACGTCTAACTAAATATTTGTGAAATAAGCATAAACAATTGCAGGTTATTTATATGAAAAAAATGGGAGCTGAATAATTTTCCACACAAAATTTACTTAACTGAAAACTCTTCAGAGCAATTGAAATGTACAATTAAGGTGAGATATGGCAAGATAGTATTTGAAATGCCCAGACTAAGATCCACTTGAACAAACTTTAAACACTACACAGCAGAGATGACCATTATACATTATTATACCATGATCCTGTTCCTTCATAGATTCATTATCTATGTAATGCAAGAGAGATTAAGAAACTGCATTGTGTTAAATTATTGAAAATTTCCTGATCCCAACAATCTCCTAGAGGAATCATATTTCTCTTGATAACACAAATGTCTGCTATACATAAATGTTTGCAAAGATTTTTCATTATTTCAAAAACCATCATGGAAAACAACAAGTTATATTTAATTACTTATAATAATTTATTAACAATTAATTTATGAGTTTGCATTTAAATTATACAACCTACAACAAAGCAACTGCTTTATAAACCCGAATTGACATGTGCATGAAAGCATCACTGAAATCAAATTCAAACAGAAAACATTTCTTAGAAAGGTATATCCTTCTCTTGGTCTTCAAATGATGTTACCATTTACTGTTCTCCCCTACATGCTTGACATACTGAAACAAATATAACCGTAAGCAAAATTGCAACATAATTTGTAAAGTAAAAGTTGTTGTTAAGAAAAGGTCAGAAAAATTTATATATATAATTTTTATAATTTTGCTAGTGTCTATATTGTATATCAGCTGTGAAAGCATGTAAATAACAAAGTTCTGGATTTCTTTTGAAAATTCAAATATATTGTCAAAAAATGCTTGCAGTATTTAAAGCTTCCCTACAGAAGATAGAAATTCTAAAATAATGTTTACCTTTGTAAGTATACCCTTACAGAGGCTTTATCAGCCTAATATCTTTCAACACATCAAATTTCATACGTTTCAAGAAAAACTAAAATATAAAAGAAACAATAAAATGATCATGCTTTAAATTTAAAAGGAAAGAAATTGCAAGTTTAAAATCATCACATCATTTTATTTCTGCTCTTTCAGGTACACACTAGAATTTTCCATGGTATTATTGAACCCCTTCTATGTAGTCAACTACACGGATACAGAATTGATGGAAAAACTCATCATTCTGATGACGTGTTATTTTTTGCTGGTGTGTTACCCAAGTTATTTTTACCTTCCTCTGTATCACCATGTGTCATAGGTTTCATAGGCTCATCAGAGCACACTCACCTAAAAAAAGTTATCTACCCTTCTGTCGATACAGGGATTACTGATACACTTGATTGCTCCTGCCCTCCTTCTATTTTTGTGATCTTTTACACTAAAGTTCCTAATTTCTAAGGCACTGAGGTGCTTTGTGATTCAGGGTGTGTCAGTATGGTCCCTTCTAGATTAGATGTTTATTAAATGGATGGCTGTAATCCACAGCTGGGTATATTTGATGGGTCAAAAGGTCTTCTTGAGCTCTATAGTCCTAAAACTAAATGTGATTACATAAGGTGGGAAGTAGTAGAGATATTTAATTACTAAATCACATAGGCTATTATTTGTGAAGGCAGTGATGCATCATGAATAAGGCAAATGGAGCACATTGCTTTTATCCTCTCCTTTCAGTAAACAAGGACACCTGCATCATTCCTCCTTTGGCCATTTATTTTGTCAGTGGGGATTGCTCTTGTGAGCATAGTACAAATTAGATTCTTCTTTCTAAACAAGACAGGGATCTAAAATGCATTGCCATGCTTGTTAAAACAGATATTAGCATCCTTAAGCAATTTTTCTGAATCTCATTTTGATATTCTGTGTGTTTTTATTGAAGAGATATCCTCTTCAGCTGATTTTTTTTTTTTGTCATTCAAGCTATCCCCACTTTCCTGGGACTGCAAGGTGATAGTTGACTGAATCTTGACCTACCCACTTGAAAGGGCATGGTAAACTACTAGACAAGAGAAACTCCTGGACGTGATGAGATGGATTTATGGGAATTTAACAACAGTAACAGAAGTGCCATGAGGGGATAGTTGGATTTCACTGACAGCTGAGGAGTAGGTATGCAGGAAAACAGACAAACTTGACAGGAGGTGAAAAGGACCTTTGGGAAGGGGAATCTTGCAAGGCCCAAGATACTGAGAAAATCATAGCAGCAGCAGCACATTGCTAAGAACACCTCCATAACAGGGGCAGAAATACAAGATTAGAGTACAGATAGATGTACCAGAACATGATATGAAAAGTAATTAGGGACATAATTTTTATTTTGTAGGAAACAGTAGTAAAAAAGGGGAAACCTGAGAGAGGAAAAAAGGGGAAAGAAAGCAGCAGCTAAAGATGAGTTGGAGCTCTAGAGGTGGAGCAGCAAATAGTCTTGGTGCTTGATTACTACCCCCGGCAGCACAGCAAAACAGAACTGTTATTCTGCCCATAAATAATGTGGTGAATGTGCTTCTACTCTTAGGCAGACCAAGGACATCCAAATGCCTTCATATGCTTAGTGGAGAACGTCCAGACAGTCCTGCTACTGTCACCTTTTCCGTACCCCTTCTGGGTCTCATGACACCACAACCTTCAACACAGTTACCCAGAACACTTCTAGTCTGACTATAGGAAACATGTGATTAAAAACCCGGACAGCTTTGGACTTGAGGTTGTTTCAGATGAATGCACTGTTGTAGGTAAAAATTGGATTAACACTGCATCAGCCCCTAGAAAGCTGAGAACAGGTGAATAGGAAAAATACATAAAAAACAGTCTTCTAGTCCTGTTCTGGCACTTTGTAGTCTGAGAGCAAGGAACAATGAAAACTCTTCAGGCTTTACAGAGTAACTTTGAAAACCTTCATCTGCTTCGCTGGGTTTCAGACTGGTCTGCAGTAGTACACTGGAGAGTCAGAGAGCCATAGAATAAACTGAGTTGGAAGGCATCCATAAGGACCATTGAGTCCAACTCCTGGCCCTGCACAGGACCCTCCCCAAGAAACCCATGTGCCCAACTGTACTGTCTAAACCCTTGTTAAATTCTGTCAGAATTTGTGTTTTGACTACTTCCCTGGGAAGCCTGTTCCAGTCCTCAACCACCCTCTGGTTGAAGAACCTTTTCCTAATATCCAACCTACACTTCCCCTGACACAACTTCAGGCCATTCCCTTGGATCCTTCCACTGGTAACCACAGAGAGGAGATCTGTGCCTGTCCCTCCACTTCCCCTCATGGGAAAGTTGCAACTAAATGTCTTCTGTTCTCCTCCAGACTGAGCATACCAAGTGACCTCAGCTGCTCCTCATATGGTTTCCCCTCCAGACCCTTCATCATCACTGTTGCCCTCCTCCAGATGCTGTAGCACAGCTTAATGTCCTTCTTATATTGTAACACCCAGAACTGCCCCCAGCACTCGAAGTGAGGTCACCCCAATGCAGAGCAGAGTGGGACATTCCCCTCCCTTGCCTGGCTGGTGATGCTGTGCCTGATCTGCTGTACCCCCAGGAGAGGCTTGGCTCTGCCCGGTCACTGCTGACTCATGTTCAACTTGCCAACAACGAAGATCCTCAGTCAGTCTGTCCATATATCCAGCATTGCCCTGTCACAGGTGTAGAATCCAACTTTTCCTTCATAAACTTTATCTGGTTGGTGCTTGCCCACCCCTCTTTGTTGAGGTCTCTCTGCAGGGCCTCCCTTCCTTGGAGGGAGTCAACAGCTCCTCCCAGACTTGTATCATCTGCCAACTTGCTCAGCCTCCCTCCCAGTCCTGTGTCCAAGGTATTTATGAAGATCTTGAAGAGCACAAGGCAAAGGATGGGGCCCTGAAGAATCTTACTTGTGACAGGTTCCCACTCTGATGTCAGTCACTCCATTCACTGTAACCCTTTGTGCCAGCCTGAGAGCCAGTTGATCACCCATCACATGAAGTGTTTATCCAACTGAGTGCTGGGCATTTTGTTAGGCATCACTTTAAGATTGCTCTGGTTTTATATTCTTTACCAGGCATCCTCTGCACACCTCTGACCATAAAAAGGTCAGGTTGCCTTTTGGTCTGGTCTGAAGAGTTAATAGTAGGTGCAAGAGAAGCTCTTTCAGGACATTTGCATTGATGCCCGACTTTGAGGAGGACTCCTTGGAAGCACTGATCAACATTACAGTCGTCCATGGGTTTGAAGATGAAATCTAATATTTCAGATCCCACACAGTCTCCTTCTCTTCTGCCAAAAGGAAGAATTAAGAAGAAACATTTTGAAGAATTTCTCCCTTGATAGTCTGCTAAAAATTTTCCCAAAGGTCAAGCTGGTCTGTGTGACCAGCAAAGATATGCGATAGAAAGCAAAAAGGCATTTCAGACAGGAAAAAGGCATTAAAACAGCTTAACCATAAATCTGAAGATAAAGTTAAAACAAACAAGAACTAGTCTTATGGAAGTGTGTTAAAAATACAAGCTTCCCAATTATGAAATGTGTAAAAGTTTCAGTCCTCAAAAATACAATTTAGGCAAACACTTGTAAGAAAATATTTTACCTTACGTGTCTGTTGTCATCTTACTGCAAAAGTACCATACCTCCTTGGCGATTTCTCATGGGCAGCACCCCACAGTACAGCCAACAAACACCAACTCTCTCCTCAACCAACTAACCCACTCTTTTGTAGCACTCTTCTTATTGTTGGACGCAGCTGTGGCCTGTTAAGGGCAGGCCTGTTCCTAATCTTTGGTGCAACTCCTCAGGTGTGAGACTACCTTCCGCACTATCTTTATTTTCTTACATTCTATCCCTCCACACGTGCCCATTAATGAAAGAAAATATCAAGGTAAATTAGATTTTTGTGTGTTTTCCTGGCATAATGGCCAAATGCAACTGGGCTTATTTTAATCTGACTATTTTGAAACCACTGAAAATTGCGCAGTTAGACATAAGGAGGACTAATGTAGCCAATGTCTAGACTGAGGTCAGTGGAGCATGGCTGTCCATCTCCAGGGCCAGATGTCAAAACAGCAAAACATTTTGTGAACAGGTGAAGGTAAAATCCAATAATCTGTTCTCAGGGTTGAAGCATCATGGGCAGGGACACAACATGATTTCTGAAATGGGAAATATTTTTACTTAAAAATAATACCATAGTATTCAATGCTGACACTAAGTACCTTTTTCACAGAGTCCTTTATGATTGCCTGCATATGAAATTAATACATTCAATTTTCAACAGCATCATTCAGTCTCATGGTGATCTGGATAACACACTACCAATTAATTAAGTTCAGAAATAAGGTGTAATTAATTCTCTGAGCATTTATTTAATTTCTGTCCAAGCAAACTAATTCTACCTAAAAATATGCATGGTTTTCTGTGGTTAGCTGTGCTTCAAAGAAAGACTACTCAAATATAACCCACATGGGTTTTTTTTCCCCCATCCCCCATGTACTAAGAGTTTAAATATAATTGGATTTATCATCACAGAACACATCCAGTAGAATGTGCATGAATACACTACATAAACAATGCACATAATATACAGACAATTCTGTCAAATTTGATTGATGCCTTTGCTGCATATGCTGGAGAAGACTATTATAGAAATTTAGCTAATATGTGAAAACATTTATTTTCACCTATTCTTTTACATTTACTTTTCACCCCTACACATTTACTTAAGATTTATCATGAGAAGCTTAGAAAATAGTTGATGTTCCTATGTATCTGGTATATTTTAGCAGGGTTTCACTGGAACTGCATCAAATAAAAAAGAAAACTGAAACCAATTGTGCTACTCCCACCATATGCAAAAGCTAAAATATTTACAAATGCTTTCCAAACTCCATGACTGAGGGACGTGCATATATTTTCAGTGTTGCCTAAACCAGAATGCAATCATTCACAGTAGTGATCAATCTGCTACAGCTCTCCTTCATGTTTCTAGGCTTTCGTCATAGGAATTCTTTTTATAATGAAATAAAATGTAAATCATATAGGAAAGCAAAATGTGAATTCTGTATCTTTCATTTTTAAATACTTTCTTTGCTTGGAATACAGTTGCAAAATACCCACATATCACTCCTTAGAGCTAGATAAAATGTTCAACTCTGCTTATCATGTTTTTATGTTTTAGTTGGTTTCATTTGACTTTTACTGGAGAAATTGCCTTTTTAATTTTCTTGCTTAGCTTTTTTTTTTAAGGAACATATTTATGTCATCTTTTCAAAGGAAGAAATTATGTCAGACACTCTTCCAGGACTGATGTGCCAATTCTTCTTCTTCTGCTGGAAAACTAAATATATATGTGTGTAAATCTGTTTTTTCAAGTGTTCTTTGGCTGTCTCAAAGAACAAACTGTAAAATACAGTTTTATCTTCTTCCTCCACATCCATTTCTAAATGTAATCTCATTTATCAGTCTTAAAAAAAAAAAATTACAGGCAAAAGACATTCTATTAGCAGGATTACAAGGACTATAACAAAAACATTCTTCTGCATGGAAGTCTATAAGATAAACTGTCACGGTATAAGTTCAGAGTGTGTTAATTTCTTTTCACTAAAGTGTACATAAGACAACATTCAATTGGCATAATTTCACTGGGGATTGCTTGCAAGAGAGATAGAATTTCAAGATATTTCATTTTATTTGCTGACTTTTTTTTGTGTTTGGTACTCTCTTACAAGTAAACAGTGTCCAGATGTTAATGTTTCCTAATCAGGATGTTTTAGAATTGTCTAAATCAACTATGTGCCTTGTTGGAGTCAAGCCTTGTTGCTGTTGCCACTTCTGTTCTTTTCCACTATTGTCAATAGGTTTTTCAAGCCTATTGTCATTAAGTTTTCAAAAGTATTAGACAACTAGAATAGAAATTTCTCCAAAATTTTCATAATTCATCTGTTCTAATCGCTTTAATTATCGTTTCATGTCTTTTTCAATTCTCAGTTTATTGCTATCAAGTTTTGTGATCAACTATGTCAATCATAGTTTCCACACTTCACTTTCTTCTCTTTACAAATTCTGAGCATACATATCCATGAAGCATAATGTCCAAACTGGTGACACTAGCTAACATCTCAGAATTTCCAGGGTCTGTTCTAGGAATCCTGAAACATTCTTGGTTGTGACTTCAGAAATAATGCTCACATAAAGCAATTCTGAAAAAAGAAAAATTAAAAAAAAAAAAATGAGCAAGGAAAGGACAGCCAAGGAAAACAATATCTTTTTTTCAGAAACTAAGTGCTAAACACTTTTAGCAAAGCCTTTCTAACTTTTCAAAGTTTTTACTGACTTTTTACTGGTTATAACTAAGGTAGAAAATACAGAGAAAGGTGCAAGTTTGTCATTAGTTGCATCTTTATAAACAAGTTTTCAACTTGAACATCCACAGGCATTTTGAAGAAAGTCCTAGATGCCCTTTAAAGATCTTTTTTTAAAAATCAAATAAAAGCTTCTAGAGAGTACAGTACGAGATTGAGGATAGAAAATCTATGAGTAAACATAGAATTTGTTGTTGAAAAATGGTCATAAATTCAGAAATATGTATAAAGAGTGCATGGAGAGAGAAGAGTGGCATGGGAGGAATCTTAATTGACACAAAAAGATGAACAATTGTACATAAAACTATGAATGTAATGTCTTTGGTTGTATTTATGCTAAAATAAACTGTAAATGTAGTTTTGTTTTAACTGAATTGAAAAGGGCAACTGAGAAAAAGGCTTGCATCCTAATATTAAATAAAGACACTGTGGCTTTAACAACTTCCTCCAGTCTAAGCCACTAGCATGGGAAACTGAGATGCAAGAGCTAATGATGATCTAATGTAAATTTTAATATTTATACAAGCTATGTTAATATAATCACTTAACATTTGGGATGATTATTCTTATATAGGATCCTAATGGGATCCTGTTTTCCTCTGCCCTCAAATATAGCAATTACCCTCCTTTTTCCTTTGTAATAATTTAACAGATGGGAAAACTGAATATTTGTTTGCATGTCATTAGCTGTGGATCGTAGAACAGAAGTCCAATTTTAAGGAGGTAGATGTCTGCTAGCATTATCATTTAGAAGTCAAAGGATGCAGCAGCGTGAAAAATGAGGATATTTATCAATGATATGAAAAATTTTTGAGGCTGGTTGTTCCTAAACTTCATATATCAAATCTAAGCTACTTTAGAGAGAAATGAATCATTCTTTGAAAGGTCCTGTCTCTTCCCATGAGATGTAAAGGTAGTGTAAAGATCCACAAATACTCGGTGCTGAAGTAAAGGTCAGCAAGATGTATCCAATTCTAAATTAGTGAATGTAAGCCACTGATCCTATGCTCTTTACTTGGCTTCATCTCATTTTAAGTTTCCAAAACGAACAGTGTTTGTATACCACATTACAATGTTCTGATCATTATGGTTGCTATGGAAACTTAGCTCAAGTTTTATCAATATAAACTCAAATAATTGAATTGCGATTAAGCACAGTAGGAGAAAGAAGAGCCCACACAACATCCTTGTACTTCAAAGCAAATTACATGGTCATGAGTCCAGGCATGCAGGAACAGGACCTCCAGAGTAATTCCATTGCTCCCATCAAGGTGCATCTGAACAGGAGTAAAGGCTACAAAGACAGAGGCAATGACTCTCTGTTGGTACATGCCATGAGTAAAGTACTGCAATAACTTCTTCTGCCTGCCATGCCTCATTGCAGGATAGAAACAAAACTTCTGGAGCCTTGCTATGGCAGTGAAAGCAAAAAACAAGGCCAAGTGCAAGGTCCTACACTTGGCTCTTGGAAATCCCAGAAATATCAGCAGGCTGGAAGTGGAAATGATTGACAGCAGCCCTGTGGAGGAGGCCTTAGGGATAACAGTTGATGAAAACCTCAACCTGAGCCAGCAGTGTGTGCTCACAGCCCAGAAAGCCAATGGAATCCTGGGCTGCTGTCATGATCCGTCCTTGCGGACGAGTTTCGTGATGGTTCGTAGGGGATCTCAGGGTGCAAAAAATCGCCACGGTACAAGGGGGTTTGCAGTAATAATCAACACAAATGCACCTTTATTGAATGACCACAGCAAAAATTCGATAGAGTGAGTAAGGGAGAGAAAAAGATAGAGAAAGAGAGAGAGAGAAAGAGGGGAATATAGCTACCGAACGTAGAGACGAAGTCCTTAGGTCCAGTCCAGTCGAGGATCCGCCTGTTACATTGGGGAGATCTCAGAGATGCAGTCCATCTGGACTCCAATTATACACTTTTTGATGGGGGGAAGGGGGATTATTTCGAAACTGAATCTGTTGCAAAAAGAATGGTGTTTGGAAAAGGGTACACACCGTCCATATCTCAGTGGGCCAGGGCCATTGTTTTCGTGGTCCAATGCCTTCACCTGCAGCATCCATCTTGCTTTGGTCAGCTTGCCTCCCCCCGCACACCTCCCCGGGCTGGGGGCTTCGGTCCCAGTCCTTGGGGAGTGTGAGAGAGAGAGACTTTTTCACATGGAGATTTCATGTCTCGGGTTTTTTCTCTGGTGGAGAGGTTTCTGTCATCTCCGTTTGTCTGTCATGGTGGTTGGAAACGAGCAAGAGGAGTCTTCTGTGAGGGACCTCCCAAAAGTTCAGGAGAAGTCCAGCCAGGCCAAGAGATAGGACAGCTGCCAAGGCTATTGTTGCAAAAAGGGCACAGTGCCCCCTTCTTCTCATTGGGCTCAGTGTAGCATACAGCCAAACACACCTGTGAAGAAAATAGCTTAGTAATGTTCTCAGGCCTCAGGGCCTTCATGTAACTTTCTCCTACAAAGCCAGAGATCTTAGGACAAGGGGGTCTTCTGAGTGCTCTCTCAACGACAGTTGTGAGGCAGATTGAAGGATATTTCCGACTGACTCTCACAGCTGCATCCAAAGGGACTTGGCCTGCAGGTCAAGGGAGGTGATTCTGCCTCTCTGCTCCACTCTGTGAGACCCCACCTGTAGTACTGCACCCAGTTCTTGTGTCCCAAAAATAAGAATGACATGGAACTGCTGGAGCAAGTCCGGAGGACTTGAGTGCAAGATCACAGTACAAGAAATCTGTCTGGCAACTGGCCCATTAGCATCTTCATTCAAATCCTCTGAATGCCTGTTACAAGTTATTTCAGTGAGGTAAAGAGAATATAGAGCCATATCAAGCCACAAAAGCTCCCCATTTCTTAAAAAAAAAAAAATGAAACAACCTGCTTCCCTGCTTTTGTCCTTCTTGATTCTAACACAGAATTAAGAATTTCTGTCATTCAATAGCTCTAGCACATAATTTATAGCAGCATATCCCCTATTTTGAAATAAATTAGCTTTTTTTTTCCCATGCTGAAACCTGACCTACAACTATAACTCATGGAATTATCTTTTCATTTGCTGCAGATTAATTTCAATGTAATTACGGTACAAAAGGGACTGTTGTGATCTGAGATCATCATAGAAAGAGAGGAGTTCAGAAACTAGAAAAATGGCTGGGAGACAATTATTAATGAACTATAATGCTAACCATAGTCTGATAATTCTGTGTTTGATATTTGAAAGAGTGAAATAATCCAGAAAGTCAAATCTAGAAAAACTGGCACGATACAAGCACCTTTGACATTTTGTTCTGAAGTGTCAGTTTACAAACCTTGCTTCTCTAAAATTCTCTATAGGATTTAACCACAGAAGTACTCACTAACCATGTCAGCACCAAACTCCCTTCCCCCTCCAACTTAAAACTTTGTCCTGGTGCCATTGTGTGGCCATGAGTTCTTTCAGTGAATGAATACTCAAGGGACCACTAATATGAACCTTCCAGTTCTATGCAATAGTTTACTTTTTTGAAGCTTGTGATAACTTAAAAGCTTTTTGAGTCCTCAGCTGTGCTTTCACATTTTTTTGAAATTGGATACCTTTCTTGAAAGTTGTTGGGTAGACTGACAGACTGACAAACAGACAGAGAAATGGCCATGGACAACATGATTGCATAAAACTTTTCTTTTCAGGAAACTACTGGAATCACTAAGAAAGCTTCCATAATTACAGTACTACTAAGGCTGTTTGAAGGTATATAATGGTTATAACTGTTATTCTTGTCTGACTACCTGTAAAATTGCTGCATGCCACTCATTCTTAATGGCTGTTTAACAAATTTTATTGTTGAATATGTGCTACCAACTGACTGTAGCTGGAAGAAATACCACAACAAAACAAAAATCTCAATATTCATTTAGAGTCATCTCCACCAAGGTCTGTAAACAAAAGCTAATAATTCAGCTGGAAACATGATGAGTGATGCTGGGTAGTTCAATCCAAGAGAACTGAACTCTTCAGAATAGTTTAGCTTGGAAAAGGCCTGTAAGATTATTGAGTACACTGTTAACCCAGCACTGCCATGACCACGACTAAACTGTTTCCTCAAGCATGACATCGACACATGTTTTAAATATTTCCAGGGATAGTGACTCCACCACTTCCATTTGGCCTGTTCAAATGCTTGACAGCTCCTTTGGTGAAGATTTTCTCTAATATCCAGATTAAACCTTCTCTGGCACAACCCAGGGCTGCTTTTTTATTTAATCGTCATTTGTTCATTGGGAAAGGAGACTGACACCTACCTTTCAAGTAGCTGTAGGGAGCAAAAAGGCCCCCTCTCCACAGGGCCTTTCTCCAGGCTAAACAACCCCAGTCCCCTCTGCCACTGCCATAGGACTTGTTCTCTAGACACTTCACCAGCCTTGTTGCTCTTCACTTACAAGGCATTCGCAATTATTTTATGATGCCACTTTTTGAGAATCAAGGGAATACTTAATTCTGAAGTACATTAAAAAAACTTGAGGTCCTTTTGGTCATTTGATGGAACACAAAAAGCCATTAAAGTTAACTGTGCTCCTCAAATGAATATTTATTCAGATCATGAAGTGGTTTCCTTCAACCACTTCAATTTTTAAAATCCATCTTTGCTGCATACCAATTGTTATTTTCAGTAAACAGATAGGCATTTATCTAGAGGCAGAAGAATATTTTCCTGTAAAAATAACCCATTCTGACGAAATTATCAAGATTATAATGTATGCAGCATTGAAGAAAAGCAAGTTACCTTTCTGGAAACTTACAGATACTTGGTCTGATTAGATTATTTACTGTTTTAAAAGAAAGGCCTATGACAACTTACCCAAATATGGATTTGCAAAGTGTTTGTTTTCTTTTCAGGGAGATGAAGACCCTGCTGAAAGTTTGAAGCAAAGCTAAGGTGATGAAGAGCCCATTGCTGGCATTGAAATTACAATCTGGGTACAATTCGGGCCAACATCACCACACTTTAACATTAAATTAATGTTTTTGATTAAATACTAAGTAATGAATTATTTTTGAGTTCTGTATCTCATATTTTTCAGTAACATAGCCATAAGCTAGAAAAGGGGTCCAATCTTCTTCTTTACTCTTATGGTAAGATATCTATTCTCATCAATAGAAGTCATACATACTTGATTTTTTTTTTGATCTTTTTTCTCTTCTCTTGCAATTGTCAAGCACAGAACAGCTGAGCTGGGAGGAGAGTAGTGGTGAAAAAAAGGAAATAGATTTGTTAATCATGCTCTCCATTTAGTTAAAATGGCGTTGGGCATTCTTACTTATTATCACTTATTAGTCTTACTTTTTTGTGATTTATTTTTCATCTCTTTATTACTAATGCATGTCCATTAGCTCAAAAGATTTTTTTTGATTTGCTGATGAATAGCCCCATACAATGGCTTGGCAACAGACCCCAAGAATAATGGATTCAAATGTTCTGCCCTTGTCACCTTGTGCTGGTCTAGTCTCTCTCATAACAAAGAGAAAGTTGGAATACTGAACAAAGAGATTTTTAAATCATTGGAGAGGGCCTATTGTACCATAATGATCCTTTGTGGACAAAATCTAAAAATAATACTCTATAGGTGAGCTGACCTTATGTCTAAAGCCAACCCTTAGTATTTATCACTACACTGGCTTTCTTGATTTCAGAGTTATGATATGCAGTCCTGCATCTAATGCTGTTCATCTAAAGTTTTGCTGATGATTTTGCTGCTAAGTGCAAATAAGAAGCAAAATGCCAGAGTTGAGGTAGAGACAGTTTTCACTACTGGACTGGGTAGAAGAGTTATGTGTCTTCTTTTAAATATCTATTTCATCTCCTACTTGCATGCATCCATTTGCTCCAATGGCACCTCAGTGTTTTGTTTCCCTTAAAAGAGCTGAGATGTGAGATTTTCTTTTTGATGAAGGGCTATTCAGGGCTTAGTGTTTTCATATCTTAAACCTTTCCATGCTGAAAATATACACCCTTTCCATCACATACCAGAAAGAAGACAATAAAACTGCCATAGCAGAATAGACTGCAAGGTAAGTAACTGTTTTCTAGTTCTTAAAGACAACTTGTAAAAAGAAAATGGGCAGTTTTTTACAACCATATTTGAAAGAATTGATGTATTTATCTTGAAACCTAGAAGAATTTTTATATCATCAGTAAGTTCTGACCTATTGATCTGCCTTCCATCTGGTGACACCATTTATACTCATGCAGAGCACAATCAATAGTATAGAAAAACCATATTTCTCCTGTATTACAATGATATTTTAGGGGACAGTATGGTCACGGGAGAAAGTTTCAATAATAATAAAAAAAATATTAAAATAAGAAATACAGTTTGGGGTTTAATAGCTTGCCCATATTGATTTTTACCAGGGTTATTTGCCATATTTTACCATCAGGAAGAGCTGTCATCTCTGCAAAAGCCATTTATTTTCCAATTAATTATTTCAGCTTGGAAAAGCAAATAAGAAAACCTAGGGATTATTATGTTTCCCAAAAAAAAAAAGCCAAGCTTTTCTGCCCCAGGGTTCTAGCCACTTTCTGCACCATTTCCTCTGGCTCTTTGGGATCCTTTAAGCTTAATATTTTTCAAAAATATGAAAGGATCCCAGTTCTTCCTCGAGCCTCAGCAGTGCAGACTACCATGCCACAAACAAGAGAGGTTTCCAGAGGCCCTGTTAGGAGGAGGGAAAGCAGGAGCACATCCTTGGCTTATGCTCCAGAAGAAATCATTTAGAAAAACATAGGCTTTCATTGACTGGCTTAGGCAGCAGCCACTGCTCAATACCACAGAGGAACATAAACAAAAGCCCAAAGTCTCAGTCAGTCTGAATGGGAAGAAAATTCCTTCCCCACTTCAAAACCAGCAAGCATTGTTTCACAGAGTCTGTCTTATGGGATGAAGCTCACCTGAAAGCACTGCTCACATAAACGAGATCCTGTTTATATCTTCACAGCCCTGCCTGACCCCATCAATCCACTATAGATATTAGAAAACAAAAAAGGCCAGATAAAGTTTAAATTTCTGCTGCCAAATTCATACCCTTTTAACATTTTGTGGGGCAAGAGACCTGAGTGTCGCATAAATCAAGACAAGAAATGTTAAAAGGCCTTCAATATAATGAAACTCAAGGAAATTGGTTTGGGCTACATGATTAGCAGCTTATCAAATCTGTTTTAGAAAAAACTAAATGGTGAAGACAATTCTGGGGAGACAAGGGGAACTCTAACACAGACACTTTGAAGACTGAGTCCAAGGTGAACCACTGTGTTAGGGGTCAGGCCACCTGCCACATGTTGAGAAATTAGACCAGTGTCATGCTGGCCCAGATCTGTGGTGCTCGTCAGACCTGCACTGCAGGGCCTCAATTATGTGAGAATTACTTGAGTGCTGTGGAACAGAAATCTTAGAATAGAACTTATCACTCACCTTTTTTACCTTATTACATAAATTTAACTGTGTGTCACTGAGTGGTGTGGCTCTGTTCTTATATCCATCTGATTCAGATTCCCTCCAGGACAGCATAAGAACAAGAATAGCTCAGCTGACATTTTGGGTCTTTGGTTTTACTGATGCCATCTGAACACTAATGCTGTCTTCTCTGGGGTTTCCTGCATTCACAGGTGGCCAGCATCAATGTTTCAAAGGAAAAGGGAAGGAAAAACAAAATATAATGAAAGGAAAAAATCTTTCTTTTCTCTTCAGTGAATTTAGATATTTATAGCCCCTTCCATCAAAATCTTTGGTGTTTTTCTCCTAAAAAAGTAACTGGCCTTGTGAACAAATATCAAGAAATAGTGATAAGCATTGTCTGCATGAAATGCCTGTGGAGATGACATGAATTTATCATTCTTCCAATCATAGCCCATAATCTACATATGTGGTTTTAACCATTTGTTAAAATATTTTGCATCTCTCTGTGTCATCATGCAACTCCAGAGAGGCTGTGCCTGTCAATGCAGCACCCTCTCTTAGTTATAATTTTCTTTAAGAGAGAAGAAACTGCCAAGGAATTAATCTAGCACAAAGCAGCTTAGCTCTCTCTGGACCCTAAAGCAGTCAGCAACAAGTAGTGAAATCCACACACACACAAAAAAAAAAAAAAAAAAAAAAAAAACCAAACAAAAAAAAACCCACAACCAAAAAAACCTAAAAAACCCAAACCAACCCCCCACAAAAACACCAAAAAAAACCCAAACAATAAAACCCCTACCTTTACAGTTAGTGAAAAAACAATTGCAATAGTATAGCTGATATTGTTCTTACAGCCATCCTTTGGGAATTGTAAACTCCCTGGAAATTTCACAGAAACTTCAGCTCAAAGATTATTCATCTGAAACCAGTGAATTAAGAAAGACACAGCTGGAAGAGTAAAAAAAAGAAGTGTTTGCTCTGCAGCAGCAATTAATTTATTAACTCTTCAAGGGAAAGATAAGAGATGCTATGAATTACATCACTGTATAGCAAAGGTAAGGGAAGTGTGGAAGTTACAAGTTGTGCAGGGACTGAATTAGTAAGCACAAATAGTTTTAATATAAGGAAACCTAAGGTTTAAGACATTGGGGACATTCCCTGTAAAACTTCCCCTTGATCCTAATATAATTTTCTGCTTTGTTTTACTAGGCTTTTGTAGACTTTTTGTTATTAAAGAGGAGATGAATCCAACTGGGTAACTGAAAAAAAAACCCAGCCTAACAAAACCAACAACCATAGCCTCCCCCACACCTCCAAAAAAGCCAAACCAGTTTAGTCTCAATGAAAGGAAATCTCAGGTTTAAGGGTAATTTTATGTGAAAGATGGATGAAGGGGAAGCTTTCCAGGGAATATGTAGCACACAGAAATGAATCAAAGCATGAAAAGAGCATGCAGAGGAAGGGAAGCCACAACAGAAAAGAAAAATTATTTGTTTATATCCCTGCTTAACTTGGGTAAGTTCAGGGAGATTTCAGAGCTGAACCATGGTTTTTAGCTATAGACTCATTAAAGGATACTCTCGATTGTCAGCAGGTTATTGAAGTAATAGAATTAAGAATGAAAAATCTGCAAGTCTAATTGATATTTCTTTTTAGGCTCTAGGGAGACTTTAAGATGAAACACAAAAAGCTTAAACCTCTGTCTCAAGTACAGTGTAGAAGAAGAGGACTGACACATCCTGACATCAATTATTTCAGAAAGCTGCAGGGGAACCCGTGGACTGACCAGTAGCTCAATGAATCCACCATGTTAATTAGCTGAAGCTGCCTGAAAAATGAAATTAATGTGCATCTGAATAAATATGAACAATTATGGTTCATAAATATGAATAATTAGGGAAGAGGAATATGGCTTTTGCAAATGAATAATGGTTTTTACAAATGTACAGTTCCCTAAAGTAATCAGCACACCTCCAAACTGCGGAAAAAAGGCTGATAAAGTGCACCTTGTCCTTGAAAAGGTGTTGAACAAGGTCTTGTAACAAGGACTTAAACAGATGAAGATGACTCTGGAGAAGGGACTAAAATGAATAAATAAATTCCTTATTAAGAGGTAGAAAACAAGTGGCAAAAATAGTTAGATTTCACAGGGGAGGAAGATTATCAGAAGTATTCCTCAGTGATTTGCACTTGACTCCATAATTCTTAATTTAGTCCTTAATGATCTTGAAAAGATGCTGAGCAGTGAGGTGGAAAAGTCTGTCAAAGTTAATAAGTTATTTGGTACAACATATCTGACCACGGCTGTGAAAAACACAAAAGCACTTCCTCCTAGTGACTGACTAGGTGACAGAATGGTGGATGAATGAAAAGGAGAAAGCAGAAGCCCACTTTATTATCTTTAGTGTGTTTTAATTATCTTTTGATAAATGGAATTTACAGAAGGTAAATATAAAATTGAAGTCATCAACCCATTTCAGAAACAATATAGTAGCATTAGCTCTCCAAAATACTGTCTTAGCTCAAAATCAGAACTTACAAATTACATTTTTGTGTCTGTGGTTATTGTTCCCTTGATTTTCAGGTTTCAGACAGAATGGAAGAGAATTAAACATCTGATTAATGTTCCATTAAATAAAATCCATCTATGAAAACTTCTGATGTAATATTATGATTTAATTTTATTTTACAAGAAGAAAAACCATTTGATATCTGTTTCCAGTGTAAAGATCCAGAAATAATGTGTCAATTACCATCAAGTTAGTGCAACTTTTCACGATCTTTTAAAATAAATATATTACAACTGCTTTTTAAAGCCAGGCCAAGAGTTAGAGAACCTAATACATATCATAAAGTAATGAACACAACCTAAAGTAAAAGTCTCCCAAAGATAAACCTGAGAAACTTTCTACATATTCTTCCCCAGGGCTCTTTGGTCAATATGACTTCATAGAAACTGTTGTTCATGCATATTTTTCTGTCTATTGTTTTGTTTTCCTGGGACTGATAGAAGAAATTTATTCTTTTCTTATACTGAGAAATTTTGCATTTTCTATTTGTTATATCCTTTCAATTTTGTCTGCATTACACATGTGACTGGTTTCAGGTGTTTTTCCTGTTCCAGGCAACAGAGTAGCTGTAGTATAATGATCTTTTGGTGCTCTCTAGTTTATTTTCTAAACTTGCCTCTCTCTCTTCAGACATGCAGATAAAATTCAGTCAATTCTTAATTAACTCCTCTTTCAGATTTTTTGGGTGTAGGAATACACTGATTCCCCACCTGTAGCAGAGATGCACATAACTTTTACTTATTTCAAAATGATAAATAAACACTAAAATCAGCAAGATTTGTCAAATCATAGAATCACATAGGTTGGAAAAGACCTTTAGGGTCATTGAGTCTAACCATATGTGAAGGAATCATTTCAGTAGCTATTGAGAAAAAAAAGTGAACAGATTAAAAAACTGAATCATCCATTAAAAAAAAAAAAAGTAATTTTAAATAATTTTAAGAAAAGTTAGCAGGGCCACTGAATTTAGTCTTGAGGTTTTGACAATCTTGCTATAATTGATGACGCAATTAATTGTATCTCTTGAAGATTTTTGCAACCCTAAGACTGTTTGACCATCATGTCGGTACACCAGGTACCTTATCAAGCTTCTATCACAGAGTTTTAAGGTATTGCAGCCTTTAAAAATGGCTGCTTGTCTTGAATTTAATATGATAAAACGTTAGTACTTCAGCTTTTCATTTGTTTTATCAATTTGTATAATTTTGTTTGCAGCCTTTATAAAATTTATAATTATTAAAGGTGACACGCAATAAGTTGATTTAAGATGACAAAGTAAATATATGCCAAAAATAAAATTAAAATAATGGTTTTATCTGTTATCTCTTCATCTCTCTGCCTTTTCATCTCTCTTTTTCTTCACTGAAAAATACATCAGTTACAGTTTTGCAAAACTTGAACTAAACTATATCTTGGAGAAATTTCCTGAAACATAATGCAAAAAAAGTAGAGGCCATCATCCCAAAATAATCAGCTTACTTTTAAAATGTCTTTCAGTTTGATGGGTTTGTCAATGTCATGAACGATTAGCCCTCAACTCAGACTATCTGTCAAATTCAGTAGTCACCAAAAAAATCCACCTGATCTAGGGAAAATACTGAAAACTTTAACAGAGGAGTTTAAACAATAGAACTGCAATATTGTTCATTTTGAGTAATCTAATTTCATTTTCTCCAAATAAATTAGGAAATACTGGACAAAGGGTCTCAGATATTAAAGGAAAATACTAAGCTGCTCAATAATTTTAAAAATAAAGGGTGCTCTATTAGTTTTGCTAATTTTAAAATGGAATGTCAAATATTAATTCTTCTAACATGTATATGCTGTTATTTTAGTTGACTACTGCTGTTTGCAAAAGCTTCAAAGTGTATGCTATTATTAAAGATGTTCAGAGCTTCTAGAAGCATATTTGCTTGCAATGTCCCATGATTGTTTTAGGTATTGGGAGTAACAAACATATCTGAATACAGCTGAACTGATTAGAGAGGTCAAGAGTGGTGTCAGCAAACTTTCAGCTGTTTGAGGAGTTAGTGGATGTGGCCCTCCTGGAAGCTGCCCTCAGGGATAAAGGATTGAACAGAGCTTAGAGAATATTTTTCCTCACAGCACAAGAACTTTCAATTTCCCTTTTTAAGAAATCAGGCATAGAAGGCAAGGAGATAAGTGTGGCTGAGCAAGGACCTCCCAATCAAATTAAGTATAAGAAATGCACAAGCAGTGGAACCAAGGACAGGTTTCCTGACAGTAATATAACAAGTTATCTAGATATGTAGGGATGGGATCAGGAAAGATACGGTTCAGTTAGAGCTGAATTAAGTGAGGAATGCCAAGAATAATAAGGATATCTATATGTATGTTGATATGAAAAGGAAGATAAAAAGAAAAGTACCTGCCCTGATAGGTAAGACAAGGAACTGATGGCAACAAGCATGAAGAAGACTTGAGGTACTTCAAATTTTTTCTGCTTCAAATTTCAGTTTTAATCTCTCCTCCCACACCTCTCAAATCCCTAAACCTCAAGAGAAGGGATGAGGGAGTGATCTCTCTGGATCTAGAAGATAATTTTCAAGACCACCTGAGAAACCTGAATGCACATAAATCCATGTGACTTGGTGAGATACATCTCAGGGTCTTGAGGCAATTAGCTGCCTCTTATTATGTAGTGACTGCATCAGTGGACAAGACAAGAGCTATGGGTGTCATCAGTCTGGACTTCTGTAAGGCCTTTGACATGTCCCCCCACCCAATATTCTACTTGATGAATTGGAGAGATGTGGGTTTGATAAATGCACTTTTAGATGGATAAGAACTTTGCTGAATGACGACATCTGAAGTTCAGTCGCAGTCATCAGCTCAATAGAAAAGTGGGAACTAGTAATGAGTGGTGTCCTTCAAGGGTCCATACTGGAATCAATACTATTTAATGTCTTCATCGGTTTCATAGACAGTGGGTTTGAGTACACACTCACCAATTTTGCAGATAACACTGAGCTCAGTGGTGAGGAGCTTGGTGTTATCTGCTGGTGTGCTTTAGGGCAGCGATGCCAACCAGAGGGACCTTGACAGGCTTGAGAAATGAGTGTACGTGAACCTTGTGAAGTCCTACAAGCCCAAGTGCAAGATCCTGCACCTGTGTCAGGGCAATCCTAAGCACAAATACAGGCTGGGTGGAGAATGGATACCCATTCATGGATACCCAGGGCTTCTACCAGCCCTGCAGAGAAGGCCTTCAGAACACTGATTGCGTATGAGCCAGCAATGTGCACTTATAGCCCAGAAAGCCAGCTGTACCAAGGCTGCATGCAAAGCAGCCAGGGCACCAGGGTGAGGGATGGGATTCAGCCTCTCTGCTCTTGTGAGACCCCACCTGGAGCGCTGAGTCCAGGTCTGGGGTTCAGCAAAGACATGGACGTGTTAGAACTGATCCGGAAGAGATCAGATGACCAGAGGGCTGGAGCACCTCTCCTATGAAGAAAGGCTGAGAGAGCTGTTGAAGCCAGAGTTGTTCAGCCTGGAGAAGAGAAGACTCATGGAAGATATTATTGCAGCCTTTCAGTATGTAAAATGGGGCTTACAAGAAAGATGGAGGGATACCTTTTATGAAGATCTGTACTAATTGGACAGAGTTAGTGGTTTTAAGTTGAAAGACCACATAAGAAAGACATTCTTTACAATGTCAGAAAAGACATGAAGAGTTGTGTATGTTCCATTTCTGGAAGTGTTCAAGGTCAGGTTGCATAGAGCTTTGAGTAATCTCATCTGACAGAAGACGTCCTGGCCCATGGCAGGGTGTCTGAACTAGATGATCTGTAGAGATCCCTTTCATAAACATTCCATGGTTGTATTATTTCATGATCTATAAAGTGACAATTACAGTGAAGCAAGAACTCTGGTTCTTTTAGATGAGAGACACAAAAGATTTGTAAATAATGAGATTTCCCAAGATGCTCACTTTTGTCCAACCTCTTCCAGATTTACCAAATACTAACCTAGACTGAGCATTTTTAGAAATCTGTTTGTCATATTTTATTTCAGCTAAAAATCAAGAAAAATAAGATAGTTAAATACAGAGTGAACAAGAAGAGGACAACTAGATTAAGTGGGGGAAAAAAAAAAGCACTAGCTAAAAAATTATGCTTTGAAAAAATAAGTCTGCTAAAAATACTTTTAAATAACAAAGATGAATAACAGTAGCTAACAAATGTAAATAGTGTTGGCACATTCTAATCTTGAGCCTTTATATTCTACCATGCAAATAATATGCACGTTTCTTCTTTCCTAAGTTGATGTTCTTTCAGCAAAAATAATTTTGCTTATTAGTGCTTGAAAAGTAAAGCAATTCACAGAAATCTACTGTGTAATGTGATTGCCATCTATTACTCCAGGCAGCTTTGCCCATAAATGGAGGAGAAAGCGATTGATAAGGGGGAAACATAAAAGACAAACAATGAGAAAGAAGTGGAATGTTAGACTGCTGAGAAGAGGAACTACTGCTATCAATTCTGCCAGTTCATGAGGAACTGATCTGCAATTCATGAACGTGACAAAACACATTTTCCTTACAAGACAAAAAGAAGGGAGGTAATCAGAGGAAAAGGTGCCCTATCCTGCTGCAAAATGGTGAATAGTATTCCCACTTAGGTAGATCCTTTGTGTATTTACAAAACAAGGGCCTGAGGAATGAAGAAAATTAGAAAACAAAAATTACATTTTTTACAGTTGAAAAAATTATGTCCACAAAAATGAAGAGGTCAATGAAAAATTTTGAACACCTATGTAATCATCTGGTAACTCAGGAATCCTCAAAGCTTTGCATTTGAGAAGCTGTTAGGAAAAACTGCTTACTTTTTTCTTCTAATTTAGGTTTCTTTCTAGCTGATAGAAGCTGAGATCCTTTTATGTGGTTTTTTACTGCTGTTTTGCTTTTTTTCACAAGTGTAGAGCTCCTGCCATCCTTTGTCTATGACTTTTTTTTGTCTGTTTACTCCAAAGTAACCACATGCCTTCTTTTGCTTTCCTGTATTCCTATGTCTTTAAAGGCACTGTATAGGAAATTGCTTTTTCTTCTTCTCTGTTGGAAAAGTGGGACTGTTGTTTTGCTTCTGGAAGCAAAGAAAGGAGACTTTATGGATCAGACCCTGAAGATTTTTTTTTTTTTTAAATCAAGTCAAATAGTACATGCTATTGATTACACATTCAAATGCAAATGTAGTACTCTTAAATACTAGTTCTAACATTATCAGTTTTGGTCTTTAAGCCTTTTTTTTTTTTTTTTTTTTTTTTACATTCCTTTTTTCCATAAGATTCTTTATTCATTTTAAAATTCACTTGTAGGATTTCTAACCTTAAAAACATTGTGGGCTTTCAGACTGACATAAGGAAGTAGGAGAAACTCTGATGGAAAAGGTCTTAAATCAGATGGCCACCCCATGAGACATTGTAGAAAACCTACTGAACCTACTGTAACATACGTATCTACACAATAAAATATTTGTTGGGCATGGCAGCACCACTGTTCCAGGCCAAAGTGTCTGTGTGCTCTTGAGCATTAACACTTCCATCACAAGTCCTTTTCATCTTCATTTTTGCTCAACTAACAAATTCCTTCTCCTTCTTCTATCTGTATGCAGAACAAATAAGGGTAATATCTCAAAAGAATTACAGTAACAGATTAAAAGTATTGTGCAGGATCACAATTATGTTATACATGTCCAAAATGAATAAAATAGAATTAATTTCAGATTTATAATCACAAGAAATGAGGCTAATGAACAGCACTAATTACATCCCTGTTACATGATAAGCATAAAATAATTAAGTATGGATAATGTATTATATGATTTTAACAGAGATCAGGAGCATAGGTTTTCAGGAAAAGGTCTAGGCAATGAAGATTCTAAACCTTTAAAATTAGCAAAGACCTCTGGAATATGAGATATTCCTTTAGGTCTCTGTAATAACACTTTTAAAACCCGCATTTTCTATAATTTAAATGTGAACTGCAAAACTGCAGCTTATATTTAAGGCCAGGAAAACATAGCTGTCTAATTCCCATTTTTGACTGTTCTTTAGAGCATCTTTATTGTGATAATTTTGATGCCTTTTATATCACACTATGTTAAGTCTTTAAGAGCATTTATTTGCCTATTATTTTCTCAGGAATACCTCCAAGTACTGATTTTATTTGTGTATCTTAACTTTCTCTGGAAAATAGATCTTCGTTTGTACAAATAACATTACAACAATAATAAAAAATATTAGGTGTCCACACTGGAAAGAGAAACACAAAGTTAGACAAAGGTATGGAAAACTAGTCTACCTTAGGATTATAATATTTAGTGTTTAAATAGCAAACAAAAGCATTCAAAGAATTATTGGGAAAATTATGCAAATCACAATCTAAATTATTAACAAACAGAAGAGGAAAATTGGTTTGTTCTCTAACCATTTTTTCTGAAATGGGATTTCTGAATGGAACCATGTTAAAGGAGTTTTCCTCTTTCAGTTTTTGATACATACCTTAATAATTCTGGGGTTTCTTATGAAAATATTTCTGAAATCAAACATTTTCTTTAACAGCCCTTCAGGTTTGCACTAAACCTTCCAACGCTTGCTACCCTTTTAAGTACAGAGCTCTTATGAACCAGCAGATGCAAAGATGAGCAGGAAGGTTTTCAGTCATGTGCTGTGGACTGCTAATCTTTAAAAATACTTCATGAAAAGCACATTCTAAATGGCAGGCATGTCTCCTGATGGAAGGAAAAGCCTTTGAAAAACTACATGTTTTCAAGTTGTTTTGGCAGTACTTCATTAGGTTTATTTTACAATCAGAAGATGAAGATCTTCCTGGTTTGGTTTTTTTTTGGTTTTTTGTAGGACTTGGGAGGGTGTACATGGAAGGGAAGCAACAGCCCTCTGTTTATGTTTATTCTTTGTAAAGCCAAGGAGTTTCCCGACCCACTTGCAGCTGTGTCAGGCTTTAGCCAGTCTGCAGAATTATGATAGGATAAGAAAGGGCCAAAGCTGAAAGATGAGCTGCTGTACAGTATATCTTGGGCTAAAACTTCCCAGGATGTAAATAACATCTCTGAGCAGGATTAACATTTTTAAAACTTCTGCCGAGCACTGAGCAGAAACCATGTTTGTGTAGCTCCCAAAGGAAAAACAGCTTTGCTAGGTGACCAGAAATGGAGACCAGCTAAATCTATTTGGACTTTCATGCAGCAAAGCATAGAAAGGCCTAATCTCCATATAGCCTGACCACATGGGCAAAAAACCATGTTCCTTGGGCTTGATCAGAATGAAGGTAGTACTGGACTGATTTGTTGAACTGATGCTTCTGGGTTCATTGAAAGCTCACTAAGCAAATGAAAAATGTTGCATTAGCATTAATAAGCTTCAGAATTGAAAATCCTATGATCTGCAGAGCATGAGGCTGATTACACAGTAAATGACCTCACTGCAGTTTTTGAACTGAACAAATGTAATGAGATTAGAAGGACCCTCTCATGGATATTTCTCATTTTACAGTATAAATGAGTATATATTGCCAATAGATATGGTTTTGTCTGTTACTTATCACCAACTAGTAATCCAAGAAATTTTTCTTCTCCAATAATGCCTTGAAACTTGTTGGACTCAACTAAGCATTATGACTTGGAATAGGTGGCAACTTTGAGTCAGAACATCCAAGAATAAAGCTTAAAAATTGACATTTTATTACTTCTGCACAGCAAATACCCAGATAAGAATGTGACTTTCTCAATGAAGAAATTATGAAAACTTTGTAAGGAAGTGTTGACATGACTAAGTTCATTTGAGTTATTTCATTGATCAATATCTTGAAATACAAATTTAGTGGCATTTTTTGAATAAAGAAGCATAGAGATTCAGAAAATACAACACTAGACAGGGAAAGCTTCCATTTGTTACCAGGAAAAGACATTAATGAGAAAGTAATCACACTCTTCGTCAAATAAAAACATTGTTAAGAACTGAAAACTGTCAGCAAAAGAAAATTGTAAGTCAGATTGCTCATCTTATCCATGTTGTGTCTTTAGCTGGAACAGAGCATGCCCTAAATAATCAAAAAAACGTGTGGATACGTGCTCTGTATCACTTTGGACTCACCCAGCGGAGGAAGGAAGCCAAGGTCGAACAGATGTCCACTTCCAGCCTCACACTGTACCATATGGCAGAGACATACAGACAGTGCCCAGAGGAGAGAGACAAAAGGTTTGTTTAATTCCAAAAACCCTAAAGTGTTATGGATGGGTGTTATGACAAAAAAGTGGGAAAAGCAGCCTGCAGCTCCTGGTACTGGGCAAGCTGTGTATCTCCCATTCCATCTCATCTGCTGATAAACCAGTTGTAGTAGATTATTTTGCACCAGCAGAGCATGCAGAGGTCTCCCACTGGAGCAGTAAATCTAACCCAGCACACTTCATAATGGAGGGAACTGCTGAGCCTGACATTTACATGACCTGTAAATGATATTGGACTCCTTTATTTCACAGTAGACTGACCATGCTGGGTGTCACTTCAGGGTGGAATGGGCGTGCCTGCGTATGCTTGTATATTCAGGTTTGTGGAGGAACTGCAGTAGCACATATTTTGGTTTTCTCATAGTAACTCTGATTCTTGAAAAAAGCAAAAGTAACATTTAATAAATCCACAATTTACTTGATAAGGGATTTGACAAATGATCTTGGCCCGTCCTGGAGACAGGTAATGAGGAGCTATTTTTGTACTGGAGATCTAGCCCCTTTAATATGACACGGTGTATCTGAGAAATAGAGATGAGACAGGGGTAAGCCCAGGGCCTTTTTTCCTTCTGGGGTGGTCGCTAGAAACTAAACAGCACACCCTGTACTAAAATGGCACAGGAACCCACCTTCAGCTACCTGAATAATCACTCTAATTTTTTTGTGAGAAAACAAGAACAAAAAATATCAGTTCAGCAAACCTAAATACATAAACTAGTAGTTATAAAATGTTTTGCTGTGAGCACCAGCACTGATCATAAGCCAAAGTATTATTCTGAACCTTTAAAAATAAAGTAACTAAAGATTTAATTGTCACCAGTGCTGACATTATAAAACATATGTAGCCCTCCTTGCTTCACAGCAAAGCCACCAGTGTGGGCCCTGAAATGCACAACATGTGCCTTCCTTTGGCCAGGGGTGTATGGAGGGAGTGTGTGTTGCCCAATTGCCCCAGGGAGAAGTGGTCTGCCAGCAATTTTCCTTCCATCATACCCACAACTCTCTAGCCTGTTCATCTGGTTGTCAGCCTCGGCTCCTTCCTGTCCTATTCCCTTCCATCCTCTTTACTGTGGAGATGTAGCAAGGATTCTGGTCTCAAGGTCCAACAAAAATCTTTCATGGAATGGATAGAAACTAGCTTGTCATTTGCAATTTTGTCTGAAAGAATGCTCCATATTTCAACAGGTTGGCCTCTCCTGTCACATGAGATGGTTGGACATCACCTGCACAAGATAACAGATTCTTTCTAAACTGCTCATGGGTTATTTACAACCAGTGGCGCACAACGATTAACCACACTCTTCCCCACTTTTCATCAGACTGTTTTAAGTTAATTTTTCACCTATTTTTATCTGGCCTCCTCATTCGTCCTTCTGCCTTTATCCTACTTCAGTCTCTCTTTTCCCCCTCCTTGAAAAAAGGAGAACAAAATAATTTGTTGTTTCATTCCTTAAACGGGTTCTATTCCTCAGTGTTCTAAGAAAGAGCATTGTGAAAAAAACAAGAGGCTGCAAACACAGCAGGCAGGCAGGAACCACAAGTTTCAGGACAGAGCAATTTTCCTTTTTGTTTTTTTTGTTTGTTTGTTTGAATGGATTTGACAAGGATTAGGCAAATATACAGTGAATTAAAGGCTTCAGATTGCTAGGTACAATGGCAAGTTTGGTTTCTCATTTACAAAGCTGTATTATGCAAGGTGATAACTGAGCATCCAAAGTTTCACATATGTGATTTAGGGCAAAACCAGATGAATGGTGGTGGAACCCATAACAAAAATTATTTTTAAAAAAGAAAAGGAAAAACAAACTTACTCCATTTCCAAATGTGAAGTCTATTTTTAATTCATACTACTTTTCAAATACTGGAACTATCCAGTAATAACTATGGAGTTATAGGCAAATGACTTCAAATATATGTATATATGATACTATGCAGCCATACATACATAGAATACAACACTTGAAGGAGATAAATATGGTTTATCATGTTAGCTCCATTAAGCTTAAGCATATGAAATTATCTTTGATAAACTCAACTGATTTGAACACTGTGTTTTGAAAGTTGAGAAGCAACTGAAAACTCGAAAAGCTGAAATACAAAAGATACAATTCTTTTACCTCTGCTTCATACACCAAGCAGGTAAAAAAAAAATATTTCCCACTTCATCTCTTCTTTTAATCATACGATCAGTTTCAGTCCCTGTTTCATATTAGCATTATGTAAAATCATTCTATTAGGTCCTTATTTTCACTCTATGCATTGTATGTGCTTTGGGTTTCAAGTACATTTTACTTAGAATATTAGTACACACAATGGATTATAATCTTCTGTATATCTTTACTTAGTCATACACATATTTAATACTTGTAAATTACTATGTGGTGGTAGACTTTTTTCAGTTGAACTTTCACCAACTCTCCATCAGAGGTAAGATCTTGCTTGTTAAAAAAAAGCTATAATGAATTACATATAATTTCCTTTTATATTCTTTAGTTCTGCTAAGAATATTGTTTAGGTTGCTGGATAATTAGCTTTTACCCCTCCTTAGGTACAGGCCTGAGTTCTTAAGGACTCACAAGAAAAATGTATCATAGAACTGCTAATCCTAAAGGAAAATTATATCAGCACTCAACCCCTCCTACTTCAGACAAGTCAATTATAAAATGTCAGTGACAGCAACAGTGCCAGGGTTTTTCACTTTAAGAGGGACAAAATAACAAAATGTTCCTTCCTTCTTAATGCTTTCAGACAGGAAAATTTAAAGAACAAAGCTCAAGAACAGGAAATTAAAATTAAAGGGAGAAAGAGACCTGAATAAAGCATCAGGTTTGACTGACTGGGTAGATTAATGAGATCATACTGAGTTTAACTAACCTTATTTTTAGTAGCTAAAATCAGGGATTTCTGACCATTGCAAAATCAGAATTTTGTGAGCATTTGAGACCAAGTTTTAATAAATGTAATAATTATTATGTTAATGATTTAATAATTTAATAATAATAAATTATTAACATAATTTAATAATTTTACATAAACATAGAGGCAACAGCCTCTACTAAGGGAAAAAAAAAAGAAAAAGAAAATGGGGAAAGAAGAATTTAATTTGTAATATTTTGTTTAAACTTGATTTTCAGCCCAAACTCTCAATATATACTGGGCAGTCTATTTCATGCTCTTGTACATTACAGTACAATGCATGTCAAGGTACAAATGCATGCAAAGTGTCCTAAACAAATAACACTGGCATATAAAAATAGTTGTTTTCCAGCCAAGACAGAAAGCAGGTCTGTGATCTGTATAACACAAACCTATGTCTGTACCATCTTTATGGAAAGACATAAATAAAAACAGAGTCAAAGGGGTATTTTGTGTAAATTGTTGATTGCTTTGAATTTCAGGTTTGTACAAAATTAGTATTTTTTCATGAGAAATGGTAAAAATCTCCCAAAAGTTAGAGTTTGCTATAGAGAACTGAGTCTTGGGTTAGAAATGTTTATAAAATTAGAAAATAAACAGCAAAATGGTAGGCTATTGAATAATTTTAATTTTCTAAACCTACTTCTAGAAAATAATGCAAGGGTATCAGCAGATATCACATTAATTGGTATGTTAAAAAACCCCAAAACATATTTCTTTGTTAAGCAGTTAAGACATAGCAACAAAATATGATACTAGTTTTATTTTTAGTGAGATAAATCTTACCAAAGCAATAGGAAACTTTAGTTTATAATTTGAGTCAGTAAATTCAGTTAAAATTTCAGAAGAACAGACTTTGAGGAATACTAGAAATTTTCTAACACATTTGCCTAGAATGATGAGTCCAAGAACCTCTGAACCTCTGAAACTGAAGAGGATGCAGAAACCTGTTGTGTCCAATATATTAGCTCGGTGCTTGAAGTTCAGGGAGGAAAATCCACTACAAACCAGAACCTTGAGAGGGTTACAGACTTCCTGGGATGACTAAGCAGCTCCTACAGAGAAGAGGAGTAAAAATAGAGCATGCAGATATGGAAATTGGAATGTAACACTTTTCTGCATCTTGGGAATTAAGAGATTTACAAAAGACCAACAGCCTACTGTGGACCTAGATCTTGCAAAGAAAATGAAAATATGACACTAATGTTCTCCTCAGCCATAAAGCAAGAAGTAAACAGAAACTGCAAAACCAATGTACTGCAGACTGAAAACACAAGACTAAAGCCAAAAATAATGAAGCACACCCAGATATTAAAACATGATACTAGCTTCAAGGAAGAAAAGAGAGGGTAGAGTAATGGTAAAACAATATGTATCATGGAAAAAATATCCAGATTGCTCAGGATAAGAAAAGGAGGGGCTGAAAGATCAACATCTGAAATCATAGCTACAAATAACCAAACACTACAGAATAGGGGAAGGAATTTAAAATGCCACAACCATGTTTTTGTGAAAGTATGAGTTTATTCTAGATATTGTTGCTCCCATTTTTCACTTTTTTGACATGATTATGTTTTTCTGTTGGTATACTTTGGACTAGAGACATTTTTACACATTTTACCATAAAGGCAGGTCATACTCATATGATATTATAAAATTTCAATACTGGAAACCTGGAGCCTAACTTTTCTTACAAGATATTGAGAATCAAATTAAAAGAAATATTTCTATGATTTCTGATGATTCTCCACTGCTGCCAATGAAATATTTATAATGACCTCAGTTCTTTTACTATTATAAAATAATGCTGTGCTATTTTACAAGTGTGACTCATGAAATAAAACAAATTTGTGGCAAGTCTAAAACTTTTCTTCCTACCAAGACCCTGCCTGAGATTTCAAGCAGAATTGGAGAAAATCAACTCTGTAGTCAGTTCCACTCTAGTACCATAGCAGCTGAGCAATGAAATAATTAATCTCAGAAAGTTTCACAGAAAACAGTAATCCACAGAAACCTAAGAAGACTCAAATAATCTCAATAATCAATAGCATAACTATACTGACTATTACAGGGAAAAAAAAAAGAAAGACTATCAGACTATACAAAAAAAGGAAGACACAGCATTGTATAAAAGAAGGGGAAAAAGAAAAAATAAAAAAGACATAAATGCCCTCTGTGATTTGACATGCAAGAAAACAAAAACAGTCTTCCTGATTTCCAGTATGGTCTCCACTCCAACCCTGAGCATGTGAGCTCAGGGCTCAAGAACACAGTACCTGATAAATTGATGCTACTGAGAGTACTAGTGAGCACTAATCTCCAGTCTGCCACTGTGTTCAATTAAGAAAATATTTTAAGGAGGGGGAAAAAAACCCAAGAAGCAACAAAGCACAAACACAAATGCAACCTACATTATACATGGAATAAAAAACTAAGCTGGTCTTATTTGGCAACATGCAAAATTTCTGAAGCATATCAATATAACTATCCATTTATAGCATATAAAAAGAACAATCACTTTCCTTAAATATCACTAGATCAGATAGGCAGAGATTCTGCTTCACTTTTCTAATACTCTGTCATCTTTTCCATGAACTTGACATGTTCTGATGATTCTTCACTATTATGCTGTTTTGGAAGATTTTTTTGAGCATATACCTATACAGAAGAAAAAAGAAGAAAGACGAAGAAGAAGAAATAAGAAGGAAGAAAGAAGAAATAAGAAGGAAGAAAGAAGAAAGTAGAAAGAAGAAAGTAGAAAGAAGAAAGAAGAAAGAAGAAAGAAGAAAGAAGAAAGAAGAAAGAAAGAAAGAAAATGAAGATGACGATGACAATGATGATTCTGACAACAGAGTTTAAATTTATTTTTCTATTTCTGTGGCTATTTTCCTCCACTGAAATTTACTTGTTTATTTTAATAAGTGGTAAACAACCCCTCAAACTATGTTCCACTAATCAAAACAAGTCAAATACTTTTAATTCCACTTCCTTAGGACAGTCTTCTCCTTTGATTAATCTAGTAAACCAAGGGCTGATTTCAGATAGGAATTTTGTGACTTGAAAACCACTAATCTAAGCGTTATATGTTATTTCAGAGGAAGCCCTGACATCGTCTCAAATAAGAATTCTGATAATTCTATATCCCCATCAGATGACAGTTTTCTCTCCAAACTCTCTGCTGCTCTGTTTTGCCAAACTTATCTTAAAACAGCAGCACTTCTCACACACGACTCACAGGGCTGGCTCAGATGCCTTCTCTGGACACGACCGTGCACAAAGATTCCCCTTCTCATCTGTTGTCTCCTTTGGACAAGTGATCAAACCACAGCAGCTGTTTGTGGCTGCCCCTGTGCCTGAGTTTCCATTGTTTAATACCATTCTATTCCTGTGTCTCCACAATGGTGACAATCCTCTCTAGATTTCTTGTTTCCATGATGAAATGAACCCATGCCAGCCCTTACCTGGCGGCCGCTACTGTGTCTATTCAACAGGATCCCATTCCCATGTGTCACCAAAAAATGATCCTTATCCTTTCTGACAAATGTTAAACTGTCCCTTTTCCTCTAGCTTTTTTTATCTACCTCACAATTCACTAGCAATCTCTATCATCCACGCCTCCCTTTTTTAATCTACAGAAGTCACATCCAGATGCTAAACCTAGACATTCTCTGGATTAGATCCCTTCTCTGAGAAACTGGAAATATCAAAAAAACCTCAAAAGGTGGAATTGCATTTCTCTCTTGTCCCTCTTCACACTTTCCTTCAGGATCTTTTCCAGTACTTAGGTCTACTATCAAGAAGTTTGTTGGTGGGTAACTTTCCAAATTTTCTGGAATATATGTTGATAAACTTCAGCAAGTTCTGAAATAGAATTTCCTCCTTGAGGAAAAACCAAAAACTACACCAACTCACCAACCAAGATTGATTTTGTTATTCTTTAATCCACTTGATAAAAAGGGCTCAAGAAAACACTGAACTTACAGAAATGCTATTTTTTACAGAACAGCATATATATGTTACAGATCAGTGATATAGTCTGCATGTCCAAGGATTAAAAGTTTTATTACCTCTTGGTTCTTGCATATTTTTTGATTATCCAATTTTAAGACTAATGTTCATACAAATATTTTTGGGAAATCCATGAGGATTCGTCTAACATTGTTTTTGACTGTATGGACTACAGTTACATAAGAAGAGTACACCTGAATGTAAAATAAAATACTTCTTCTCAAAAGAACTTTTCTTAATAAGAAACAAAAGTTTGGTAAAAGAGCTGCTGCATTGTAAAGGATATTCAGGGATGTGCAAGGAAGAGGAACCAAGAACAACTAAAAATCTCAGAGAAAAATAGCCTTACTTTTTCAGGAAAATTCACATTCAAAAAAAAAGAGGTAGTGAAAAAAAAGTTCATTATTCTCATCACAGGCCATCATTAGTTGGCTGCAGGTACTTTTATCTACTTAAGTAGTGGCTAAATGTGGGTTTATTTTAGCACAAACAGAATCTCAAAGACCTTTTGAAAAAAATCTTGCTGGATAGTTAAGACAATTGATAAGCCTGGACAGAAAAACGAACCCCCTGCCCCAAAAAAAAAAAACCAACAAAAAAAATCAAAACAAATAAACAAATAAACAAAAAAAACAAACAGAGCTTTGACTTGGTTGCACCTATCAAACGTCACATTCTAGGATATGATGAAATACAGACACAGATACCAAAATTACTGGAGTTAACTGGAATTAAAACAGGAAAATCAGAGCAGGACTTTCCCTGTGATAATTTTCACTGCATTATCCTGTACTGACACTCAGTACCTGAGAGATTTCGATGCCACCACTCTGTTGAAGTGTGCTTTTCCTTTTCTTTCTGAAGTTCTGTACATCATCCTCATGAAACTACATATGATATCTTAGTCATTACAGGGAATCTTGATTCTCAGCTACTGTTTGCCTTGGAAGATCTCCCTCTATGAAGCATCCGCTAAAACAGATGTCTTCCAGCTTAGGCTGAGAGATCAGAAATGAAGTAATAGCTTGAAAATCACAGTATCCTCATGAAACCTGGCAATGCAGACAGCAACAGGAGACTGGAAACAGGGTGAGAACTCAGCTAACCATCTGATTTCCAAGCAGATAGTCTGTTATATGCTGCATACAGCAGGTACTAGGCTGAAAATGCATTCATGTTAGCAGAAAGCACATAGTAGATGTTATAAATGATCAATTCTGCAGCCAAATTTTTAAAAATATTTTATAAATTTATTAGATCAACAACCAAAAACAATAAAATATTATAAAACCACCACAGCCCAGACAGCGTCAACCCCGACTTTGACGCTGGGTGAACTTGGGTCAAACCGACGTAGTGTCAGCGTCTCCCCAGAGTGTCACCCCAACTGCTCCAGGCAGCCAGCTTATATACAGTTTATTCTGCCTGGAGCAGAAATGACCTAAGATTTCTGTAAGTCCCTACATGTGTATAACGGGAACTATACAGATGCAGTCCCGGACAAATGTCAGTCCATAGGTTTGGATGGCTCTCTGAGCTCCTCGAAATGGTCTTCCTTTCAGCTGTAGCCGAGACTTCGCCTGTTTTTCGATGTAATCTCTCCCAGGTGTTGTTCTGTGAATGTTCTGGACATTCTTGGGAGATGGTCACTGATCACCCAGGAAAGACTCATTCACTCGTTAATGGCCATGATTTTATCTGGGCGAGTCCCGGGAAATCTTTTGGAAATGAGAAGCCCTGCTTCTGGCCATGGGGGTCAGATGCATGGTTGGATCTTTATAATCTTTATACAATCTCCAAAGCATGAATTATCTACATCATATATTACAGTAGATGTGCTGAAAGGAACCCAAAGTTTCTAAGCACTACAAGTATCTACGTCATGTGATATCAAGGATCAGCTGCAGATAAACTAGTGTACATTTTTGCAAATATCAGTGTTTTCCTTCTTTTTTTTTTTAGCAATGAACATTTCTATCTAATGAAAAAACAAAAAGTGCCAAAAAGATCAAAAAGAATAAGACTGATTGAACAATACAAAACCCCAGCTTTTAAAGCCGCAGTTTTTTTCAAAGTAGTACACTTTTCTAAACTGTATTGTATGAAGATGCTTTGGGTGTTGAATGTGTCTAATATTTATCACACATGAAACAGAAATGAAAAAGATTGCCCCAGCTTGCCAGAAACTTAAGACAGATTCCTTAGTATTTGAGCATATAGCAAGTCTACCCTGTTCCATGAATCACCAAACACTTCACTACCTCCGAAAGATTCATGTAGATCTGGCATGAACTCGATTCTCCTCCTGCTACAAACTTAAACAAGCAGACTGCAAATATTAAAATTAAATTACTTTATTGCAACCTTATGTACAAGCATTCAACTCAGTGATTACACGTACGCTGAAAATAGAGCCCATGATCTCTAAATTCAGACTCAGACACTTTGAGAGCTAGAAGTGGATCTGTTTGTGTATGAGAGCTTTGTCATGAACCTTAATTACTGCATCGCAGAACACAAGTATAATGACCATCATATACTTAGAAAGAAATTTCTTGAACACCCCTATTTTATAGGTTAGGGTCAATGACAGAATTAATGAATTATCCATCATGTGATTGTCTAAAATAAAAGATGAAGTCTCATAAACAGAATACTATTGAGAATGACTTTCTATAGTTCAATCAGTAACACAATGACTTATGAAACATGGAATGGTTTCTAAAAGTAACAATAAATCAAAAGTGTAATGCTACAAGTTTGGCTTATTTTTTCCTCAGTTTACATTCATCCTACTCTTTTCAATTCTAAAATATAAGCTAATTTCAACCAAAATCTGCCCTGGGACCTCAAGGACTGCAAAAATATTGAATGCTTCATCATTCTGTGCCTATGAATGATTGTCTACACCTGAAATCCCAAAATTCATGGAAGCAAAGAACAGTAAAATACCCTGTCTGAATGTACACATCTTCTTGGCAATCTAACCTTGAAATTTATGGAACCAAGGGAGTGTACTAACTTCTCAGTGTAAGTGTGATGAACAATATGAGCCCCTGTCCTGAAATGCAAGAATTTTATTTTGGACAGGGTCCATTTAAACTATTTTTCCTCATGAGTGACCTGTCAGCGTCAAACAATCGTTACATACTTAATTTTACTGCAGTTGGCATTTTCAAATGCTCCTGAGTTTGTAACATCAAAGCTGGAATGCTTTCCAGGGCATCATCATTCTGAGTGTCATGTTGTCTACTCTCAATTTACATCAAAACTGAAATTCCAATTATTCTTACCTTTGATTTCTAGTTAAAATTCTGGTTTCTACTTTGCTATATGTTATTTCCCTCTGCATGCTCTACTTAATGAATATAAATGGTGAGTTTTGGATTGGACAATCTTTTAGTTCTTAAGATCATGCTGTTTTCAAACAATAGGCACTCTGCAACTGAACAAAGTAGGGAGGGTTTATAATCTGTATGAATCTGGACCAGATACAATGTGATTGTCCAGGGAAAAGAGGGACATTAAAGATTGTATGTGGACAGCTGATCATGACCAGATGGAATATCTAGCTGTGCTTAGCAGCAGGCAAAAATATTTTAGAGGACCCATAAAAATTCCAAAAAAATGGTAAAAATTCAGATTAAATATATATTGGAACCTTTTTTAATTCTTTTATTTTTCATAGATAGTAATTTAAAGTTGCTAACCAAAGAAAAAAAGTTTAATTCCTAAGTAGTTTCCCTAAAAGTAAGTTCCACATGAAGTAAAATACATATTACAATATGAATATTTTAAGGACTATAGAAATTCAGAGTACCACTTGAGGGTGAAAAATAGACAAAACTTAATTTCCTGCTGAACAGAAGATGCCTTGCTTTGGTGAAGAGCTGGAATCAGTCATGGTTCTTGACAATTTGCCAGGCTACAAAATGTGAAGCAGAATTAAAGAAAACCTGGTTATTTATGATTTAATTATTTCAGGTTGATAAAATGTAGTGCTGATTTAGCAAACCACATTTGAAGTGCTTTGCAAACATTATCTAATTTGTTTATAAATATGTCTCTCTGTTTTGCGTTTTTATTTATGCCACTCTTTGTTTTGGATAAATGTGTTAAATTAAAATTAGCCACCCCAATAAGAGATACCATAGAAAAAGAGATGCAGTAAAATGTAAAAGGATTCAATGTAGCACAGAGCAGATTCTAATATTAACAACTACTATGTCAAAATTCAGGTTTTGAAGGCTGCAGCACTGCAGGGCAGACTATATCATTAAGGCACATCTGTGGAGGTGGCAGAGAGAGACTACTGAAAGCACTGAAAAATAGCTTTTTCCCTAAAAGAGGTGTAACACACATATTTAGCCAGCCACTGAAGTCAGCTAGGGATAAAGTCACAAAAAATACGCACGTACAAAAAAAAAAATCTAGGGCCTGAGCAATGCAAAAGCTGCTGCATTTTGTACTTGCTACAAATGTTTCTGCCTAATTAAAGAGAGCATTTTCCCCTGCATCTCTACACTAAATACCATGAGGTTTCTAATCTGACATCTTGAAAGACTTTAAAGTTTTCATGAAGTTGGTCTTTCCATGAATTCATATGTCAGAACAACTACAGAGAGGAGGTTCAACATATCCCCGGCTAAAAACACAGTGTAAGTCTCAGCTGACATAAATTCTTTCAGATCTAAAAATGTATCTACCCCTGAGACTGGTTTTGTTTCAATAAACAGTTGTGATATTTCTTACTAAGTATATTAAATTAATAATATTCTATGAGGAAAAAATTATAATAAAATTATTCAAAGAACAGTATGTTTATTTTTCAGAAGTTTACTTTTAGTTTCTACTAATTTTATATTATTTTTGCCTTACTTTTCTTTAGAGTTTATTTCACTAACAGGAAGAGAAATAAAATGCAAGAATTCCTTAATAAATTTCTTATGATGGATGTAAATTAACTACAAGTTAAAAGGGGGAAAGGTATATATTTGCACTCATTTTTAAGCAGTATCCTTTTTCATAATGCAGTTCCAATTTTAATTTACCATTGTAAGCGTCTGCAACCAGTGTAGGCAGATTTTTACACCCACGTGACCAGATAGCTTTTGGGGCAAGCAAAGCTTGCAGGAGCTTTTTTTCTGTTTGTTTTCAACTTGATAGCTCTGAAAAAATATATACATACCTAATCCTGTCTGGCTAAACATTTGAGTTATGACTCAGTTCTTGATCTGAGCAAACAAGGACTCAGAAAGGAAGAAATGGCTTATAAGGCTTCTGCAGGTTTGCAGACAGTGCTTCCGAATGTGTTTAGATGCCTAGGATACTGCTGCAAGTGAAGAGCTGGCTGCTTCATACCCTGGGTAACACCAATGCTGTAAGAATTTGTGACACCATACAGTGTGAAAGTACTTTTTCAGTGAGTATTTTGGTGGTCTGGAGCACCTTCACACAATTCTCCACCTCTGGCTGAATGACATGCCTGGTGTCTACGTGTGTATAAGCACCTGCAGGTGTACTGTCCATACATATGTGGGCACATATAAATACACTGTGTGTGAATATATCTGCTCCCCACTGAGCCAGGGGTACTTGCTGAGCACACAGCCCCTGACCTGTTAGTGTTGGACAGACCTGGCCACCTCCTTCTAGTGAGCTGTGAGGGCCAAGGCAGAAGCCCAGCCATCAGGGGCAGAGATCCAAGTGCTTGGTTGCCAAAAGAAAAAATGAAAGACAGACTGCATCCAAAATGCTTCTCTCCACCATTTATACATGCTACAATAGGAAGTGCATTATGTCAGGCTTGGCTTCTGAACTCATTTTCACCATTTGATAGCAAGCAATATCACTGGGATTTGTTGGAATGACTAAAAGTGCCTTCTGGGGAATGGAAGATGTTAAGCACAGCAATAGAATACTTCATTTCATTTTTTCAGCAAGGAATGCATCTTCCTTATGCTCACCACTGGCACAACAGTCAGTCTTTATTGCTGCTTAGGAAAAAGGCTCTGTAAGAATCTTGTTGACACCTGGATGCTTCTTTCTGTGACTGTCAGGATGTTCATGATAAGTGTGTGACTCCTGATAGCAAGGTACAGAAAAAGAATTTTCCTAGATGCATATATTAATCAGTATATCTCTGTCTAAGTATTTAGCAAACAGTTTGATAAACATATATTGCTGGATATATTTTGTTATTTACTTCTTTTCATTTATTGATGACCTATGAGAATTCAACTTTTTTTATATTTATTAAGCAATTAATATAGCACATCAATTACTTGTTTGTACAATAAAAAGCAGGTCATAAAAACATCACAAGGAAATTCTCATTAATTTTCAACTATGCCAAGCAGCTGGGTCTAATTGTGCCACAAAACAACCAATTCTATCTCACAATAGTGGGGTTTCATTTTCTCACCCCACTTCTTACTGGAAAGATGGTTCAAAGTCTCATTTTGTTAAAGAAGGTATTGCTAATTCTAATCTAAACTTACTTGTGCACAGCATAGAGCTTTTTTACTTTTCCTGTATCAATATTTTCTTCTGGCTTAGCAAACTCCTCCACAGTTTTTGGTCTAGAGAGGAGAGAGGGAGGTGAATGTATCTCACAGAGGATCAAGTGTGTGTGGTTCAGTCTTTGTTTAGTGAGATTATTAAACCAGATTCTGTTAGTCACTGTTTGCAGGAAGTTTTGCCCTTTCTCTGAGCAGTCTCTGTACTCCTTTCAATGCAAATTTCTTTTTCCTGAATGTGGATGATCACAACGTATGTAGGACTCTCCATGATAATTTTCTTTTAGGACTTTTTAATATTTCTTAGTCTCCTGCCAATTCTTCTGATATGTTTAATTATATTTCCTTTCTCTGGACCACATCACACTGATAACTTATGACTCATCTTGATGAACTCAAACTTTTCTTTTCCACTGTCACTGGTTCATTTCCTTTTCATGAACCTTCCATTTATAGAATAAAATTCTTTTATCAATCCATAGTAGCAAGACCTTCTTGTTCTTGCATTTTATACCAATTCCTATTTGCCTTTCTAGTCTTAATTGCTTTTTCTTTGACAATATATTCCAAGTCTTGCACTCTGTAGAGGTCAAAGTCATCTATTTGCTGCTGTCTAGATAACTTATTCCTTTTGAAAAGTTACTGCTTCAAGAACTATTTTTGATACTTAAAAAAATCAAGTTTTTTGTAAAAATCATTGCTACTAGACTCACTTGCACACTTTACTATGTTTCTGAACTTGGACATCTAAAAATTGGATATAAACCATCCTAACAGGTAGGCCACTCCTCCTCCCCCACTAAGGAAGAACCCAAGAGGAGGATCTGGCCTCCTTAATTTTTCCTGGAATTTTCTATGCCTCAGTTTCCACTTCCATACAATCCTTCTCATAGCTATCTTACTCCTGCTATATATTCAACAGTGATGTCCCATCTTCTGCAAAGAGCAGAATGCTGCTTTAACTTAGCCACCCTGTAATTATTTTGACCCTTCATCATTGTTCAGGAGGAGCTCAACTTTGTTTAATCATCTTCTTTCCTAACTTTCTGGTCTTCCTGATAAGATTCTTTGATGATCAATATTTTCTCAGGATTTTTTGATCCAGGTTTCCAGGTTTTTATTACCATCCTGTTCCAGCTGCCTAGGTATTCAGCTAAATCTAGAGCCCTACAGAATTTCCTTTGTGCTTGACAACAAACTCCAAGTACTGTAAATGTTTCCTTCACATTCTTCCAGAGCCTTGGACACATGAATCCTCTCAGTTTGACCTGAATTCCTTTGTAAAACTCAAATCTGTGATTTTGAACTAGAAAGAATTATGTAGTAGCCTGGATTTTAAAACTTCTTTTTGATTTAAGTTGAACAACTCTAAAATTCTGGTTTGTGTACATAGCACTTACAAGCCTTCCAGAATAACTTTATTTCTTGACATTGTATCACTCCTGAATGACAAAATCATTTAGCTTTTGCAAAGAGAAATTATTCTTTGTAATAATTTTTTGTGTTATCCATATCTCGGAAATTTAAAGTCTGGTAAGCACAGAAATGTAAATACTTGTAGTATTTATAATATAAAGATCCACTGATTTAATTTCTTGGAATCTTTAGAATATTTTTATGTTGTTGCAGTGGTACTAATTTGTTGCAATCCTTTGCAGAAATTGACTAATATATTATTTCAGCGCCTCTGTTCTTCCTCTCCTCCTCCACGTGTAGCTCAGTTATGACTGGGCCATTTCAGTGGGAATATTTTACCTCAAGGATAGCAATTTGTATATTTTTTTTTGTTTCTATCAGAATCTCTTTTTTTCACCTTACTTCCACCTATCTTGTTCTATATGGCAGGCAATTCATTTTTCCATTCTCTGGTTTTTCTTTGGATTTAGTACTGGAAGTTCTTTAACAGCAGTCCCCACTAGAAAAATTCAAACAGATTTGTGATATTTGTGGCTGGCCCTTGTATTTCACAAGTATTTCACTTTCAGTTTTCTCTTTCAGTCTCTTTGGCATCATTCACCTTTTGGGGCCATTACTGCCCCTATCCACTCCCAATTTCTTCTTTGGATGGAAAGAATCTCCTTTCTCCTTGTCCTTGTCACCCTGTCTCTTACCTGATTCCCTTTTCACCTCCCCAGCACAGCTAAACTTGTTCCTCAGAGAACAAAAAGACTTGTTTATCTTGGAAATTAGCCAAGGCAGACAGGATATTGGTTTAAGCCTGCATTCAGTAAAGAAGAGAGGGAAATATGGGAAATTGTTGCTGGAGTGGGATGAAGACTACATGTGGCAGAATCCCAGAAAGCAGCTGCTCTTTACTTCTGCTTAGCTCCTGTCAGTCAGTTCTCATTAGTTGTCTTATTTAATTAGCATTTATGCAATTACAGGCCTAAGAGTGCAGGCTTTAGTCAGGCAAGCCGCCTGCTGAGTTTTCAAAGTGACTTTTCTACAAGTTTTTCCTTTCTAGAGTTCAAGATCAAGTACAAGAGAAGCAATAGTTGAGTTTCATCTCTTTTGTATCTGGACTGATTCCCACACCATCTGCAATAAGCATTCTTAAACAACTTGTTAATTCTCTAGGGTTCCTTACAGGAATAACATGATGACTACACTACTGGATCAGTTCTGTTTCAGAAAGAGATGAGAGCATTACCTTGCTAAGCCTCAGCAAAATTCCAGTGTCAGGCACTACTCCAGAGTTTCGCCAAAGTCTTATTTCTAACTCAAGAGTTTAGTCATCTACAAACACAGCTTGCATTCATGAGATATAATACTGAGTTTTATAGGTATGCAATACCACAGAGATAACCATCAATATTTACTTAATATTAGAAGCTTCTTTTGGTCTAGGTTTGACCCTTATTCACTTTATGTAGTCTCCTGCAAAATGGTGTAATTTGATGAAAAACTTTGCAGAGCCTGGATCTGTGAGCGACGGTGGAAATGACAAGGGAAACGCTAAGATTATTTAGAAATGTCAAGCCCAGTGATGCAGCAGTGAGTACTTTCATTTTTTTCAATTTTGCTAACTGTAGTTTTGAATCAGCTTTACACTGAGAAAATAATGGATCTTTTTCTGCCGACTGTAATAACTGTGGTTCATGAGGTCTGTTCTGGCTGTGAGCTGAAGGGTTGCAAAGTCAATGGAAGTTTATAAAATGTTTTGATAGCTGTAAGTAATATAAACTAAGGAGTAAAAGTCTAAAAAGAGAGAGAAAGAAAGTATTTAAAAATTACAAATTATATCTGTCTACGGATATGATAAAAGGACTGCACTGAAACCGTCTTTACCCAGAAAAGAAAAAAAGCAGCATAGAAATGAATGAAGGAAAACTGGTGTGTTGGGACCACAGTCTGTTCAACATCTGCCCTTAATCACTGCCTTTTTAATGGTCTTTAAAGAGGCACTTTGAAAGGAACAGGTGGACACAAAACCCAACCATCAAGTAGGGAAATAACTGGGTTTTTCACTCCAGAGACTTCAGCCTTTGATTTTGATCTCTGAACTCATCTCCCTAAGGGTGTTTCCAGATTAGCTCATTATAAAATTAACAAAATCCCCTTTCTGATTAATGTGAAGCCTTCTTTCTCTGTTATCTGCCCAGGACTCTGGGAAATTAATTTGGTGATAGAACTTACGGTGATTGAGCTCCAGCCTCGGACAGTAAAAAGCACTAAAAAAATGGGGAAAAAAAAGAAAATAAGATTAGAGCTCTCCTCTGTTACCAGATACCATTTTCCTTATTTTGTGCTTGTTTCCTTTAAAAAATAGTAAGAAAACTACCGTCTTTCAAAGAATTGAAAGACAGAAATAGCTTTTTTTTCCCCTATGAAATATGTCCCAACAGCAACAAATTACTTTTACTGCTAGACCCTGACATGTAAAAAAGGCTCTCTGCGGATCTATGACCATAGTTTTCGGTTTTGTAATCAAGTGTGATACTTTTTTATTTTTTTTCTTTTAAATAATTATTTCTCATTTTAACATGAATTTTCTAGATTCCTACAAACAGTAAATAAGTACCTCAGCTTAAAACTTGTTTACCATTTGACACACTGTTACTATGGAGTTTTCATATGAATATTGATAATTCACTATGCTTATTTATACTTTTTGAATAAAGGCAGTTGTGCTGAAGCTCAAGTATAACTGACAATCCCTAGTGACTCCAGATCTCCTCGATCATACCATCAAACAAACTCCCTTTCATGGGCTGTGGCAGAAGGGCCGAAGAGCTGAGACTCGGCTGAGAAATAAGAGGACATTGGACCACAGAAACAAAGAGCACTGTTCACTCTGCAGCTGCTGTTGTCCAATCCACATTCATCCATTCCTGGAAAAGTTTTTGCCCTTGCTTTCCTTGCCAGAATACAGCTGCTGCTGACTAATGAATGCTGCTCAGAATAACATTTTGCTGAAAGTGAACCACAGACACTATGCTCCCCCCAAGACTACTGATAGAGAAGATATTTGAAATACAAGCTCTCTTTAAATAGCCCAGTGTAGCTTAAAATATAGTTTAATTTGATAAAGAGGTGGAGAGGCTTATGGACAGCTATGTGTTTTATATCTGCTATTACATGAATAGTGCAAAACACTAAAGGTCTTGCTGATTGTGTCTGAACAATAATTTCTATGGGAAATAATTTCTAATGGGAAAAGGAGATGTCCAATTTTGCAGTGTGAAATGTTATCACAAAAAATGAAAAATCCCTCTTTTTTTCATATGTAGTGGGACTGCATTACCAGCACAGCCCAAAATGAAATTATTCTGAAATCATATGATCTTGTTAACACTTAGGAAATTTCTCCATGAATTATTTACAGCTTGCTGTTACTTAGACATGTTCTCTACTGCCTACATGATTCAGGTTATTTCACCTTCCTTTTGCACTATCATGCTCTTCCCACGGTCTTGCCACAGTCTTATTTCTTACCTCATTCAAACATTTATTATATTTCATTTTACACAGAATTCATTCCAGGGTATATGACTCAACTCAAGACTTTAATTATATTTCAGCAGGTAAAGTTTGAGAGCTTTGAGTCAGCTGCATCACTTGGTAATTTATACATCACATACTGGTTTACATTAATACAGGTTTTTCTTTATTATAAGAATATACAGCTTGTCTTCTCCGTAGATGAAACAACTATTTAAATCCTGAATTAACAAGTACTTAAATAAAGGCATCTGCTTTGTGATAGTTTGGTATATCGTTGAAGGGAGTTCCATTGGCTGGCTGTTCAAGCCAGTGAAAAAGCACAGATATTGATTATTAAAACCTTCCTTAAGTTGGATATAAATGATTTCCTTGCCAACTGGAACTATAATATATTTAGTTACTAGTATATTTGTATTCTGAAACTAAGGTGATTTTGTTTCATATGTCTGAAAGTATGTAGTACTGCAAAATGCAAGTACTAGCCAGCTGTGAATTATTTTGTAATGTTTTTAAATCACAGTGGAAGTTTTTGCACTGAAATTATTCCATATTCCTTTTTAGCCTCTAATGCTTTAATTATATTATATTCTTTAAAAAACTAAACTCATTACTAAATGCTTCATATTGGTTCTGAGTTTTTATTTTAAACTTGTTTTTCTTCGGTACACTACACTTGCAAGATATGGTGGAATCAAATGAATTAAGTAGACTGAAAATAAGGAAAAATCATTCTTTGCAGAATGACCAGCCAGACTCATACCTGGAGTTTATCTACAGCATTTTCTTCTATACATAAAATTCTACAGATTTTTTGTTCCCAACAGTGCTTGCCAATTTAAATTAATTTTTCATTATATTCTGAAAAAAAAAAACGGTCGCGCAAAGTAATCTCCAGAGACCTTTGAGGTTTACATAAATGGACACTAAGGTGGTACCTCAGATCAAATGAAACAACATATTGATTCTCGTTAAGAATTCTGATCATTGATTCAGCAGTGCACTCAAATGATGGTGCTGTAGGTAAACATTCATGGATAGGGATCCTCAGGCTTACATCCATCTGGCCAAAATGGATATTAAAATGGACAAAGCATCATGTGTAAGAAAAAAGGTGAAGCAGCAACCAGCTGCTAAAACACAGAAGGGATTTATGCAGTTTTTTCTAACACAATTCAGACTGTGCTACAGGCTGTCTGAATTTGAAAAAAAGTACAGAGGGAGCAGAAAGAAAACATTCATGTAGAAAAACTCTTCTGTGATAGTTATTGGTTTTATTCTTAGTCTTCTTTTGGTTTTAAAAACAAGAAAGAGATTAGCAATTAGCAGAAGATTGTTGATTTTTTTTTTTTTTGCAGATAGGGATTCTACACAAAAAGTAGCATTCATTAAAATAAAAAGGGAGACCTTTTTATTTTTGCTCAGGAAAATTGTTGATGTTTCTTTTTTCTCCATTTTCAAGAACTTTAAAGTGCTGTTGGTCCCATGAGAATGCGAACTCCCTTTATACCTCTAACACAGAGACATATGTATGCATGCACAAGCACTCACACATCTGTTCATGCTGGTCCATTTACAAATAATTCCAGATTGATTTCAGGTAAGTCAGGAGTACTCATATTCTAAGCACTCTTGGGAATGGTAGTGCAAAAAGAGACCCTCTGACGAATCCTAGAATTAGTGATTACGAGAAAATGGGAGGAAAGGACTGGAAAGGCTCTTTGCTTCGTCTGAAGAAGTCTAAAGAAAATAAGCAGTGTTATCCTGTGCCATCTGTTGGGAAAGGACTGGGAGAAAGAATATAGGCAGGAAGTCTTTCCAAAGAGTCATGGAGTATGAGGTACACAGAGAGGAGAAGGACATAAACACCAGTAACGAGTGGGTTGGACAGCAAAATCCACTTGTGAGCCCTGTACTAAAGCGTGATGGTAAAAGTGTCCAGGATGATAGAAATAGGGACCCTTTGGTGAGCTGTCACATGCATTTACTCTCACCAGAAGCCTGTCCAGACAATGCAAAAAGTTCTTTCTCCACTTTTTTTTTTTTTTGGGAGGACTATTCAGGCAGATGATGGATAAAGTGCATATGAAGTTTCATTGTCTTGTGGAGAAATGATCTTGTTACCAGGAGAATTCCTTGTGGCTTTATAGAAGCGCTAGCACACATCAGTTACTCCACAGGAAAACTACAGTTTGATCTTTGCCAGTCTATGTATGGAAAAAGGATGGGAGCCTCAACAGCAGAATAATATCTGAGGCTTTAGCACATTACCTCATGAAATACCCCTGAATTTTAAGTTAGCCCTTTCTCAATCCTGCTCCCCAGGGCCTATATTTTTCACATTGCAATCAAAATTGTGCATGAAAAGAAAAAAAAAATTTGAGTATGAACAATATTTTTGTCTGTATTATAGTAACGCATGGTTCCACATTTTTTCAACCATCATTTTACTGTAAAATTTTTGTCCTAGCAGACATAGAAGATATGGAGATCTAGAATTTAAAGGAAATGTAATGTAATACAGTTTCTAAGATAGAATGACAATATTCCAATTCTTTACAGTCGTTAAGAAATGAAAGATTTTCAAGGATCATAATATAGTAGAACAAGAAAATGAAATTTGACCTAGCAGAATATATGGAAACAGCACTTCAGAACAAAAGACCTTTGAGTACATACTGTATTAAAAAAAAAAAAAAAAAAAAAGAGACAGAAGAGACAGACCGCTATACAGAGGATAAATAGATCAAATACGTATGGAGGTATTTGGATGCTTTAGTGGCACTGATTTCTTTGAACAATTGTTATTCACTCTTCTGTAGGTGCCCAGCAATCTGTCACAACATCCAATCTGGTCCAGAAGTCACTTTTTAAACTATGCTGATAAAAGTGAATAGTGCTGCTAAAACTAATTTTACTTCATACGTAATGGAATATTTATCACATATTAGCTTAGTTTGCCATAAATAAACATTTCAAAAGTCACACTGAGGTCGCTGATAAGTTTAGGAAAGGAGCTTAGGAGATCACTTATTCCCAATTCCCTTGTTAAAGCGCAGTCAGTGTTCAGCACAGACCAGGCTGCTTTGTCCAACCAGCTCTTGAAAACCTCCGTAAGCTATTTCAGACATCTGTGCTATAGTAAAAGTCCTGTGAAGACTCCTTGACCATTTCCTTCTGTATTGACTCAGGAAAAGTTTACCTCAGAGATATTTGACTGAGAAAGTTCCTCAGGAATTTTCCAAATGATATAATTGTAACAGAACTGCAATGATTGTCACAGTCTAGGAATAAAAATATATTAACTGGTTTTCCTGACTGTATTTGGTTTTGAACAAACCAAAACAAACAACTGGTGTGGAAACATTCTGTTAGACACCTGCCTTTTTTTTTTTTTTTTTTCCCCTCAAGTTTTTAGTGCAGCTCCTTTTGAAATTACAGAAATACTCACAGCTTCTATTTTAACAAAATGTGATTCCTGCACTGACATCAACTCATAATCCTCTGGTAAGTATTTTCTGAAGTTGTTTTATTGGTACAACCATAGGCTAAAATTTTAGTGAAGCAGTTCTTCCTTAAGGAAATGAACAAATTGCTTAATTTTTATTCATAAGCAGTAGGCAGACGTTTGTTTTGGTCCTGCTTGGTTTTGATGTTCTTAAGAAGTGCTGTGCTAACTTGTGAAAACACAGGAAATAATTTAATTCTATGAAAAGGAACGCGTAATACATTTATTCAACAGACAGATTTAACTTCTTATATTATCTTCTATTATTTCTTCTTAAAACCCATTTCCCCTTGCTTGTGTATGTTAGAATTAGGACCTACAAAAAAATTAAAATTGGTACAAATATTTTCTTTACACCATATATGGCATCACCTATGAAAACACAGCAAAGAACAATCATTTAAGTGTTTTTTCATCTCTCTGGTACTTGAGAATACATCTTCATGAAGAAGAAATTTTGAATTTGGCTAAGGTCATTAAAATTTCACATTATAAATGGTCTCTCATGGCATGATATGTACAAATCTTGATTATAATATTTTTCATTTTTATATCAACTTTCAAAATAGAATAATATCACTTTTAGAAAATGAAAAAAAATAATTACTTGTATTAAACAAAACACACAAGAAAAGGGCTGAATTTTTCCAAGGACTTCACTGGTTTATATAAAAACTCCTGAGATATGTTTAATTGTCAGACTATTGCCTCACACATTAAAATATATAGTTTTAATTTTTTTTTTCTTATGTATGAATCTTAAATCTATTTCACCTACATTACATTCACTGAGAGCATGAAAATGTAGCCTAATGTTTGTGCTTACAGGAAAGCAGCAAATCATATGTGGAAGACAAGCAAGAACCTGCTCATCTTCAGCCTATATATTCATACTTCCTGATTTTCAGGGGATGTTTGTGTTTAGTTTTTTATTGTTGGTGATGGGATTTTTTAAGCCTGCGAAATTTTGATTTCAGGTTGACTCCAGGACAGCATTATAAAATATAGTTGCAGGGTCAGAGGGTCTAAGTATAGAGACAGAACTACCAGTTCAGATATCTACTTTTCATTTTCTGTGACTAATTTGAGTAAAAGAAGGTTGAACTGGTGATAAGATGTAGGGGGATAGAATATAAGAAAATAAAGACAGTGTAGAAACTAATCTTACCCCTAAGGAGTTGCAGCTGGGCCAATTATCAAAGATTAGGAACAGGCCTGACTTTAACAGGGCAGAGCTGTAACCAAGGAGAAGAAGAGTGCTATAACAGAGTGGCGTGGCTGGTTGAGAGGGAGCTGCAGTTGATTGGATACTCTGTGAAGAAGAAGGGGTCTGTGCTTGGAGGAGCAGCCCATGAGAAACACCAAGAGGGTATTAAACCTTTATGAAAAGGAGACAACAGTTTGGAACTCTTGTGATAAGATGACAACAGTAAGAGAACTATTTTGATCAAGATCTGCACTTCCCATGCTTCAGCTACTGACATGGACATTCAACAAACTGCATCAAGAAAACCCATCCTGATACTTTATGCTTGAAACAAGAAAATGGTAATTCTTTTTTTAGCTCAAGTGTAGCTTTATAAGTGGATAAAACTCTCTTCAAGAATTTCTCAGTCTTTTTTACTCCTACATCTCGGTACATGTAGTCACACTTTCCATGACCCCACAGTCAACGCTTTGCAGCAGCTCATCCTCAGATTCAGTAGTGCTCCAAGATATTTTCTGTGTGTTTTCCACAGACACAAAAGTAACACCTATGACCCCCCAAAAAAACCAGTGTTCTCTGATTTGGTCATAGGACTAGGCAACTGAGAAGTTGCTGCAAAAAAATTGGCAGGCTAGATGAGTTAGAGGAAATGCTGAAATACTTCAAGACTTTATCTCTTAAAAAAAGCAGAGGGAGAAGTGTGAAGATCAAACAGATGGAGGTTGTCAAAAGCCTTTATTAATGTTTGATTTTATGTATCACACTATATGAGACACATATACACTCAATCTTTTTACTGCTCCAGATATACATTAGATAGGATCTGTGTTGTCTGGAATGGCTGATAAAAATAAAACACCTTTTGTAATTGCAAGAAAAGAAGTTGTAAGAGTTATTACCCAGGAAGAAGATTTATAATGCTGCCACAGGGCATATTACAAACAACCAGAAAACAAATGAACATTAAAGGCCAGAGGATGATGACTTTATTGTTCTTCTAGATCTGCCCTCACCATATGGTCTACAACCTCTGATTGTTTTTACCTTTCCCAATGTTTTATTGTCCCTTTATGTTACACACATAAAATGTTAGGAAAATTAACCACTGGCACATTCTGATAAGATGGTTTTCAAACAAAAAATGCAAAACCTTTCAGCATGTTTTGCCTTTTAAAATAATGCTAGCTTCATTTTTGTGTCCAGGTTGCGAATCCTTATTTGTTTTCTAGGAGCTGCCAAGTGGTGTCCAAAATGATACCTGAGTGTATCTTGCAACACAAAAATGTCTGTTCTAATATAATCAGAGCCAAGTCTTGCTACTACATCAAAAATTAGGCAGACAACATGGGAAAAGGCTTTACAATAAGGGTGAAAGCAGCTCTCGTGTATGCTGCATACTCCTCACCATCTGACTATGTCCAGAACATGTGCTACCAATTTTTCCATCCCAGCCCTTCTGGTGCCTAGTCAAAGCTCATTTATCTTTTTTGCATTTACAGCCAGAGTGCCCATGTGATGTGTGAGGTCCAGGTCTCCCAAAGGTGGGAGTTGTTTGAAGTGCTGGGCATTCTCCAGTTTTCCTGGGGTGCTCCGTGTTGCCTTTTTGAGCCCTTCTCACAGCTTCCTTCATCACCAGTAGGACAGAAGATGTCAGCTGATGGACATTTCCAGCCTTCCTTGGCTCACCCATTTGCTCTGCCCTGTGATAGCAATAGCTTCTGACAGCAGCAGGCAATGTAGGTGCTACAAGCAGCATCCTGGAGCACCACCTCTGCTCTGACTCCTCCCAAAAGCAAAGCAGGGACCAGCTAGTGACTAGCTTCCCCTGCATATTCTTTGAGTGTCTAAGTAAGAAAGACCAGAAGTTAAACCTGGCTCATTTTTCCTCTCAGTCAGTGCCTGTGGGAGTATTACACTCTATTAAGCTAAGCTCTGTGAATTTGAAACACATATTCGACCTTCACTAATATAACAATTCCTTATGTTTTTCTCAGCATGGGAAAAACTTCATGAGGTAGGAGCTGGAGTGTGGTAGAGAGCTGTTTTGTGCATGTTGTCCTGAAATGGTAAAGAATTTCTCTGCATAAGAACAACTGCACCTCTTGAATCAAGCACATCAGAGGTGAATCCAATAGAAAAAGAAAGATATAAAAGATCTTGAGTCTAAAGATAGAGTAAATGAAATTGTTGGCTACAAGGAGGTGCTATAGTGCTATAGGACTTTGTGGATCTCAGGACACAGAAGTTTGAGTTCTCTCTTCTGATGACATCACAAAAGAAGAATGGGAGGACAAATGGACCCTAAAAGCCCTTCTTCTCAAAAAAAAAAAAAAAGTGGCAATATTTCACAGCCTGAGGTGTGGAATGCAGACATTCCTGTGTTCTGATTGCATTTATGACAGCACAAACATAAGATCTTTAATTTCTTTTCAAATTATTTGTTAGACCATTTCTTTTGATAGAGTGAGATGTCTTATTTTCTCCAGAATTAGTTGAAAATACTTTTAATATTACATAATACACTACACATTATATATATAATTAGTATTTTTAATTGCAAAGGACCAAGATATGGTGCCTTGTCAGATGTCATTTTTTATGTAAACAGTGACTCTATTTAATGCTCTCTGTATAAGGGCATCCACCCTAGTCCAAAGATACTGAATTCTGAAATGTGAATTATAATAATTCTTACAGGCTGTATTGACAGCTTTTAACAAAGGAACAGCTGATCTGCTGTAGAAGCATCAGCTGCCACACTGAGTCAACTGTGAGGCCACAATGAGCTGATGAGCCCCGCTTATGTGCATGTGTGTGTAAGTAATCAAAACAAAATCAGTCAGAAACACCTATAAATAGAAATAGTAGCATTGTTCATAGCTGTAAATTCCTGCCTGTGTAGTGACTCAGTTGGTAATTTGTTAGGTGTTTGCAGGTCTTGTCAAATGCCAGCTAGTGTAATTGACTGGTATTAGCATTGTTTGCAAAACAGACTTGTAGGATTACAAAACAGGCTTTATAAAAAAAGGTGAAAACTGAAAAAGGCATTAATGCTCTCCTAGAAAATATGTTTATATTAATCTTAAAATACATTACTGATAAACTACAATTCCAATGTTTCTGTGTGCTATGTAAATCAAATGTATGTCTGATTTAGAAAAAGCTAATTCGCTCTTTATTAGCTGTATATCTCCTTCTGATACGTTTTTATCCACCACATTCATTTCTGAGTAGGCATCACCTCTTCTGAAGAATGTCATGTCACACATGACTTTTAAGCTGTAGTCATATTTTCACACAATTTTGTAGTGCAGTGAAGGGGAAGGATAAGAAGCGATCGATGTAACTAATGGCTTCTTCACTTACTTCAAGCAAAAGAAGAATCCAGGAAGTGAAGACAAAATCAGATTGCTAAAGATTAATACAAAACAACGTAGGTGAGATTTATGGAAACAAAAAACCGAAGTATAAACTCCATGAAACTGACAAGACCTATCCCCATAACATATGCACAGCTTGCTAGCAGAAGAGTAGGAAAAAATCCCTGCTCATTGCCCAGCAGTGAAGGAAACCCATGAATTTCATGCCCTTTTTGAAACTTGCCTTTCCAGAATTCCCCATCAATTATCACTGGCTTTCATAATTGATTACTTCACAGCAGTGGGATAAGATCTTAGCCTAGAACAAGAAAAGAGGTGTGAATACATTTAGATAAGTGTTTGGAAGTCAGCTGGGCCTGATACATTTAATTCTAAAATATTTATCAAAATGGCTGAAATAAATACATTTATTAGCAGTTATTTTTGAAAATTTATAGGGACAAAAGGTGGCCTAAATGCCCTAAAAACAGTTTAAGAAAGTGACCTGGACAATTTCATGGGGATTTTGCAGATTTTTCAGCTTCATCATGGACCCTGAGCACCTTGATACAAGCAACTAAACCACTTCCAAGCAGACGAGACAGAAAGATTACAGGATTAATAGCAGCTAATGTGGATTTGTAAAAAAAATAAAATGTGTCAATTACAATATAATTTTTTCCTACAGTGCGGTGATGAAACCTGTGGATAGAATGGAAACACAGGAACATAGATATATATTTCATATCACAAGGATAATAAAAACTTTTAATGGTGCCCTACGTGATACTCTAAAGGCAGGTTAGGGAGATGTGATGTAGATAAAATTTATTACAGGACAATCTGGATAAATCAGCTACAGTGTGGGTGTAAATCTTTTTGGAAACCTGTAATCAGAAGGGTATCTGTCAATGAATTGCCGCCCACAGTAGAAGAGGTCTTCTCAGAATCTGTTTTTACTTAAATCTTGTCATGGATGAATTTGATATTAAAGTAAAAACAAGCTTATTAAATGCACAGATGATGGAAAATCAGGTAAGACTGGAAGCATGTTGAAACATAAACTTAGAATTCAAAATGAATTTTATAAATTGCAAAGATGATCCTACAATTTAAGAAAAAGTTTTTAATGGTTAGAAATGCAGTGTGCAGTAGTGCATGTATAAGGTGAAAAGCAACCTGTTAGAAGTCAGTCCTATGGGAAGAAATTACCTATGTAAGCATGAGAAGGTTACTCTCAGAGGATCATTTTTGAAAGACAGCACAGTTTTAAGCCATCCATGTGTCTACACTGTGCACCTGTTACTTAGTCCTGTTGTCCATATACCAAGAAGAAAGGAGGAAATTTAATATCATCTATGTACACTAAATATTTTAAATAAAGTTAAATCTAATTTGAGGAATTTAATGGTTTTAAATACACTTCAGAAAAGGATGATATCCACTCTGTAGGTAAACCATGCCAGAAAATTATAGTTATCTAGAAAATAATTCTTTACTATTGCCTCCAGAAGCAACCATTCCTTCCCTGAGGTTTTTAAATGTATCTGCAGTAGACCTGGTGGATATTTGTTCTCTAGATTAGCTGGCTGGCTCATTATTTGAGGATCAAATTTAGAGGAAAATTATCTCAGTCTCTGAATTCTTAAGAATCTGCCATAAATAAAATCATCACCAGTTTCTAGAAAGGTGTTCTTTTTTGTATTATACTATGCTATATGAATTCTTTCACAGGAGTTTTGAAGGTTTGTAGGCTGTAAAAGCCTCTGCCATGTCTTTCAGAAATTATTTTTATTCATCCAAGTATTTTCCTATATCTAGGATGGAGGATGCTTTCCTGCTGTAACTCTTGGAAAGGCCAAAATCACTTTAACTCACACCTCCCCACTCTTTTACTATCTAGATCTCTAGATCAAAGAAGTCTATCAAATTTTTGTCTCATTCAAAAATCTGAACACCTTAAGGTGAGTGCAACTCTGGTTTGTGTGGCTTGGAGACACAACAAGAAAGGGTAAACTGCCTCTGGGAAGGGGCTGAGGTACATGGAATATCTGGACAGACTGTCTACAATAGGTCAAAATACTTTAATCAATCAAAATTGAGATGAATTTTTCCAGTTCCTTTGTTGTCTTATTTTTTCCTTCACATAATGGTTTATGTTCTTCAGGGATTCTCTTTCAGTAGGAAAAGATAATTATTGAAAACCGAGCTTTTTCAATAATTTCTGAGTCACAGCTAAAAAACATTAAGTGACATGAAGTCACCTGAGCAAGTTCTTACATAATGCACTAGAGCAGGGAGATTACCTAGGAAGAGCTCAGGAAGATACCCTGGGAAAAGTAAAGAGTTGCAGCGAAAACATTTTGGCTTATCAGCTTTTGCTGAATACTGGGAGTTCTGTGCAGAATATGCAGACTCTCTCAGCTACTGTGGTAAACAAGCTGTCAAAGCAGCACTAAAAGATCTGAAGATTATTGAGTATTTTAAAAGCTCACAGGACTGGAGTTGTTTTTGAGTCTTCATGTTAAATTATTACATAATTGAAGTGGCTAGTGATTTGTTGTTAACAGGGGTGTTTTAATATCAGTGCACTTCTACCAGTAAAATACTTTGTAAAATCAAAGTAGCTGTTGCTCTCTTCAGAGAGCAATGCCAAAAATACATTGTATTGCTTGAAAGAGCACCAGGTGATGTTACCTTCAGAATCCCCTTAACAAATGACTTGAACAAAAAGAACTGGCTTAGTTTTTATCTAGATCAGTTATCCTAAGAAGATGGGCTCCAGTTGCTCAAACATTTTGTTAATATTGATAAGTACTGTTAGGATAGGTGGAAGGTAAAAGCTGTGTGAAGTATAATGGATATGTGACATTTGTAATGTGAGGACATTTTTTTGAGAATATTGTTGAAAAAAAAAAAAAAGAGAAGACCAGAAAAAGTAATAAACCCCACCTCGATACACAGACCCTCCAGAAAAAGAGATAAGCGAGACAATATCTATGACCAGATCTTCCAGCTCACAGATTGAGGGAACACAACTGAACAAATCACTCGAGGCTTTGGAGATGTTCCATCAGCTTTTTGTAACTGACAAGAAGGGGTGCAGAGAGGGAGAAAGAGTCTCACAGGTCTCAGAAAAGAACAAACATTTTCAGAGCCTTTAAGAGGCTTTAAGGCAATGCATGAAACTGACTATAGAATGTTAGGGAGTTCAAAACAAGGATTGATAGAGTTGGCTGACAGAAACAATAACATTGAAGTGAAATCAGGTTATCATAGATCTATAGAGACAAGAAATAATTAAGGGAGTCACTGACATGTTTTATGAAAATTCCTTTTGTTAGGATTTTTTCCTCCTGAGAAGCTGAGAGGCCTCAGGAACAAACTGTAAATAACGATTATCTGCTGCTGTGGAATGGAACAGGTGGATCTGTGATTGGTCTCATGTGGTTGTTTCTAATTAATGGCCAATCACAGTCCAGCTGTCTCAGACTGTTTCAGTCAGTCTGAGCCTTTGTTATGCATTCCTTTTCTATTCTTAGCCAGCCTTCTGACTAAATCCTTTCTCCTATTCTTTTAGTATAGTTTTTAATATAATATACATCATAAAATAATAAATCAAGCCTTCTGAAAATGGAGTCAACTTTCTCGTCTCTTCCCTCATCCTGGGACCCCTGCGAACATTGTCACATTAAGGGCAAAGGAGGCACCTTTAATATATAAGAGGAATAACCTTCCCTCTTGCCCTGGAAGGATGATGAACACCCACTGCTTCTCTGAGCTGAAAGAGCAGGCAGGACTTTTACTAAAATGGTCAGGAGTACCTAGTTTGTGCCATTCTTCATAAAAAAAAATCTATTAATATGCAGCATCTGGTGGGCAACTTTTCCTCTTCCAGTGACATCATATTTATTTGCCAGTTACTCATAAGGGGGAAAACTGAGCCCCCCTGACAAACCAGTGGGAGAGGAGAAGCCTGTGAAACAGTCACAGTCAGGGCACATCTGCCTGTCACAGGTGTTCATTTTGTGATGGCTCTTTATACTTGCCCATCTGGAGTACACTGCTTATATTGGGGGAGTTTTTCTATCATGCTTATATGTTGCTCCTTATCCAAAAACCTCAGTCTAATCTAACAAGTTTGATACATGCATTCAATAAGTGAAACAGTAGAAATCCTTTTTATGGAAGCTACAGACATATCTCATCTCAGTGAGGATCTGTAACAGACTATCCTGACCCTCAGCCCTCTGTTTTAATGAACACCTCATATACATATATACATACATACATATATATATTTTTATATATATATATATAAAAACACACAAATTGTCTGCTATCCCTATGACTGTGACCATATTGAGATTGTTATTAGATCTGTAAAGATTCCAGATCACATTTTTCATAATAGACTAATGTAATATTATATCTGAAGAGCAAGTCTCTAAATAACCACTAATGAAATATCCTTTACAGATAAAAGTATTTTTCTTCAGTGTAATACACTGCCTTCTACACATGAAACCTAAGTGAAGGATAAAAATTCACAAATTGTTGAAATTAATGCTTGCCATTATTAGCCCTTTGTGCATTCTATGAAGAGGCAAGGAGTAATGATTACAAAATGAAAGGGAAAATTTAGACTAGGTGTTAGGAAGAAATTCTTTACAGTGAGGGTGGTGAGATACTGGAGGAGGCTGACCAGAGAAATTTGGATGCATCATACCTGGAAGTGTTCAAGGCCAGGCTGGATTAGGCCTTGAGCAACCTGGTCTGTTGGGAGGTGAATGGCAGAGGGGTTGAGACTAGATGATCTTTAAGGTACCTTCCACTCATTAACATTCTGTGATTCTAGGATTCTTCTTTTTATGAGCTCTGTGTATGTAAAAAAAGCTGCAGCTTTTGAAAAGTTTGGGAGGTTAGCCACTATGTACTACTGAAATAACAGCATATTGACATCTCTTACATTTTGTTTTGTGGTTTAATCATGTTTTACAAGAAACAGCTACCTCAACAAAGTGCAAGTACAGTCTAGCCATAAAATTCATGCAAAGTGTATGAAGATCAAAGCCTACTGTGTGTCACACAAATTCTTGATGCAGTCTTAGGTTAAATTGGCAACTAGATTGCCAATCACTCATTAGAATAAACAACAGGAAAAAAGAATCCAAAGATATATATTTTTGTATTTTTCTACAGAATATGTTCAAACTTCCAAAACCACAGTACCACTCTCAGCTGCTTTACAGCAGCTGAAAAATCTCACAGGCATCACAAATAACATAAATATAACCAAGGGTCACTGAATCTAATACAGATTTCCAAACTGATATCCCAGAGCGAAAAAAGAGAAGACTTACCGTGTGAACTCTGTATGCAACAAAAATAATTTACTTTAGGGACAGAGTTGACAGGGGAAATGTCAAAGATTTTTGTAACTCAGTTAAAAGGCTTTACCCCTTTAAATGGATTCTTGCTGTTAAGCTCATCAGAGCTGTCACACTATACTTTCAGTGTCTTTCCAAAAGGACTTCTGCTGGGACTGACTATGTTACTTTTGAACAGCTACAGTTGTTTTCATAATGTATAGCCTCAGTAGAAGTTGTGGAAATTTCAAAATTTAGCAAAAATGACTGACTACAAAAATTTATATAAATGCATTTAAATAAGTAATTGATAAATAACATTAGTGATGATAAAATTTTTACATTAGGATCATAAAACATCCTATTTCTCTCTTTGAATTTGGTGCTGCTTTACAGCTTATTACTTTCATTTATTTCTTCTTTCATAAAAGGTAAGAAAATACTAAACACAGTTATCTTTTCCATTCTAATTTTAGCAGGTGGTGCTGATAAAACATATCTTTGTGTTTTCCCTAAGTTAAAAATACCACAAGGGAGGTCAGGTGTGCAGTAATACAGAGATTTACATAACAGGATTACATGAAAATAAGCAGTTCATTTTTCTGCTGAAAAAGCATAGGGTAAGAAACTCAAGTTTTCCTTCAAAATCTTTTACCCTGAAATTGAAAGAGCAGGAGTAGAACAGGAAATGAGAAAAAAAACATCCTGCCCACATATTTTCTTGATGCACTTAAAAGATGTGCTGAAAACTATCACAAAGAACACGAGACAGCAACAGACTTTAAGAATGGTACCAAGCTGAAAAATTTATAATTGTTTAAATGTTGTGTCACAGATTTTTTTACTATTTCCATTTTTAAAACATCATTGTAAATATCTAGTTTCCCAGATAGAAAACCATGATCTTGTAAACTTTCATGGGAAAAATTCAGTATTGTACTCATCCATTGCACAGTCAGACTTTCAACCCTTTTATGAATGGCCATTTACACTGCAGCAACTGGTCCTCCTTCGTTGCTGAAATTTATTTTTTCTAAACAACTTAGTTTGTAGAAGTAAGCTTGCTGCTGAAAACTCTACAGGCTGATGACAAACACAGCTCTTTACAAACCATGTATAGGACCAGAAATAGGCAATTATGCAAGATAGCCTGTAGAAAAAAGTGGTAAATCTGGGTAGCAGGCATGAACCAGATGATCTAACACAGTCAAACCTATTTTGAGGTGAACTGAGGCCTGACAGAAAATTATCAGGTCAAAGTGTAAAGCAATGTGCTTCACAGCTATGAAGTCAGAACAGTTCAGCTGAGTAACGAAATGAAATGAAGTATTTTGGGCCTCAAAATGTACGGGATATGCTGGAGGGCCCTGTGTCCACACTGGCATCGGTGCTCTCCAGACAGCCCCCACCGTGACTTCAGCCTTGGTGCCACTGGTGGGTGGAGCAAACAATGTGAATGCACCAGTGGCATACCCAAGAAACTTCACGTATGGGGAATATTACCAGGTGTCTTCCTGTACACTGAAACACTCATGTGCATGCCTCACAGGAAGACAATTCTTGTAAGTTGTCCTTGCTAATGGCTGTATACCCATGGAGCCTCAGAGGTGTGGGTTTTCATAAGACTTGTTAGTGAAACTATCAAATTAAATTTAGACTAAGGTTCTGAAAAAGTGTCAGACAAGAAGCTCTTCTGAGCACTGGAAAAACACACCAAGGCTCTCCAGAAAATTAAAATCACACTGGTTGGAAAAGGTAAATGTGTGTCACTTTCGGAGCATGATGTTCATGGACTATAACAGTGAAGAAAAACTAGCTTCATCTTTCCTGATACTTACTAACTATAATATAGCCCAGATTGAAAAATGACCCAGCATTCCATAATTTCATATTGTCAAGTCATTAATTTTGACTTCAGGGTAGGTAATATCTCAGTCTTATGCAATATGAGGTCTAACTAGATAATCAATCTACTGGTTCCTTGAATTCTGATAGTCTTTTACACTGTGGAAAGATACAAAGTGAAACCCATACATAAAAGGGCTAAATAAAAGGATAATCATTGTAACAAGGTTTCACTAACTTTTATTCAAACAGCATCATTTTCTGAATCTGTGTCAAGATTTCTGCTTGACTTTTTGCAGGATGGTCTTTTTGTTGAGATGGACTTATTCAATATACAAATACAGAAAAGAGAAAAAAGAATTCAAAAGTACAGTATAGTTTTGTAAGTGTTATACCTTAATCCTAAATGCTTTTATAGCTGGAAATGTATCAAAGGATGTATCCTGAGAATGGCTTGTCATTTCAGTTGACAATAATAGAGATAAACTTGTTTTGAACATTCAAAGATATCCAATCTATAGATTACAATTTGCAGCTGAGTTGGCATTGTACTGCTAGTTATACTGGGTAACATGAAGACAAAATGAAATTACTTTCTTTCATGGGGTTAATGTTTACAAATTATTTCAGAACAATCAGCTCTTTGTATAACCTATTCATGTACAGGGTATATGAATTTATAACAGTAAACTTTTTTTTACTGTATGCTAAAAGAACAGTTTTTACACTATGCTAATTTTCATTTCAACTTCTGACCTTTGATCTTACAAATAACAATATACCAAAAATCAACAAAAACCACACAAACTGAAAACCCCAGCCCTCTTTAAATCAGATTTCTTTAAATTATAGGAAAAAGCACCTACATTGTCTGTTATCCTCTTAATATTTTCACCATATTTTTCTGTGAAGTTAACTCCAGGAAGGAGCTCCAACTAGCTCCGTAATCAGGAACAAAAAAATGAAGTTTTATTGTTAAAAATGTAGTTCCCTTCCTATACCTTGAATAGGAGGTCTGGTTGATCGTGACTGACAGACACCATTGAATTCAATTGAATTTTTAACCTTTTGTATAATTTCTTGTGAAAATCTGACATGCTCAAAATGCCAAATTGTTTAGGAAACCAATGGCAGCTATTCACTAAACAATAATTTTTACAATGATTTTTTTAAAGTAAGATAGGTCCAAAAAATATTTCAATACAGCTGTTTCAGAGAGATTTTGTTCATTATTGCCTATTTGGTCATCAATGGATAAAGCTGGGAATAAGAAAATCTGAGTCAGGTCCTAGGGATGTGAGTTGTCTTCATTACATAAAAACCAACTCTCCCAATGCAAATACAGATTCATTTACAAAATCTGCAGGTACTACAAATTCAATTGTATCTTCCTATTGCCAGTCAAGCTTAGCACTTCAACAATAATTTACTCATAATCAGAATGAGACAAAGCCAGCTGTGCCTCAGAATTGAAAATACCTTATATTTCTTCAGGAGACTTCTGTTTAAAAACATTTTCATGAGATCAGAATGCAAGCTTTTGAGAATAAAATCATGCAGACCTCCTCTTGTCATCTCATCATTGTGGCATAAAAAATAATCCTCACCCCAGGATTTATGGGTACTTTGTTGTTATACAATGTTGTGCAAAAATTTAGAAGAAATGGAAAACGCATATAGTATTACTATAATTCAAGGATGATTTGACTTTTTAAAAATAATATCAAGGTCAAATAAAAAAGAAGAAATTTGGACCAATTATTTGAATTCATTGCCAGCTTAGTTTCATGAAGACATCATACTGCATGACCCAAGAAACATGTTCTTTCCTATCTGAAATGTATTTTGGTGGATGTTGTCAATGTCTTTCAATAATTTTACCTTGAAATAATTCTTAGAAAGGGATAAGACAGTAATTGCAAGAATTTCTTTGAAATACTGCTCTAAACTTAAAAACTATTCATGTTTGAATGATTTTTCAGTTTATTAAAAAGGGCAAAACCAAGTTTTCCAAATTTTTTTCTAGATTTGCTAAAAATTGTCTGAAACATGAAACTATTATATATAGTTAGTTTCATTTCAGTTACATTTTTATTGTGGAAATTTCCCATTGACTTCAGTGTTAAAAAAAATGTTGCTTGGACCTGGACATGACAGAGGCTCTCAACAATCTTCATATGAAGTATACATTTAAATTTAAACATAATCTTAAAGAAAGTCAAAACAGAAAATAAATGTTTTCCTTCCTGTCTAAAAATTCAAGCTTCCAAACTCCATTCCAAGAAGGATCAAACAAAAACTAAATATGATTTGAGACAGAACATGCAGACACAACTAGTATCTAGGTATCCCATATTTTAGATGACTCATCCTGGCTGTTGACTCAACTGTTGACTAATGGACTTTTCCTTGGGTTCCTCCACTGCTAGCTTCATCCTTTATCTCATGATGAAATTTTTCACAGAGAAAACTGTATCTTTTTAGTTAGCAGGATGGGAAAATTATCACTGGTAACAAGTTATTCCAAGAGGGAACCCCTGAACCTAAACTTAAAAAAATTTGTTACCGACATTGTTTTTCATAACACAGTCATTTGGAGGACTAATTATCTGAAAATTCTATTACTGCATTTAACTCTATTCATGGTATTACTTCTTTTTTTTCCCCCTGTTTTCTAAAATTTTTACTTGCTGTTACTTTGACCAAATAGAAATTGGAGGCTCAAGTACCCTTGCAAATCTAACAGGCAAATATAAATGGCTAAGATGCTTTTACTGGTCCCATGCTAGAAAATATCTGCCTTGATATGATAATTTCCTTTTCTTTTTTCATCTTTGTCAAGGAAAAAATAAAAACCTCCAACTTGAACAAACCCTAGAGGGCAGTTAACCAAAGATCAGGATAGATACACCACTTCTGCGTAAAGACCTGAGAAGCCTGAGAAAACAGACTGTCTATATCCAAGAATTCTGGGACTGACCAAAAAAAGTGAACAGCTTCCACCTACGTATGCTTTTGGCTTGTCAGAAGAAGAGGTTTAGTCACCAGGAATGAAGTTGGCAGACCTCTTCCAGAAGTTGTGTGGAATGCAAGCTCTACCAGAAGTTGATATCACTGTTTTCCACATTCTAAACCCTCACTGATCTGCCTTACTCTTCCTCTGTGACAGCAGCGACAGCAGTAAAAAGTCATATGGAAACTCTGATTTAATTCCTTTGTTACGTTTCTCCATATCCATAAGCAGGGCTTGGTCCTGGCCCTGTCTCTGACTTCATGTGGTATCAGGTAACATAGAAAATGTGATTCATCAGGGAGAATCAAGAAGCAAAGTGACAGGAACAGGAGAAGCTTTTTGAATCTTGCAGCATCTTGAGATGAAATCCCTCTCGTGCAAAACTGTGATGTGAAAGGAGGAAACTTTGTGAGAGGAAAATAGATTTTAGACACCTCCCAGAATCTTCCAAAACCCTTATGCCTCCAGGCTGCACTTTCCCTGCGGAGGGTCTACATTATTATATATCTTTCTTGTTACTATATTTAACTTCCAGGCTAACATCTTCCATACTAACTACTCAGATCAGTATAGCCAGCTGGGTAACCTTTGCAGCATGGGGAGAATGAGATGTCTTAGGTTCACTCTTCACTAGCCCACACTGCTTATCCTACAATTAGGTCAGATGTGTACAGTCTCCAGAGCCACGAAACGTCCCTATTACATGGGAATATTTGAGGGGGAATGGAAGGAGGACACAGCCTACTTCTAGTCGTCTGATCTCCTTTACCTTTATTGGCAGAAAGACCTTTCAGCTCTGAAAAAAAGGCTGGGCTGCAGAAGGTGGATCACGTGATACTATGGCATATATATGATACTGTGGCACCCAGTAATTTTATTATCAAGTACATCTTGAAGTTTAACTGTAAGACAGTGACTCCAGGAAACTACTGAGTGATCCACTACTTTCAGTTCAGAGTTACATGTCTGTCTCAGGCTGGGAATCACAAACCCAGGGTTTTGCACATGTTAGACAATAAAAATATTTGGTCCAACCAAACGTTCAGACAACGGGCTAGTTGGTCGCTTCTTGACTCGAGTCAAGACTGGATTGGCCTCAGTGTTCTGCCACCAGCAAGCTCCCCTCTATAGTTGCAACTCAGTAGGCATCAAGACATGCCAGACCAGAACCTGACAATGAGGCTTTGGGCTTACTCTAGGCTTGAGCCTAGAGGTGCTCTTTTTACAAGTCCTAGTAGTTGGGCAAAATCTGGATTGGCATTGAGGGGTGCTGCCAGGCTGAATCACCCTGAGCTGTAACTTACTGATTTTGTCACAGGTGAATGGGCCACCTTCACCTAACCCCGGGAAAGGACACATACTAGTCATCTATATGGTCCATTAAATAGGGAAATAAACCCCCCTTGCTCCCCCCAAAAAGTGACCTCCGGCCTAAAACAAGGCATTCTGGCACTGGGAAGAAGTAGCCTCCGGCCTTCCCGCGACATTAAGGGAGGGGTAGCCACCGCAACCATCCGTCGGTTAGAAGTAGGATCTTCAGCCCGATGAATCTGCTCGCAGCCGAGTTTGAGGAAGCTGCGAGAAGGCCAAGCGAGAGGTGGCAGCAGCGAGTCGCCGTGCAGCCCGGTGGCGGCGGTCGGCCCGCACCGCTGCCGCCTGGGCTCAGCCTGGCCGCAGGTACGGCTGCGGGGCCCGGCATGCCTTATCCGCGCGGTGCGGGGCTGGAGGGGCGCGGGGAGGATGGATGGGAGCGCCGTGGCTCGCCTGGCCACCCCTGGCGCCCGGGGAGACGGGGGTCCCTCCCTGCGGGGCAGGTGCTGGGTCCGCGGTTTTGGGCAACACATGGATCGTCTATCGGCGCCGGCCGGGCGCCTCGGCCGAGCCTGTGGCTGTCCCCAGTGCCGCGCTGATGCTCAGCCCGCTGCGAGCGTGAATTAGCAGAGGTTACCCCGGGCAACAACCCCAAAAAATTGGGTGGTTTTGTTCAGGTACCAAAACTCCGAGCGGCGAGTTGAAAGGAGCCGTGGAGTGGCAACTTTCAGGTGAGTGCTACAATTGCATTCCACACAAGTTTCTCAACGAAGGGTTAAGGAGCAAAACACGACTTCCATATTCCTTACCCTATTTGCTCGCAAGAATACTTCTGAAAACACGGTAGGATTTCCACCTAGGTTTTTCAAGCATGGGAAGAGAGACCCGAGGTAGACACGAGCTCTGGCTTCCCTGTTACTGTCACGGTTTTGTCTAGCCGACCTCAAGTTCCCAACCCATGACAGCAGGAGCCGCGGTCCGTGCCGAGGGGCTGCTCCCCCACCGACCACCCCCGCCCCAGGGTGCGTTCCCACACCTGCGCCTTCCTCCCTGCCTCCCCTTCCCCAGTAAATTAGAGAGCCCCCCGGCCGCGGGGGTCTAAGGGAACACGGGGACGCGCCCCTCTGCGGCGAGGCTGGGGGACCCGGCCCGGCCCTACGTCAGCCCCGCCCGGCACAGGCGGCAGCGCCCCATCGGTAGCGGGGCCGCCCGCCCCCCTCTGTCCCCCCCAGCGCCGGCTGCTCGGCCGCGGCGGGCGCGCTCCTGCTGGGGAGGGGACGGGCAGGGAGGGGCGGAGGCAGGCGGGAGGGAGGGAGGCAGGGCGGGCGGGAGCGCGGCGGCGGCAGATGCTGCGGCGGCGGCTGTGTCTCCTTCGGCCACATCCCGCGGCCGGTGCGCCCGCCCGGCGCGCTGCGCTACGGCGCCGCCGCGCAGCCTGCCCCAGCCGCCGCCGCCGCAGCGGCCCCGCGCCTCGCCCCAGCAGCGGGGCGGTGGATGCCGAGCCCTCCTCGCCCCGGCAGCCAGCGGGCAGCTGTCCTGCGGCCGAGCCCCTCGGAGCCGGATCGGCGCGCTCGCACGGACACGGGGACACACGGGCGCACACGCACGCCCTGGGGGGGGGCAAGCCGAAGATGCTGCAGCTGGGCAAGGTCAGGACCTTGCGGTGAAGCCCGGAGTCGTCGCTCGCCCCCCCCCCCACCCCGCTCCCCCGCTTCATTCTCGCTTAGCGGACTGAGGATTTGCTCTTGGGTTTTGGTATATGTTTGGGAGCAAGCAGGCTGAATCGGCGCCGATCGGTGAGTACGACAGGCAGCGTAATGGTGCCAGGTCCGTCCCCCTCCCCCCCACACACCCTTCCCGCCTGCGTGATATTTCTTCTTGGTGCGGGGTCCTGCGCTGCTCCCCTCGGCGAGGCTGCCGGGCTGGGTTGGGCGGCAAGGAGCAGTGTTTATGCCCTCAGCCGAAAGGTAACTAAGTGCGTTATTTCCTCATGGCTCTTTCTCCCGGGCCTCCCCCCTCCATCGCTTTCCTCCCTTTCTTGCTACGTTAGTGGTTGCTTATGTAGGGCATCCTCGGCACAGTGTCTCCCGACGCCCTGTACTAATGTGCTCGTTACGGCGGTGAAGTCATGGGCTAGGGAGAAGGAGGAGGAAGAAGAGGAGAAAGAAGATGAAGGGGCCCGGGGACCCGCGGGCGGGGGCAGCGCCCGGCCCTGCGCGGAGCCCGCGCCCTGGGGCGGTTCCGAGCGACTGCTGCTGCGTGTTTCTGTGTGTCTGTGCTGCATGTTTCTGTGTGTCTGTGTGTGCGTCTGTGTGTGTGTGTGTGTGCGGAGGGGTGTGTGGGGTGTGTGCTCTTCCTTTGAAGCCACCGTCTGCGAAATCCTGCGCTCGAGGAGCGGGCGGAGGGGGTGGGGAGGGGAGCCGCGATGTGCGCTGTGATGTTTCGTTGATCTATATTTAATGGCTGAAAGAAGAGATGCTTTTCTTTCCTTTACCCTTACCTTACTCTTATTCTGGTGTGTAATGTGCTTGCATCGATCGGTCAAATTGTAGCTTCAGCTGAATCAAGTCACCACAGAGGAAGGAGGTGCAGCGGCACAGGCAGTACATGTAATATACAAATTCATCTGGCCAGGGATCTTGGAGAAAAATGAAAAAAACCCGTTAGAGGGATAATTTTAGAAACCATGTTAAATTTCCCCTGGAGGGACTGGAAGGACGAATACACGGAAGAGTGTAATACAGTATCTTGTGCTCTTACATTTTCTTATACTTTGTTAGGGGGTGCTTTGTTTGGATTCAGGGTGTCACAGTTAACCCTGTGCTTTACAGAAAAGAAAAATCCAAAACTTGGAAGAAATATTTAGAAATGAATAGGCTCCTTTATTGAACACCCAGCTCTTAACTTTAGTGGCTGTAGTAACTGGTATCTGTGCCCCCTAAAACATGTATGCCTTTTTATTGGCAAGAACAAGGTAAAGTAAAAACTTCATATTGCGGGTTTATTTTCCAAGTCTTTATAGGTAGCCTATATGTAAAGTGAAAACAGTGAGTCAGCCTGAGCTGTGCTTTGTAGCAAACCTTTCCATAGGGTACGTCAAGACTTACGTACCTCAAGACTGAGGGAGGACAACCCAGAATTATATGGAGTTTATGTAAGTCTGTTGTGTCTCTTGCAAAATCAAGAGAGGAGAAAAAAATCTTTAATCATTCTGTACTTCAGGATGTATTCATCCTGTCTTAAAAAATAAACTGATTATGTAACTCATGTAGGCTGGGTTTATCTTTTTCAGACAGCCTAGTTAGTTGGCAGTGTATAAATGATGTGGCACGAAGGGGTTAAGGGCAGGTCTCCAGAGAAAGCTGCTGTATACCCTACTTGTGGGTCTCTGAGACTCGAGTGGTTTTAGGGCTTTTGCTGCCTTTACACAGGTTATCTGGGGAAGAGCCCCAACACTATACCCAAACCACCTGGAATGACTGTGATATTTAAGCAAAACATTATACGATGATCAAATACCCTTGTAAGACTAATTTCTGAGCTGAGTTGGTGAAGCTGTCTCCTTTCAGTCTGTGAATGACATGATCCTTTGGGAGCCTTGACTGCAAAACTGCAGAGAACTTGCGATCGATCACCATCATTAGTAAGAAGTTGATTAATAGCTCAGGACTGGGTTGTATGTGATTATGTTGAATGTTGTAGTTGCAAAAGAGGAGATCACATCTTGATCACGTTGTTCAGAGATGGTTTTTGCAGTCTGTTATATAAGAGAGGCTTGGGGAAAAAAAAAAGGAGTAGCGGGCTGTGCTATGGATACCTACCGAGGGAAATACCCCCACAAAGCTGCTAGTAGAAAGCTAAGCATTTATTTCCAAATGCCAGTTGCATCACTTTTTGTGGATAGTAAGAAAGATGCTTTTGGGAGAGGACTCCAGCAACAATTCTCGAGTTCTCTTTGTCAGGTGCCTTAATAGATGTTAAAAGCAATAAATAGCTCATCAGTGACACAAGCATCTGACTTTTGCTGTGGAGTTTTTTTGATGGCAATATCAAGATAATATCATCTTCATATAATGAACTCTAACAGACAGTTGCCCAAAATAGAAATAGTAGCAACTAAAAAAAATTTTTTTTGCATAATTCTGATTTGTATAATTTACCTTTGCTGATGGATGGTAGCAATTTAATGACTATGGTTTGGTGTTGAGTATTTGTTGCTCAAGCCACGTGTAAAATCAACTTATGCTACGAAAGAAGTGCTGGAGTAGTTTATTTTAGGCATTTTAAGAAAAGCCTTTTTAGGTAGGGGTGTGGATTGGCACGTAAATGGAGCAGATAACAGAATCAGCGGAACTCATGAGTGTTAAATTTTGCACTAAATTTCAGGTACATTTTCTATTTCATGGTTCAATGTGATATGATTTTTAGAGCAGATCACTGGTGGAAATCCCAGCAAATCTTTGTTAGGATTTCAAGCATATGTTTCTATCCTAGAAGCAGCTGTTTTCAGGAGTATCAGCAAGATAAGGAAAATGCATTATTACAGTACTCTTCACTTAAATAAGGACCTGTGGTTTTGATGCTCATTGATTGTGCTTGTAAGTCAGGAAGAGTTTGATATTTGAAGTTACAGCTGAGGTTTGACAAAAATGAAAGTGATTGTTTTTTCTCTTTGAAGTTCCCAGTAAGATCCTATTAGAGGATGAATTTTGGATGCTTATTTACCTGCACAATATTAAGTTTAGTAGTAGAATTATTGATAATATACAAATAAACAACCTACCTAAATAGAAGCAGCAGTTTTGAATATGGAAAATTATTTTCTTAAGTAATAGAATGACTCTCAAATAGGATTAAACTGCATTTGCTCTTAAAGAAGAGATTGCTTTTGTCATGACAGAAGATATACCAGGAAAAACATTTCATTTTTGGCCTTTGTAACGAGGGTAAAGTATTGTTGGGAAAAGTATTTTTGAATAGGAAGTCTCCATGCAGGACAGCTAAGTAGTCTTCTGCTCACACACTGCAGAGCCACACAACCCTTTGGCTAGACGGCTTCTTGGTTGTTAGGCTCACCTGAAAAGAAATCTGAATGCACCATGACACACTGAAACAATTTCTTCTATCCCCTAGGGATGTGCTAACTTTGTGTAGTGAATGGGTTGTAAAAGCAGATTGCCTGACCAGATTGTCTGGCATTATGCTGGACAAAATTTAAATTCAATAGTATTGAAAAGGAAATATGCTGTTTGTTTCTATGTAAACCAGTTGCCATGTTAATAGATTTTTTTCCTATATAAACTGCCGGTTTAGTCTAGAACTAAGAAACAGAGGAACATTTCATTATCTATGAGAGCAAGCATTTAATATTTTTTTAAATTGCTCTTGGCTTGGTAACTTCTAGTGCATCCCACTGGCTCTTAATCTGCCCATTCTACTTTACAAAATTCTATTATAATAATAAGCAATAACTTCAAGACATATAAAGCGTGGAACAAAATGTATTGTGTTGTCCTTTTGGTTGCTGCCTATTTTATTAAAGCCTCTGGAAAAAAAACAAAAAAACAAACCACCCAACCTAAACTCCCCCAAGAAACCCCCAGGTTTCTAATGAACTTCTCAGAGCTGCCAAAATGGTGTTAACTTAATAAAAGTCATATATAAAAAAGCCATGTTTGATGTTACATTTTGGTTTTGTTAACTGTGTTAATTGTAATAATTCTACTATATAATGAACTATTATTTTCCACTTGTTTTAATTCTACTTTAATTTTAAGAAGCCACAAATATGTCCAGTTTGACTTGTAGCATCCAAAATCAAGTACATCTGGTATTCAAAGGGGCTTTACATAAAACATTCTGTAAGGGAGGATTTTTGCATTTTCCCCTCCTATGTTTTCGATGTTTTTGTCTTCCACTCTTTTTTCCTTGCCAAATATACAATTGAATTCTTCGTCTCCCAAAAATCTTCACAGTAGAGCAACTTCCTTTTGGTCAAGATAATTACTTTTACTGACAGTGTAACTTAAATTTGCCTGCTTAATGTAACATAAACATCTTCTTTTTTCAGCCATGGGTACATTCTCCTGTTCCAATACTGTCAGTTGTTATTCAATTAAGTAGCCAAGATATCCCTTTAAGGCTGAATTTTTGAAGAGAGCCAAAAGAAATAAACAGGTAGTGTAAATATATATTCTGATGGGATTCTTGATTTAAACCCACTGAATAAGACTTAACGCTTACACATTCAGTTATATCAGATTTATATTAGATAGTTTCATTCAAATTACTAAAATCCTTGGTAAAATAATTAGAAATAACTTTCAGTCTGCTGGTAGAAAATTGCTGTACCTTTTAGCTCCACTAGGATGACTATAGGTTGTAACCTTCATCCTGTAAAAGTATGTGCTTTCCATCAGAACCAGCAAGTGGTTTGGAAGGGTGACTGGCAAGGATGGTCTGAGAGGTAGCTTAAGGCTCCAGACAATGAGTTTCAAGGTATTTTAATTCCTGCTTCCCAAGAGAGTTCTACTATTTTTGAAGCTGTGTATCTGAAAGGCAAGAAAACATACACTGGATGTTATAAACAGAACATGTGAACTTTTTAGTTTTTCTTTACAGTTTTCCACCTAAATGCTGGAATTCATGAATTTGTATGCCTCTGATATGCTAGCTGATCTATAGATGGCTATAACTTTTTGTTTGTTTGTTTCTGGTGTTTTTTGGTTTTTGTTGTTGTTTTGGTTTTTTGTTTCTTAAATGTATATGTGGTTTTAGATTTATGTGAGCAAAGAGTGTAACTTTTCTGAAGATGGCATAAATGAATCAAATCCTGGCATGTTGGTTGGGGAGTAATCAGGTTTCTTCGAAAGCGGGTTGTTGTTGTCCCAGTCAAATTTGCATATTCAAAAAAATTTGTTCTTCTTGACAAGAGGCTGACTGTTGCTTTACCTCTTTGGCATACAGGAAGGCAAAAGCTTTTTCTTGCTCTTTTATTTTGTGTGAAAAATATCATGGCATTAGCAGAGTGAGAAGGCAGAGGGCTAGGTCGGAGGATGACTGATTATCTAAGGAAACAACAACTTAAAGGTTTTCAGCAATGAAAATGCCTCAGGACTAAACATGTAAATCTTGCCTGGACAAGCCTTGTTGTTGTCTTGTGCACCAGAATTTGTAGTTAGTTCTTTAAATAAGCAGGTACTTGGAGACATTATTTACACCATCACTTTCTCACATTTCTTATGCCAACCAAGCTTCAAGACAACTTTAGAACGTGCTTAATGGCATGATCTAATTTGTACTTGGTGTGATACCCTAGTAGGTGAGATTCTGTGTGATGGAGAAATCGAAGTCTCATGGGAAGTTGGAGTTGGTGCTGCTAACAAGTGTAGGTACTAAATTCAGAGTGGTACATCTAGTGAATTCTTACAAATCAACATCTAGGTTAGTTTGTGAGCATTTTGAAAAAAATTAACAAAATGATTAGTCATATTTGATACTTTCTGAGTACTTCTGATGAAATGCCTGTATTCTTGATCACCACATGATGGTAACCTGAACCTTCAGTACAGTGCCTAACCTTCTGTGACCTAGTGTGCTTAGAAATGCAATGAATAGAACAAAAAAGTTCTGGGTATTTTAAAAAGTTTGTGTTTTAATGAAGGAGGTTGACAGTAATTGATGAGTTGTAGAATTCTTGCTGCAAATGGTTTTGAAACCTGAGTTAAAAGAATAATGTGATTATATATGTGGATTTCCACTGCAATGCTGATGTATGTCATCTGATGGTACAAAGGGCAAAACTTGGAAGTGTGGTAGTGCATCTCTATCGTTGCAGGGGCCCCCAGCTGGGTAATAGACTCCATGTATTACAGAAGGCTGATTAATCTCTTTATTATGTTATATTATTATTAAGAAACCCATTGCTCTTTTATATCTTAGTTTGCTACAGGTGTACTTGATTGGTCCTTTAATTAAAACACTATCACCGTTGGCTAATTAAGAAACTACCCTTTGGTAAGCAAATCTCCATAACACCTTCCACATGTTCACAATACCAGGTGCAGCAAGTTAAGATAAGAATTGTTTCTCATTCTTTTCTCTGATCTTCACACAGCCTTTTCCCAGAATGATGGCTAGGAAAGTTGTGTTTCTCTCTGTGGTCAGAGAGCTCCTGCTACACATTTCTTCTTTATAAGTGTCAAAAATATAGAATGCGTTCTCAACATTTTCATTGCAATTAAAGCAACAGAAGACTGGTGGCTTCTGTTTTCTTTACTTCTGACATACAACTATGTTAACCTTCCTAATAGAAGGATTTTGAGTAAAAGGTTTGGAAGTCCTGTCCTGCTTACAGCTCACCAGGTTAATTCCAGATCCTTCTCAGCTATGCCTGTGTGATTTTCAGATGATAAAGTTTGGCCCATTCTGGGAAAAATAAAAAAGGGGTTGTAATCTGCCACAGACCTTGAGGATTAGCTACTACACGTACTTTTGTTTTACTGATTACTTACATCATCCTACAGTTGAATGCGTAGGAGATAGACAACACCAATTCCTCTTTTTCTGCCATAATAAATATGATAGTCCCTTACAGATTTTATAAATTCAGTAGCATGTATTTTTGGTTGAAAGTGTTTCTGACAAGCTTGGCAGCTTATTGCACTTATTTTTCACTTCTGACTTCTATTGCCTTTACCAAGAACAAGTAAATTATTGCACAGAGCCTCAGGAGTCTTGGGGGACTCTGACTTTAATCTCTTCAAAGAAGAATGGACAGGTTGAGCTTAATTAGAAACATGCAAGTCTAATCAAAGGGTAAATTTAGAATCACACATTTTAAGAACTGGCATTAAAAGCAGACTTGTGATACCAAAAAATCTTTGGTGTCATGAAGCCATGGTATATTTGTGAAGCATAATGCACTATTCTGATAAGCAATTGTTTAATACTCTCAGGTATGTAGGCCTTCCTAATATGTGTCATTACATAGTTTTTTTCAATAAAAAAAATTCCAAAGTGTGCAATTCTGGTCAAACTATGGAAGCTTGTTAGCCCCTGAGTGTTTCCACTGGGATCCTGTACACTTAATTCTCAATGCAGACTCTCATAGTGAGCACCCAAAGGATGGCTAATACTTCTCATTTCAGCAAGGAGCAAACATTTCCTTATATTCCATGTATCTTATGTAGCATAGATCTGTTCAGCAAGTACTGTGTGTGAATAAAGTGGAAAGCTATGGTGTAAAATGTAAGCTTTACATTTCTTCTTTGCTTTTCTTGAGGTTGAGTTTTGATTACTTGTCTTCCATGTTCCTTCTCCATAAGTACCTTATATATAAAAGTAGCCGAGAGTAATCTGCTTATTAATTCTTACTTTTCTGTCTCTAAGTCTTGGAGATAGAGTGCATGTCTAGGTCTTGCTGTTTTGTGTTGGTTTTTTTTTTCCAGTCAGTAAGAGATGTGAATTTTTTTGTAGTGAATAATAAATATTTCTTCTATTTCATGTGTATAGAAAAACAGTATTTGAACTCAGCAGAGGAGACATCTGGTTTTGTGTGGTAAACCCAAAATTCCAGGTTTTGATCATGTTTAATGCCTTCAAATTAACTTAGAGTGGGTAAAATTTTACATAGATATGTAAAGTAATTTAGTTTGATTTCCAGAAGAAAATTTATGTACTTAATTTTTTATTTTTTCTGTGAGCAAGTGCAACACTGGTATTTGAGGAATATGCTATACCTGACAGTGACAGTTAAGTGCAACATAAACTTGACCTACTCTTAAGATTTTGGAACATCTTGGATTTTTCCGACCTGGCATCTCTGACTCCTGGACATGCTAGTGTCATTTCATTGGAAAGCTGGCTGAACAAAACCAATTCAAAGACCTGATTTTCCTTTTTGTGTGTGAAGTTCCTGTATCTAGTTACTCAGAGGGGAGGTGGCCAGTGAGGGGGAGCAGGTTTTCCTTCACAGCTGTGTTCTGCCCACTGGAGTCCTCAGGCTGACATTGCTGATGGATTGTTCTGCCTCAGAGTCTCTTCCCTCTAAAAATTTCCAGGGAGGAACTACTTTGCTTTTGATCAGTGGTGATGGAAATATTTCAGCTCCCCAAATGACAGGTTGTTGGTGATCTATTGACAGAACAGACTTGGAGCAATAATGTTTGTCAAGGAGCCAAAGAGTCTGCAATATAAATTTGTTTTACATTTTGTACAGATTTGTTTTGTACAGTTTTCATTTGGGATTTTTTGTTTGTTTTTGGTGTACGTAGTGTCCAAAGCAAAGGAAGAGATCTGAGATACTGGTTATTGCAGGCCAATACAAGGCTGGATGGGAATATGGGGACTGGGAGACAGCCTGGAAGGCATAATTGCTATGTTGTCATGTTGTCAATGAATAGGAAAGATGCTAATTCCATCTCTTAACACAGGTAGTTGATCCAGTCTGATGATTTCTAGCAAATACCTTTAGAAATACATTTTGGGAGTGTTTTATTTACTAAAGTGCATCAGTTCTAATGTAACACCTTGCACAGATAAGCAAAATAGAGTTTGAACATGTTTAAGAAATACATGCATGCATATATTCTGTTTTTGTGCATTAAACACATATGGAATTAGCTGCACCTCTGTCAAATGTAAAAATTCCTCTCTTGCGTGCACCTTGCACAACTTGGTTAATAATCTCAAAAGCAATGTAATGTTGTCATCTCCCCCAGGCAAAACCCAGCTGTACTCTTGTTGAATTTGGTAACAGAATTCCAACTGATTCCATGGGACCCCTGTGTTTTACTAGATGTCCCTTAGTAAAAATATTTTTTTCTATTTATTCCACCTTCTTTCACTTGACTCTTTAGTAATTCCACAAGATAATATTTGTCATGAAACAGCTGGGGTGAGCTTTTTCAGTGACTTTTGTTTTGTGGTTTTTGGTTGGGTTTTTTGGTTGGTTGGTCTGTTGGTTGAGCTTTTTTTGTTTGGTGGAGGTTTTGTGGGGGTTTTTTGTCATTTTTTTTAAGGAAAATTGCAGTTTTTATATTGCGGGACAAGAAAACTCAGTAGCAGTTAATAGTTTTTATACTATTTGGTCAATATATGAGTTATTGGTGGGGGTAAAAATGGTGAAGTGGGAAAGAGAAGGAAAAGATCAGAATAAAAGTTGGTTTAGCTAAATTACCTTATTGAAAGATTCTTCCTAACCTGTAGAACAGTATAGTTCTAGAATTATAAGGTTTGTTTACCTGATAGTGTGGTATGCTAGTCATCAAATGGAATTGCTCTCTAGGAAGTTGTACAGATCTCCTAAAACAAGTGACTGAGTTTATGGTAATACGCATTCTTGGGAATAAAGCAATTTATTCTTCCCCTTCTGCTGTTTTTAAATTCACTTTTTCATAAGGTATTTAGCATGCCTCCAGTAAAATACTGTATAAAAGAACCAAGGACTCCTGATTTTTGAAGAGCTTAATATTCTCGTCATAACATTCAAGTATTCATGTTTTTCAAATACTTTTCTAATAAATTTTTACTTAATTGTGGTCTCTTTTGGTTCCACTTTGGGTTTAATAACTAAATAGTATTGGCAGATTGACAAAAATAAAGGGGTTTTGGTCATATGGTTTTGTTTAGGAGTGTCTAATTTGTATATACTATGCAATGCATTCATGGTTTTGCTAAACAAAAGAGAATGAATGGTGGGTATTAAAAAGATGAGTTGACCAGGAGGAATGGAAAAAATGGAAAAGTGACACGGTCTTGAAATGTAGATGTATAGCTGAGCTTCAGAAATAAATGTTGTGTCTAAAACCTAGTGTTGTGAATTACAAGTCTCTAACTCTTTCCCATCATCTACAGTAAGTTGCACATATAAGGGAATACGATGCGGAAATAAAATTGTTTTAGCCATCCTCCAACTCCATGGAAATAGTAGAAGATATATGGCAGTGATACTGCTTCCATAAGCTGACCCAAAACACATCTCAAGTCATATCATTCCAGCATGGAATGTTCTCAATGAATTTTACGGGTGAGCTGAGGTGCTGCCGCTACCACTTACGCTACCACTTAGTTGAAGCTGATTTTTGCCGGAATGGGAACATCCACTGAAAACCTGTACCACTTCCATGAACTTTCTACCTTTAAGTATGTTCCTGCACCTTGATACAGACCCTGATGGATGTCTATCTGTCTTGCACCTCTACTTAGGTTGGTTGTAAAATAACTATTATGAACTACTGTAGTGTTTCACTGTAAGAAAACAAACATTTTTTACTTAAAAAAAACAGTAAAGAACTTCCTCTAATCTGAGTTTCCGGTGGCTACCACACATCCTAACAACATGATGGGAAATTTAAAGAGTCCAAATTCTCTCTCATTTTTATCTTAAAACTTTTATTTGAATAGCAATATCCCACAAATAAATATATGTGCATTCAAGAAGCGCAGAGAAGAATGGTTATATCTGATAGTGTTATCAGTATCCAAAGCTTGCACTTCTGTCCATAGTCTGTGAAAGGAAAGGGTTAGGGACTTGTGATTGATTTCACAATACCAGTTTTTAGATACAAAGTGTGTTTCTGAGGCACAGCTATACATCTGCATTTCACAGGAACAGTTGAAGAAAGGAAGGCCAGCACAAAGCTTTTTCTTTTTTGCAGATGAATCCTTCTGAAGCTCCTTCAAAAAGGTGACTTACCTTGCTGAATGAATTTATAGAACATTGTTCAATATTTCTGATGTTTTAATCTTCACATTTTTCATACATGTGTTGAAGAGAAGAATAAAAGGGACTTGCAATTTAAAGTCTGAGCATTTATACATCCAAAACTTGTGAAGTTTGAAGATGTATGCAGAGCTTTTAATAGTACCTAAATATGACATTCAAATATTACCCAAAGTGTAACAGGCATATGAAGCAATACTTTCTATTTCTTTATTATTTATTTCTTCCAGGCAGGCTTCCTTCTTTTGAATTGACTTTTTATTTGGTTGTCTTGAAACAGTCATTAATGTGTTAAATAGAATAAACTGGAAATTGCTGTGGCCTTGTGAATTCTGTTCTTGCCTTTTTAGGTTTTTTTTTTTACTGTTTTGATAAGCTCAACAGCTTATGGTACTATTTTACCCCTGAAATAATTTTATGGTGCAAAAAGATATTGTGTAGGTCCTGAAGCTGCTAATTCTAGATGCAGGCTAGCTCACAGTGGAAGCCTCAGGAAGCTCCTTCAGTATTCCTGTTTGCAACTGTTGTTTCAAACTTTCTTACCATGCTGCCTAGAGGAAACCAATCTTCTCAGTGTTCGAGTGGAAGTGTATTTGATTCTTGATACTGAATTCCAGTAGGTGACTTTTGTTATGGAATTGGACCTTAGCCCTAAATTAGAACAGGACCTTGAAGCTAGCTGTAAATAGCCCAGTGTTTCCCACATTGAAACACAGAGTGAGCTCAACACTCCTGACTCTGTCTGTGACTCTTAACAATAACAAACAGAACCTCAGGCTGGACTGTGCTCCAGCACTCTCTGCCTCTGCAGAGTGGTGTGTAACCAACTCCTTCCTGGGGTGTGCTTAGAAAATTGCGTGCTGCAGCTTCATTAACTGCACCATGTATGAGAGACCATATGCAAGAATGCAGATGGAGGAACAGACTGGACTCATCTAAGCAATCAAACATAGTGGTGGCTCTTTATTTTGTGTTACATCAGTGTTTTGACAGCCATACTTAGATCACAGCCCTGTTGAACCTGTGCTGTCCAAAACACACTCACAGATGGTCCTTGCACTGAAAAGTTCAAAAACCTATCTAACAAGACTGCTGAAGGGAAAACAAGTCAAGAGAGGCTGAAAATAGGTCAGGAACAAGCATGAAAATAGGATCCTGGTTGCTTATGTACTCTGTCTCCTAGAGCATGTAGCCCTTTCCATGTTGCTTAAGCAAAAACCTCTTGCTACACTGCTCTCAGTGCATGGGTGGCATAAAAGTTAACTTTTGTTTGACTTCAGCTGTTTTATTCCAAAACAAGTAAAGACATAGTTGATGTGATGTAAGAGGCTTTTTTTTTTCCAAAACAGAAAATGTCATTAGTGAGTTTTTTATACGTCTTTAATAAAATGAAAATAAGTAAAAAGAGAGTAATTTGGCAGGGTGTAAACAAGGCAGGGGCGAGGGGCACGGGAAAGAAGTTAGCTGTACTAGATCCCTTCTCTGTGAGAATTTTAAAGAACAAAACTAGAACTTGCTTTGGCAAGAATAATGAAGCCCTAGAAAGCATCAGCAAATACCCTGCTGCTGGTGGCTTACTACACTGTTACTTCTAATGTACTAACAGAGTGTGTAAGGAATGGCATTATACTCATTTATAGGCAAAGGTTGCTGTTGTTTCATCATGTACTGAGAGAGAAGTGGACGGACAGGACAGCAAGTATCTGCTCAATACTTGCTATGGGACCAATAGTAGTCTTGTCAGTCCTTTGTTGCTTCAAGCAAAAAGGAGCCATTTCAGAGCAGGAAGATGAGGGACAAATGCTTGAATTCTCTACATCTGTAGGTTTTCTTCTTTTAATAAGGGTAAAGTTGATGTTGGAGTAATTAGAGATTATTTCAGCAAAATAACTAGTGTAGGTAAGCCCTAGAATATTTGAATAATCTTCCAGTATTTTTTTTTTTACACTCACAAAACATTAATACTATTCTAATATTTGTCTGAAAATATCTCAGTGCATTTTAGATGGTTTTTCACAAGTCGTCTTTTCTGATATAGTATTTCTTGGTGTTCATTTTGTAAGGAGAAATAAACAAACAAAATACAAAAGAAATGAAAAGAAAAGAGAAGGGCCAAGGTGGAGGAGCACCCTAGGCTTTGGCTCAGTGGTTCAGAAGGTAACCATAGATTTTTCTTTGTAGTTGGTTTATTAGGTAAAAGTTGCCTTTATCACTTCATGAGTTTTAAATAAAGTAAAATATCTCAACAAAAATAGGTAATTACTTTGATGGCAAGAATATATAGTATTTTTGGACATACTATAGTGTTTATTGTTCTGGAATAATTTACAGGTAGTAATAGAATACATTCTCAAAACCATAATTAATGCAATATTAATTTGAAAAAGAAAACGTGTTAAACCTAACAAATTCCATGAAACTTTATTTGTAACTTTTGTAGCTGCTGCTCTTTCAGTCAAAGTAATAATTAAAGAAGGTTTGCTGAGTAAAATTAATTTAATTTAGAGGAGAAATCTAATTTACTCAACTCTGATCCATTTATATACTTGTAGTCAGCTTTGATAGCATGGTCTATTGAGATTCACAGTGAATTTTAGAACATCTGCCTTCTAATTATTCTAAATATCACTATCCTAAAAAGTATGTACATAAGGCAATTACTCCTTATGGTTTTATACATTTCTAGTCTAGGAGCTGCTCAAAGCAGCTCTTTGTTTTTCTTATCCGTTGTTCCTCTAGGCTGTCAGATTACAATCAGCAAGGCTTGTGGAGTTAACAAACCCCTTGCACCTCAAAAAGGTAACTACAGCACCAGTGACAGCAGTGTTTCCTACAGATATTATCTGAAGAGAAAATTCAGTGTAAAACCCATGGTTTCTAGGACATAAGTTTGTTTACCCATGAGTGTGAATATAGTAGAGTACATTGCCTCCTTTATCCATGGTATAGGGATTTTTCATGTACTCTGAGAATGGTTAGACTGCAAATCTTTTTTTTTTCCCCTACTTCCAGTAGACTGTTCCACAGTTCAGCATCTTTCCCTGACATCACTTAGTTTCCTCTAATAAGCTTTGCTCTAGGCTTTATTTCCTGTGTTTTCAGCCACTAGCTAGCTTGTTTTTGGTTCTGCTTTTCCTGGCTTAGGGCACAGGCTGCTGTTAGTGACAGAAAACCTGGGCTCTCTCATCACGACCGTGGTAACATGAAATTCTTTGCCATCTCATTATTGGTCTGTGACTATCAAGCAGTCTCAAGATGTTTCAAGTAGGGCCTTTCCTTTTATTCTGGTGTGGACTCTGTTACAGATGAAAGAACATATCTGATCAAGTGTTAACAAACAGCTGATTTGAACTTCAGTATTATCTTCTAGACAATAGCTTCTTCAAGCAGCAGAAAGTGATATCTCTCTCTTTCTCATGCATTTCTGCCATATTTGCTCACTGAAGAGTGGAGGAGTTTATACCAATCCTCTTTATCATGGCATCTGCCCATCATCTACTTTAAAAATTCTACTTACCTACTAAATATGTGAGATTTAAAATCTCTAATAATTATCTTTGAAAGGTCATGGCTATCATGAGAGTTTCCTGAGGACTGGAGGAAAGCAGACATCATCCCTGCTGTCGAGAAGGATAATCTGGAGAACTACAGTCAAGTCAGCCTCACCTCTGTCCTTGGGAAGGTGATGGGGAAAATCCTCCTGGAAACACTTTCCAAACAAATGAAGGACAAGAAGGTGATTTGGAGCAGTCATAATAGATTTATGAAGGAGAAGACAAACTTTACCAGTCTGATGGCCTTCTATGGTGAGATAGGATGGCCATGGGGGATGAAGGAAGAGCAACAAGTGTAATTTATTTTGACTTTATGGGAGATTTTTGACAGTATTCCATAATCTATTCATACTCAGACTTTAAAAGTATGGAAGAAATAAATGAACAGTGACATGGGCTGAAAACTGTCAGGTCTGCTGGGCCCAAGGATTGTTGTCAGCAACATGACATCCAGCTGGAGGCCAGGCACTAACAGTATACACCAAGGGTTTCTGTTGTGTCCTGTATTGTTGAACATCTTCGTTCCTGATCTCACTGATGGGACACTGAGCTGCGCTCAGCAAGTTTGCAGCTGATGCAAAACTCAGAGTAGTGGCTGATACACCAGAGGATTGTGCTGCTGTTCAGAAACATGTTACCAGGTTTTGGAGAAAAGAGAAGAAGAAAACCTTGTGAAGTTCAATGAAGGCAAAATGCCAAGTTTTGCACCTGGGTTGGAATAACCTCTTGTGCCAGTTATATGCTGCAGCTGGCTGGCTGGAAAGCTGCTTTGCAGAAAAGGATCTGAAAGTTCCTGGTGGATGGCAGCAGTGTGCTCTCAGGGCAGAAAAGATCCAACAACTTCCTGGGCTTCAGAGGGAAGTGACTTTTTCATTCTATGCATTACTGATGAAGCCATGTCTGGACAACTGTGCACAGTTCTGCTGTATTTCATAATTCACATTCTTTGACTTAAGTGTTGACATCTCCATTGTCTCTAAGAAATTAAGGTATTAATGGACTGTAGTATCAGTTTAACTGTTACTTAATATTGAACAAAGAACAAGGCTTTAAACCAGGAATGGAAACTGTTTAGGACCATGGAAGAATTTTGGGTGTGGGCCTGATGTGTTTCCATTGATTCTTGCTTTTAACACAGTAGACAACTCGTTTCTCTACCAATGGGAATCTATATGTGGTCTTCAGATTGCTCATCGAATGTGGTGGTCATCCCAAGGGTGTCACTTGCATTAGTTACCATGGCTTGTTTCTTGACAGGCAGATGGAAAGGAAATACTCTACTGCTGCCTGAAGACTTAGACATTTTAGGATGTAAAGGAGCTTTGCATGATTTCCAGCAGAGCCCAAAAGACTGCAGTAAGTGCTCCTGTGCAGAGCCATTCAGCCTTGTCTGAGACTGCCTTTTCTACATTCAAGAGCTAGTCTCCTGAAATTCAGAATTCACAGTAGCTAGACCTGTGTCCCTTAGGAGCCATCATCAGGATGTTTCAAGAGTCTCATTACAGTTTTTCCGAAGCAGATGCTGTACGATTTTTGTTAACAATTGGTCTTCATTTCATTTCACCAGTCCCTGATACGGCAGTCTAATTCGAATAAAGTGGTAAGTATGCCTCACATTAGTCTGATACTGGAACTGGAGAAGTATGTGCACAGAATCATAGAAAACACATATGCTGCCTTGGAAGGAACCTGTCAGGATCATCGAGTTCAACTCCTGGCCCTGTGCAGGGTACCACAAGGATCACACCGTGTTCCTGAGAGTATTTCCCTTATGCCTCTTGAACTCAGACTGTCTTGGTGCTGTGACCACTTCCCTGGGGGAGCCTTTTCCAGTGCCCAACCAACATCTGGGTGAAAAACTTTCTCCTGGTATCCGATCTAAATCTCCCCTGACTCAGTTTCGTGCTGTTTCCTCAAGTCCTATTGTTGGTCATGAGAGTGAAGAGGTTGGTACTTGCTCCTCTTCTTCCGCTCATGAGGAAGTTGTGACTGCAATGAGGTCTCCCCTCAAGTCTCCTCTTCTCCAGGCTGAACAGATCAAGTGACTTCAGCTGCTCCTGACATGGCTTCCCCTCCAAACCCTTCACCATCCTTGTGGCTGTCTTTTGGATACTGTATAACAGCTTAATGCCTTTCTTATATTGTAGCACCAAAAACTGCCCCAGCACTTGAGGGGAGGCTGCCCCAGTGCAGAGCAGAGCAGGACAATCCGCTCCCTTGCCCGGTGGGCCATGCTGTCCCTGAGGCACTCCAGGACAGGGTTGGCCCTCCTGGCTGCCAGGGCACGGCTGGCTCATGTTCAACTTGCCACTGAGCAGGACCCCTAGGGCCCTTTCTATAGCACTGCATTCAGCATCTTGTTTCCTGTCGGTCTGTCCATACATCCAGGGCTGTCCCATCTCAGGAGCACAACCCAGCACGTTTCCTTGTTGAACTTCATACAGTTGGTGATTGTTGAGGTCTCTCTGCAGGGCTTCTCTGCCATCAAGGGAGTCAAGAGCCCCTCACTGTTTAGTGTCATCAGCAAGCTTATTTAGTATTCCTTTGAGTCCTGCGTCCAGATGCTTAATGAACATGTTGAAAAGAGCTGGGCCAAGGATATAGCATTCCTTCTTTTTTCTTTTACTCCTGGACACCCTAATCTGTGTGTTCTGGGATTTTTTTAATTTGCTTTCTTAAGGAAATCAAGGCGAGATATTTGCAGCAAAAGACCAGTGGTTGGAAAGCTCTGGATTAATGGCTTGCAATTTCAAACTATTCTAAAAATAAACTCTTCACAGTCAGTATTTCTGTGATATAATTGATGATGACAAATGCTTCTTCAATATTCAGATTGCAGAATGTTTTGTTGGAATTTTTTTCTTTCATAATGAAGCATCTAAAATGAGCTAATGCTTTCTGCTTTGTTTTAGGAAGTTGTTTAAATCCTCTATTTTGGGTAGAGGATTTCTATCCTCTATTTTTGGATGTAAAGTGATGATAGCCGAAAATGAATGCTTCGTTCCTGATCATATTTGTGTCGGACCTGAAGAGTATGATGTACTGAGATCTGAACAGTTATATAGTATAGAACTAGTTATACTAGTTATATAGTATAGAAAATGGCATCCTAGCACTAACTTTGTCAAAAAGTCAGAAGGGAGGTTTGCAATAGAAAGATCTTTTCCCTTCACATTTTGTATGGACAGGATTTTGTGGGAAGGTGTCTGAAAAAATGATGGCAAAATTGACTATTAATTCTGCTTTTATTCAGAGAACATGAACAAATTTAACTTCCACTTTATAAAAATACATCCATGTGGCAGTAGAGGTTTGGAATATTATTTTACAGTGCTGCATAGATGAGTGAGCTGTTATTTGGCTAGCTGACTTCCAGGTTGGTTAATTTTCTCATAAACTAAGTGAAACATTATTTTTTATAAAGATACAGTTATGTGGTGATTTCCTATGTTTTAAAAGGGGAGAATTAATTTTCATCTGTTTTTCTAGTTCTTACAAATCCAAAAGTCTTGGGCTGATGGACTGAGATGAGCAATCTGATCACAAAGAACGAAACCAGAATTGATTTTATGATGTATTAGCTTTGCATTCTTGAATACACCTTTTTGTAGAAAGCTTCACTGGTTTAAGGCTTGAGTTCTGGGTTGTAAGCTCTTATAAATTTATTTTAAGTATCTATCTTCTGAATTGTTTCTTTGTGGGACCAAAACCTCTAGAGGGTGCCAAAAACTGGTTTTGGTTAAAGAAGCTGTTGTGTCCTGCACTACTAATGTCAGAAGAGGAACAGTGCAGGTCACAGATCGGGCCCTGAAAGCTTTTCCTGCTCCCAGTAACACAGGTATCTTTAAAATTACTGCTCCTTTAAATTTGATTCTGAAGTCTTTCTACTAATCTTTTTTGTAGGCTTTTTTTAATACTAGGCACTGTATGATTGACAGGAGTGGCACTGGAATTCTTTTTTTTTTTAGAAAAACTTGGTTAATCTTCATTTATAATTTCTCCAAATGGGAATAATGCATCATGTTTCTAATGTCACACAGAGCATGCACTAAGATAAGTAGTGTTTGTTTGACCAAGGCTTCTTGTACCAGCCAGCTCTAGATGTCTACAAATTGTAGATTGTCCCATTCCTTTGTGACTCTTAATCTTGCCTTTCACCATCGCCAGGTTTTAAAAAGGCCCAGCTAGCATTAAGAACACTCTGTATTTTAAAGGGAAGCAAAACAAAACCAAAACCAGCCTAACCTGCCCCTCACTCCAAAACCCCAAAACAGAACAAGGAGGAAGGGGAGGAGTTAAGTAGTGGAGACAGGGGCAGGGTAGAAGCTCCAGGAACAGATTCTCTTAGTAGTTACTTCTAATTGACTTCTTGTCATGTAGCTACAATTTAAGAATAACTAGATCAGGTTTTTTTTCTCTAAGAAACACTGTTTTCTAGCAGTTAAACATGTACATGACAAAGTATTGCCAACTGAACAATGGATCAAGCTGCATCAATGCCAATCATCTCTAGCTAGGGGCGATGAGGACACTATCAGAAGCAATTGGCTTGTAATTGCTCCTGCTGCACCTTGTAAGAGACATGACATATGCTTTGTTTCTCTCTGTGTAGGTGTGCCAAAAATACCTGGGTGTGCTCACGTATTTTAGGTTGAAATATTGCTAGGAGGTCTTCTCGATGGCAGCCTTGCACAGAACCTCGGCAGTTGTAGAGGTTATAGACAGTAATGATATGCCTTTAAACATAAAGTGCTATATCAAAGTTCCAACCACTAGCACAAATTAAAAGTTGGGGAAGAATGTTCTCAGGAGTTTTGTAGGGGTTTGGAAGCTTCTGCTCTAAGACATGATTGTTCAGGGGATTTGTATATGACCTAGGACCATTGCCCCCACCCTCCAAGGTACAGAAGATCTTTGTGTTTTGGTCAACACAATCAAGTCTTGTTCATAATTACTCTCAAAAATCTATTGACATCAGTGGAACTCTTTACATGAGTGAAACCAGTGGGATTTGCTCCAAAAGAATTTAATAATATTCATGTATTAACAACATTTACAGTTCTTGATCAAGATCAATATTTAGTCTACAGAAATTGTGCTGCACGTAAATTAATTACATTACCTGCCTAAAGAGGACCTTAAGAACATTGCAGACTTAGGAGTCTGAAAAAAACTTCTCTTAAAAAAAAGGGTAGCATTTGTTCTTAACTGGATATGCTATATTTGAATAGGCTGCTGAGAAAACATGATGAAAAGACTACCTAAAAATAAAGATTGTCCCAGTAAAATTGACTTGTTAGAATGGCAAGGCTAATGGGCACAATTGACAAAATCAATTGGTGTTACCAAAAATGTCTTTTTAGCAAGCTAATCATGCAAGTGCAGAGAAAATCAGATGTAATTTCTAGGGAAGAGCAAAACTTGAGGATTAAGAAAAAAGGAGGTGTGATGAGTCTGTCCCAGACAAAATCACATACGGTTTAGTGGATTAAAAATTAGTTGAATGATCTGAAAAAAAATAAAAACCCAAACCAAACCTAAAAACCATACAACAGCAAAAATTTAAGGATTCTTGACCTTCAGTGCAGTCAGCTGAGACACTGCAGGTGTATTGACAGGGTCTTTCTGGAGCGAATCGTGATCCAGGAAGCACACCTGCAGTAGATGATAAAGAAGCTCAAGCTGTTTTCCTTTGCCAGGTGAATCAAATCATTGCAGACCATTAGTACCTCCTGGGAAAGTGGTTTCTGTTGGATGGCTTTCTGATTTTGTAGCAAATAAAACAATGAGATTTGGAGTTGCTAATATGAACAAATTGATTTTAGAAATGAATTTAGACTTTTAATACTTGTTGTAGTTCATAATGGAAATAAAACCATCAAATTACAATTGTCTGGATATATTTCTTGAATGTTGCATATATATTTAAAATACATAAATAGTCTGATTGGTAAACTATTCTGTTGTGGATATCAAATGATAGTATATTCTGGCCTTACTACTGAATTCATTACTGAGCTAATGCACTTCTGAAGATTCTTTAAATTGTTCTCAGTTGCTCACTAGTTCAGTGTGCTGGTTGCCACTCCATCCTTCCTTTTGAAAGAGCACTTGAGGCTCATTTATTTCTGCTTAAATCACCAAAGGCTACTGGTTAAAATTTTGATATTTACTGCTTCTATTACGGTTGGTTCTGGGATGATTCCAGGAGAACCATATATTTATAGGTAGAGTAAACCCTGGTTTAATTTGTTTTCATTTCATGATGGTGGAATGTAAGAACCTTATCAAATTTAAAATCATGAACAAAATTTCATGTGCAGTTCTAAAGAACTGCTTCCTTCACCATCTGAAATTCATGAACTATTAGGTTTCCATCTTACTGTTGCAATGTTCCACAAAACTAGCACCAGAAGGCAAATCATAGCATTTGTTTACCTTTTTTCAGTGTTTTTAGGTTTTTACTTCTAGCTACTTCTCAAAAGCACGAGGGAGATTTTGGCTTCAATAGGATCCCTGTTAATGTACAGTAAAAGATACTGGATGTAGGCTGTTGGTAATTCTCTGTCTTGGTCTTTAGTTTGTCTGTCTGTTTGGTTTGAATTTTTCTCAGAATAGCAAGGGTCATAAATGTCTGTTCCAAATCTTGGCTAATTGACTTTCTGCATAATGAATGTGGGTTTTTTAGAAAGCAAGATAAAAAAGTGTTAACTGGTAACAAAATTTGTGGAAGATGGAGTTGGTTTTGTCTCTGCTATGGTTGTTTGCTAAGCTGCAGAAATGAACAACTTTATCAGTGTATGATGTCACCAAACATGACTGAGGAACACAGGAAGATAGTCAAATTCTACAGGGTACTTTTTGTAATAAATGTTTACAATAATTTTGTAAAACAAGGTGCTTTGGTGAGGTAGCCTTAAAATGATGACATTCTGTTCAGAAAGAAATGCAAGTACCTCTGGATTTTGCATAAGGATTGCTCTGTATAGTGCATTTCTATTACAGAATCATAGAATCATTCAGGTTGGAAAAGACCTTTAAGATCACAGAGTCCAACCATCAGCCCAGCACTGTCAAGCCCACCACTAACCCATGTCCCCATTGGACAGCAGCACATCTAGACATCTTTTTAACACCTCCAGGGATGGTGACTCCACCACTTTCCTGCACAGCCTGTTCTGATACTTGACAAGGCTTTCTGTGAAGACTTTTTTCCTAATATCCAATCTAAACATCCCCTGGTGCAACTTGAGGCCATTTTCTCTTCTTCTGCTGTTTGTTACTTGGGAGAAGAGGCTGACCTCCACCTGGCTACAGATTCCTTTCAGGTGGTTGTAGAGAGTGATAAGGTCTCAGTTGAGTCTCCTTTCCTCCAGGCTAAACACCCCCAGCTCTCAGCTGCTCCTCATCAGATTTGTTCTCCAGACCCTTCACCAGCCTGGTTGCCCTTCTCTGGATACACTCCAGCATTTCAATGTCTTTCTTGCAGACAGGGACCCAAAACTGCATGCAGGATTTGAGTTGTGCCTTCACAAGAGCTGAGTACAGAGGGTCAGTCACTGCCCTGGTCCTGCTGGCCTTTAAAGAACTTTCTCTGTCATAACTCCAGAACTTGTTCCTAAACGTGACTCTACAATCAACACAGGCTTACTGAGTATTTTGGTACTTGGCAATATCTGGATATCCAAATACTTGAAAAGGTACATGCCACTTAGTTTCTTAACAATGTTATAAAGAACTAGAGTTATGAAGCTTACACTCTTCCATATGTGTAGAACACAAGTTTCCAGTGCCCTTGAAGTGTGATGCTGCTTGAGTTTGTAATTGGAGAGTGAGCAGGTTTCTCCTGCAGCTGACTTCTTACCTGACTGGCACTTCTGAAATTTAATTTAGGCTTCACAGGTGTGCTAATTGAACTTTATTAATTTTAAATGCCTTAACCGTGTTATGAAAAGCAAGATAGCATTTGTTTATGTTTTAAACTGAGAGGGGAAAAAAGGGATTGCTATTTCTAGCTTGTTCTTCTCCAAATTTCTTGCGTAAGAAATAAAGATCTCTTCCTAAGGTTGCAGTAAAAACTACAGATAACCTTTATAAAATCCAGCTGACTACTGAGTAGCTTTTTGTTTTAACAATGTAGACACCTACAAGTTCAGTTTTAAAATTCCACTTTTCCGAACCTTGATATGTTGTGTAGTATGCCACTTTTTTTTTGTTCTTAATGATAGATAATTAAGGGTAATTTGTATCAATTTTTACTCACAGAGCTAGATTTATTAGCAACAGAAAGTGATGCTCTTTCTCATGCATTTCTGTCATATCAGTCTACTGTTATCCTGGCATGTATCCCAGTGTATATCCTGGCCGTCTACTCTTGGTAGTGCTGATAATTATGTAATGTTTTGTATCTACCTTCTTGTCCATTTCCCAGGTTATTTTGTTACTTGCTAAGTGTGAGACTTGTTACTTTTCTGGGCATTTAGTCAAAGTGTGCTAGGAATGTTTTTTGGGAAGTTATAGTAGCCATTATTAAAAATGGAGAGTTGCCAAACAATTTATTTTTTGTAAAGTGTTGCATTTTACTGCTTCCTAAACAAAGGAAACACGTGGGCTCCATGTGTCCAGCTCATTCCAAGACAGCGTGCATAAGTCTTTTATATCCTGGTTTCTCTCATAATATAATGGCAATTTGTGTTGATGTTTTCTCTGAAGAGTGATGACCAGGGTAACCTAGGCATCTTCAAATGGTTTAGAAATTATTTGTTATATGATGATACATAGTTCAGAACAAAGTAATTCTTGTAAGAGTTTAATGATGAAAACTGTCACTTTTTTTACAATCATTTCCACTTATAAATTGAAATAGATCAGATAATAATGAGACTTCTTTCTGTTTTTCCTCAATTACAGTAGTAACAGATCTTTAGTGAACTTAGGCGTTCAGAAATAGAGCATCTCATAACTAATTGACAGATAAATGCACGTGCAAGTAGAAAATTATTCTTGTGCTTATTTTTATCCTCAGAGTTTTAACAGCTGCATATTTCAGTTATGTGTGGCTAATTAGAAGCCTTGCTTAAAGGCACTACTGCTCTTGGGGTTTTAAAAAATACATTGGGCTGTTTATCACAAGAATGAAATTCTGAGTCTGTTTTCACTTTGGACTACTTCTTCCATGTTTCACTGCTTCTTTTTTGCCTGGAGAGATGAGGCATTGCCTTCAGTTGTATTAGGTTACTCAAGCTTGTTACTCAAATGGTCTTTGTTCATAGGATCCTTTTTTTCCGAGGATGCTATCACTGCCCTGTGACTTTATTTGTATTGTCGGACTATTGGCCTCTTAAAATCCAGAGATAATAGATTTTTTTTTTCTGGTATTAGTATTTGTTTCAGAGAGTTTGGAGGAAATTACAGTAATGATCTCCTAGTGCCTCGAGGCAGAGGCGAAGTTTCGAAATATTACATAAATACAACTTTTACTGGTGGACCTTGAGCAGCCACCTGCTTGTCTGAAAGTCAAGCTTTTATTCTCTCTGTTGCCTCTTACAGTGTTCTCTGAGGGCTTTGGCTAAAGCATCAAAGGTTCTCTCCTAAGCAGTGGATAAATTGTGAAATCACTCAAACGGTGTGCAGCTTTCCCTGAGCCTTTCCTTTGGGCTTCGTCAAGAGAGACATGGGTTTTATGCTGCTGTTGGGCTGTGTGTTCAGAATGAATTGAGTCTTTGGACAGCTGCAGGGACCAGCTTTGCACCATGATCTGGGCCTAGAACTGTCACTCTGAAGCAGGGGGTGGAACTGCTGTGTTGAAGATAAGGCTTTCAGAAAGGAGAACTGAAGATGCTTTCTCAATTTATATAAATCATGCTTGAAAGAGCAATTGCGATGTCAGGTGAAATAAAAGAGCATTATGTAATGGGTCTTGAAACATCTCCAAGCTGAAGTAATAAGGACAAGATTCAGTCCAGTTTGCTGACAGTTTGCTTTCTGCACCCTTCCTTATGGTAAATCCATTAAATTTCACTCTGTTTTTAACAGAAGAGGGTGTGGACTTAGTGATTAGCAGGTAATTTGATAGCACCAGCTTTATTTCAGAGTGAAATGGTGTGTGTAACAATGTGAGAGTATGACTTTTTTTTGTTCCTGAAACTGGTGAAATATATTGACTTGTAGAACACATTAAGCAGGATTTTGTCAGCATTTGGAGATACGGTAGAAAATTCAGCAAGGAGAACATTATACACTATAAAAAGAATTTGAATGCTTTTCAAGGCTTTTTATGGAACCCAATTCATAGTTTTAAATAAACACCCATAAATGTAGCTATTAGTGGAGTTCAGACTAGTTCAGAAAGACATTTTAACTTGACTAAGATGGGAGTGTTGGGGTGGGTTTTGTATGAGCATGTTTGGTTTGGGTTTGGTGATGTTGACTTTTTTTTTTTTTAGCTTGCTTTAAGAACCACTGCTTCTGTCCTCACAACAGTTAATGTTTATGTTCTTGGTGACCAAACATGATTAATTCCTCACTGGCACTTGCTCTGTTCAGTTGGGAAGTGTCGTGGAATCTTGTGATTTTTTTGGTTTTTAAGACATTTTAAGACCATGTCTTTTTGAATGGACTAAACACAGGCAAATAACTCACAAAAGGGGTACAGAAATTCTCAAACGAAGAACTAAAGAACAAAGCCAGATTCAAACATGATTTGAAATGACATTGGTAGAACTTTATTTTCACTTTTAGAGTCCTGCTTTAAAAAAATGTGCTCTCTCCTGTGCACAGATAACCATTGACTTCAAGAGGGAAACTTGATAAACATGGACAGAATCAGGTCCACAAGAACTAACACCCTTTTTTACTAAGTACAAAATACATGTGTAAGCATTTTCCAGATGTTTCAAATGTTTTCATTGCCATCTTCTGAACCTGGATTTGATGTGGATAATTAAAAGAGTCATTGCTTACATAGAAAATAGGGAGGAATAAATGTTTTAGTGTGTTTATTGTGCATGACCAGATGTCATGTTATCACGCTGCATTATTTTTCTTTGAGATTAATAGTGCTTTGTCTGTCTCCCAGATGTATGCGACACCTGCTACTTTAATATCTGTCTAGGTCATTGTTACAGAAAGTCTCTCCACTCTATCCCTGCTTTGATGATATATCCTGTATAATGACTTTGCTCCAGTTTATGCTGCTTGTTTTTCATCATTTAGAGGATCCATGCATTGATCTGTGGAGCTGCAGGAAAAGTCATCAGCTTCCTTCTTTCTCTTCTGGCACTGAGAGTGTTTTCAAGCCCAGTTTCAGAGTGGATGTGAGAGCCGAAGCTGTTTCCTGGTTTGGCCAAAACCTCCGTGCCAATGCAGACATCAGGATAGAGAGAAACAGATCTGTCTCTTCCACCTACTGGTTCTGCCAGACGAAAAGAGAGGTGCAAATTTCTTTCGCTATCCCTTTATCCTCTTTGTGGTGTTTCTGGCATCCATTTAGCTCATGAATAACTGCACCACTTGTTTCAGATGCTCTTCACAGGGTCTTGCCAACAGCAGCGCTGTGAAATAAGCGTGGTTCATGTGAGGTGTCGTGGCTCCCCACTGGGCTCTCAGTGGCAGTGCTGAGCGATAATAACATGGTCTTTTTGTTTGCACTCTGCTGCGGTTTAACAAGCCCATGTGTAACAGCGGAGATTAATTCAGCTTTCCGTCTGCTGGCTTGGGACAGCAGTACAGCACTTGTTATTACCAACTTTAGGTTTACTATTACATCATGTAGTAGGGCTTCTTATTCTTACTATTATTATTATTATTATTATTATTATTATTATTATTATGGAATAATTTGAAACAGGAAAGCTTCCAGCCTGTTTTACTTGCTTTGGGAGGTTTTACCTCTTGATAATTAGCAAAGTAATATATAAATTTAGGAACCTTTTTGTGCTGTGTAGTCTGATCTGGGTAAGTGTTTTATCTGATTTTTACCAGGATAACAGGGTTTAGGGTGGTGTGCTAGTGGTAATCCCAAATAGAGTAGGGCTTGAGTCAAGAAAAGGTCCTCTTGCATCTGAGCCGCATTAGTTTAATTTAAACATTGCTAGGGATGTTTCTTTTTTTAAGCAGTGAGGGTGTATGTGCTGTTGCTGGTCCATAGTAAAAGAAAACTTGTTGTGGTCCACTCCTGAGAATGGGAGCTGCTTTTGCTGTCCCTTTGTAGCAGCATTGACTTCTCTGCTGGTCTCTGTATGGGATCCTCAGAACTGCTGCTGGTGGTTTAGAAAAGGTCTTCGTTTTTCAGATTATCGCACTCTCAGATTTCAGGTCTTCTTGCATTCATGTCCTGACCTCTTGGTTGTTTTCTTGCTCCATATTTCCTTTCTCAGTGGGAGGAAGGCTACAAAAGAAAAAGCCTGAGCACGATTTTCGAGGATGTCTCACTGTACAGTGGTTGTCTCATTTTTAATGTGCCTTTGGAGCATTCTATGCTGACTGACCAAAAAACATTGGTTTTGGGTATTTCAAGGTGTAATGAGTTTCAGACCCACTAGACAAGATTTTAATTTTTTATTCCTCATGAACCAGGATCTGTTCAACTGTTCTTCTCCACTTCCAAAGCAAACAAGTCACATGCAAAAGATTTGTTTTGCACTGTGGCTTGCTTTGAACTGCTAATGCTGCTGTTACAGCACTTCATGCTTCTGCTCCTATTGTGGGGTCTCAATCACAGTGCGCTCTCTTGTAATGAACACAGAAATTCTTCTGCCTTGCATGAAACTTCGAAGAAAGTGCATAAATCTCCCTTGTGTAGCACTGCAAAGAGATGGAATCGTATTTTCAGTGTTGTGGCATCTGCTGAATTGTAATGCTCCTCCTGCCATAATTAATTCTGTTTTATTTTAACACCGTGGTCCAATGCACACAGTCCAGATTACCTGCCTTTGCAATGAATTGAAAAAAATAAAGTGAGAGATGCATGTGAAGGTCTGAGATGGACAGACCTACTATCCTCTGCCATAAAATTCTTCAAAATTGCTGTGGAAATGCAGTGTAAGAGATATTTGCTCTTGCTGATGAAGCTGGAATCTGTATTTGCTATGGAGTAGTTTAGTGGGTTTGTTAATTAGTTTTAATATGTGATTGAGGCTGCTTCTGCTATCTACAAGTAGATAGGGACTAAAGTTGCCAAAAATGAGTTGTCATTGCAGCTGCTTCCACTCTGTGAAAGAGATGGAGTGTATTTTTTCAGGCTCAGATGAGTATATCTATGATGCAGGAACAACACTTGCAGATAAACTCCAATTATTTGTCATTTGCATCCCGTTCAGACACGGTTCAGAAGTCAGTTAAAATTAGTCAAAATTTGTTCCTAAATGTTATCTTAAAATGTGTCCTTTCATTTAATGTCATATTTATCTTGAAGTTTGAGGAAGAACATGAAGTTGCACATTTACTACAGGGCTTTAATAAGCTTCTGCAGCTAATTTTGGGAAATTAGAAATTACTCCATCTGCTTGCTGTTATTTAGAAGTGGGTGATTTCTCAGGTGTCTAGGTAAAAGAGCCAATCTATTTTGGTGTGCACAGAATAAACTCACGTTCAAATGTCAATGTAAATTGTCAAGTATACCTTTAAATAAATTCACTCATTCGCAACCTTCAACCTTTTGTAAATTGAAATGATCTTTACCAGATATTAACTTGTTATATTTTAGTAAGTTTAAGTATCACAAGTGCTGAAAAGGAATATAATTTATATTAGGAGCAAATGTGTGGAGTTGCTTAAATTTTGATAAAATAGAAAATTTAAGTTAAATGAAACGTTTGTTTCATTTGCAAAACCATTCCATTTTATATATTGGATGAATTTTAATGTGGTGAAAAAATGCTATTGAAACACTGTTCTGGTCTGTGCTTCTCTCTTCAGTGTAATATTTCAGCATTATCTAGATTTTCCCCCACTCAAAATTTTATATCAGGCTTTAGTATTTTAGAAAACTTTGGCAAAGGAGAGGCACTGTGCTGCAAATAACTTCCTATGGTATTTTTGGAAGCTGTCTGAGAAGGTGAAGTTAAGGTCTGTAAGGGTGAATATTCATCAAAGCATCAAGCCTATTACATGGTCCATCAATGCAACCAGGCATCTTTGCTTGCTGACTCCAGCTAAGGCCAGCTCTGCATTTCTGTGTTTTGCTGGGCTTTTTTGCTGATGTGAGGAGCTTGGGTTTCTGCTGTAGCTGTGAAATATGCCCTTTTCATATGTTCAGCAGAAAGTGTATGGATCATATGGATCCTAACTTGCTAATATTTTTAAGGCTTTACAAGGGCTGATGTGAAGTACCAGCTCTCTGCTGAGCCTGTTGGCTGAGGTGTGTTGCACTTTGAGTGTGAAAGGTGCCTTCATATTAGTGATATGGTTTTTCAGGTCGTGTTGGAGGATGTACATAATTGGTGTAAACAAGAGTCTGTATTTTCAAGTATTACAAACAAAACTCACCTGAGTCAGGGCAATCCCAAGAACAATAGGGGCTGGGTGGAGAATAATTTGAGAGCAGCCCTGTGGAGGACTTGGGGGTGTTGGGGGACAAAACCTGACATGATTCAGCAGTGTGCAGTCACAGGCCAGAAAGCCAAACATGTTCTGGGCTGCATCCAAAGCGTGGCCAGAAGAGTGAGAGAGGAGATTGTGCCCCTCTGCTCTGCCGAGACCCCACCTGCAGTGCTGCATCCAGCTCTGGGGCCCCCAACATAAGAAGGACATCTACCCATTGGAACAAGTCCAAAGGAGGACCACAAAGATGATCAGAGGGATGGAGAACCTCTCCTGTGACGACAGGCTGAGAGAACTGGGTTTGTTCTGGGTGAAGAGAAGGCTCCAGGCAGATACTATCACAGCATTCCATAATAATGGGGGCCTACAAGGAAGATGGAGGGGGACTTTTTCTAACGTCCTGTAGTGACAGGACAAGGGAGCATGTCTTTGAATTGAAAGAGGGTAGGTTTAGGTTAGATATTAGGAAGAAATTCTTTACAATGAGGGTGGTGGGGCACTGGAACAGATTGCTGTAAAAACTGTGGGTGTTCCATCCCTGGAAGCCTTCAAGGCTGGATGAGATGGAGCTCTGGGTAGCCTGGTCTATTGGAAGGTATCTCTGCCCATGGTGGGGAGGCTGGAACTAGATGGTCTTTAACTTTCCTTCAAACCTAAAACATTATTTGGAAATAATTTTGTGTTGTAGCTGAAAAGAATGTGCCGGTTCTCATCCTCTTGCACTAAAGGTATAGGCTCGCTTCAGGACTGGGGGTCTTATCTTATGGAATTACCCCTCTGTTCTACTAGATTACTGCCAGGTTTTGGACATTCTCTAGCTTCTGTGTCCAGCTTTCCACTTCCATGCCCTGTTCCACTGCAGGCAGTGCTCAGGTATGAGATGGAAGCATTTTGCTTGCTGGGGGATCCCAGGTTGTTGCTGATGGTGGAAGTGGTTTCTGTATGTATCCTTGGAATTCTGGCACCTCCAAGGTAGGCATGATCTGCTGTGAGCATGCTTCTACCTACAATGAATCCAGGAGCATTTGCCTAGCTGTTTGTGTTTGTGGGATGAAAGCAGTGAGGAAAACTCATGGAGCTGAATAAAGTGCCTGCTCTGACCACGTTGCTCTGAGTGACAAGAGGTTTTGACATACAGCTCCCTGGACCTTCCCCTCTCAGGAGGTCCCCAGAGAAGCCTGAATGATTTTTACATTAAGAAAGCATCAGATTTTACCAGGGGGGAAGATACTTCCTTGGTTAAAAAAGCCTAAGTGATGGGTGGGAGGCAGGAATGTAAGAGGAGGACTGTGAGTAACTTTTGTTCCAGTGTGCCCTGGCAGGGAGAGCCCTCGTGGCTGGGCATAGGTGTCATGGCAGCAAACTCCATAGATGCGTTTGATTTAGGGAGGATTTTTCCATTCTACAATCCTGGTAGGAATACCATTTGTCATAAGGATTTTCAGGATCAGATAGTAATGCCTGATAGGTCATTACTAAATGTCTGAGCACTGGATTAGCTCAGACAAGATGTTATGAGGCTAAGTAAGGAACTAGCTTTTTAATCTATGATAAAATTACATGTTTAATTTTATTCCTACTGAATGTATTAGTAGTGTGGTGTAGGGTTTTTCTGTTTGGTTGGATGTGAGCGTTTTGTTGTGTTGAGGTCTTTTAATTTTATTTCTTCCAGGTTTTTTTAAATGTTTTGTCTTTCTTTCTCTCTTTCTTCTGTTTGCAATTGTACAGTTATTTTTATGGTGACACTTTTTAGTAAGTAAAGAGTGTCTGCTGTTGATTTTTAGAATCTGTAAATAACTTCCATTGTTATTTACTCAAAGAGAGAGCTAATGAAGGAATGACTGTGTATATCCTGCCTAATGATCTTAGTCAATTCAGTTTAATCATGGGTGTTGCTATTTACTCTGCAAATGTTTTTTAAAAATCAAAAAAAATCCCTACATAAGACATTATGGAGGAAAAAACTGCATATTGATATGACCATGCAGTGTTCATATACATAAAAACTAGCATAAAAGTACTAAAATATTACTTGAAATAGCTGGTTCAATAGCCAGCTTCATCACTTATTATGTGCATTGATTTTATTCTGTTCCCATTGTGAACTTCAGAAAAATATAATGCTTATTTGTCGGTGATTTCAGTGTCCAGTGGGAACCTGTGAAACACTGTGGTATGGAGGTCATCAAGACTCTTAATTTTCCTACTAAGTACTTAACCCTGCTGTACAATTCTTAAATTGAATTTTACACAGTGCTGACTAAAGGAACACCACAATATAAATAGCAAAAATTCATGGTGTAATATTTATTTAAGAGTAATTCTACCATAAACATAGGTCCCAAGGTAAGTAGGAAATCCTGTGAATTATTTGGTATATTACATGATCTGTTCTCTTTATTAATTAAAAAAAAAAAAAAAAAGAACCCTCTGTGTTTCTTTATAGATTTACAGAACCTTTTATATATGGCTTTAGCTTTTAGTAAAGGATTATGTCTATTTTAATTTTTTAAAGAAATTAATTTTTTTTATTAAATATATCTTAATTGTATTAAGATATTAATCTTTATATTAAATATATCTTTAATTTTATTGAGGCATTAGTGAGAAGAAGAAACAGCCTGGCAGCCTTTTTCCTCCCCCTTAAATGAGAGTTAAATGTTAGTACACTAGAAAGCTCTCCTCCCACCCCAAAGCTCCTGCTACCCCATAACTCACCGAGTTCATACTGCTGCAATGACCATACAACCTGAACTTTGCTAAACAATACCAGATAAACTGCTGTATAAGGCAAAGGAGAGGTAGAGAAGGTCTTATAGGTGAGGATTTGTTTTATTTATTGTAGAGGACAAGACCCACTATGCATCAAAGATATTTGGTTGAAAGTTTTAGAGGTGTTTCTGCCTGATAAGAATACTTGTTACTGTTTATGTTGTATTGGAGGATTAAATTAAAATGTTATAGGACTAATGAATTCAGACTATTGCTTCCAATTATATTTTGACAAGGTTTGTGTGACCTCCTTTCCTCGTTATGAGTTATGAGCAAAATTATTGGAGATCACAGAGAATGAATAAACTTTAGAACTAAAATGCAAGTAGTTATTTCTCTAAATTGAAGTTAATAGAAGTCTATGCAGTTTTATGGGAGTGTTTGAATAGAACGTGCCATATGTATTTCGTTTCTGTTCCAATATGCACACATCTAGGGAAAAGGAAGGAACTTGCTAATCCTGCCCATGGAGATTGTAGATTGCACATGTTTCTTAAAAAGGGGGAAGACGCCCCACTTCCCCATTCCCATTTTATTTGCTTTCTGTAATAAACTATGATGTTTCTTGAGCATGTTGGGCTTTACTTTGTATATTATTCATGCTGTCACTGTGCCTAGGGCTTTACCAAAGCTAATGAATAAATGCATCAGTTATAGCTGCACAAGAAACCAGTTCAGCTGGAAGGCTGATTCTGAATTATATCAAGGAATGCTTGGAAAAGAATCAAGTGAGCCAAAATGCATACATAGCTAGGAATTGTAAATTTGCAGATGGTGATAAAGCTTTCAATATAAAGCTGCTGCTTCTTCCAGTATAATGCTCTGTCCTGCATTTGGGCCTCTACTCCCCTAATGTGCAGTAAGTAGCCTGCAAGCAGTGAATGCAGTGGGAGTCAGATTTGTGTGCATGGGATTGGGGATGTATCTATGCTTTTATGCCTGGCTGATATCTTTCTGGAAAAAATAATGGACCTTACAATGTTAAGTCCTATCTCATTTAACAAAAGGCTGATTAACTTATTTTTATGAGGATTAAGTAACTGGCTATAAACTTCTAAAAACATAAATTAGATTTGGAGAGTAAAAAGATTACCAGGCCTTAAAAAACTTTAAGTACACAAAAATGTTTCCTAATATGGGATTAAGACAGGAAATATGACCTTATACTTTAGGGTGCCTGCAAAGTGCAAAGGGATTAGGAAGAAAATTCTGTGATAGGCTATTTTTTGCATTCTGACCCAGAATGGATTTTGTTTTTCTGAAATATCCTCCTGTAGTCTCCTGTACTAGCTATAGACTGAGATGTAGCTGGAAAAATCAGTGGAGTCTGATCCCTCCTACTGCATGTGCAGAAAAATCCAGCAGTATTGTTAAAGATGATTTGCTTAGGAATGTATGGGTCTGAAAGTACCAGGAGGAATAAATTGCAGGAAAGGGGCTTTAGGAAGGAGCAAGTCTAAATGCAGCTTTTCCTGTGCCCTGGGTTAAGGGGCAGTGATTAGGCCCTGGTGGTTCTCAGGATGGAAAGATTGATAACTGGCAGCTTCTGTAGGCTGGAGGAAGCCACACATAGCTGCCTGTGTCTGCCATCTAACAGGAAGACGACTTATCCTGCCAGCACCTTGGCTCCCAGATCATCCTGGGAGGCCATGGGGGAAAGCCAGTGACACTCTGACCCTGCATCCTCACCACCGGGCAGGCTGCTCGGACCAGCGAGTTTTGGTGCTGGTGAATATTTGGGTATGAAAGCAAGAATGTGAGTGAGTGAGTGAGTGAGTGAGTGAGTGAGTGAGTGAGTGAGTGAGTGAGTGAGTGAGTGAAGGCAGCTTTGTTTCAAAGCAAACCCGCCTTGTTCGCCTGTAAGTTTTGCTCCAGGAACACCGCGATAGTGGAGCAGCGTTCCCTCCATAGCGGCTGGCATCTGCTCACCACTGAGCCCTTGCATGCATTGCTCCTGACGTAACTGAAGATTATGGCACTCTTATGGGGTCTCGGTGGGGTGCTGCATATGTTTTTCACAAATATCCCATCTGTGAGCAGTTAAGTACTGGAAAAACACTTAGAAACACAAATGAAAGCAGAAAAACACACACAGAGAAACTCAATCACCACGATGTTATTATGCTTCTTCAGTGCGTTGGTCCTGGAGCGCTGCTTGTGTCAGTGGTGCTGCCTGGTGGGTGTGAGTGGGGTGTGAGGAGGGAGGGGGGTTTATTGGTTTGTGTCTTCCTGCAGGAGACCCTTATGCCATAGGTATTAGGTCAAAGCAGTAACAAAAGCTGCTCTGGGTTTTGTTGTAAATGAAAAGAAAGGCAGAACTTTTGCTTCATCTTCCTCAAATGTTTTGAAAAAAAAGCCGTGGATTGCTTCTGCGGTTTAGAGGACTCCATTTTTTTTGTTTGAATAGTACTTGAAAAGTTAAGTCTGGAAAGAAACTATAAACTCTCACGTATTTCACACCCATCACTGGTCTAATCAGTGTGTAATTTAATTTCTTGCTTTGTTTTTCCACTGGTGTCATGAGACTGGTGAATTAATAGGAAAAAGAAATCAGTGGTTTGACTTGTACCTCCATTCAATAACATCAGTAAAGTAAGCTACTCTTCATGCATTAAGAATCCTTTTCTGTCATTGGTGTTGGGCTCTGGGAAGTCTTTCTGAATTTGGGGGTTTCTCAGTTTTTCTTTAACTTGGGCCCTCACAAGGTTCCCTCATTGGCGTGAAGATGCTTTGTTCTGCCAACACAAGATGTAGTTTGATGTTTGTAATATGGATGCATGGTAGCAGAAGTGTCCCAGGTCTGTACAGGGGTCACAACAAGGCCATGGTTCTATCTGAGCCAGCATGCTGATTATTCATTTACCTTGTGACCTTTACATCTTCATAATAAGTGCAGTTGAGAGGTAACAGGTGTGGTGTGCACACTGTTCCCCCAGAGCTGCTGAAGCGTGTACTATGGATCCACTTGCTGGTGTAGGGAAGAAGTCTGAGAGACTGGTGACTGTAACACAGCAATAGTACTAGAAAAGTTCATTCAGTGGGATGCCTGTGTGAGCCATACTGTACCTAGGCAGAAGAATGTTTGGCCTCATACATCAGTCTGGAGGAGTAGACTTTACTGAAGCACATAGACAGTGGAAAAAAATGTATGTTGTTTACATGAATTGATTTTGATTTGCTGTAACGAAATTAACTTGAAATTCGATTCTTAAAAGTGTTAAATGTATTTTCACCAGCAGTAAACTGATAATTTATTAGTCTGAGTCTAGTCATCTGTTCTTTTAGCTGCAGAGATGTGGGCTGAAAATTTTCTCGAGTAGGAGAGAGATCTTTTTAAGTCATTCTATTGGAAGTACATCCTACTCATGGTGAACAAATTCAGTTGTCTGAAAGATGCTATGGATAATCCATCCAGTACTGCATTTATTATGAAGACATAAAGATTAAAAGGTAAATGAATAATTAGCATGCTGGCAACCTTATGAAGTGTCAGGCTTACTGGCTTTCATAATTTTTTCAAGTATTTCTAATTTTTTGCCACAAATTAACGTATTTTATTTAAATTCCATAAAAATACAATTTCCTACAACATCAAAGAAATTTTCTCCATCAGGATTACTGTTTATTATTCACCAGGATTCTGAAAGAAGCATTGTATTATTTAGTTTAGATCCTGGAGGAGGGTGAGGAGAGACAAAGCAGAACCAGTGTTAAGTCAATGTATCATTTTTTTATTTGAATAGAGAAGTTTATTGTTCAGATGGCTGCCTGCCAGATGTTCCTATGCTAAGAGGAGTCTCACCATAGAGTTAAGATAACTTGAATTTCATAATGAAGATATAAACCAGTGACTAGGAGACTAGTAAAAGAATAAGGGAGTCCTGTGTTGCTTTGTGAGCCCAGCTTTCCTCCTGAAATGCTTACATAGTGATGTAAGATGTAATTTGCATACACATTTTACAGGCTAGTCTTGCAATAAGTAGAAAAAGAACTATAAAACATGGCCATCAAATAATTATAAAATATGGCCGTTAATAGAAAAAACATTTAACATGCATATGGCATTGAAACAATGTTGATTTATGCTTTATAACCCACAGTTACTGATATAGTGTTATATTTATTTCCTCCACATTTTAACAGCGACAAAGGCTTGCTTTCTCACACGGTTAGAAAACAAGTCAAGTTTTTATTCAGAAAGTAAAATTAAATGCTTTTTAATTTTCAGTAGTTGAGAAAATTTAGGTTAAAATAAATCATTACCCCAATTAAGTGCTTACACTTATTTCTTTATTTTCCTTCAGAAAACTGTGTGCTACAGAACTTGGTTTAGAAAGTTACTATCTCCAGGCTTTGACAATTGTGCTTGCTCCTACTGATGAAGAGTGTAAGCCTCCAGAGTGTGGTTCATTTATTGCAACTAAACTTGACTAATTTCAGGGTCCCAGTCCGTAGGGATGGGACCCTGATTATTTTACCTGAGGGAGAGCAGGTGTGGTGGACAACAATGGCCTTGGACAGGAAAATATGGATCTGTGTTTAATACAGAATGAATAAACTTCTCATTAAGTAAATGTCTGACTCTCCACACTGAGTGATACTGAGTGAAAGCTGAAGATGAGAAAAATATCTTATTTTGTTGTGATGCTTATCACATGAAGTGCAAAATGAATTCCAAATATGGTGGGAAACATCCTGTGCAGCCAGAATTTTGATATGCTTGACTCCATTCACTTTTGAATTTAATTAATCTAATTTAATTAAAATGTTTTTTTAATTGTGTTTACTTTTGCTAAAGGTGTAAGATGTAAGCCTAGATACATCATACTGGGGAGAAAAACAAAATAATTTTGGATTTTAGAGAAGATTTCTCCACAAATGTAATTCTCGGCCCTGCTTTGTGCAGAAAAGAACATCTTTGGCCTTATTAATTGGGAAAGAGTTTTATGTGAAATTCTACTTAAAATCAATCCTGTCTTTTTGATTCTTAGGATGTGTAAATCCCACCTCTCTATGACAATTACGTGTTTGTGGACAGAAGTATTAACATCCTTAATTCTTGCTCTTGCTTGTGATTCTTCCATGCTTTATATTCTTTACTCTTCATGGTCTGGGGGACTGAACAGTTACTGTATATTGCACCGATACTGCCCTGATATTGCAGTTTTCTGGATCTGGAAATTTTATTTATGTGCTGGACTCTTGGCTGCTGAGACTGGGTGTGCCAGGTGGCTGTTTGAGTTGAGCTGTTCTCATAGTTTATGTGAAACTCATCAGTATGTCTTTGTTAGTGTTTTGCCTCTCTTGTGGACTACCTGTTTTGCTAAGCAGTGTTATGAAGCTCTGAGTATATGATGTGTTTTCAGAATCAGAATGCTGTAATAGTGTCTTTGTTACTGTGTGGTATCTTTTTTTTTTTCCATTTGTTCTTTAATGCTGTGTTTCAAAACATTGAGCTGTGTTTGGACTCTTTTAATGCTATGACTGTTATGGGCTTTAATAGTAATCTCTCAAACCTTTTTTGCACATAATTGTTTTTTCTGGCAGTGGAAATCTGGCAAATGTTAGGTCATTTCATTTTAAAATAATCCTAATGTTTGTAAATTGCCTGAAACACAGTTGGTATTTAAAAAAAAAAAACAAAACAAAAAAACCAAAAACCACAAGCAATTATCATTCCCTTTTGCTATCCAAAATAAGCAACAAATGCTAAGAATCCTTTTATTCTAATTACTCCTTTTGGCTGTTTTGAAATAATTGATGAAATATAATTTATACCTCTACAAAATCCTTAAATTAAAAAGTGGTGTGATATGGGAAGGCATGGCAGTTTCCATGAATGCCTTTGAATGGAAAGGCATGGCAGTGTCTGTGAATGATGTGTGTTACCTAAAACACTGTAGCTTTCATGCTATTCAGCACTGCTGACTTATTTCACACAGACTACTTAGAGCCATTGAGCCTAGCTTCAATGGGGCTTTGAACTTTGGTTCTTACCTGGGCAGAGTAAAACAGAAATGCTGAAGGTGTGATACATCAACATGGTTGATTAAATAATGTTAATGTTGATTAAATTAGAACCCCATCAAAAATATATCCTGTACAGTAGTCCCATTACAGGAATATTTCTTAGGAGGTAGTTGGTTGAAACTTATTTTGCTCTTGAATTCCCATCTGATCAATTATGGAGCCTGTATCCAAGACAGAGAATCTGGGAGATCAAGGCACAAGGGATTTACGCTGACATGACTGTATGCTAAATACAGAATCTAAACCCATGGAACAGTCAGCCCTACTCAAGTAAAGTAGTTACAACAGTTCTGTTAGATCTCTACTTGAACAACTTAGAAGTTCAAAACCAAAACAAAACAACCCAACCACTGTCCTGCCCCACTAAAAATCCCAAAACTACAAAACTCCAAGAAAACTCACCAACATCCCAAAACAACAACAAAAAAACTACAATCAAAACCAGTTCTAGGCAAAGCATCTATTTGCCCTACACGAGGGACATGCTAGGAGCTGTTCTGCCTCAAATATCAGAGGAATCAAATATCTCCTTGAGCTTCATGGATGCTAAGTGGGAGGGAGTCTGCTGTTATCATACCCAGGCTGCTAAAAAATTGTTGCTCTTTTTTGGTAACAACTTTAGACAACATTTTACTGGTGTTCTGTTGCTTCAAGTACAGACTTTTTAGAAGGGTGGATACACCACTGACATGTAAAGCATGCCTGTCCCCCTGTGGCAGTCAACCCTAATCGTAGAGAACACACTGAGTAACTGCACGTGCAAGAAACACTTTCCTTAGTGAAAACCAAGGCTGACAGAAATTGCTTAGCCTTGGCAGACTTGACTAGCTGGCTGAGAAAAAGCATATCTGGACTGAATCTTGGATAGAAACATTGCTCTCATATTTCTCCTGTGGAAGCCTATAAATACTAAGGGGATTCTTGTGCTGGGGGCAGAGAAGGTCACGAAAATTTAAGTATGGTATTTCTAATTTCTTTGAAAATAAGTGACCACAAAAAATTGACATTTTAACAAAAAAGAAATAGCATACATTGAATTAAGGGTATAAAGTCTTTGGTTTGTAAAATTGCGTTTGTCAATGATAAAGCATTTGGTTTGTATTTCTCCCAGATTAGGTGATTTCAGGGAACTTTACTATCATAATCAGAAATAAATTTGGTTTTACAGTATGTTCAATGAATATTTCTTTAAAATGGACATAGCTTTTGTCTTTGGGATGCTGGTTGTGTTAATCATTGCTTTGTTAGGTTTCTTATAGCAGTATATGGTGCTGTATTTCTTACAATGACTTCTTAAAAAGTCCTGAAAGGTGTTAGGTCACTTTGCTGAAGGTGTGTGTGGGTTATTTTCTCTTGGTTTGCAGTCTCACTGTACAGGAAATGAGACCATTCCTGCTCACCTGCCCTTCCACAGGCAGACTAGTTTATTTCAGGCTTGTGCCTCTCTAGTTCAGAGGTTCTCTCATGCTGATGAAAGAACAACTGGATTTTCATAATTTGCATGTAAACCAGAGCATTAAGAATGTCATGGGTAATAGGCTGAATTCCCAGCCTGATCAGAGAGACCTCTCTGAAGCAGCTGTCTGCACATAGCTCTAGAAATGCTGCTCTCTGGATTTGTAGCATGGTTTTGTGAAACATTTGGAAGCTTGGCAAGACATGGGCCAGTGCAGTTGTTCAACCTCACGTGTCAGGGCACAGAGTTAAATGTTGTCACAATATAAAATGTGTGTATGTCTTCAAGTATATGAGATTTGCTAATTCTTTTACAAGTTTCTGTAGCAGCTGTGTAGCAACTGCATCCAGAAAAGGGAAAATAATGAAAGAGATCTCTGTGTTTTCCAGTCTCTCTTCTGAAAAATCCTAAACGGAATAGATCCTGTTTACATCTCCACTAGAAGATGTGATTTGTTGGGCTTGATGCTGTTATCTGGAAATATTCTTCTAAAGAAAGTGTAGAGCTAAATAACGATTACATTCAATAATTGTATCTCACAGGTAAACCTGCTTAACATTTCAGACCAATTCTTGCAGACCAGCCTGAAATGGGTGGTAGTGGAGATATTTTATGGAAGAGCACGTTGAGCAAGCTGATATGTTCTTGATTTAGTCTCAGGCATTTAGTTCCCACTTAAATGGAAGATGCTTTTTCTGAGGACATGGTCCTGGAAGGAAAGGTCAGGTGTGTCTCTGCTGCAGTGTTGAGGGGCAGGGGGAATTAATAGCATTAATGAATTTGCAGTAGTTCATAATAGCTCATTAGTAGCAGTTTCATGAAGTAAGCTGTATGTAAAACTTTTTTCCTATGATAAAGATGATCCTCTTACAATGCTTAGATACCATTTCATTATAATGACAAGTAGTAATGCTTAATTGGTACTATATAAAGAATAAATTAGAGAAGTATGACCTGTACCAGGCTTTAGAAAGTCATCACTACAATTTCTTATATAAATTTTTTTTAAAATATGGATGGCATCATGTCAGTGGTTCCTTGCAAAATTCTTCAATTGCTATTTTTTTAAATTTAAGTTTTAATTTAAAGGTTTAAAAATTACACTGAATTTAAAGATGGAAATAACTTCAGAGGATAAAAAAATAGCAACATTTTAATGATACATTTTAGCTTTCAAAGAAATGTAGGAAGTGTATGCACAGATAATTAATTCAACAAATGTTTACTATAAGCTGCTTTTACTGGAAGATCTATCACTTTAAAAAAATTAGATATGGAAGAATTTCATTGGGTCCTCAATTATTCTTAAGAGAAGTTCACTTTTGTTTGCATTCTCTGCTGTTACAAAATTCTTTTTTCTTTTTCTGTTATCTCTGTTTCCTTTATCTGCTAAATACTGGGTTGCCTTTGAGACTTTGTGTTTGGATAAATAGCTGGGGTTTCTCTGTAAATGGTAGAGAGACTGGTAGTCGGTGTAGCCTATTTGTTCTTCTGAAAGAGAAGGATGATATTTTGCAGTTGGTTATTTCTGTGTTTCACTGCTCCTGCACTAGGCACAAATGAGATTTTCTTTCTCTTTTTGGCCCGAGCTCTCTTTATGTTGATTTATTGATTACTCATTGGAGAAATAGATTTAGTTTAGCTGTTACTCAAAAGTACTACATGAAGACTCATTCTCCTCCACTCCTTCCCCTTTTTTTGGGCACTTTTGGTATTTTGGTAAAATACTGAAGTATTTTACCCATTCAGTTTGAAGGAAAAGTGCACTCTTGCTGGTTTTTAGAAGCAGACAGAAGTGCAAGTGGAGACTATGCTGAACTAAAATTTTGTTACACAAAGACTAGGCAGCAGACTGCATGTGCTCATGTGTCCTTAAAAGATCTGGGAAGCAGGTCTCCATCCAGACAGAGAAATCTGCTTGGCTAACCTCCATGTCTCTGCAGCTTTACCCAAAGACATTTTTTCAACTTTTCATCAGTTTGTGAGACTCTTAAATAGAAAAGTGCACACTGTTAATGAAAATGAACCAGAACTGGGCATCCAGACTATTTTGTGATTCAAAGCTCCCCCCCCCCCCCCCAGTTCAGGTTGGGATGCTAAGTCCTTCTGTGAAGTGTAAGACCTGGTAGTCTTGTTTGAGAAGGGTTTCTCCTGAAATTGCAGATCTCTTGGTTGAATGTGGCCCTGAGAAACCTGAGGTTCCACCTGCTTCACAAGATGCATTGCACGCCAATGCACGCCAAAGCTCCCTTCCTTTGGAAATAGTGGCCTTGTTGGTCTGTTAATTGTACTGAGGTACAATAACATTGCTAGACCCCAAAATAAAAGTGGGTGGTGTGTAGTTCAGTTGTTCTAGCTTAGCATTTGCAGCTGTGGCATGGGGAATGAGCAGAAGGGATGAGGGCTTTGAGTTAATATGTGGGATGAGAAAACCTTTGTTGTCTTCTCTTTGAGGGACTTCTTCACAATTCAATTTCCAGTACTTTTACCTTCTTGAGTATATCTTTTTGCTAGCCATAAATGGTAATTTGTATACAGAAAAGATCCTGCTGACTGCAACGGCTTTGTACTTTTGCTGAGACCTTGCTGGAGTTTATAGTCAGCACTTTTACTATAGTGAAATTAATGTTTTATTGCTGCTTAATGTACAGCATGTAAATCTTGTGGCACAGTTGCTTGTTACTTGCCACTTCTTAAAATTAATTTTTTCTTTGTCTTGCTCTGTCATTCTCTGTAGAGAATGGCGCTTGTTCTCTGCAGTTGTAAGTGAATTGTGAGACTCTGCACCCTGAGCCATATTTCCTTCACATTTGCTTTGCAGCAAATGTTTTAGATTGCCTGGCATCTTCCCCAAACCAATTAACATTAAAATCTGTCAAGAACAGTTCAAGCAAAAGAACTTAGCCTCTAATGTGTCAGACTACAGTGAGCAATTGCATTTTTGACAAAAATTTCAGACAAGCATTTCTGCAGTTTAAATTATTATTTTATTTAGCTGTGATTTTCTTCTTCTGTAGTGTTTACTGTCTGGCGAACGTATTCCCTAAACATAGGCAATGCTGAAGTACAATCTCTATTCCAAACATTTTAGAGCCTATAATCTCCCCAATCAAATACCTGTCAGAGCCAGAATCAAATTTCTACAATCTCATTTTTCTCAGTCTCATGAACAGTAGAATTACTTCTCCATGACTGCAGGGAAAACAAGTAGGATTGCTCTTGTGGCAAGGAAGAGGTTTTTTTTAATGCCTGTGAGTTCTCCCTCTCTTCTTAATGATCAAGTTGAGCCATTTTCCAACACTTCAGATGTGGTTGTGGAAGTTGAACTGGGATAGTGTCTAGGATATATTTTCATTCTGTATTTAAACGTTGTTAAGCCACAAAGTAAGGAGAAATTTTAATTCATTTTTTGCAATAGCAATTGGTTTTGTGGCGGCATCTAGGAAGTCAAGTTCAGAATAGTTTTGCAAACACACAAGAAAGAGAGAAGCTTCTCCATGGAACTGCGCCACACGTGTTGTCAGAGGTGGGCAAGGGACGGGCAAATTTGTTTAAAGTTCATTAGACAAATGTGGTGTCTTGCAGTGTCCCCTGGCAGCAGTGAAAGCTGACAGCGTCCCGGGCTGTGTTAGACAGAACACTGATGGAAGTGTTCCATTCCCCTTTTTTGTCAGCACTTGTCAGAACCCACCTGGAATACTGTCTTGAGATTTCAACACCACCTCCCCTCTTTCTGCCAGCCCAGTTCAAGACAGACATGGAATGACTGGAATCTATTCAATGGAGGGTGACCAAAACAGTTGGAAACTGAAGCGTGCATCCTTTGCAAAGATGAGGGAATAGAGCTTGTTCAGCCTGGAGGAGATGCTTCAAGGGGAGGATAACCTGATGGCAGCCTTCCATGACAGATAAGGAGGCAATCAAGTGATAGAGCTGGGCTCTTCACTGCGGCACTTGGCCAGAAAATGAGACACCGGGTACGTAAATCAAGACATAAGAGGCTCAGTCTTAAGGAGAAATATCCATTCACTGTGAGGATAATTAAGCATTGAGAGAGGCTGCCTAGCAAAGCTGTGGAATTTCTGCCCTTGAGATTTTTCAAGTCCTGCCTGACAAAGCCCTGAGCAACCTGATCTGAATTCACAATTGACTCTGCTTTCTATCGATTGGAGTAGATGACCACCTAATTCCTTTCCAACATGACTTATAATTTGATTCTATGAACCAAGGAAGATCACCAAGGAAGATCCTGGGAAGAAGAATATTTGCTGTCAAAGACAATGCTTTATAGAAGATAGGCCTACTTCCTTGTAGCTGATCAAGAAAAAGATTTCAAATAGTTTTCAAGAGGCCACATTTCAGGTTTTTGAGAGACTCATCCCTCTGACCCCCAAAATTAAGCAGTGTTCCAAAAGTATAGCAGTGATCAAGAAAAGTACAGAAAGCTGAAATAATTATCAGTGTAGGGCACAATTTCCCTGAGAGGGGTGGTATATGTTTGGGATCTGCAGGCTAGAGAATGGATAACTGAACAAGTGTAAGGTAAATCACAGGAAATATGCAGGATATGAACTTGGAGCTCATGTCTTTTTTCCACTAGCAGGCAAACATGGTCATCAAATGCAGCAAACAAGACACAGGTCAAAAATACAAGCCAGTGGTTTGCCCCTAATAAAGGCAGTTGGGTGGGACTGCTTGGTGCAGCTGTTATTTTAAAAATAAGTCAATAAATAAATAACCTTCAAAATGCTTTTTAAAAATGGAAAAAATAATGGAAGATTAAAAAATCAGTTGCAGGTGGTCTACCATAGACTTGACAAGAGTATGTGAGAGAAAAAAACCTAGTTTTGATGAACACTGGAGACGGGAGAGGACTCTGTACCTGACTATTAGTACTGCTGTGCTCTGATTAAAGGAATAGTCTATTACCTAAGTGTGAATTGTACCAGCTTGGAATTTCCCATCTTTGCAAACCATAAAATGACGTCATGTCACAGTCTGACAAATAATCAATAATTGATTGATTAATACCAATGATCTGAGAACCTGGAGTGGTCATAAAGGCATGAAATTAAAAGGATGTATTTACTGGAAGAGGACACAGAGAGTTTCCTCCTTGCTGCTGGTTTTGTTGACATTCAGGAACCATTCATCATTCAGTCTGGGAAAAAGTGTTTTATCACTGGATCTTTTCCACAGACTTTTCATCCTCTTGTAAGCTGATTTTCCTCTGGTTAAGAAAAAAACCCGTCCTTTGAAGATGTCAATAGGCATATCATACATGTAGAGGTATTTAGAGCAGTAACTTTATGATACTTTGATGTAATAAGGCCAGAAGGAAACTATTTCAGACAGAAAAAAAATTTTACTTGGACTACTTTGTCCTTTGGGCAACACATCAAGCAGGAGTGGAATGTGTGCATACACATACTAAGTACCCAGTGTTTAATCACATTCAATAATACTCAAAGTCCAGACTTCACTGGACAATCCGCATAGGCAACTGAAGTCCAGACGCCATGAAAGCGAGCTTTTTAAATTAGCAAACTTCTGACCAGTGTAGTTGATGGCAGCATGCAATAATCTATAGAAAATACCCAGTACAGGGTCAAGAGTGTGTAATTTAACATAGTGCGCTTTGGGCACTTCAAATGAGCATAGGGTATGAGGGTATTGCAACAAATTTATGCACTGTAAATTTTTCTCAATGCGTGTGGGATTTTTAATCATCACAACACGTTTCAAGAACTGCAGATAGAGAATTGCTGTAACAGCTTCCTCATATTTGAATAAATTTATGTTAATAGCAAATATGTGATGACTGCTTCAGAAGTAGGAACAGAACTCCAGAAATACTAATGAACTTCCAGAGCTTTATGCACTCTTTTCCACTTCAGATTTCATGTATATTGAATCTGTTTTGTGGATACAGCATTCAGCCTTGGAGAAGTGTGTGGGTGGGATGCAGAGGACAGTGAAAGGGAAGTACACCCCTGACTACATCTGCCAGGAACGTGTTTTATAAAACAAAAACTTGGAACAGGGATTATACTCCAGATGAACTTTTCCAAGTGAGGATAGGCTGTCTTGGCATGCTCGTTGTTGGTGTTTGACACACAGTTCTCATCTCCCCTTCAGTGCAGAAACAAATGTTAGTAGTCACCACAGTGTGCCTGTAGTTGGAAGATGGTTGTTTCCCACGTGCTGCACTCTTTGCACTGAGCTACATCTGGAGAAACCAGAAAGCATCTCTGTACCTCCAAGTTTTAAACTGTCCTCAAAGCTACTGTTAGATAGGTCTTCACATGGCACAGCAAAAAGCAATGATATCTTGTATTTTAAGCAGAAGAGACAACACTTGGAAGAAACAAGCACCTATGTGTGTACACTATAAAAGCAAAAATGTGATGCTATTAAGCAAATACACTCTTTTGTTCAGCTGCTTTTGGTCTTACATACTTAATCATCCATTTAAAAACCCAGAGACTTAGTCAGCAACAATGGATTATGTCTATTCCTTGATCACAGAAGTTCATAACTAAAAAAGTTTTGTTTTTATATATAATTAAGAGTACCTGAATACAGTTAGTCCATTTTGTTTACTTTATGCTAGTTGAAAACACTCCCAGTGAAACAAAATATTCAATGTGCATTGTACCATCTTTTACTTAAAACAACAAAAAAAATTGTATAAAAAGGTTATTTCCTAAAGCTGTAAGCTCAGATGCTTGTGTTCAGCTGTGAATAATCAACTGGCAAACACTCAATGCATTTCTAACTTTGACATCCTTTATGCAGCTGCATTATAAAAGAATGTGTTAAAGAGTTTGAATTGCTTTTATCTGTCTCTATATTGGTGGTCCCTAACCTCCACATGTAATGGTGTTTCAACTCAGATGGTCCTATTTTTTTTTGTTTTCATCAATTAGAATTGCTTTTATTAAAAAGACCAAACAAACAGAAAACCCCCAGCAAACACACACACACACAAACATAAACAGCAAAAAAAAAGAATTTAATAAGTAGCCTGAATGATGTAATGGGAATTTGTGGGAATACTCTGAAACCATTTAGAGAAAGAAAATTAAGTACTCTGAACAATGTCATGTCTCACATATGCAGTCTGTTAATGTTGAATGATTAAATGCTTGTTTTGGAACATTTCGGGGGATAATGAAATAGTATCAGAATGGAGTTGATGAGATGTTTGTGACAGACAGGTAATGTCAGATGTGCTTAGTGATAACTTCTTCTGAACCAGTTCATAATTTGTACATGTGCTTAATGGCAAAATAGCTACCAAACTCCTGAGTGTTGCTGATACGTTAACAGGCTGATTTCTAAATCAGGAGACGTTTGAATGTATCTATCTGCCACAAAAATATCTTTATTTTAATTTGTTAGCGTGGATCAAAAATGACATCACCGTGTGCAGGAAGATGGCTTCTAACTCAAGAAAATGTAGTTTGCTTTCAGGGGCTATTAATTTACATTAAAGTAGTCCTAAATAACACAAGTGCTGCTCTAGAATGCAGGGGAAGGCACGGCTAAGCAGTTGATTAACGATGATGTTAATCAGTCAGTGCAGTGATTCTGTATTTACTGATTGTCAGAAATGCCTCCAGTTTCAGTAACATAGCCAAAGTCATTGTTATGAAGACTATCATTCTGGATGCCCATGGCAGTTGCTTGGAGTTTTTTAACACCCATTTTTGGAAAAGGGTCAATGAGAAAAGATAAACAGTAGGTACTGGGGCACTCATTAAATATGTTTTGGTTTGCCTTTAGAAATTAGTTGCTAGAGGACTCTGAGAAATTCTATTTGTGTTCCAAGCTTCCTTCCTTATTTGCAAAATGATCATAGTACTTGCAGTGTAAAATGGCTGTGTCCATTTTACAGGAGTCTGTGGTTGCAGTTGTGAGAACTGAGAAGTGGCTCTCTGAGACCATCCAGGTCAAAGCAAAGCAGACATGCTTTGAAGTCCTGTGGTGGCATGGATTGAATTTTTGTGTTACAGTGAATATGTAAGGAAAGGATAACTGTGTGTGGTATTCATATGGCTCCATCAGAACTTCTGTCAGCTGCTGGATTTGTTTAGAGGTGTTTTAGAACACAAACCCTAAAAGGTTTGCAATGGAAGATGGTGGAGATAGAACATCCTTCCTAGATCAGATTATTCCACTTTTTTTGTCATTTTAAAAGCTGTTTGGAATATGTAAAACCATCAGCTGAAAAAAAATTATTAAAATACATTCACTGTTAAACATGGTCATGTTTCATAATTTTATGGAACTTCAAAGCCATGCACATGAGAATATTCATAGCTGAGCTCATACAGAAGCTGCTGTTGTATCAGGGCTTCAAATTCTTTTTCAGCTTCCTCCTTGATGTCAAATATGACTATGAAAACAGTGACTTATTGCAGAAATATGGTTAAAGGAATACTTCAAGATTTCAAGGCAAAATCTTCAACATGTAACAGGAGAACTGGAAATTAATCTCTTTTTTTGTTGCTCCTTCAATCTTGAAAGCAGCTTTTTTGTTCTCGTGTAAGATACATTCTGCTGGCATCAACATAGTACTTTAGCTATACCACAAAAGAATCTTTTGTTTCTCATATCAAGGAATAATACATATGGTTAAATTTCTTAGTTTCATTCACTTTCCTGTAGTTTGCAAAAAATTGAGTTTCCCTTTTCCTGTTTTTGTTTCTCTTTGTTTTTTTTTCTCTTTTTTTTCCTGATGTTTCTTTGCTTCCTACTTTGTTAAATCAAGTTTTAGGAATTGTGTAGTATTGTCCACAAGGGTCCCAGGATGAGGGAAGAGACGAGAAAGTTGACTCCATGTATCAGCAAGCTAGGTTTATTATTTTATGATAGAAAATATATTAAAACTATACTAAAAGAACAGAGAGAAAAGATTTCATCAGAAGGCTAAGCTAAGAATAGGAAAGGAATGAATAACAAAGGCTCGTCTCGGACCGAGACGGTCTGGACAGGTGATCTGTGGTTGGCCGTTAATTCCAAACAACCAGATGAGACCAATCACAGATTCCCCCTGTTGCATTCCACAGCAGCAGATAAGAATTGTTTACAGTTTGTTCCTGAGGCCTCTCAGCTTCTCAGGAGGGAAAAATCCTAAGGAAAGGATTTTTCCTAAAACATGTCGGTGACATCTCACCCTTTTTATTTTAAATAAATTAAAAGGAAAAGTGTTTGCAATTTCATCTGCTGGGCCATGCAGAGGAAAGAACAAGCACCTGAGAGGCTTAATGTTGCCAATCAAAACATCAATCAGTGCTGATGTGGAACCGTCAGGGAAATTCTTCATCTGCAAAACATCAAATTACATCACACACCAAAACAATCTTAAGATATAAGAAAATGCAAAAACAATGAAAAGAAAGTTCATTGCTTCAAGTCCAAACAGTTGAGTTTCAGGAAAAAGTCCAAACTGAAGATGTGACATCGCTGAAAGTCCCTTTTTGTCCTGAAACAGGCTTGCTTGGCTTTTCAATGCTTTTTGAGCTGCTAGCTCTTTCAACTCTTTTTATTTAAATTTTTTTTTTTTTTTTTTTTTTTTTTTTTTTTTTTTTTTTTTTTTTAAGAAAGAGCAGCAGCAGAGAGGAGCCACTAAGGCTCTGCGGGGGCCCTGGCCCTCGTGGAAGGAACAGGGACCCCAGACCTGGCCTACAGAACGGTGGTCCAGGTCCTCGTGGAAGGATCAGGGATCCCAGACCTGGCCTACAGAACGGTGGCCCAGGTCCTCGTGGAAGGATCAGGGATCCCAGACCTGGCCTACAGAACGGTGGCCCAGGTCCTGACGGGGGAAGCAAAGCCCCCGAACCAAACAGCCGCTGGCCGGGCGGAGGCCCTGGCCCAGGGAACCGAGCCAAACGGCCCAGACCCGGCCCGCGGAGCGGGCTCCGTGGTCTCACAACCCGGCACTCTGCTGCCAATGCCTGGGCAGCACGAGTGACCGAACGCTTCATCCCCTCTGAACCGGTGCAGACCAGCAGCTGGGGAAGAGAAGCTTTCCCAGGGATCATCACCCCAGATCTGGGGGTGCTTTGTCCCCAGAGCAATTGAGCGACGCTCACTTTCCACTGTTTCTCCTGCCTCTGCAACGCAAATGCAAAAGGTGTTCCTCCTTTCTGCCCCTCGGTACCACCCCCACTCCCTGCGGGCTGGGGACCAGAAGCAGAAGGCTCAGGAGCCACCTCCCCCACGGTGCTGGGGTGCGCAGGGGGAGTCAGGCATTCCAACCCCCAACGGGAACCTCCGAACCAAACCCGAACCGGCCCGCGAAAAACGCTGAGTTTGAAAGCAGGCAGACGGGCTGAGCCCGCAATCAGCTGTCGAGCCACAACCCCCCCACGGAGGGGCAGACCGGCATCCCCTTCCCCTGTCCCAGCTCCCCCCGCAGGGGCAGCCTCGGGACAGCCCGAAAAGCTCGGGGGGGAATCCAGGCTGATCGCAGGCGCCGCGGTGGCCGCCGCGGGGAGCGGCGGGGCCACGGGCGACTCCAATGATGGTTCCGCTTGGTGGTTCTCAACCTCAGCCTCCTCCACTGGCATGGCAGGCAAAGGCGGAGCCGCCGCGTTCGGAGCCCTCACGGGCTCTGCTGGAGGGTCGAACGCGGATTCGACCGGCGCGGGCGGCGCGGCATCGACCCCCGCCGGGCTGGGGACAGCAGCCGCGTCTTCTCCGGGTACCGGAAGCTGCATCGCGGGCGCAGACAGCAAAGCCGGCGGAGCCGACACGGGAGGCGGCGGGACAGCCGCGGGGGGCGGCAGGGGCGCGGGGCCCGCGCCCACTGGTGCCGCCTGCACTGTTGTCTCACTTTGCTTCGGGAGCGGCAGTGCAGTCGCGAGCTCTTGGCGATTGCTGTCGAGTGCGTCGCCTAGCAACTCGGGCGAAGCCCCGGGAGGCGGTGCTTCTGCCACGGGAACGCCGACAAACTCCGCTGGAGGCGACGGGTCCGGTCCGGGCTGAGGCGGTGCCGCGGGAGGGGCCGCGGGGACTGGCACCTCCTGCGGGGCGGGTTGGGGTGGGGCCCGCGGCTCCGGCTCGGGCGGTGGAGCCAACTCACCTCCCCCCTGAGAGCAGCAAGGCGGGGGAGGCGGTTCCGTCGGAGCATGCTCCAAAGGCGCAGAAAAAAACTTTTCTTCTGTCGCGGGCAAAACTTCGCCCCCCCGCCGCGATTCGGGGGGGCTGGGAACCTGCAGGCTGTGGATTTGCACTGGTTCCCCTCTTGCCAGCGCCAGCGAGAAGGGAGACATACCTCGGCAATCCGCAATCCACTGATATGTAGACGCTTTCCGTTTCAAAACTGGGAAGAGAGTTCTGAATGACGGATAAACCCGAGGAAATCCAAGTCCCCGGTAAAAAAGGTCTCGGATAATGAATTCCATGCATTCCCATATGTATGAATCAAGGGCATACAGCACATCAGTGAAAAAGCCATGGTGCTTTGCCCACCTGAAAAACTCATAGAAATGTATCTTCAGCATAGGAATTCTGTCCTCATGACCCCATTTTTGCCAGAGGCCAATAAGTTTCTCCTCTGAGGGAGAGAATGGAACCTCTGCCTCCGTAGGCACCCTTGTCCACATCCGAATCTGCCTTGTAAGAAGGGAAGCATTTTCAGGAAGGGAAGTGTAAACAGTACCTTGTGACAGTGTCCTCTGGGCTTCGGCAGACTGCTCTGTGCCGCGAAGACTTCTGGACATCTTGTCTCGGAGACTTTTCAAAAGGTTCTCTCTGCGGCCAGCCAAATGAAGAATTCTTCCTCACTCAGCGTCCAATTGTGGTGATTTCACTCGAGGCACCATCTGTCAGTTCTGTCCTCGGTGTTCACCTTCTGTGGTGGTGCTCCTTTTATCACGTCGGGGTCACCATTTGTAGTATTGTCCACAAGGGTCCCAGGATGAGGGAAGAGACGAGAAAGTTGACTCCATGTATCAGCAAGCTAGGTTTATTATTTTATGATAGAAAATATATTAAAACTATACTAAAAGAACAGAGAGAAAAGATTTCATCAGAAGGCTAAGCTAAGAATAGGAAAGGAATGAATAACAAAGGCTCGTCTCGGACCGAGACGGTCTGGACAGGTGATCTGTGGTTGGCCGTTAATTCCAAACAACCAGATGAGACCAATCACAGATTCCCCCTGTTGCATTCCACAGCAGCAGATAAGAATTGTTTACAGTTTGTTCCTGAGGCCTCTCAGCTTCTCAGGAGGGAAAAATCCTAAGGAAAGGATTTTTCCTAAAACATGTCGGTGACAGAATTGGTTTCATTAACTGAGACATTAAAAGAAACAGTGGGATTGCTGACAAGAGAATGACCTGAAGGAACAAATCTTCAAATAATACAATAGAGAAAAGTCATTGAAATTTATATTCAGAACCTAATTCACTTTGCTCTTTTGCCTGCTTTCCCTTGCTAAATATTTGATAAAATTCTTGTTCTTTTGTTAGCAATCACTTCTTTAGGTGTTCTCTTTTCCTCATCATTAGATAATCATGTCTTGCATTTGTATATGTGTAGCACATACTGCTGAAGGACTTTTGTCTTAATCAGAGATGTCTTGACTTAAGTTACTGCCAGTTACTGCACAGGTATGACAAACACCATCCTGTTGTTTAGTGGAATTTTTTACTCTGTTTGACAGATGGCATAGTGAGAGAAAGAGCAGGTGAAGAGATTGTGTAGTTGGGTGAAAAGCTACACCTTTCTGAGCAAACACCTAGTTACAGGATTGCTTCAGTAATTAGTGGTTTTTTTTCTGTCCTTTTTACCTGACTCAGACTTCCCCATGACCAAGGAAAGATGCACAATGACTGTGAAACTTGCTTTTATTTTATAAAAAACCATTACAGAGGCATTTATTCTAGTACTAACAGCTTGTAAAATAGTTTAAAATGTTTTATCCACCTGGAAAAGGGAGCATTTGTCTGCGAAAGAATGGAAGAGCTTAAATTTCATAGCTGCAGTGGGAATATATAATTAATATTTCCTTGTTGCTACTATAATAGAAATGAAATGGTAAAACAAAGCATTTTTTCTGTGAAATATAATTGTAGAGAAAAATCAGTTCTGCACAATTGGCAGGCTGAGCATCTATGAGAAATTTCCATTTAATTTAGTAACCTATTTGGGGAACAAGGAGATATTGCAAATAAGGATATAGACGAGAAAAAAATCCCAAAGTATTAATAATCAAATATTTTAGTCAAATAAAAATTATTTTCTTGAATCTTTTGCTTTTTTATCAGCCTAAAGTAGATCACATTTTTTAGAAAATGTGTGACTTCTTTGTCTAAGTGGTGGAGAAATTTGCTAGGAATGTCATGTTCTTCTGTGTTCCTTGCTTCTGAAAAATATTCCTCTTCAGAAGAGACTGCTTGTTTTTTTTTAATGAGATGGACAATTGGAGTGGTGCTTGGGGTGTTTCTTCTGACTGGCAACATGCTGAAGGTGGGGGTAGGAGTTGCCACAAGCCATTGGACAGAAGTGAAAAGCTGAAGGAGGAACCATTTGGTTTGAGAATAAGTTTGGTAGTTAGTTTTATACATGGAGGCATATCAAGCTAAGAAACACTAGGCTCATCTGACATGAAGAGTAAACAGATTGTTCTTCTCTAGTTACATCTATTCTGAAAACAGATACACAGTGCTGAAATTTCTCAGCTTCGTGAGAAGACTGTGAAATCTGAATGTGAACTCCAGAGTTTTAGATAAATGTATTTACTCTCTCTGTCTCAAAATTAAAGGGTTGTCTTCTATAAGAACAAAAAAAAATAGCATACAATACCGTAGAATTATTCCAGATGCATGGGACTTGGATGATCATCTGGCCCAACTACCTGATCAATCTATAGCTGACCAAAGTTCAGTGACTGGACACTGGAACAGGTTTCCTAGAGAGGGAGTGGATGCCCCAGATATGTCAGTCCCTAAAAAAAAGAAGCATTTGGCATTTGGTTATGCCCTTGATAAGGGGATTCACTTTTTGGTCAGCCCTGACGTGGTCAGGCAGTTGGACTGGATGATCACTGTAGGTCCCTGGAAAATGAGCTATATCCTCCCCTCCCTTCTTCTCCCCTTCCCTGTCCTCTCCTTTCCTCTCTTTTTGGTGGAGGTGATGGGGTCATTTCTCAACATACTTTGTTCTCCAGCTCTTTCTCCTGCCTCTTTCTCTTCTGGGAATTGTCTTGATTATTTAGACTTGGTGTAGGGGTGGTTTTGGTCTTCATTTTCTAAAGCATTTTCTATATGCTTCAGGATTTTATTTGTTACCCTTTCATAAGCTTGTACTTAAAATATTTTGTAGACATAGAAATTATTATCTCGGGAAAGTGAAATTTCATGTAGTCTACTTTCAGACATTGACATGTGTGTGTGAACAGGTTTAGTAAGCAGAAGGAAATTTATCTTAATTCAGTTGTATTGTTGGTAATGGATACATACATTGTGTATAAAATAACATTGTTATACATTAAGTAGTTAAAAATAAAAAGAAATTATTAGGTTATACAGAGAAGAGTCCCTTTGAATTCATATGAATTCAATCAGTGATATAAAGCTCAAAAATGTTAATTATTTCTGCAGGTGGGAGATTTGGTAGAGATTAAAAACTAGTTCTGTCTCAGGCTGATAGACTAACATTACTGATCTCCTATGATACATGAAGAATGGTGTTCCTATGCTAATACATTTTACTTGATCTCTCAAATCTGTGATTCTGAAAAGGAAGCTCTAAAGAATGCAGCATTCTGCATAAAGTTCCTGATATTGATGTGAAGGTGGTTCCTGAAAGTTAATTTTCTATGCGCTGTTAGTATTCTGTCTTCATTTTGGCATTCATTCATTCACTTATTCATTCATTCATTCAGAATGATGAGAACTCACGATATGGAGTTAGCATGTTTATCCAGAGCAGGCAAGCACATACATTTTGCATGAAGTGAAACATCAATAAAGCATCTCTACTATTAAAACAGGCTGCACCCCTGTGTTACATTTGACTGCATTATTGCAGTGTGCACACATCCCTTCTTCTCCTGGTAAAGTTTTGTTGGACAGCACCTTGGGATCAGTGCTTGTGCTAGCTGTAGATGGAAAAATGCATGGTGGTGGAGGAGGTGTGTGGTTTTTCTTTTAGCTGGTTGGTTTTTCTGGCCAACAGATAGAGGGGAGGCACAGGGAAGACACTATGGCTACTGTGCCAGTTATTCTGATGCCTTGGACTGGCTACTCAGAGCAGAGGCTAGGCAGAGTTAAGAGAATAATGTGGATATTTATTAAAGGCCTTCAATAGATATACCTTGGGGAGTCAAAAGCTTCACAGAGGCTACAACCAACATGGACAAATGGTCATGAGTTTTTCAGACATAAGCCAGGTATGCAGATATAAGACTCATTTATTTGCATATCAGGCGTTAATTCTCCAATTACAGCTTCAGGTAATGAACTCAAACTCCCCCAGTTTGCTCCCTCCCCCTGCAACTCACTTTTGTTTTTCCTTTTTGGGGCCTGATGCTGTGGTGTGTCCTTGGATCACTGGCCTAGAGGGATTGTTTGGTCTAACCAAAAGGTAATGACAGTTAACTACACACTATATGGAGTTTAGAGCTCTGCACTAATGCAGTATAGGATTTGAAACATATAGAAGCTATAATCTTAAGGCATCCATTCTACCACTATAAGGGAGAGCAGGGAAGAGGAGCACTGTTGGGAGAGAACAGGGCTTTGTGCTTTTCATCAACACAGAAACCAAAGTTAAGCAATCATGCTTAGAAGTGTACAGTGTTGCACTACACCTGATATATTTTTTGTAGGTCAGAGAAGCACACCTTACACACAAAGACAAGAATTTATTGTTAGTCTAATTGAAATTGTAGCAGTCTAATCAAGAAGCGTCATTTTAATTGGACTAATACTACCAGGTTATCTTGGACTCAAAAAACCTCATTAACATTATGTTTAAAGTTGTTCATAAATGTCCTTGAACTGACTCCTTTTGTGTCATGCTCATGGAACATCGCCTGGGTCCTGAGGTCAGTGGCACTGAGGACAGGGGGGCAGGGCAGTACTGATGTCCCTTTTCTGGGAGTGGTGAGATGCTGTCTCCATGAGGGGCACGCTTCCCCCTTGATCTCAGGTCTGTTTAGGTCTGGCTTTCTATATTTGCAGTCAGTTCAGCTGCTCTTTCTTTTCTAAATGACTCGAAGGGTGGTTGCACAAGGACTCACTCAGACCATTACCACAACACCATGGCAGTTGGCACAAAGCAGTGGCAAAGGAATCTCCTGTCAAGCTCTAGAAAACAGGTATTTGTAGAGTCACATGGAATTTGATTTGGAAGATACCTTAAAAATAAGATAGTTCCATCCTCCTTGCTGTGGGCAGGGACACCTTCCAATAGACCAGGTTGCACAGAGCTCCATCCAACCTGGTCTTGAACACTGCCAGGGGTGGGGCATCCATTGCCTTCTCTGGGAAACCAGATCCAGTCTCTCACCAACCTCATTATAAAAGATTTCTTTCTAATATGTAATCTAAACCTACCCTCCTTCAGCTTAGGGCCATTACCCCATGTCCTATCCCTTCATGCCCTTGTGTAAAAAGTTCCTGTCCAGCTGTCTCCATTAGGTACTGGAATGCTGCTACAAATTTGCCCTGGAACCTTCTCTTCTCCAGGCTGAACAACCCCAAAACCCTTTAGCCTGCCTTCATAGGAGGTTCTCCATCCCTCTGATCTTCTTTGTGGCCCTCCTCTGGACTTGCTTCAGCAATTCTATATCCTTCTTTTGCTGGGGACCGCAGAGCTGGATGCAGCACCACAGGTGGGGTCTCACCAGATCAGAGCAGAGGGGCAGAATCCCCTCCCTCACCCTGCTGGCCACACTGCTTTGGATGGAGCCTAGGATACTATTGGCCTTCTGGCTTCCAAGTGCACATTGCTGGCTCATGTCAAGCTTCTTGTCCACCAAGACCTCTGAGACTTTCTCCTCAGGACTGCTTTCAATATGCAGAGTCACTGTCCAGCTCTAGGATATAATCTTCCCATCCTTTCCTGATCCTTATCAGTACTTGCAGTTGCAGCTAAAGCAGACCCATAACCATTTAAAGCAATCTCTGGTCAGGCCCCAGGGCCAGCAGTGAAGCTGCTTATGGGCTCTGATGTCCATTGCTGGGGCTGCAGGTACAGGGGGGAGAAGCGCCATGGGGTGGGGCATGAATGCCATGGGAGCTGAGGAGAGGAGGTGCCCAGGGAGAGGATTCTGAGGGTGGGTGCAAACAAAGTACAGCTTCACATCAGCCATGGACAGTCTATCAGAAGATGTTACCCATCACTCCACAAATGGGTCTGTGGAGATCTTTCTTTACCCTATGTTGGATAGTGGCAGTTCAAAAGTCACTTTTTTGCCTTAAGCTTATGAACCAAGCCAATTTGAGCACACAAGAAAAAAATCAGAGTTTGAGCACATGTTTCCATTTTTGGCATTTTAAATCTTTGATTGCTCTTTAAGCCTTTAACTTTAAAATGTCATTGATTTTCATTAGAAGGCTTTGTAATCTATTTCAGAACTGCTCTTAAAAAAAAAAAAAAACTATGTTGTTAGAGAGTTACACCGATTTTCTGTGTTGGCCTCCTTCCATTTTTATAAATTGAGACTTAATCAGGGCTACTGAACTGAAATTGATTTTATAGAAAGTAACAACCCGTTAATAAGATCTTTTGCTTTAAATAAGTCTTTAGTTGAAGCTCTCTACAAATGTGATAGAAGAAAAATGATTGTTAGTGCCATGACTTAATATTGACTAATATTTGTTCTTTGAGAAATATATTTTTCCTTCTCTATTTTTTAGAGAGTACAACCAAATCTGGATCTAAGCTTTATTTCCCTAACCAAATGCATTTGAGGCATTAGCGGATTTTTTTTTCCAAATGTCTGTCAACTTAATCTTGTTTCAGCAATCTTGATTCAGCAGTTTAGAGCTCTAAATTGTTACAATAGTCTACTTTAATGAATTTCCAAACCTTGGAAAACCCTGTTAAATCTTTTTGTTCCCTCCCCCTCAGATCCACTACTGAGGGAAAAAAAGTCTATGGAGCGGAAGTATGAAAATGAGACATTGTCCCTAATGAAATGTGTCTTAAATAAAGATTAATTTGAGCAGACTATATTGATCACCCCCTCCCTGGTCTTCGTTCTTTCAGTCTCCATAGCTCATTGAATTACCTGATAACCAATTTTTGCCTGTTAATTTTTAAATAAGCTGTCTTTAAAAAGCCTGCATAAGTCTCTGCATCAGCTGTATTCTGTTAATTTTAAGATTTTATTTTAAAAGGGCCAAGTTGAAAACATTTGCCCTCTCCCTTTTAACAGACCTATGAAAATGAGAGATTGAGAGGTGTCAGGATGTCTCTGCAGAGCAGCCCAAAATAGTGGTGTCTCTCTGGCTGATCAATGTAAGCACTACCCAATTATGTATAACCTCTAATCCTTGTATAAGGAGCTGATTGGGTTGCTATTGCTCTCATTCTCTGTCTTCCCTGCAAAAATACCCTGTTTCCTAATTTTAGAGTTTTCAAGGAAATCACCTTGTTATCTCATTGGGACAGGAGTTATCTCTCTCAGGTGTAGACCCAGGGCCCTTTCTGGGGGCAGTTCTCACAAGTAGTTATCAGACTGTACTGCTGGTTCCAGGTGTGAGACGTGTGGAGTGGTGTGCCATTTTTAACCCATTTCAGCCGCCTTTACAAATGCTTTTGAAAGATAAGCTCAGTTCTGTCACAGGCATACAGTTGATGTGATGTTTCTCAAGGAAATGCATCATGTTATTGATAACAAGCTGTTTTTTCTATTGATGTGTCTCTTGGTCAGCACTGCAGTGACATGGCTTTCAGCGGTAGTTTTTTGTCTGTGAGGTCAGATACATCTCAGGACATCTCAGTCAGCATGTGTTGACACTTACAGAGAGAAATTAGAGAAGGAGATCACTTAAGCCTCTGTCAATAATAGCTAGACTTCCAGCCAACAGCAGGGTCTCCTAAGTCTTGTGGATCTGACCAAGTGATGCTCCAGGCACGTATTGCAGCAGTTATGGAGTTGTTATTCATGAGGGACCAGTGCAAACTCTTCTACATCTTGGAAAGCTTTAAATGTTGTTGAAGGTTAAATACAGAAATCCCTGCACGGAGTTTGTATTGCTTCAGCTGTTCATTCTGACTGGGCAGTAAGTTTCTGGGTATCTTTCCCCATGCAACTGTACAATAAATAAAGTGTTAAAAAGCTCAGACATGTTACTGCAGACATTTAATACTTATGGATTATAGGTGTCTTCCTGATTTTCTTACCAGGAAAACTGCTGGAATTTTTCCTTCAGAAGTCACTTAAGCGTTATTATGATGCTGAACCTCATTAGTTCCCATCCCAGATTACTTTAACATTCTTACTTGGAAGTACTACTCTTTGAAAAGATAGTCTAGGATCTTAATTTAATTGGCTCATCATTTAACCACAAATTAGCCAGTAAATTTGTAAATTAGTAACTTTTGAGTTTATGCTCCAAATTAGACTTGGCTAAGGAGTATTTGCATTACTTTATGCAGGTGGAATAATTACCTTAGCTTACTAGTACTCAACAGATTTTCAGCTTACATTCAATTCAGATTTTATTTGTTTAAACAAACAGAATAAGCAGATATTCTTTAAATATCAAAATGCCAAGGTGCCCCAAAATTCTTTATATTTACTCCTCATCCCCAAGGTATGCAAAGATGGCAATATATAGTATGCAGACAGAATCAAGTCCATTTCCCCCTTCTTTGTTTAGAACCTTGGAAAACTGACTTTAACCTGACTTTTCCAAGGCAATCTGTATCCTCCCAATCAATTTGCTCTAATACCATACCTTTGCAAAACTTTTAATTATAAAAAAAAAAAAAAAAGTTATTTAGCTATGTCCTTAGGATTTTCTGGTGATGCATTTGAGTGTAGGTGTGGAACATATATTTGCAACCAGTCAGTCAAAGGAAAGAAAAATTAAGGGACAATAATAGAAGGCTTGAAATTATGTTTCAGAGGTTAAAAACCAGAACCAATTAAGATAATGAAAAAAACTGGGAGTGGGCAGAGTCACTGATGCTTAAATGCTTCAATTAAAAGACAAAAAACAAAACCCAACTTCAGAATGAAGTGTTAATTGTGACGGTTAATGAACATCTCTAAATAAGCTGGAAAATCATTTCCTACCCAAAATCTCACACTTGTTACCAGAATCATTCTTTTAAAGCATTTGAAGTATGGTATTAAGAAATTCTGAGTATTTGATTATTTTGCACATTACTTTATTATGCATAAACCTTATTCTTGACAGGTGAGTTTTAATGTGAATAATTTTTTAGCTTTTTTCGGAATAGTATCAAACTTCCCAGAATTCAAAAATCAGAACTGAATATAAGCACTATCATGTTTTGATAAAAAAAATGTTTATTCCTAAATTATTGGTGTTATGTGTTCAGTCTACTTTTCAGTCTTCTTCCTTTCCTTCCTTCTCTGAACTTCCCCATCACATCCCAAGCAAGAGGCTGGAATATGTTAACACCATCAAGGGAAACATTTCTGCTAAATTGTTTTTGTTGTTTCCAAAATTAATTTAAATGAAACACAAGTAGCATCAAAAAAACCCCGACCAGCCACCCCCCCCCCCCCCCCCAAAAAAAACCCACCAGGAAAAAAAGCCTTCCCAAAACAACTGAGTTTCAAAGGCAGTGCCCTTATCTTGGGATGAAGAAAAAAGAAAATTTCTAAGGGGCTTGTGTGTGGCTACCACCTGTATTATGTTTTTTCAGCTAAAAAGTCTCCAAGGATATGTCTAAGCTGAAGAAGCTTTGTGATGTGACTCTAGCAGTGGAACAGAGCTGGCAAGTCGACTGTAGGTTGAAGTTTTATTTCATATTCCTTTGTGGAATAAGTAACGCTGTCAAAACCACAACTCTGCCTGTGTAGCTGCTGCTACAATGGCAGCAGTTTGTTGCTTCAGTTCTGTCAGCTGGAGGAAATAACCTGTGGTGGTAAGAGATGTTACTGTGAACGTGGCTCTGATTTGATTTAGGAACTGTCCGCATATGTCATGGGAGTAAAAAAGGAATTCATTTGGGGTAAAGGACTTACTGAATATGGTCTGCTACAATGACATGTATCTGTCAGCTGAGGTTAGTGTGGTAGCTGGTGGCAGAACATTGACCTATTCATGCATACCTTCATGGAGACTTGGGCTATTTAAGTTTCATTTACTCAAAAAGAATGAATGAAAAATTATTTACACCAAAATGTTTGCATTTTTCCCTGTTACAGTTTGGCTACTGGGCTCTATTCAATGGATAGCAGCATTGATGTCAAATTTCACATTTTGGTGCCATCATCACACAGGGACCACCTCTAAAAAACTATGTAAAACAGTGCATATAGGATGAGGAATAAGGATTCTTTTCTGCTACCACCCAGAGGAGAACTCCAGGTTATCTACAGCAAGTTTATCAAAGAGATCAAGAAAGCTTATGAGTTTGGAATTTAATGGTGACATTTTTTCGAAGTGTTGATAATCTGAAATCATAAATTACATGGCACTGATACTGCCTTTAAATAGGAAATGTTATGTAACACTTGTCAAAAGAGGTATTTAATCCTAAATTAGCTTTTTAAGGAGCTGTTGAATTTCTGAATAACCATGATATGGAAAACTACAAATCCTTCTATAATAGGAAAAACTGCAAAAGGAATAAAACAGGGTGGGAACTTGAGTGTGAAAGGTGAAGGTCAAGTCTGACAGTTTTAATTACGTGTAGCAGAATTAAGAATCAGTTGTCTGAGAAGCTGCCTGTGCATGGTGTGAAATCCTGATCACTCAAAGCGTATCCCATAGTTACTTTAGCAGCCCAATGGGAGAAGAGAAAGACTTGGTCTCACTGATCCTGAATATGAGTGCCTTCAAGGCTGAGAACTCCAGAATGGTGATGAAGAACAATAGTACTGTGTGGTTTTATTACTCATCTGTATCACAGATCTCTTCAGTCCTTGGCTCAGTTTGGAGTGGCCTTGCAGCTCCTGCTGCTTGTGTCCCAGTGTCAGTTCCTTGATAGCTGTGCAGTTGCAGAGGTGCTCGAGCATGGCATGTTCACCTCTAATGTTGGCAGGAGCACTTAGGATGGATACCATTTTGGGCTGTTTTTTTGATCCCTGTCAGTATACTTTGTCCTTATTCATGAATGAATGAATATGACAAGATATGTAACTAGAAAGCAAAAAAACTTCCTGAATGCTGTGTAGGACTCTGTACAATTTTAGTTTTGTAGTCCAGTAGAAGGGAGAAAACCGTAGATACATTAAAAAGGTTTATTTTTCATCATCTTTTGTATAACCATGATCAGATTTTTCTTTGCCCTTTGCCTGTCTCCAGGTTAAGAAATGCAATGGGGATTTTTTCACTGGATTTAATGTTTCCAAATTTTTCTTGTAATATGTCATGATGCATTGCACTTTGCTGCAAAATGTGGCGCTATGTTTTTGTGCTATAGCCTTTACATAAATAGCATCGTCCCACTGGAACTAGTTCAGGTTTGTTGTGTAAAAGAGAGGTCAGTCTTGGACCAGTCCCCTGGCTGCTGGAATCAAGCCTGTAAACAACACTTCTGACAGTGTTTGATGCTCTCCATCCCCTGCCCCTCTAAAATGTTAATTAGCCTCAGTCTTTAAGTAACTCTTTAATCTGAAAAGTGAGCATCTTTTCAAAAGTACTGTACCTCGGTAACTTTCCACTGCAGAGGCATGATAGATGGGGCTTCCCATCTGGTTAGCGGTGTTGATCCTGCTTGAGATCAAATTGTGCCACAAAATTGTGATCTCCTCACACTTCTAAACAAGTCTGAGACACTACAGCTTCAGAGGCAATTTTTGAATGTTTACCTTTAGGATTCTGTTTCCTAGAATATGTGTCATGCAGTCCTTTTCTTGCAGTCTCCCATCCTGTAACATTGTATTTTTCACCATCCTTGGATGCACCCATTTCTAGGATATCTGACATAATCAGGGCTGACAGCCAAACTGACAACATCAGTTTAAGGAGATGGGTATGGCCATGAAGGAAAATAGCAGAGCAATGATGGTGGGAAATGGAGTTTGCTGGAAAAGTTGAAATGTGGTTGTCTTTCTTTCTGCAGCTCAGAAGGAATGTAGGAGAAGGCAAAATTCAGCAGCGTAAAGCTGTAATTTGCCTGATCCTGTTGAGGGCAGACTGAGCCATGTTGAGCACTGTATTGAAGCACCACCACTGTTTTGGAATGTTTGATTGTCAGTACAACTACTGTGGTGTGTTATAGACTCCTGGCAGATAAAGTCTACCTGATGACACAAGATCATGCCAGACCAGTGGGTTTTAGACAGGTGTAAGAATTTGTCTATTCACATCACCTTATCATATCTGAGTTCACTCAGGGCAGATTCAGATTGGACATTGGGGAAAGGCTCTTCACTGGGGGTGGTCAGCCCCTGAAGCAGGCTTCCCAGGGAAGAAGTTAGAGCACCAAGTCTCACAGAGTTCAAGAAGATTCAGGATTCCAGGATCCTTATGGATTCCTTCCAACTTGAGATACTCTATGATTCTATCATTTTCATCAGTCAAAAAAACAAGTGTTTTCAATGCAAATAGACATTTAGACATTAGGCTATACTACTGAGTTTCTATTCCTGCACATTTAAACATGTTCAAGTTATGTTGGGTGGAATCATCTTAAAAAAGCTAGTTAGTTATCTTGGCTTGTACAGCATTGCTACTCACCAATACAGAAGAGTACAGACTGTATGATTTCTGCAAACAAGTCTTGACATCTGTGAGGATTAACATCTATCAATTTCCTTGTGACTCCTCCTTAGTTTGGTTTGATTTTTACGTGTAACTCGTATTTCACTAAATCTGATGAATATGAAACTTCTGAAATTCTTTAAAGTTAGAAAAACCCAGAGCCAAAGGTGTTTCAGGTTATTCAAAATGTTCTGATTTGTCTAAGTACCATACCCTCCTTTCAAATTCCCTGTATTGGTGGGGATGGGTGAGAGGTTCCTGGGAACTTCTTCAGTTTTCCTCTGTGTATTCAAGTGTCTTGTTGTCTCTTAGTGCAACACTTCATAGATAAAAGCATTTACAAATGAGAGCTTTTGTGTCTGTAATGGGCTGAATATAAAGTTCTCTGTTTATTGCAAACATCTAAAAGGGTTGGACAATGTGTGATCGCTACATAACTTATACAATATAAAAATAAATGTCTTTTTCAGAAACACAATGAAAAAAAGAATAAGCAAGTAGTTTGACAACGAAGACAATGTTACCAGCAATGAGAATAAACCCACCAATGCCAAATAGTAATCCCTTTTTATGTGGACACATACTATCTGCCACTTCCTTACTGAGGAAGATCATAGTATGATAAGATTGCCCTAAGCTAGTAGGCATTCTCAGTCTTTTCCATGCCAGTAACCTCTTCTGATACCAATATCAGAAAACTAAAGACAGTCCATAGAATTTTTAAAACTTTGGATTTTGCTTTCCTGAGTCTAAGGATCTCAGCTGAAGTGGTCCACATGAAGTGGACGTTTTTATTGTAAGGGGCTAATTGTAAGAGGAAACGTAATGGGATTGACCTGAAAAAATATGTTTTGGTTTTTTTTTTTCCTTTGGCTTCAAATTTATTTATTGTTCCTTTAAAACTTACCAAAGCCAGTCCTATAAAAAGAAAAAAAAACCAAGCAGCCTCCAAGACCAATATCATGTCTGTACAAAAGTGTTTGAAAGACTTGAGAAAAGAAGGCTAAAGTCCATCTTGTTTATCTCAAACGGTGAGAAAACCAATTGCACTGTACCCTACTCTGCCAACAAAAGTAGTTTGACTAAATTGAAGAGGGTCATAAAATGTGAGGAATGTGACAGATTGATGAGTAGGTTGAAAATGTTTATCCTGTAGAATATGGAGGCATAGGGATGAAGACCGTCATCAATCTGTAAAGCAAATGAGATAACTTGAGAAAAATGTGAGTTGAATGTGGCATAATTTAGTCATAAGAAGTAATTTATGAAGGGTTCTCATTTTTTTTCCATGAAACCATTATGTTGGCGCTGGGTTGAATAAATGACTTTCATATCGTGTTGTCAAAGATAGTTGCTGTAACCATTCACTACAAAAATGTGGCTCCTCTGTCCTCATTGTTTCTTATCATTGCCTGAGTATTATTTCAGGATACAATGAGTGATATTTTCTGTGGAAATTTATCTGTTCAGAGTTTTCTCTGGTAGAGACAGAAATAGAAGATAAGAAGGACTGGGGGTAAGGTGGGGATGGAAGGGGAAGGAAGGGCAACAATAAACAGATGAGATAAATTTTGCACCACCAGATATGATAACCCCTAATGATTATTTGTTATGGTTGTTATTTTCTGCAGTCTTATTCTTGGAAATATTTTTTGAGTTTTTGGAATTAGTCTAACCTTCTTACTCCTAAGGTCAGTAATTTTATACTAGCCTAGATCACAATTTTAGCAGTCCTGAGTGCCTGTCCCTTCCTTTTGTCTGTGGGGAAAATAAATATCAAACAAATTCCTGAGCATTACCGGTTCATGTAGTGACTAGGAATGTCACATTAGTAAGTTAGCTTTTATGGGAGACAGTGCTATATTATTTGTAGCTACTTGAACATTTATCTAAATTGACTCTATCAAATAAATGCAAGAAGCTAATTCTAATTGACTGCATTTAATGCAGTGTCACCTGAAAGTGTCTATATTGCTAAATTTAAACGTGAGCAGAATGACTTACACACAGCCCAAGAGGAAGTTCAGGGCGTTGGTTTTTTTTCTGCTCTGCTTAGCAATTAAAGAGCAAATCTCTCAAGATTAGCCAGGTGCAATATGCTGCTGCTCACTTTTCTGTGTAACATCAGGAATTGGCCAGTGCTGGAGGCAGCACACTGGATTTTACAGAGCAGCAATGTGATCTGCTATGACAAATCCTGTGAGTTCTTTTGGGGAAGTGGAAAGCTTCTCTGCTTCGAACACTGATGCATTCTCCACAGATTGTGCTTGTGGGTTTAATGCCATGTCTGTTTTTCTACTTCCTGCTTCATAGTAGAAACATTTCCCTGTCCAACAGAAAAGTTACTCTTGGAGGGGACAAGATGTTTACATTACCTTACCTGTCAGCATGAATGCAGCTGAAAGGGTGGAAGTATTTAGAAGGAAAGCATCAAGGGCAAGAAGAAAGAGGGATACAAACCAATGAGGAATGCATAGCTAGGGCTACCTGTTACATGACTGCAGGCACCCCATTTATTAGATAAAAATGAAGCAGGAATTGCTAAACTATAACAGAACCTGAGATGTTAAGCAAGAACAATGCACTTAATGTATGGTTCATCACTCCACAGTTATTTCCTGAAGACCATTCCAGTCAGTTAGCTTGAGTCATGTTTGGGCAGGCTGTTGTGTGACTTCACAAAGGTCTCCTGGCTAAGTAACTCTCAGGAAAAGTTACCATAAGCACCAGTACATGCTGGGGGCCACCCATCTGAAAAACAGCTTTTCTGGAAAGGACGTGGGGTTCCAGTGGACACTACCTTGACCATGAGCAAAAAAATCAAGAGCAAAGGGGACAAGATGTTGCAGTATCTGTCAAATTGATAATGAATAACAAAAGAGGGAAGAAAAGGATGCCAGACAATGCAGCACTGAAGACTTTCTAGCTCTAAAAAGAAGTAATAGAGATTCCATTTTTAAAAGGATGACTTTGCAAATCTTTCCTTATGACGCTTTTCAGGACAATGCTTCAATGTTTTCAGAACTGTTATTGGAGGAGGGAGCAAAGGATGCCAAAAGAATTGGGCATAGGGGTGATGGAGATAATTTCATTCTTTATTTCTATCTAATGTCAGTTCAAGGAACTTGGATGCATAAAAGCAGCTCGAAGGCTAATTAGAAGATGACAGGAATGAGTCTGTATTAAAGATAAAACTTTCCAGACTTTGCTTTTATGTGTGGAAGATTCAAACTCAAAGTGAAGGTTGCTGATATAGTGAATATAGTCTTGTCCAATTTTCTTCTCTTCTTATTTCTTCTCCTGTTGCAGAATGGACTTGGTTTCAAAACTTTACTCTCCTTCCCTATTGCCGACAAGTTTCAGGAAAATGAGTACCAAATACAGATACCTTTTTACGAGGAAACAGCACTGTACTGCATGTCTTAAATCAGTGCTTTCATCAATTTTGTGTGATAGTGGGCTGAATCGTATTAGTTTAGTTTAAATTCCAGATAATATTCTCAAACATTACTATGGAAAGAGGTTGATTTTTTTTCCCTTTTTGCCTTGATTCACCTCCTAAGTAAAACAATTGTATTTTCTGCTCTAAAATCACAGAAGAATTTTAAGTAAGAAAAATTATTCATTCTTGTTATGAGTATGTACACAAAAATGTCAGAATGTATTTCAGGGAGTTCATCTGTGTTTTCACTGTTTCAGCAGCCTTATGGTCTATAAAAAAATCATAGTTGGTATTCCAAATTTCCAAACTGTGGTTGTGTGGGTTTTTTGTTTTTCTTTTCCAGACTGGATGCACTGAATGTGAAAAATCAAAGATAGCAGTGAGAGGATGATACAGAATGCATTAAGCATGAGAACAAAGCATCTGGAATCATGCTATCCTTACCTGAGACTGAACACAGTATGAAAACATCACTGTTGTATTAGCTGGCAGTTACAGGGAAAGAAACAAACAAAACAGTACAAAGAGATCCTTGGAAAATGGAGTGATGGGAATTCTGGTTTATCTTTTTGCATGTTAAGCACTTTACAAAAGATCTCAGTTATCTTATATGATGGCTTCAGGCATATATCCTTGCGCTGAGAGAAACATGAAGTTAAATGTTCTTGACCATGACCTAGGATTTTATAATTATTGGTTAAATGAAGGAACAGACTAGACCAGAAGCATAGATACCTTGAACAGGATGGGATCTGTTCTAAATGTTCAACACGGCCCGTGACTCAACAGCTAAAAGAAAGATACAATGATTCGTACTTCAGAGGATTTCTTGGAATGTTGCCTGGCACCTTGCAGATGGTTTCACTTAGAATTTATGGCTGAAAGAAACAAAAGTGTTGCTAGGTATCCCTTTTTTCCTTAAATCAACCAAGCAACAAACCAGTTTTTTCTCGAGTCTCTCTGAGACAAACATGACTTGTTTGAGGTTGCACTAGGTGAACTTGAATCCAGCTAAATAGAGTAAACCACTGTAATTTCTCAGAAAAAAAAAGAAAATGTAAACTATATTATTCAAAGAGTTAATTCAAGTGGATAAATATCTGAAACACCTGCACTGAATCAGTGGCCTCTGAGTGAAAAAGACCCAACAGAATTTGCACAAATTTCTTTCTGTTCAAAGGCAGAATATAACGGTTTTCCATAATCTGCTTTCTGCGGTGCAAAAATTATTTTAATGAATGTTTGCATTGGTAATAATCCTAAAATACTTGGTTTTGGGATAATGGATTGTTCTGTTCATTCAGTGGTAGGTATAGATGAAGCAAGGGCAGGTATAGCTATATGATGCATGCCTGCTTTAAAAACCAAACAATTAAGCTCAATAGCAGGAATGAAAAAACCCTGGAACCACACCTCAAAAGAGCCTACATTTTATCCTTCTTTTTATCCTTGATCTCGTTTAATCAGTAGCTCAGATCTCTTTCAAGAATATGCCTTCATGGGATTGCACACCACATTAGAAATTCAGGGAGAGAATGAAATAGACTTAAGTGAAATAATTTGGCTTTTTTGGCTCTTGCTGATTTTTTTAAGGCTGTGTGAATGCTATTTTAACTTTTATTGGTAAGCCCTGCCTAAAATCAGTTGAAATATTATAATTGCAAAAGAGGGAACTTTGTTTGCTCTGCTTTTTATTAAAGCAAAGAGTATTTGATGTAGCTTGAGGAGGAAATATTTTGAGCTTGAGTAATCATGTAATCCTGCATTAAAATGCATTTATTTTGCCCAGGACTTGAGTGTCTTGCTCACAAAGACTTTGATACTTATGTTCTAATTCCTCCAAGGGCACTGCACACACCCAAGTTTTTGTAGCTTTGGGCATAGTCTCACTTGGTCCTCAATTTTGTTTGTTTGTGTTATTTGTTGGGGTTGTTTTTGTTTGTTTTGGGTATTTTGTGTTTTTTTGTTTAGGTCTGGGGTTTTTTTATTTCTTGAAAGAATGTAAATTTTTCTAAAATTCTTTAAATAAAGCAAAGGTCTGGGACATTCTGCAGTCTAGTTTTTTTTTCCTTAATTTTTTCAAATTTATTATTTTAAACTCCCCTTCTTATTTTGAAGTGCAGCAGTAGAGTAGGAAATCTGGAAAAACCTTTTGGGGGAAATAGTTTCAGGAAATAAATTCAATCTGGGGACGGAAAACTAAGTTCACTTGTCTTTCACTAAAAATGTCCTTTTCCATGAAAAAAAAAAAAAAAAAGAGAATTCTCATTTTCAGAAAACTTATTTAGACAGTATTTTACCTGTAAAGCAAGATGTCCACTGTGAATAAACATCCTGCTAAACTGCTGCTGTGGATGATTAGCTTTTTCACTAAAGGCTTGAAATGCATTCAGAATATCAATGTACCACTCTTAGTCTAGCACATAAAGGTAATATTTCTGTCTAGTTTATACCTTCCCATATATTTACAGAAATCAAGTTTTTTTTCTGTATTCTACCAGGTTGTTGATAATTGATTTTAAACATAAGGGGGTTTTTTCAGTGTAGAAGTGTTGTCTTGGTTCTCTTCTTTGTACTATGGATATCAGAACTTAGCACACTTATCGTGTGCTTGTCTTTGGATTTATTAGCTGTCTTTCCACTGTCATTTCAGTTCATGGGTGTCATCTGTGTTCTTTCCCACTGAACAGAAAATTTCACATCTGTACATACCTGTAGATATCAATTCAGTGTGTACCATGGGTATCCATTTTTGGAATATTTAAATGTACACAAAGACGTGCCCTAAGAGAAGAACTCCAACATTACTACTGCTTTCAGAAGAGGAAAATTGTCCTTCTGTATTCTGTTCCTTACTTAATATACAATGTTATCTTGATAGACACATAATTGCTTTAATTGTTTTATCAATGGAGCATTTACAGGGGGTATTCTTTTTATTCAGCCTACTTAATATTTTAGGAACAGTTCTTCGTAATTTCACTTGCAAAGTAAAATTTATTCTGCTATCAGGGAAGAATTCTAAGTAGCATTTTAACTTGTGCATATCAACTTACCCAGCTATTCTTGCTTTTTTATTAATTGATCTATTATATGGAGCAGGTGTGCTGCCCTGAGATTGCTCTGCATTTCAATTGCAGGCAGGGATTTGGGATTTAGGTCTGTGTCCAGGGTTACCTCAGGGTATGAAGGCAGACAGCCTTCACTAGGAGAGTATGTGAGGTGATCTGTCCTGGCTTTTGGGGGGGTTAAAATTGTACATAATTCTTCCCATGCTAGTGATTAAGGTATGTAAGTGCCTCTGTAAATCTGGCATGCTCCCCCTTGTCTGTAATGTACCTCAGTCCTGCCCATTTTTGAGCTGACTGCTTACATCTGTAAGGTTTCAATCAATACAGTTTGTAGTCGAAGTAATAACACACAAGTTTCATACAGTGTTTCATTTATAAACTGAGACTGCTAATTATGGTTATTACTACTCACATTGCTAGTCACATTTTGTAAGTATAAAGAGTAATCCCTTCTTTGCAAGGGGTTTAGGTCTTAAGTGTAATTAAATTGTTTTTAAATGGCCACGTATCAGTGTTCTGGAGGACATTCAAATGAAAAGACACTGAAATCAAATTGTGGGTGTAAACTTTGTTCCAGTAATTTAAACTGACAGAGTTCCAAATCCATATCCTAAATGGGACCCTGGTTGTGTGCCAATCTATATTCTGAATGTCTATAGGGAAAAAAAAAATAGGCAAAGCCCGTGTCATATTTCTCATTTTATTTGGTTATAAATGAGACAAATAATAGTCATTATGTAATTCTGAAGAAAAATCTGTTTACATAGATCAGGACATATACCTATTCATAACTGTATGCATAATGTGATTTTTAATATTTTTTTTTCTTCAGAGCATTTGTAGATTGTTAGATATGTCTGTTCTCATTCCAGGTTATGAATTTTGAATAATTTTTCTGGTTGTATCTTAACTTTCCTGAACCACCTTTTTAAATCAAAGAAATCCTCATTTTGACAAACATTCATAGCACAAAGGGATGATCTTAAGGTCTCTGAGAATTTTACTGCAAATTCTATTTAAATGGTTAAGCAAAGCTACAGCTGAAGCATATATTTTGAGCACATATTTTCCAACCCACTTTATGGGAGGGGGGAGAAAGGGTGACACTATGTATTCTTCTAACCTTAGTCCTTTATATTTTTTTATTGAAATCAGAGATGATTTTTAATCATTCTGTGGCTCATTTGTAGTCTACAGTGAAGTCTCTAAATCTTCCAAACAACACAGAAGTGCCCTTATTCATTCACTTTTTTCTTCCTAATGAATGAGTGATTTTTTTTTCAGGTTTTGGCCATTCACTGATCTTTTTTTGTTATGACAGTAGAAACCTTCTCAGCAATTAGTTAGTGTGAAGAGATCACTGCCACAGCCATATAGTGACATTTGACCTTGCCACAAATAAATGAGGGTAAAGAGTAATAAATGCAGCAGCAAACATTTTCACAGTAATGGGAAATATTTTTTTTTTATTCTAGTCTTTTTTTGCAGACAGGTGCTTAGTCTGTCTTTGTGAATAAATTACTCAAAATAAATTAGTTCATATTTTCTGATTTTTACTTTTTACTAGTTACAATAGCTAACCTAACAAAAACATTTTATAAATAGAAGGATTTGCTCTTCAAGTGTCTTCTTATATTTTGTTTGCTGCATTTTTTATTCAGGTGCACAGTCTAATGGTTAGTGCTGAAGTGATGTTTTTTTAGCAAGGTAGATGAGAGATCATATTTTGGATTATTCCGATTCTGTTTGATTTTGGTTTTGCATTTGGCTGGCAGCAATGAAGAATTCAGATAAACTTGTGGAATGACAAGCCTGTGTTTGCAAAGGGCTGTCCTGTTCTCAAGTTGCATACATAATTTTTGCAGTGTTTCCTTTCTCCTGTGGGAGATTTCTGCTGTTGGATGTCATCAGTCCAGATGGTTACAAGCTTGAGAGACAACCTTTAAAACCGATGCTTTCCAAGTGTTTCCCCTGCCTCCACAGCTGTAGAAGTTTCATTTTTTACTGATTCCTTTCCAACCTTTGGTTGGTTTAGGCTGCTCTTGGAGGTTCTTCCTGAGCTGTACATGAAACACTCCAAGCTCATTTGTATGATGGTAGCTGGCACAGAAGAATGCGTGTGCTGAAGCATTACTAAGATATCTGTCCGTCTTCCAACTTATCTTACATTTGGCATTTTTAGAACTTTTCATGCAATCATCCCGTGATAGTGACAGATTCGTTTTCTCAACAAGAGCTTCTAAACAAGGTATTATTTTCTGTCAGCTAAAGATAAGTAGCTTAAATAACAAAGTTTAAAACTAATACTCTTTGAAATAAGATAAAAGAAAATTATTTAAATGAGCTATTACACAAAAACCTTACTGATATCATAAATAAAAATAATTATAATTTATACAATGTGACCACAAATATTAAATACAGCATTATTTACACAGTTTATGAAAATTTTGTTTCTGTTGAAAAAGTAATTGACCATGAGAACAGTAAGGAGGTGGGTCAGGTTGCCCAGAGAGGTTAGGCAGCCTCCTAACCCTGGAGGTATTCCAGACCCAGATGGATGAAGCCATGAGCAACTTGGTCAGATTTCATGACTGACAACACTGCTTTGAGGAGAAGCTTTTCTTTGATGATTTTCTGAGACACTCTCCAACCTGTTTTAACCTTTGATTCTATGAAAATGAGTTGAAGTCACCTGCTGCTACTGAAAGTGAAGTAGTTGTGTTGTAGCACTTACAGGTCTCTTTTAATCAGTCATACCTTGCATAAAGTTAGTGAAAGAAACAAGATTTAATGCTTAGTGCAGGAAAACATTCATCCCTGAATATTTCGATTTTTGCCATTGCCTTTTGATATCAAGGAAGTTTGGTAGCCCCCAAATGTTGCAGTATATCAGGCAACTACGTGGAGTTTATTGATTCCCAGTTTCTGAAAGGATACCTGGTCACAGGTGGTCATGGTTTGTCTTTGCAGATCTGTGGTGAAAAAATGTGTTCTGTACTTGAAACACATAGGAATTGAGATATAGCTGGAGGAAAGTAATGAATTTCTATATATTAAGAGATGTACTGAACTAAAAGAGCTTGCTGCAGAATAATGACCAGAAAAGGCCTGAAAAATCACTTGAGTACTTGGTATGAATGGAGTTACTTTCTGAGGTCTTTAAATACTGTTTTTAGCAATTCTAGTTTAGTTTTTCTTGGTTGCAATGTTTACAGGTTACTTTTACTGGCCCTGCAGTCTAGCACCAGCCTTTCTCTTATAAACAGGACAGCAGTTGGATCTTGGGCTATAGAATATTTAGAATAGTGTAAAACTTGACTTAATTTTCCTTGGCACGAATGGCAACATGCATAACAGGTCTTTAAAACAAATGACTTCATATTCTTTTGTTTAAATGTCTAAGGCTATCTGCAGAGGCAATGAAGAGTTTCCAGAGGTTTGATTGTGCGGTTTTGCTTTTTGTTGATCATGATTGCCTTTGTTTTTAGTACAATCATTGCTACTCTTAGTATAGTGTTTGTGGTAGCCTTGGTGTGGTAGGGTATAGAGTGACAGGAGGAAAACAGGACATACTGGGTTTTTTTATTTCTCCATTCTCTTCCTTTCACCCCTCCCCCTGACAGCTACTGGGACACTGGAAGAATTTTTTGAGTAGGAAGGGTGATAAGAAATCCCCATAACCCAAAAGCGGTCCTGTTTTCTTTTCCCCTGACAGTCTGGGAAGATGCCAGCTGCTGCTGTGCACAGAGTGGTACACAGCCCCTTGTCTTGCTCCATCCCATAACTCTGGTGCTTGTGTGCTTTGGGAACGTGAAGGTACTTTTGTGTTTGCCAGCACACTGCTGTGTATTTCTGAGCAAATTACCACAGAAATTCTAAGTTCTCAGAGGATAAATCTTGATGTCTAGTCTCAGTCTTAGCTCAGGCTTCACTTTTGACAGTTCCTATCAGTCTGTGTGTATACTTCTTAAGGGCCTTTATATTTATTGCACAATATAGAACCACTAGAGGATTTTCAGAATATTTTGCTACCTGAAGTACTGAGATCAATCAAGTAGGATAAGGTAATCTAGCAACTGTGTACTTTATTTAGCTTCTCAAGGTAATGAGCTGTCTAGCCTATTTGCTAGAAATGCCTGGTGTGATTCCTGGCTGTCCTTTTTCAGAGAAGAGAAAATAGTGTCTTCACATTTACAATTTGGATAAAGTTTTTTCATTGGTCAGATGAGAAAATATTTGATAGGTTTTTTTTTTTGCATATTAAAAAGAGTAAAATGCCACTGGTTAGGGAAAAAATCTTTTTGCCTTTGTCCTAAAACCTTATTACTTCTATATAGTGCCATGCTTCTCAGAAGCCCTAGTTGGATTTCCCTAGTAGTTGTGCAAAAGGACTTTCAAGCTTCTTGTAAAACAACATAATGATTTTTTAATTTTTGTTTTTGATTTAGAGGACATTAGTGAGAGACATTGATGTCCTTCAGTTGGTAGAATTCTATGTCAAGTAATAAGAGTTATCTTTGGTGGATTGAGAAGAATTTAAAGTTTTTAAACACTTTGGTGTTTAAAGCTGAATGGCCAGAATACTTGAGTCTAAGTACTAGAGGAGAGGAAGGCTGTGTGTGGAAATTGTTTGCTTCTGTGGCTAAGTCTTGGATAGTGGCAAAAATTCTTGGAGTATTCTTTATTCCATTACAATTCCTTGTGGGAAGTGAATTCAGCCCTGACATGAAAATGTGGGAGGCTACAACTTAGCAGGCATCTTACATTCCTTATCTCCATTCCCATTTGTCATTGAAAATATTACAGACGTACGCTTTAGAGCCCCAGAAAAACTGAGCAAATAAAGGTTCTGCTGGAGTAACACATGTCTCTAGGCACTGATCTTTCCTTCCCTTTCCTAAACAAAATAAAACAAACAAATCAAACAAACAATGTAGATAAAAATCAAGAACATGACAGTCACCAATACCTTGGCTGAAATGGGGTGGGCTGTGACCTGATGAAGAGGGGGAAGAAATACCTTTGGTTTCTAGCAAATCTGAACTTGAAAATAATGAAAACTGCATTTTCTTCAGTAGACTGACTAGCTAGAAGAAGCAATGGATCAGGTATTTATAAACATTTAAATACAGAATAAAGTGCAACTGTGTTTTTTACCTCATACTTGGTTCTAGATATTTGATATTTCATACAAGACACACAAGATTTGTTATTCCACGCTTCGCTTTTCCATACACATTCTTACAGTTCTTTATCTGATGACTCTCTTTCAAATTAGAAAGTTATATAAGAAAATACACATCTTCACATGCATGAAGAAAGTTGTGATGGCAGGTGTGTAACCATATAATTTCAGCCTAATGGCTTAGGATTGACACATATTTCTGTGAGCACCCATTGCAGTGTCTGTGTGCATTCACTGCCCAAGGGTATGGGGCAAATCATGGCTTGCAATGCAATGGCATCTCAGCATTACTCCAGCTGGTCAGGAGGTTGAGGGCTTTGGAAAGGTGTGCTGAGCATCAGGAGTTGGCTGCTGGAGTGACCAGAGAGTCCAGGGGAACTCCCAGAGAGACTCCCAGAGTGTGGGGGTGGCAGTGTCTGTGCATGAGGCCACTGGAAACGAGAGGATTCAGACATGAGATTCAGGGCAGACTGAGAATGTCAGGTCAGTTACGGGAGAGTTGCACAGCATAGTTTTCCCACTGGTGGACCTTCACCTGGTCTGCTAGTGGTGAACAAGGTGAAGCTGCTGGCAATGTTTGTTTCTAGATGACAATTTACTGCTCTGAGAAGCAAGTGGCATAGCTGTGCTGCTGCCTGTACATGTCAGCATGATGTTTTCATAATCTTATGAATGAACTTCATGGAATCATTTAGGTTAGAAAAGACCTCTAAGATCATCAAGTCCAACACTTAACCCAGCACTGCCAAGTTCACCACTAAACCGTGTCTCTCACTGCCACATCGACACATCTGTTAAATACCTCCAAGGATGGTGACTCCACCACTTCCCTGAGTAGCCTGTGCTAATTTTTGAAAACCTTTTCAGCGGAGAAATTTTTCCAAATATTCAAGCTAAACTTCCCCTGGTGCAACTTAAGGCCATTTCCTCTTGACTTGTTCCTTGTGACATGGGAGAAGAGACAGACACCTGAACCGAGCACAGGTTCTCCCGGTAGCTACTTGACCTTTCTTTGTAGGGCTGATTCTGCTGTTTCTTTCTCATTTTTGTCTTATTAGTTTGGAATCCAACAGCTGTCTGTGTGGGATCTGGTCACATCCCATTTTTTTTCTCCCTATTCCACACTCGATTCTAACTCCATTTTTGTTGTGAGGGGAGAGTAAAATATCTGTTTGGTTTGCCCTGTCTACTCTGATGTACGGTGTTGCCGCCTGAGGTCTCTGGCTCATTGAGTGTGCTCAAAATCCATGGTTTTGTCTCTAGTTGTGTCCTTCAGAAATGCTGAGCAGAATTTACAGCAAAGCTATCAATTCATATGAAAATGAGTTCATCCAAACTGCCTATCAATTAAAAGACCCTTTTTTTTTTTTAATGCATCAGTATCACAAATATGTTTGTTGCTTGCCTGTTACATGGAACATTAGAATCAAAATTTCTGGTTATCACATTGCAGATATCCAAGACAATAAAGCTGATTGTAATTGAAAGCATATTTATATTAAGCAGCAAATATGCTCACTTTTAATATAAAGAAAAGCGTTCATTAGGAAAAAAAGAAGTTCATTTCTTTTGAACAGAATGAAATGTAAGTTTAATTTTCAGAACATTGCTTGGGGCAATGGTTTGACATTTTCTTGAAACCAATCTGATTATTTCTCAGAATTATGCTGAGAAATGTCACTTACTGTAGAAAATACCTTTCTAAGAAGTGAACCTCAGAAAATAAAAGAAAATTTTTTTTTTCTATTTCTTTACAAATTACTGTGGGCATTTTAGTTGCAAGGGCAACAGCTCTACTTGTGTATTGAACTTGGTTTTATATGATTATGGAATCAATTCAGAATCTTAACGGGAAAATGATATGGATTGAACCAAGCCCATTGTGCTATTTTTGTGAAGGTGACCTTATGGAGAAGGTGTAAAAGCTTTCCAGTTTGAAATTTCGATATTCTTCTGCTGTAATTTTTATAACATGAAGTTAAGAGTTGCTTGTGCAAAATCCCCCTTAAATGAAACAGACTTTTTCATCTGAATTAGTGGCAAAGATACATTGCATTGCTCAGACATGGCTTTTGAACGAGAGAATAAATATAACAAGGTTGCACACTATCACTTACAGGACATGCTAATAGAAGTATTTAGCTTATACAATCATCCAGGACTATGAACATTTCAGTAGACTTACTAGATCCTACTGGACAGTGAAATGATATTTTAAATTGGATATTGAAACTAGTGTGCTTAAACAGCTGGTAGGATTTCCAGAACCAAAAGCCAGACTTTGATGATCAGATTTCATCTAGTGCAAAGTTTAAGGTTTCTGCCAAGGGTACCATTTTCACATCTGAATCATGACTTGTGGTTGTTGTATACAGCAAGGCCAGCAGAATGCACTGTCTGGGGAAAATATCTTTTTCAGCTCTGTAGAAGGTTTTAATAACTAGGTTTTAATAACTAGGTTTTAATAACTAGTTTCTTCATTAAGAGTATATATTTGTAAAATAAAGACTGTAAATATTTTTAAAACTTTATAGTGTTTTTGATGCTTCTTATTTAAATTCCACCCTGTATGATTTTTTAAATTAAAATATTAGTGGGGATTTGGACCTTCTCACTAGTTGACTCAGTACTATAGTTTACTGTCTATTTCAATACAACTTGCTTTCTCATTATAGAACTTTTTACATGACAATGAAGTTGATCTATCTGTATTTTTGTGCAGTGTTTAGTGTCATTGTAAAAAAATTATATTTTCAGGGCACTATATTCTATAGATTAAGAAGAGAATACAAAGCCAGTTTTTTTATTTCCAGTTCTGGAATATGTAAATTTTACCTTCAATTAAAGAAAATAATTATTATTGAAGACAGAGAAAAGATGATGGATTTGTGTGGTACGCAACATGCAGTTTACACCAGAGAACATGAAAATAAAGGGAGCGCCTCAGAAATTGTTTGAACTGCTTTAACCTTGCATTGAAGGGAACTCAGCCTTGCATTATGCTTGTTGATAACATTGATTTAAATGTTCATATGTTAGTGCATATGTTAGTAGTTGGATATACAAGTTGATGTATCTAAAATCCATTCTGCCCCCTGTTATCTGAAATGTCCATGTCTTTACCATTTAAAAGAAAAAAAATTATTTTTATTGTTCAAACACTTTGTAACAGTGGCCAGTATATTTTTTTTCGTCCTTCTCTTTAATTCCCAGGTTTACAGACAGGGAAATGGATAAGAGAAAAGAAAATGTTATTCATTCAAGGTGAATTAAGGTGGTCAGTGAAAGGACTCAAGGGTCTGTAGTCCCAGCCATATGACCTTCCTTATTCTTAATCAAATTCTCTTTCAAGCAATGTTAGTTTTAATTAAATAGAACTAGTCCAATCTCTAAGCTTCATTAAGGTATCATCAAGAAACTAGGGAGATGAGAAAAGGATGCCAGAGTTCCTTCAGCAGGACCTTAAATTCTGTTTCTAAGCCATAATGCAATTTTATATTCCAGTTTATTTAATCATTAAGGACACTGGTTTCTATTGAACCCTTCTGAAATACAAAAATGCTGGTTGTATTCTAAAGGAGCCTTCCAAATTATAAAAAAAAAAAAAACCTGTCCATACATTCATCTTACCTTAAATGTTTTTGGGGTCTGTAGATAACAAAACAGCCTTAATTGTGGGGGGAAAATTTCTCAATTTCATACTCAATACCTGGGAAAAACCCAGGTATTGAGTTTTGACTGAAGTGTCTCTAGTAGGAAATTGGCATCATGGGAATCTCGTGAGGTCCAACAAGACCAAGTGCAAGATGTTGCTCCTGGGTCAGGGTAACCCCCGGTACCAACCCAGTCTGAAGGGTGAACAGATCAGGGGAGCCCTGCCCAGAAGGACTTGGGGGTGCTGGTGCATGAGAGGCTGGACATGACCCAGCCAGGGGCACACACAGCCCAGAGAGCCAAATATTTCCTGGGCTGCATCCAAAGCAGCGTGGCCAGCAGAGGCGGGAGGGGATTCTGCCCCTCAGCTCTGCTGAGACCCCACCTGCAGTGCTGCATCCAGTTCTGGGGTCCCCAGCACAGGAAGGACAAGAAACTGTTGGAGCAAGTCCAGAGGAGGCCACTGAGATGGCCAGAGAGATGGAGCCTCTCCTGTGATGAAAGCCTGAGAATTTAGGTTTTTTTGTTCTGGAGGAGAAGGCTCTGGGAAAACCTTATAGAAGTCTTCTAGTACCTAAAGGAGGAAAGCCAAAGAAGGACATTTTATAAGGACATGTAGTGATGGGACAAGGGGGAATGGCATCCAGCTGGAGGAGGGTAGATTTAGATTAAATACTAGGAAGAAATTATGGTGAAATGCTGGAATGCGATGTTAAGAGAAGCTTTGAATTTCCCATCCCTCACAGTGTTCAAGGCCAAATTAGATGGGACTTTGAGCAAACTAGTCTAATAGCAGATGTCCCAGGCCACAGAAGAAGGGTTGGAATTAAATGACTTTTAACGTCCCTTCCAACTGAAACCATTCTATGATTTCAGTGATTTGGGACAACTAGAAAATAGTAATTTTTCAGATGTTCTCTTTTGAAGCTAAAATGTTGTTACTGTCATCCTGAAATCAGGTTTATCTTTATGTGATATTCTGTTGTGCATGGGGCTTTTTTGTTTAAGCACAATGAAGTTCAGAGTCTCAGGTTTTCATCCTGCATTAGGGATTTGTAGACAGGTCAGAGAATTACACGACTGTGGAAACACATCTCTTCAGGGAGGAAGAGGAGAAAACATAATGTTGTAATAATGTTAAAACCAAGAGGCTGAAAAGTGTTGATTTTTCTTTAGAGGTGAACTGCAGCACCATATGTGAGCAATTTAAAGCAGTCTCTTTAATTACACAGTGTTTTGAAATTTGCAGCATATGCTTGTGTGTTGGGATGACTAATTGATGTCCACTCAGTTTTCACAACACTCTCAAGAGTAGAAACCGCATTCCAACATGGTAACTTCTTTTTTTTTTTAAGTAATGGTTACAGGAAATGGTACAGGTGCTAGGAGGAAATGGCAAGGTGGGCATTGAGCAGGTATTTTGCCCTGAATTCATATATTTAAAATTGCTTGCAGTCCCTGTGAAATTTATAAAGTTAAAGCTGTCTCCTTAATGTCTTTTCAATTTGTTTTTCCAGCTGACTTTAATCATCTGAGAGGTAGAGGACAGAGGATGTGTCCTGAAAGAGCATTGGTTTGTTTATTTGGTTTGTATTGTTTTTCTCTGGAGACAGAGCACAGCCAGTGTTATCTTTGTTCAGCAGTCTCACCAATATGCCTTATTCCTGGCCAGTTCCTTCCCTCTTCCTAGAGGGGATCAAACAGCTTTCATCCTCTTCAGCTCACTGCTTGCACTATCTGCAGAGCTCTTGTTTTGAGGCATTTCTTTTATGTCTTTGGTAATCTGGGGCCCAAGGAATTTGCCTTGTTGCTTTCCAGCACCAATGAATTGAGCCAGGGACTAAGGAAGGACTTGCAGTTCAAATCCAAGAATGGTTGGGGTAAACTGCACATTGATTTAAAAAAACAAAAAAAAATTACCTTTTTTTTAAGCATTTCACTCAGCACTATGCTTTAGGAAGAAATGACTCAATGAACTGTATTTTCTTTTCTTCCCCTTTGCTTTTCTTTGTTGTCCTGGCATTTTCCCTTTCTTATTTCTGAATCTGCAAGCTGGCTGCATTTAAGCAATACTTCCCCCTCTTTATTTTGTTACTCACTCTAAAGATAGGATATACATTTGTTACATGTACAAGAAAAACCTCCTGGAGTGACATGGAACGATTTAACTCTCACCAAGAGTGACACTTGCACACAACACGTGCTCTATTTGCCTTGCAAGCATGAGCTGTGTTCTGAGCAGCCTTCAGCTGTGTTTAAAGTACACGCTGCCCTGGGATTTCTGGATGCAGCCACACGCTCTCTTTTTCCAGTCAGGAAATGTGCAAAAATTAGAAATCTGTACTTCAAAAAGTGCAAAAATTATTTTGGACTCTCTCCATGTGTTTTAGAATTTAGGCTAGTTTGGACTCAGCATTCAAAATGAATCAGATTCACATCAACAGATTCCCTATAGCTTGACTACAGGGAGCTACTAATGCAGGCAAAGAGTGAGCTCTTACTTAGGCTTCCATTTAGTTTCACTTGATCTGATCCCTTCAGGAAGAGATTTCATCAGCTTCATTGCTCTCTAGGTAGAAACATGAAGTCCTTAGTGGTAGGCTGAAAACTGGGCTACAGTATGATTAGAAAATGAGGTGGAAACTTACAGTGACCCAGTCTACCATAGGATAGTCATAATATGAAAGCCCAGGATATCAGCTCTTTTATGACTGGAAAGTTTCTTCTAAAGAACATGTATTTCATTCATCCAGGTGAGTTTAGCACCTGGCATGACACAGGAGAAAGCCTTAATAGGCATGGGTCCTACCTCTTAAATTCACTGATATTTTGCTACTGAAAGTAATTTGCTTTCCATTGTTGAACTGAGAAAAACACACTTGCAGTGTTCTCCCCATCTTTCTGGTTCTAGCAGAGAACATGTGCCCCAATGTCTTTTAAAAACTTGTACAGCTATTATTTTAAGACCAGTATCCCTAAGGCTCTGAAAGTAGATGTAGGAGGAAAGTAAATCTGCCAGCATATTGATTAAAGGAGCAATGTAGCCTCTGACAACCATTCCCACACAGTCGTTTTCCCAGTGACCTGCTTTTCTTACTGAGGAATTCAAGTGTGGTCCTACAGCTTCCAAAGAGCAAAGTTTTGCCTGTCAACACATCTGTGAGATTTGGACACCCATACTGCAGTTTTTCAAACCACTGTCTTCCTAACCCATAGTTGCCCAGATGAGATATCCCACTGATTTGTAAGTGAGGGAGACTCCTTTCTCACAGTAATCCTTTCTCACAGTGTCCTTCTTTAGGTGGAACAGTGAAATTCAAAGATCTTAGTACTAAAGAATATGTACCTATTTGAATTAGTCCACTGCACAGAAAGAAGCAGCCTGCAATGAAGGGCTCCCATGCATCTATGTCACCTAAGGCTCACAGGATATGGATTACTATGCAATGAGTGCTTTAAAGTAAATATGCAGGCACGTACATATATGTACGCACACATAAACGTGGCTGTAATATGTAGGGTGTATTTACAGATATGTACTTGCAGGTTTTTTAAACTGAAAATTCTCTTGCTTAATGAATACACAGTCTTGCCCCTCCTTAGACACCTTTTTTGTCTCTTAGTTATTGTATTTTTACACTTTTTAGTATTTCCAGAAACAAGCTCAACACCCACACCTGCATACTGTGTTCAGTTTGGATTTCTGCTATACAAAAAAAGTGTGCACAAGCTGGAGAGGATGCACAGAAGGAAGGGATGCACAAATATGATCAAAGGACTGGGAAGTGTGCCATATGAGGAAAGGCTGAGAGAACTGGGTTTTTTCAGCCTGGAGAAAAGAAGGTTTATCACTATGTGCCAGTATTTAAAGGCTGGCTAAAAAGAACATGGAGACTCCATTTTTACCAGGAATCACATGGAAAAGATGAGGGGTAATGCATCCAAGTTTCTTTATGGAGATTCTGGTTGAAGATAAAAGGAAACTTCTTCACAATGATAACAATTACCCATTGGAATAATCTCCCTAGGGAAGTGGTGGACTCCCCAATGTCAAACACTTACAAGAGCCAGCTGGACAGGGTGCTGGGCCATCTTGACTAGACTGTGCTTTTGCCAGGAAAGGTTGGGCCAGATTAGCCTTGAGGTCTCTTCCAACCTGGTATTTTAGTATTCTAACTACAAAGCTGAAGTGATGAAAAAAGAAGGATATTTCTCATTATGTTGTTCCATCTTTTAACAGATAAAAGTGATGCTTTCATAGTTTTCTTCTAAAGCATTAGCTGTACAATTCCCATAGGATTTTCTACTGTCAGAAATTCAAAGGTAACACTGACAGCCGTGACAGCAAGACTGAGGTGTTGATCTTTAGGTGTATGGTGTCTTAGTTATTTTCAGTCTAACTCTTTAAAAATGTTAGAAAAAATAATATTGGACATATACATTTAAATAATAGTTATGAAAAATTATTCTTCATCTCCAGTTAAGGTTTTGCTTTCTGTCTTAAAGTATCTCCATTTCTGATGGGAAACTTTGTAAAAGATAAGCAACTTAAGGGAAGTTTTAAGATTTCTTTAATGCTTCAGCAGTGAACAAAGACTTGTTATCAAATGTCTTCCACTGCTGCAATAAATTTGAAAAAAAAATTAGTATTTAATGTATTTCTTAAAATATTAAATAATCATAGTTAGTGTTTGACCTTTTGCAGAAGTATAAAAAATTATAATAAATGATCTCCTTTAGCAAATTGAGTATGCTACTCTCATTCATTCATGGAGTTTGATTGACTTCACCAGTGCCTCTCATCAAAGTCCTCTTCAGCTTCAGCTGAACAGTACCAAACAGATAGTATTATTAATTTTAAATAATTTCCCTATGTGTTACTTAAAAAAAAAAAAAAAAATAAAAAGACAACCAAGCAACCCAAATTCCACCTACTTTTCCTTTATTGCTATTTAAAGCTTCCATATTTTCACTGAAGTAATCATAGTTTCTGAAAAGCATAAACAGAAAAAGAAAGTAATATAGAGGCATTTCATCAATGGAGTGTTAGCTGTTCAAGATGGATTTGAAAGCTTCTCTCTTGGGATCTATGCAGGAAACCACTGCTGTGTTATGTATACCATTTTTTTATTGTGTATTTCTATATAATTAAATTTTAAAAAGGGAAGCTAATTTTATTTCAGATCTAATTTTACATAATAAATTGATCAAACTATTTGGTTAGTGAGTAGAAGTATCCCATCTTATTTATTCATCTAAATGTGTGTATTTATTGTTGGTGAAGTACTGTTACTGTAATTCTTTACATGCATGTACTTCAATTAAAAAGCCATGTCTTTACAATTTGCCGGTGGTAGGAACTGGAAAAAAAGAGATGTCCTTAGGTTTCCAAAACCTGACTTGTGAGTGTAGTGATCATCTCAAGGAGTTCTATATGAAATTGCTTGGTCTTTTTGTCATGCATTTTCCGTTTTAGTCGGGGGAAGTTGTGTAGCTAAAATCACACTGAATTCATTGCAAATCTAGGGCATGCTTAAAGGGCACTTCATCTGAGCAAAGAAATCATTGCTTTGACTGTGGCTATGTTAAGTGAGAGATGGAAGTGAATAGCTTTTAGTTTATTGCTCATTTGAAAGCTAGAGGGAAAAATGGCCTTTGTCTACCTGCCAAGCTCTTCCCCTCCCCTGCCCAGACTTCCTAAAAATGCTTATTTGAAATCTGGCAGCAGTTACCCTTCATTTCTTTCAGGAGCTTTTTCTATTTTTTTTTTTTTTTTTTAGAGCATTTTAGTCTCTTTCTTTCCTGTAATAAATTTTATCTATTTTTAAAATGTAATAAATAAAAAGCTAATGCAGCTTGAGAACAATCCCTAAAGAAAGAGTCACTTATTGATAATTTGATACTTAATTCAAAGTCACTAATATGTACTCCTCAGTACTCAGTTTTTCTCTGTACAATGATAAATGAACCTGTGATGTTTCTTTAGGAAAATTTTAAAAGTCCTACCATTATGTATATACTACAATGACATCTTATTGCAGATGCAATAAAATTGTGTCATAATGTTGAAATCCAATAATTGCAGCTTGTAGCAAATTTGTTGTCTGCGTATATGTGGATATGACACCTCACTGTTATGTAATTTAAAAAGGAAAATGAAATTATGAAGTCTTTTGTTACCTTAAACAATAGTGCATTTAATGCATTAATTAGGCTGTGTTTGCTTTGAGACCAGCAAAAGAACAGAAAGTATCTGTTGTTTTCATGGTAGATCATTAAATTACACAAGCTTTTCTTAATAGAAGTGATCATGAACTTATTGTGATTTTGCATTTATTCTGCTTTTTATCTTCTCATTCATTTGGGAATTTTTCAGCTCCTGGCAACACCATGGTTTATCAAGTAGGCAGTTCTTGGAGATTTTCATGAGAGGTTTGTTTTTATGGAGGAGAAAAAAAAAAGTTTCATTTTTTTTCTTTCAAAGCTGTGTTATGATAAAGTACTTTGCATACTCAGGGGTTCCACTTAAGGGTATAGCTAAATAAACCTGAAATCTTGCCAAGTCCTGCAACTCACTGCAAGAACAAATGAAAACAGTTCCTGAACAGTGTGTATTTCTAGGTGATGTTGTGAACATGTCCGTTTATACTTTGCCCTTGTAAGACAGTGTTACTTCCTCAGAGTTTTAAATAGCTTTTATGTTTGCTCTAGAGTGACTACTGATGCCGGGAACAAAGTCAAGAAACAGTTTCCCAAGAAGAGAAAAATAAGTCAATTTAGCAGAATTCAATCTCTGTTTGAACTGGATTCAGATTTTATTAGTGGGTGTGAAACTGAAAAGGAGGTACTCATGATGATATTAATAAGCATGAGCCAAAGGGAACAAACTCTGCAGAAGTTAAACTTTGGGGTGGGTTTAGTAATGAGTTCCCAAGTTATGCTTCCTCTTTGCTGCATTTTATTTGCTGGATTGTGAGAAAATCAAGTAATTTCATAATTAAGCATTCCTGCTACTTGAAACCCTTTCCTAAGTTAAATATGTCCTTATTATTGGTCTTATGTTAGCCAAGCCCAGACTTTGCTCTATAAAACCTCTTCTCTCAGTATTTTTACTTTGAGCATCCTCTCACCTAAGCTCTGATGTCATTGTAGCTATCATGATCTTTTATTCTTCTCCATCTAAATTAAAACAACCCCTTAATAAACACCTAAATTCCAAGGATATAAAATTAGCAGGCTGTACTGTTTGTGATGGCTATTAAAAAAAATGCTGACCAGCAAAAAAAGAATGTTGTAGCAACATGATTCCTGCTTAATAAAGATGCTACTATAGCTAATGATGCTGCCAGATAAATGTCATTACAGTATGAGACATTTATCAAAAACAAATATCCTGCCTCAGCTGGTGTGCATATTTATCCAAAAAATTATTTCATCAGGAGCATGGAGGGTGTTTATTTTTGCATTGAGGTTAAGCACATTAGGATGATGATTCCTTAAGCACCTAAAGAGGGTATTTAGGAAAGCTACTTTCTCTTTTTGCCTTCGTGATTAAGGAGGCTGAAGTTCTTTTCTCAAGTTGTGTGGTTGCCAGACCCAGGAGAGACCATTGATTTCTCTGGGCAGCACACCCTGGTGTATGGGAGAATCTCCCATGATGGGAGAATTTTGAATCTTGTGTAGATTCTGAATCATGCTTAAAGTGCAGTGTACATATGGCAAAAGACTTGCCTATCCTAAAAGTATGGGTCTTCCATAAAAAATTGCATCCTCTGCTGGCAGCCAAACTGGGAAGAAAATGAGGTGGTAGTGCAGGACTGGCAGTTTTCATGAAGGTCAAAGGTCTGATTAAAAGCTGGAAGCTTGTGGCTTGTAAACCACTGTGACAATATTTCGTCATTAAAAGGCAGTACAAAGTACAGTTTGAAGTAATAGTGATATTGGTTGAAAATAAATTATTGGATTATTCCTGGTAATTTCGTAATCTGATCAATTGGATTTAAGGGGGAAAGAGCTTTCTTCATAATGTGACTTAAATACCTTTAACAACATGTCCATGTAACAGAAAAGACATGTTTAGGGAAGGACTGTCTTAGCAAAACAGCTTTGTTTCCTATTAGTTTATTTAAGTGTTTTCAGAGATATCCTTCCTGCAGTTCAAGGTAAACTTAAAAAAATAGAATGTTAAGAGTTTTACAGGCCATTATGTAAGAATACTATCTGTAAGAATTACTTCACAAGATCCAGTTTGCAGACTCATTTCTCTCTGTTTCAAAATAATTATAATTGACAATTACTGTATATGTTTGATTTCCATGAGGTTTTGTTATACAATATTGCCATAGAAAAATAAGTTTTGAAATTCATTTTTTGAATATTTTAATCTCTTTTTAAAACATAAGTCAGAAATAACTACTTTGATTGTTTTGGCTTATACAAACCAGGACAAAGTAAAACTGGTTTGGCATGCAGTTTAGCTATTTTAATCTTGAGTGTGGTTTATGGAGGATGGAGGTGTTTGGTTTTGATTTTTTTTTGTTTGTGTTTGGTTAAGGAGCTTTTTATGTGTTTTCTTTTTGGTGTTTGGTTTTGTGCTGGATTTTTTTGTGGTTTCCAAACAGAGTAAATGTTTTGCAAAGCATTTGTGTTTTTCCTTGGAGGCAGTATGTAATTTAGATGAAGTACCTTTCTGGAAGTAACCATGCTTCTCCCCTATTTCAATCTGTGATGTAAAATGTAAGTAGATAATTGGATCTTTGGGAGAAATTTCATTGGAGTTAATATCTCATAAAGTGATGTGTGCTGGATATGTTTAGAAAATTACAGACACCACACTATTTGTGTAAAGCTCTCAGTGCTACACATTTGAGGTGTTAATACTTCCTGTAAAAAGAGAAAAATTAAGATACTGCCCACATTGCCTACAGCTTGAAGTATGGGGACGTGAGTAGCATCTGTTCAGTGAACATAGCTTCAGGATGTCATGGCCTCTAGTGAGAAGGAAACCCAGGGAAGAGAAGTCTTGTGATTCATTCTGATTATAGCCAAGTTTACTCTTGATTTAATTTCTGCCAGTAGCAAACCCCAGAGATAGGTATCATCTGCCAAGAATTCCCTCCTTCTGGGTGCATGAAACCAAACTGCTTGGAACCCATCAAACTTTCTGTGGTTGGGTTAGAGAAGGGTAGACAGTGAGTCTTCAAAAAAGCATTGCATCCAGGGGATTGCCAGCTAGACTGACTACCCAGCACTGGGCATTTCACATGGAATATTGCCAGCTGCCACAGAGCAGCAGCACACCCTAAAACATATATTGTGCTTTCATCTCCCATACAATAGCATATTATGGAAAGCATGATACAGGTTTTTACAGCTAAGTCCTAGTTTAGAACTTTGGAATATTTCACTGACTTCTGTGTGTACCAAAAATACAAGCAAACAAAAAAGATATATCTATATATAATATAGATCTAGGCTGGACGAATTCAGTTTCCTGTCAGTATTTTCCCACTCCAAACAACAAACTTCTGTCAGACACTCTTCTCAAATGTATGAGAAAGTTTTGAAATTCCAGGTCCTTTAAAAGTAGTCACCAAGGATGGAGTAATGCTTGATTTTTCATCCACTGCCTTCCTTCCCAAGGTAGAGGAGACAGATTTGGCTTTAGCAAGCAGAGGAGAAAATATCAGTTATAAAACCAGTACATGGAAGCTTTCAAGAGCAGTGAATCAATATCCTGATATTTCCCAAGTTTTTGTTATGTTTGAGCAATGATTTTTGTTATAAATTTGACGGTATTTTATTAGTATTCAAAGTGCCTTATAAAACATTTCTGAATTTAAAACTTTTGTCCGTAATGTTATATGTGGATATGAGTTTGGACTACTTGTTCTTCCCTCTGTAGTAACAAAACTGGTAGTCCAAACTAGTTATCACTAGCAGTGATAACTGCTTTACTAAGTTGACTTTAAATAGTATTGCTATTTCTTCATTTGCCATAGAAATTTTTTCTTCCCAAATAGCACCTGAAATATTTCTAAAATGGCAGATAAAATTTAGTTTAAAAGCCACAGTATCTGATGCTCCTGTAGTTAAGGACGCTTTGAGTAGTGCATGATAAGCAGAACTTAAGTTCCGTGACATTTAATATAAAAATAATGGAAATATCATTATCAGTGTTTTGCTCTTTCAGTAAATAGGATACACGGGAATTTGGTATCTAAATTTTATCCTATGATCAGCTTAGACAGGCTTGTAAATTGTTTTGGTTGTTGTTGCACTGTGCCCTACCCTTCTTTTGGGAAAACTTTCAAACTTCTCCCTCTGTTGGCGATTAGTGCTTTCTGCGGGGAGCTGGGTAGGTCCTCAGCAGTTAGTGCAGTTAGAAGAGGAAAAGCTTTTCCTTCTGCAGAGCCTAGGAGATTTGGTCCCACAGAATATGGGAAGCTGCCTTGCAGCAAGTTGGTGAGCTCATAAGAAGAAAACAGCCCTCCCTAGGCCCTGTAAGAAAAAAAACAGGTACAATGTGAGTTTTCTTTCTTTGAGATTCGGCTCAGACAAGTGACACCAAGTTGCTTTCTTTTGTCTTGTTTGCTTGTTTTCTTTGCTCCTCAAGATTTCCTGGCAGAACATCCCTCACCAAGGGACTCCTGGCAACTCCTGGACCGTTTTCAAAAACCCCATGTCTTGCTTTTGCTTCTCTTTCTTGTGCCTTCAAAATCTTCATTCATCATATTCCCATTCCTCTAAGTCACGGTCTAGCGCATCATCTCAGTGTGTGCTTTGGCTGGGCTGCTGTGATATCGACTGCTGTTCTCCAGAGGAAAATACCAAAAATGTAAAGTCATTAAGTTATGCAAGCAAGATTTTGAGTAAATGAATGTATGCAAAGTGGGTTGAATGACTGTTGATTTAGCATTACGATGTGGATTTTTTGTGGTCAAGGTCTTGACTTTCTTTTATTGATCATTCACTTTTGAGAAAAGGGTAGTCACTGAACAAAGAATATATTTGAACAACCTATGCATGTGATTAATGTGTGCTTGGAATAATTTGCAATGAAGAGCTTCAATATGTATCCATACCAAGTATTATTTTTAGAGCCTGTGTTAAAATGGCCTTAAGCTTGCTGATATATAAATTCCAAGGAAATTGTGAAAAAGAAGACAAAACAATGAAAATTAGCTGATCTTGAGTAAGTACTATGAAATATGCAGTTCACTTGTGCTAAATATTGTTTTCAGAATTATCTGAATGACATAGATGTTAGAATTACAATGTCCATAATATCATGGTCAGCCCATCTTCCCCATGTACTCTTACCTATTGAAAGAATTAGTGTGATATTAATCAACAATCAGGATGGTTTGTGGGAGTTGGACTTGATGATCCCTGTGGGTCCCTTCCAACTCAGCTCATTCTGTGATTCTGCAAAAAGTAAAGGACTTCTGAGTATAGGAGTGGCAAGTGTAGAAAAGCATCTGCAATGAGTATTTGCAGCATGCCTCAAACCTAGGGAAAAGCTTTTTCTTAAACAGGGGAAAGTTTTGGTGGAGCCGAAAGTTTGAGCTTTAGAGAGAAACAGAAGTGAGACTTCTCATTCCATTTTTGGAGGTAAGTTCAAATTTCTGTAATTCTTGTATTACAGGAATCTCTGTTTACACATTTTTCATCAGAAAAATGCGGTTTTAGAGAGACTCCCATTGCTGTAAGACTTTTTTACAACTGTTACCTTTACATGGAAGTTATCAGTAACTTTATTACTGAGTTACTTTCAAGAGCATCACTGATAAAACTACTTGTAACAACTTTCTTCCTCATAAGATATTGAAATATTATTGAGCATGATCAACTGGCATCTTATATTTTAGCAGTTCATTTAATGTTTATATGCAAGAATATATATAATGTGCATCTAAAACACTCAGCAGTCTCATTTATTGAGAGCATTTGTTTCAAGACAGGAAAAAGAATTATTATTTTTCCTAATACAGAAAAATCCTTTGCTGCTAATTTATTGTCTGGAAAAAGTCTGGCAAAATTTTGTGTTCTTCTGGATGTATTTCAGCTTTTAGTGTCTTCCCTTTCCTCCAATATAAGCTGAATAGACATACTACAGTATATTTTCAAGCATCATTCTGTTGTGATTTGCTAGCTGGTGAACTTCTGCTAACATTCCTTCCTGTTTCTCTTCTGTGTCTGCATTTTATTCACTCTCATATAGAGTAACTCAGAAGGAAAACCATCCTTGCTGCCAGATATTTCTTGTTGATACTGCATACTCCTTTTTGCATTATTTTTCTGACTGTCCAGAGTTCTTTGAAGCAACTTACTTTCTGTATGTCTTGCTGTTATGGATTGATTACTTTTTCTAAAATTTTATTTGCTTATCTTTTTCATCAGCAGTGTCTCTGAAAGTTCTCATGCTAAAACTGGTAGAGGACTTGTGGCAGAATGTGAAATGTTGTGCTGGGCTGGTTAAAAGTATTTCTTCAGTCCTTGGTCAGTGTTTTTTTCTGTGTCCCACCCTTTAGTAGTTGTCTCATACTTGAGAGTTACTTTGGCATTCCACTGCATTCCCTGTCATGCAGGAAGAATGAGGCCTGAAGTGCTGCTCTTGCCATCATCCATACGAGTTTCACAGGATGTGACAAGGTGGTTGTCCTGGAGAATCCCATGTCACTAGGCTGACTGTGTTTTAGACTATCCAGGGGAGAAATATTAGACCCCGTGGGGAATCTGCTCCCTGAAAAACACCTAAATAAAACTCATAAATTCTCAATCTCAAATACTTGAAGCAGGCTTCCCTCATGTGCCCCCAGGCTTAAGAAAAAGAGCATTATAAGAAATCCTCAGATCCTAAGGAATCCCTCTAGATATACCACCTCCTTTTGTCTCCTTTGTCTTTCAGAAAGCAATACATTTTCACCTTCTGTTTCCTTTTCTTTTGTTACCCTTTTGTTTTCTTTTTCCTTGGTAATTCAAGAGCTTGGATATGCATCAAATTAGAAAATGTTGGTTTTCTCTTAAGGCTTTCTTAGTGCTGCTCTGTGACCATGAGGCTTGGTATGGCATTCATCTGGTGTTTGGTTTAAGATGTAGCTAGCCCTAAAAGAGTGAATTCTAGATTCAGCTTGTTCAGCATATAAAGTACTTCCACTGGAGTCTTGGAATGACCAGATAATCAAAGGCAGCAGGGAGCCATCAGTAGCAATGATTAGCTTTGTAAGGTGATGAAATTCTTATACACCAAGAGAAGTGGAAACAGTTTCCTTCTTTCCATACCTTGTCTCAACTAAAACACAGGAGGTGGAATGAGAGAGCTAGTTCCTGAAACTAAAGCATAGGCTACTCAATTTTAAGAAAAAATATTACTAGAGAGGGCAAAGGTTGGAGTGCTTGTCTGCTACCTGAAGGTATGAATATAATTCAAAAGATGTTGGGCACTGAGAGGTATATGCTCAGGATAAATGCTAGGAAAAATACTTGCCCTTGTGGAAACCTCTAAGTCCATAATTTGGGGTTTTTTTGCATGGCAGAGGTAATAGCTCAGAGAAGGAACAGAGTCACGTTGTCATAGAATCATAGGATGGTTTGGGTTGAAAGGAACCTTAAAGATCATCCAGTTCTAATCCCCTGCCAGGGGCAGGGACACCTTGCTCAGAGCTTCCTCCAGCTTGGCCTTGAACACTTGGAGGGAAGGGGCATTCACAGCTTCTCTGGACAACCTGTTCCAGTGCCTCACCACCCTCACAGTAAAGAATTTCTTCTTAATATCTAATCTGAATCTGCCCTTTTTCCTTTTAAAACTGTTGCCTTTTTTCAATCCCTACAGAAATTGCTGTAAGGCCTACCTCCCTCTTTATTATAAGACATTCAATAATGGATGGCTGCAGTAAGGTTTTCCTTGAGCCTTCTTCTGTCTGGGCTGAACCACACCGATTCTCTCAGCACTTCTTCACAGGGAAGTTGTTCATTATCATAGTATTTGACAAATTTTGGATGCTAATAATCTTGGAAAATGCTTTTTTCCCTCAAATAGTGAATGAAATAGGCTGATCGACTGTACTAAGTTTAATTTCCTTTTTACAATTATTATAGCAACAAAACCTATAATCACACACTATTTCAATATACACTTATTTAATTAAAGCATTTTAGATATATTTTAAAAATAAATATACACTTGCCAAGCAAAAAATTCAAGTAATATCAATGGGAGATCTTTAGAAAATGAATTATCTAGAGTACATATTTGTAAAGAAATGCAGAGCTAATTTTCCTTTTTTAATTTATATTGTTAAAAGAAAAAAAGTGGAAGGAGAAAGCAAAGGCTTAATAGTATACTGTAAATGTATTTTTTTAAGTGTATAAGCCTGTGACTTTTAATTTATTCCCGATATTAAGCATAGTAGCTATGGCCATGACGAGAAGTAAATCTGATTGTGTGAAAACAAGGTCTAAACATTCTGCTCTAAGTCATACTAAAATCTCTTCCACTTAGCCAGCCATCCTTGTGCCATTGCTGAATGTTGCCATGGAGTTCGGTAGGTGAAGAAGCAGACAAAGTAGAATAAGAAAAGAACAGACAGCCAAGTGAAGCCCAGACAGAAGTGCACACTGTGGATGGTGGCCATGCTGGGCTTCCCAATAGAGTCCTGCTGTACCAGCATTTATATGGCTGGGAAATTCTCCCTCTGGTCAAAACAGGACAAAAACAGGGTGGTTAATTTTTTATCCCCCAGCAGTCTTTTACTGTAAGTACCCCAAGTTTCAAAATATTTTTTTCTCGAAGTTATTCAAACTCTGTGGAAGCAATTGAAAATAGGGGCATCTGTTTCTTGACAGACTGATATGGTTGGTTGAAAGAGTGCAAATTTACTGCATAACTGAAGCAGAACTGGGGAGGGAATCCCTGCCAAATTGTAATCAGGCTGGGACCATCAACTGCTTTGAAACAATTTCCCTCCTTTTTCCACTTCTCTTTTTTTTTCAGTGATGCTTTTATGAATTAATGGTGCATGTGTGATGCTTTTATCCTATTAGTACTGCATATGCATACTGCAAATGTCAGCTTAGGTGGCAAGGCCAGAGGAACAGTATGCTTTAGTTCACTGTTTTTTGCCACAATATCCTGTCTAAAGGGGGCAAAAGAATCTGCATCCGCCCAATTTGTTTCTGTTTTTATATTCTGTAAATATATGCCAGATGAAAAGCTGAAATTGTGGTTCTCATTCAAAATAATTGCCTTGAAGAGGCAGTTTTATTTTGTGCTAAAATGTGCATCCTACAACAGGTATTCTTTTTGTGGAAGCTTCAAAATAACATGGCATTTAAACCAATAGAATATATGAAATTGAAAGACTGTTACTCTTAATATTCTATTTTTTCTTCCCCTCCCTCCCCCTTTGAAATGAATGAGTGTGACTGTGCCCTTCTGTACACACATCTGGTCCAGGATTGAGCTTTTCTGTTCAAAATTTGAATTTTAAACACTACTCTTCTGCCTTCAGAAGTGCTGTCGTAAACCTGCAGCTTCTTCATTAGGATTGACTCTGACATCTGTCAGAGTACTGCACTTTCTTTTATTATCAGTCAGAAATGGATGCAAAGTGACCATATCAGTAAGGGTCCTTACTAAGTCACCTACACAGAGTTTAAAGAATACCTCTAGCAAAATCTTCCATTGATCACTTTTGTTTAAGTAATAGTTGTGTTTTCCCTTCTCCATCCTCCTAGAACATCCTACATCACTCTTTCTCCTTTGTGTAATCATTAGTTTCGTCATCTGTTTTGGGTCTCTCAACTGAAAGAAAATTCAAAATTCATTCAAAATTCATTCAAAAATGAACTGGAGGTAAACTTCCAGTATGTCCACTGGAATTTTAATGTTATGACAATGAGATGCCTTTGTAACACTGTCCATCTAGTTCAGTTACCATCTGGCACAGCAATACAGAACATAAAAATTGTTTTTGTAATAAAGGAAACCTGATTGCTGGGGAATTTTTCATTTTGCTTTTGAAATTTCCTTTGATACCAGTTTCTGTTCTTGCTGAATTTCCTGGGAGAGAATTTGGCTGTGTCTTGCATGTTTTTGTAGTATCCAAGTGAGAGGCAGTTTAAAGATTCCAGTTTGGCTACTCTTGTGATAGGAACAATTTTGTCCAACATTTGTAGCTACATTTCTCCTCACTGGTGCAGAAATATACACAAAGAAAATTATTCTTAAGATATACTAAAAATCTGATGATACTTGCTTTTTGTTTGTTAGAACTCTGTGCCAGACTTTAAGGTGTGTTTTTGATTTGCAGAAAAGAGACTTGTGCTAATTCATGAATAACTGTGAGTTCATAATTTACCTCAGTGGATGCAATACATAGGACCAATCTTTTGAAATTCCAGTATTAGTTTTGCTTTGTTTGTGGCCTGTCCCTGTGTGTCCATGTGTCATGCCAGTCCCCCACCAGTTTTCACTTGAGATGTATTATTTTTGGGCACTGGGTTTTCAGTGCTTTAGTTTGAACTTAGGGTAAGAGTATTCAAGAATATTTTTCATCACTTGTGTCTCAAAGTGTAGATCTAGGCATTCTTCTTTGTACATTATTTTTACTCCTACCTGGACCTATTGCCAAAAAAGCCATGTTAAAATTTATTCTTCATGTGAACAGTAAAAATCAGTGCCTAGTCTAAGTGCTGTTTCCATTGCGGCTAAAGAAAACTATTACTTTATCTGCCTGAAGTGTCATAACCTCCTGTTGTTTAGAGGTGATTCCCACCATGGCCTTGTAGATGTAAAAGCTTAACCAGCGCTCAAGTAATTCTCTTGGTGTCAACATACTTCAGCTTGTCAGCTGCCTGCCTCACTGTGCTTTGAGTTACAGCATTGTAATCATTACTGCATTAAATCAAAGCTTTGAGCCACCCTTGCAAATGGAGGTTGATAAGTACGTTCTCTGTTGTGAGTGAGAACGTGTGCCTTCAGCATCAGGCAGCAAGAGAGCAGGGAAATTAAAACTGAGGGAAGGAAAGATGAAGTGGAAAGCAAAAGGAAAATAGAAGAGAAGGTTGTTTAGCCTTCAGCAGTAATTAGTGAGTTATTATTTTAATTTGTTAAAAAAAATGAAATAGCTTGAGTATATGTACTGCAGACCTGCAGTTTAAATTGCTTAGTCAGAGTCCTAAATTCAGCATTATTAAGAAAGCAACTTTGTGTGTAGCATTATCGTGTGCTCACATTTTTATTTTTACCTGTAATTTCATAAGATTTTTATTTCCTAGCAGAACCAGTGTATGATGTTATGCACTGAGCAGAGAATTTCTAATCTCATGGAATAAATTCATAGACAGTTTTGGAAAAGGCTGAAATACGAATTTATTCAAATTAGCTTAGTGAAGCAAATTTTAGGGGTTTGGTGGAAAGAGAACATCATGTACATCAGAGAAGAAAATTATGTATCTGATTATTGGAGAATTTGCATAGAAATAGGAAATTATGCAGAAATCAAAACTTAATGTTCATTGGAGTTTGGACAAGGGCAGTAAAGAGACTTGGAGTTACACAAAGTAGAAAATGAAGGCAAAGTCTCTGACATTCTCTACTTCAATTGAGATTATGTCCGAAGAAAGATTTTTTTCTTTTTTTATTTTCTTTCCCTCTCTCCTTTTGAATATGCCTCTGGAAGGGATCATTGCTATCCATTGTATGTGAGACACTGCCCTTTAAATGTGTTTGATAGTACTGGGTATATTAAGATCCATAACACTGATTGATATTGAAGTTAGATTTTTAATGCATTGCCTTCCTGTAATATTTGTTTGTGCTTGCACCAATAAGCAATACTCAAGTGGATTTTAACATAAGTAGGACATCATGTCTGTTTTTCTTGAACCACAGCTCATGGATAAAATTTATGCTAAGGGTAATAAAGTTGTTAACCTATAAAAAGTATCTATAGTTATATAAGACACAGATATCATGTATCCTCTTACCCATTTGTAGTCAGAAAATAAGAGAGTAGTGCCAAAGTAATTTTAAAGCCACCCACCAGCAAAGAACCACCATACTACTGCATATAATACCAGTGAAATGTTTTGGAAAAAGAATACTAAAGTCAATCAGAAATTATTTTGTGCCTTGCTTATGCCATTCCAAATGAAATGAATGGCATGGTTCCTGCCTTTGAGTTTCACAAGAGAAAAATTAAACAGGCTCTGAACAAATTTTAATCAAGCTGAAATTTATTTCTTGGGCTAAGTACAAATTGTGTTAATTCTTTTCTTGTTTTAGAAACCACTTCATGTCCTGTTACTGGATGCGCCTTTAGTTAAAGATGTAAGGTGATATTACAGACATCAAATAAACTTATGCATAAAGAGAACCGATAGAAGAAGGTGCAAAAGTGAAGGGAGAGGCATTACTTGCTAAAATGTTGAGGAGAATTCTGTGGAAAGGTTTATAGGAAAGGCAAATGCACATGGGCCTTTGAATAAGGTAAACAAAATCTTTGAATTAGAAAGAGGCATAATGAAGTAATGAGGCATTTAGAAAAGCAATGCATGCTCTCAATACTTCAGAACTATTCTGAAATAAATGTAGGAGGATTGCAAAGGTAAACATCACATCTGAAAAAAAACCAATGAGGATATGATAGGCAGGTCTCTGTTTAAGCAATCTTGTGGAAATGAAAAGCAAATGACATTGTAGTGATGCTGTGAAGCAGATCTAAAAGGCAGCCCCGAATCTCCACACTGCAGGGACTTGGGACATTGTAGATCAGCTTGTTGTGGTGAAGATACTATTAGGCTTGGTCATCCCCACTGGTGAAAACCTTACAAGGAAATTTCATCTGAAAGCCTTTGAGGATCTTTCTTGTCTCTGTGAAGCATCTGACAAATGACTCATTAAAACAAATCAAATTAACCCTTTGTGTTAAGGATACCTTTAAAATGGTTTTTGTCATTTTGGGAGAGAAGGAAAATTTATCAGATTTGAGGATGAGGCACAATTCACAAACTGAGAACCAGGGCAAGAGAGATAGTAAAAAGGCATTGTGCAAGTGATTAGGGACTATTAGCCTACAACATGGTAATGGACTTCTTCATGAAGCAAATTGCTGAAATTGATGCAGCTAAATCATGAAAAAGTAAAAATATGACTGCAGTTCACAAACGCAGGTTTGTAGCAGACAGAACATGGGATAGCCACAGAATAAGGAATTGTCAGTAAAAGATCAAAAGCAGAAAGGATTGCATTTATACGCAGACAAGGAGGAAGGGGATATAAGACAAAGAAGCTAACAAACCCAAACAAGCTCTATAAATACAATGATGTAATAATAGAGAAACCTTTCTAAAAACAGGAAATGATTTCTTGTAAAGAGCAAAAGAAATTATTAGTGTATTTCATTTCATCTACAGGACAGAAGTATAATTTTGTGGTAATTAAAATCCCAAAAAGCAGAAAATATTTATTTCCAAGCCAAGCTTCTTTTCCATGTAAGGTATGTACGAGGTACCTTGGAAAATGGATTTTTGTGCAAATTACATGACTCATCTATATCCTGAGGGAGTGAAAGAAGGTGGATAAAGAAAATTATTTCTTTTTATCAGTCTTAGTGATAGAGGGAAGGGAAACACTAGCATTGCATCAAATAAGCTAGAAAAGTGATTCCTTGTAGCCAGCTGAAATAGCATTATTGTACATTGCATTTCACTAGATCTGCCTTGCAACTATGTGCAAGTGCTAAATGTTTCAAAAAGGTTAAATCAAAGCACTAGACTTTGCAGTTGTTAATTATTTCCATTGAGAAGATACTTAGAGATTAAATATTCCTTGAAGATGAATACATGAAAACTAGCATGCTTTTAGTAAATGTAAATGGGGTTCTCACTGCATAGTGAATGGAAATGGGGCCTGTCTACCCAGCATACCAGAGCTCAGCATTTCCTTGAGAAAATATTTAGCATATTGAACATTTTGGAATTGAAATAGATCTCAAAGCTTTTGTGAAAGTGTATCTTATTCACTGTTGGAGGCACAGAGACAAATTCCCACTCTTCGGTGATTTTCTCTAACTTCAGTGTCTGTGGATCCTTTTCAGTGAGAGGATATGAGTCAATATCACAAGGTCATCTTCTATGGCTTCTATTCCTTCTCTGATTTGTCTTTCAGTCTCTGTTAACAGTCTATGAATTGATTTCAGATGCTGCATTTCTCAACAGCATCCTGCTTCAGCTCTGTCCTCAGTAGAGAGGCACTTTTCTGTATCTCTGTGTGTCAGCTCTGGTGGAAATCTTGCCTTGTTTATTGACTTAATCAGTCCTGCTCTCTGCCTGGTCTTGTTAGCATTGTTCAAAAAGACTGGCTGCTGTCACTAGTAATTTCATTACTTCTTTGTGTCTTGTGACAATCTGTTGACCACACTACACACAAGTCACATCACAGCAGTAATAAATGCTGCATTACTCCAGTAAATGGTTTATTTGGCATATGGTTTCCAACTGGACATGACAAACTGCCCAAGTGGACTCCTTTACCCTTCTGCAATCTCTGGACTGCTAGATTTTCACCCAAAATTTACTCAGTAAGCACCTCCTATAAATTATTAAAGTACAATTTCAGATACAGAAGGATATGCATTTCTGTCCAGTAATGTTTTTATCTTCATATCTTTTGAAGAAATTGAGATTATAAGTGTTGAAATACTAGACTTCATTAATATTCTCCTGCTCTTTGCCAATACATATTAGTTAGTTGTTTTCAAGTGAGCTATGTATTGTTTTTCTTGAGCTCTAATAACACTGATTTCCATGAGATCCAGTTGCTGTTATTTGTGTTGGACGTAAGCTTTACTCTTAAAGCCATGTACAACAATGTTTTTGTGATCATTGTGTGCTATAAATATAATGCACAGCTAAGAATTAGTGCAGAAATATTTGGATGAAGTTCAGATAATCTTTGTAGGAATTTTAACTCTGCACATAACAATACCTGTCTCTATTGGAGAAAAACTGTAAATAGTCTTGAAAAACTGCTGCTCCCTACAGGTGCACAGTTTCAGAAAAAGGCATTTAAAAAAATATACATTATATGAAGGATTTCTAAACTTGTGTGGTACTTTGGCAGTTCACAGAATCATGGAATTCTCTGTTTAAAATAAAATATATAGTAAGTTTAATAGTAAAATCTGATATCTGTGGAAGAATTTCTTCAGAAGGCTTTTGCACAATTTGCAGTACATTGTGGGACTTATGTTTTTCTAAAATAGCTGCTTTGTGTTGCTTTTGAAGGTCACTGTTAAAGAAGATATTTAAAAATCACTCCTCCATTTTCCAGTATAGCACTTTTCTGAAATTCTCTTTTCTGTTCAAGGTAATCTGCCTATCCAGCTGATCTCAAGGCTTGTGGTTGTAAAGGATAAGGAAGCACTGTTAATGCCAAAAAGCAAGCAACAAGCATGGTAAAATACCTGTGTTTTATTTTTTTTCTTAACCAAGTCACAATAAAAAAAGGAAAGTGTTTTGAAGCAGAACACTGTGATGTTGCACTGCAAATTGTGTTTGGTTAAGAAAAATAATAATACTGCAAATCTGTAAATGCTTTCCAAAACATGTACACAGGAATTTGTAATGCCTAGATTTATGATAAAACTTCATTGCATCTACTCATCTTTGTTGTACATCATCTTGGGTAAGTGTCTTTCCATGTACCTGATTTCATACTTTAAACTGTAAAAGGGAACATTTTAGTTCCATAAGAGATAATTCATACAGTACAAATTCCATAGCTGGGAAAATCATTGCAGTATCACTTCAAGAAATGATTTATTTTTATTTATACTGAGCTATCTGCTGTGGGCAAGAGGAGAGTTCCATTGTAAACAGAATAATACAAAGTGCTGATAATGGTGCTGAAATAGTGTTTTATTTTCAGTCCAGCAGTCTAGATCTAGCTGACCATCGTTTATCAGTTGGCAGATGTTGATGAATGCATGTGTAAGACAGTACAGAGCAGGAAGCTGATTGTGCACCACTGTTGATCCTGATGCACCTCTCTTACAATCTTGTTCGAGGGGCCACAGGTTCACTGACAGCAGGCAGCACAGTTTTCACACCCAGTGAATACTGTGCCTTCCTCTCTACTGGATGTGGGCTATCTCAGGTAGCCAGAAGCTTGGTAATACAGCTGGAGTTTTAAAGAGACACAAAGAGTCTGTTTCTCTACAGTCTGTCATGTAATTTATGTGGGCCTCATTGCTTTCCTGTTCAGTAAAAAAATGCTTCATGCAAATAGTCAAGCAAAACTTCACTTCTGAGAAAGACTTTGGTATTACAACTACCAATTTGAATCTGTATTCTCAATAACATGGTGTAATCACTTTGTTCTTTGCACTCTTTGTACATATAACTTATCTTAAATGTGCAATGTAAAAATAGAATTTTAACCTGTTTTCCTGCAGATTTCTTGGTTTGTATCTTAGTCTCTAGGTGTCCACTCCTAATTTCAAATGTTATTCTAATTTTAATTTTTTAAAAATTATACACATCATCCTGTAATGTGTGACTCAAAAGCAGTTATACCTGAACACAGAAATAAAACATGGAATGCAAAGTTGTGTCAAGGATTTTTTGTACAGAAAGAGTTCAGTTCACATCGACCAGCTAAAACAGAGCTTAATATTGTGTGATTGTTGCAATCAGAGAGCTTGTCTAATGTGACAGACTGATGGCACTTTGCCTTGTCACTCCTGAACACCAGCCCATCTGAAGGAAGCTACTTCAGTTCACTCAGTGAATGCTCTGGCCACACTTCACTGCTCCCTGCCAGTAATTCTGAGTAATTTGATGGCCACTTTGTAGATTCTTGGGTCACAGAGTGTTTGGGAATATTTTTTGCTTCCTTTTGGTGTACTTGCAACAACCAGCATTTGTTGGTAGGTCATGGATCTTCTATGCTGGCTATTATTGCATGCCTAAATAGGAAAGTGAAAAATAACTTGTTTTAACAAAATGAGATGTCTTTTGATCTTTAAAAGTAGACCTTTTAAGTTACAGAGGTTTGGTAAAATGACTTAGGAAGGAAAGGAAATAGTATTTTTCTAAGTATTCTTGAATTTACAGAGATTCTTATTCTGTTTAAGCAACGTTTTCTATTAAAAGCAATTCTAAATAAATAATCTGGCCCACTTTATCACTGTGTGGGATCTTTCCAAAACTATAATCAAATTCCATGTCAGACCCTTTAAAAAAGGAGGGATAGATGCCTGAATTTTATTTCATAGAAATTATTTTGTCTCCTTGCTTACAGTAGGCTAATTTATCACTGGCATAGTCCTGATGTTAAATTGTTTGCCAGTATCAAGGTTACTTTTTCTATTTTACCATATCCATATTGCTCAATTTGACTTCTGTTTCATGAGCTCCTGTGGTTTTTTTATCACATTTGCTTAGTAAGGTTTTATTTTGAGCCTTTGCAGCTTTTCATAATTCAGTGCTTAAATTTCATGTAACTTGCAACTGCTGAGAGGTTGCAGTGCTGCTTTGGTTATGCATTAAACCTGTTCCCTAGCTCCACAGCATGGAGTGAAAACAAATGTCTTGTTTCTGTAGCAAGCTCTGGTTTCTCGAAATCATGCGTGCACTGCAAAAACAATGGCTTTCCATAAAAAATACATAAATTTTCCCTGCATTAAGCTTCTTATGTGGTGTTTTTCTCTGTGTTCTAGGAAGGAAGGGTTCAATTCAGTTACCTCAGCATAGATGGTTAGTGCCATTTGAGACAACCCAAGTTTTTGTGGTTCCAGTATAGCAAATACAATACAGGACCTTCAAGAGACTCCTCCTGAGTGCCACCTGGACTCCAGGGCAGGATTACCCAAAGGCCTCCCAAGCAGCAGTAGACACCTGTCGTTGGTTACCTTTAATGCAATTAATGTAATTACTCATTTTTTTTAATTGAGTATTGTGATGAGAACAGCTCTATGGGATCTGACTGTCCTGCCCCAAAAATTGCCAAATATAAATGATCAAGAGGAAAAGGTCTGAACACGGCAAGTGTATATTACCTATCTTTTCAGCACAGTGCCAGCCTCAGGCACTTTCCAGAAAAAGTGTGGTTTAGTGTGTTTATTTAGTAATCTTGGTGCATTTTTCTCACCTGAAACCATGTATGTGTTTAGCAACTGCAGGAGCATTTCACGAGGACTTCAACAGCTCAGCAATGTACAAAGAGCCTCTTCCTTTTGTCTGTGTGGAATTTACACTCACTCACTTCATCTGCTATCCCTGTTTTTTCCTAATCCACCCTTCCTGTGCTACCCAGACTTTCAGAGTTATCTCATTCATCTTCTCAACTATGTCCTCTCTGAACCAAGGCATTCTGACATGCATCCTTATTCTTGATGTGTGAGCCATTCCTTGCCTCTGATTGTCTTTGTCACCCTTCTCTGGCTTTCCAGTTCTGCTGTATTCTTTAAACAAAGGGGAGCCAGACCTGCTCACACTATTCAAGATGCAAGTTGCTGTTTATTGACCAGTCATTTAGTCTTGCAAGGGCTTATGCTGCTCTCCCTAACTGACCATTTTCTGTAATATTTCAATTTCATATCATTAGCAGCTTTCATTACCACCTCTAATAGGAAAAAAAAAAAAAAAAAAAGGAATGAGCAGTATGAGCATGTATAAAAACCGAGCTTGCAACCCAGCTATTTCCTGGAATTTGTCTGTGGTGTCTGCTGAAAGAGCTTACTTTCTGCTTTTGTTTGTCCTCATGAAATTAGTCACTCATGAAGGAACTTTCTATCCTCTGTAATACCTCTATAGTTTTCCCGAAAACTTTAAGTGAAGGAATTAAGAAAGGCTTTGGCACAGGCTGACACAGCATCATTTTATCCAGCTTGGGACATTATTGGTCTTACTAGATGGATGAAAAACTGTGTGGAACATCAGACCAGAGGTGTATCTTTACTTTTTTAGTTCTTTAGTTCTTCTTCAGTGACATGGATGCAGAGATACAAGGCTTTGTTGACAAGTTTGTAGATCACAACAAATGGTGAGGTGCACTCAAAGCACTTGGAGGCCTGGATGCCATTCAGAGGAGCCTGCACAGGCTTGATGAGAGAGCTGGCAGAGACCTTGTGAAATGAGGCAGATAACTTAGTCTTGAGCCTCCGATGGACAAACTGCGGCCATTGGTACATCCTGGGTAGTCACTGGCAAGCAGCTCTGCTGGAACAGACCTGCAGGCTGTCGTAGCCAGCAGCCTGAACGTGAGCTGGCAGGATGCCTTGGCAGCCAACTGCATCCTGGGCTTTGTTAACAGCAGCACAGCCAGGAGACTGAGGGAGAGTTTATTCGCTTTTAGTCAGCACTCATTAGACTGTACCTAGACTGCCATGCACAGGGGTGGGGGACAGCCCAGCACAGGGAAGACATTGATACATTGGAGCGAGTTCAGCAGAGGCCTCCATGATGACCAGTGGCAGGAGTACTTGCTCTGTGCAAAGAGATGGGACTTGTTAAGCCTGGAAAAGAGATGGCTTTGGGGGAACATAGCAGCCACGTTCTTGTGTCCGTGAGGAAGTTATGGAGAACACTGAGGCAGGTTCTTCTGCTGAGATGTATGGTTGGAGGCTGACTCATTAATTGAGGGGAGATATTTTGGCTTGACTTACAGGAAAGAAAAGTTCACCCTAAGTGTAATGAAGAAGTTGAAGAGATTGCCTGGAAAAGCTATAAGTTCTTCATTCCTGGATATTTCAAGAGCCAACTGAACAAAGCCTAAGTAACCTGGTCTTGAATGTTGATCATCTGGCTAAATCAGATTTTCCTGATCTGCTTTAATTGGGATGTTGGATCAGAAAGTCTGCTGAGATCCCTTCTGGGCTGAATAATTAATTTTGTATGGTCATTGCTCATTTTATACTTGCTTCTTTCTTAATATTCACCTTCTTACCTGCATGCTTATTAAAATCCAGCTTTCTAGCTAAAAGCAAAGTAATGTTTTTAAAAAATAGTTATACTTTGAAAAACAGATTTGTTCATATTGTCATTCAGCGCTCACATGATTGAATTCTTACATTTCAATATGCAGACATAACTTAAAAATATGCAAAAATAACATCATTTTTGTAAGAGATTTTAGTTTGAAATAAATCCTCCTCCCCTGCACTGGAGGAGTATTATATCATCTCTATTTCCAAAGGAAAAAACTTTAACAATTAACTCTATCATAAATGCTGCGTACTTAGCATAATTATTTTTGTACTGAATCTGCATGTGCATATATTTCTGCTGAAAATATTGTACTAAAAAATCTCAGATGATGCCTAATTCTGTGTGTGGGGAAAAAAAAAAAAACGATACAGGCAAGCTTGGGCTTGGATGTTTTCATGTCAGGGACAATTTCTAAGTCCTGGATAATTATACTCATCTTTCCAGAAGAAGTTTTGAATAACCTTTTGATTATATAGCGTTTCCCTGATGAGCTTGTTTGTTGGTATATTTATTATGCATCTCAGATGCAATTCATCTACCTAATTTTAGCTACCTGAAAAGGTAGGCACTGAGTTTAAAATAGTTGCCTAGGCACTCGCTACAGGTAATAGAGATGATTCTTCCTATCCCCAAACATGAGTCATGCTGTCTGCCTCAGAGGCTTGACTTGTGATAAAATTAATCACTCTGCAAAGCACCCTCTTTTAGCCCATTAACTAGAAGGGGACTTTAGGCACTTAGCTCTTCCAGGAGAACTAGTTTAATATGCATATGTTTTAAATTTCTGCATTCAGACTCATCCTGTGTCACTTTTTGTTTCTCAAATATCATAGAAATACTTGGAAGAAACAGAAGTGAGCTAAACTAAAAAAAAAAAAAAATTGCATTAAGCTATCCTTAGATATGGTAGCTGATGCAAATGTCTATTTGAGTGTAGAATTTTGTAATATAACTCAGCTGGAGACCATATCTGGAGCAGATACATACCTGGTATGATGACTTGTTGGAAACGTGAAGTCAGCACCATCTGTACTATAGAGTGGGTTGTTTGCAGGACACGATGAAGTGATGATGCTTGGTTTGGGGGTTATTTGTTTGGGGTTTTTGGATTTGGTTTAGGTTGTAGTTTTTTTGTTGTGGGGATTTGTGCCTGTGTGTGTGTGTATGTGCATTTTTTTCATTTCCCCATCTCTGGATATCTCACAGCAGACATGAGTAACTGGAAAGGTGTTGATAACACACCAGTTTTTTGGGTACTGCTGAGCAGCACTGGCACAGCATCAGCTCTGTCTCTCAGTATTCCCCACATCAAGGGGCTGGGCTTGAGTAAGATCCTGGGAGGAGACATAACCAGGCCAGCTGACCCAAAATATCCAAAGGGATATTCCATGCCATATGACATGTGCTCAGATATAAAAGCTAAGGAAAGGAGGAGGAAGGTGTGGCCTTTATTATTTGCGATGTTTGTCTTCTGGAGCAACTACTATGTGCGCTGAAGCCCGGATTGCTGGGAAGTGGCTGAACATTACTTGCTGAAGTAGAGAGAGACTTGTTTTTGTCCTAGCTTGCACTCATGAAAACTTTTGCGTTTGCTTTAGTAAACCGCCTTATCTAAACCTACGAGTTATTTTCCATCTTGTTTTTTCTCCTCTGTCCATCTGGGAAAGGGAATGGTAGAGTAGCTTGGTGGTCACCTGGCATGCAGCCAAGGTCAACCCACCACAGTAGTACTGGGAGACTGTGGAAACTCTAGAAGTGATGTCAGTGAAATAAGACTCCAAACCTATACTGGAATTTCCTATTCTTATGCTTCTTTTTCTTGATTGCTAGCTAGACTTAAAAGCAGATTGATGTTGGATACATACCTCTTTTCTTCTCCCTTAGCAGTACATTAATCCTCTTCAGGACAAGTCAGACATGAGTTTCTATCTACTTCAGATTAAACCAGATGAAATCTGAAGTATTACTTCTTTCTTTTCCTTCAGAAAGTAATTGAAAGCAAGTTCATTCTTCTAGCAGCAGAATTGTGTGTACTTCATAGAAAACTCATGTAATTGATAAGCACTTCTAAAAGCCCAACTTGAACTCCTGGGCTAAAGGTGATAGCAATAATGCTTAGCATTCAAAGACTGCCTGCAGCTGAACAATGAAAGCAATGGCAAATCAGCTCAAAATATAGAATTTATCTGAGGGTTTAAGGTGCAGGACAGGAAACAGCTGTCTGTTTTGTTAAGATTTCTCTTTTGTGGGCAACACTGTAATAAGTGTTAAGTCTAGTGGATTAATTAGAATGACTGTTCTTTTGGGGTTGCACATTCAAATATCTCTGCCAAATTCTGACACCCCTATTAAAAGAAATGAGTAATCATGAATACAGCCAATGAAGTGCTATTTCTAACCTTCTAATGTCACTATGTTTAGTATTTTCATTCAGTAAATCTTGGATATGTTTGCTGGTCATAAATTAATGATTTTCTACTTACTTAAAATGTTTTAGAGTGCTTCTTTAATTATTTTAGAGAGATCATGATGTTCTAATTACCTCAGCTTTGAGTCACTTTTAATCTCTCGGTTTCTCATAGCTGGCTTTACTGCAGACAGGTAAACTTCCAGTAGATTTTTTTTTCCTGTGCATGTCTGGACTAACAAGCCCCAAGTATCTTATCAAATAGCAGTATCAAATAACTTATGAATAATCCTTGTGAATAATTTATTTTTTAGTCAGAAAATACCTGCATGTGTTAAATTCTGTGCTTGATTGACAATATTGAATTCAGTAGAGATCTGCATATTAGGATTTCAGGATATCTTTTCTAGTCTTTTTTGTAATTTATACAGTCTTCAGGGCAATGGATCTTCATTTGCAGTTGAGAGCTCTAGATATTCCTATAGTACAAACAATTATTTTGCTGATGTGCCCTGTAGAACAGAAACACTTCCAGAGATTCCACTTTCTTGAGAGATTTTTGTATAATGCAAAGAGAAAAACATATTCTCCAGAAACACAAGTCTTGGAAATGCCTGAACAGTTAAAGACAGGGGGGAGTGTGTGTGTGTGTGTGTGTGCTTAATTACGAGACAGCTTCTTGGATAGAGTATTTCAGCCCAAACAGTAGGCTTGTGAAAAGTGTAAATAGCTCAAAATAGGATCTTAAAATGAGAAGTGCTAAACACTGCTAACTCTGTCTGCAACCAGAAAGAAAATTGTGAAACTTCCTCACCAGCTTTACATCATGGAATTCCACCAGAACTGCTTTTAAAAATTGCTCCCACCAACTTTGACTTCCTGCGGTTGCTGACTGCTTTCCTAGAAGCTGTGATGTCTCAGGTCTGCATTGCTCACCTTCCCCCTCTTTACCAGCTTTATTTCAGGAAGCAGCTCTTCTCATCTTAGTCAAGGGAGGGGAAAGGAAAAAGAGGCACAGGGAGGAGTGGCACCTTCTTTCTTGGCTTCCTGCCCACATCCTTGGCCTCCTCCCCAGTATCATGGGATATATCTCTGGCAGTATATTCCTGAACACAATGTTTGTTTAACTTGTGCAAACGTTTTTTATGGCAAAGAAATTTAATTTTCTGTTATGATGTGTAATTTGACAGGATGAACATGCAATTAGAATCACAAAAACAACTGAGATTCTGTGGATATAAGTAGATTAAAGATTGCTGTATATACGTTCAAAGTATGTATGTAGGAAGTTAAAACTAGGTAATGCAGGAAGCCAAAACTGGCACTGGAAAATATGTATAACTTAAAACAATTGTGTGTATGTCTTTCCATGTGCACTCTAATGTATCTGCTTTGAGTGGACGTTGCTGCTATTCCAGCCATTGCAAAGGAATTCAGTGCTGTCTTAAAACAACCTCACAATGAAAATGGAAGATAACAATTATCACAGAGCTCCAGTTTAACCCAACAAGGCAATTTTAAGGATTTCCATAGTGCAGTAATTCAGCTTTAGTTTTGTTGAAGACTTAGAAAATAGTATTCTCAAAAGAAAGAATGATTAAAAGAAGTCAATCTGCATGAAGACTGGGATGCATTCTCAATCCATGAGTGTGTTTAAGGAAAAAAGAAGGAGTAGTGTATCTTTGTAGGGCTACACAAATTGAAGAAGTAGATGCTGGAGGATGTGTACTGAATTGAATATATTGATTTCTTTTCTGTTACCGCTAATAACTTTGATTTAGAAAAACAGAGTTACACAGTGTATAATAAAATTCAAGTACCTGTAAGTCACAGGTGATTTTCAGTTCTGTGTTTAGTTAGCTGGTTTAAACCCAAGTCATTGAGGTGAGAGCTGACTTTCTTCCTATGCTTAACTGCCACTGCAACTTAATTACTGTTTCTGATATTTTAGCATAGCCTTTAATAATGGGCCCATGATTTAGTAAACAAATTTTGTACTGTTTCATGTTCTTGACAAGTCCTGCAAAAGTAAACAGGCCCTCAATAAAAGACAGTGATATGATAATATTGTAAAAGAAGGCCCTAGCTATAGGCTTGCAAAGAAAATTATTGCAAGTTCTCTTGCCCAGAATACTTGTAGGTGCAATAAAAATCTAATCGTAATTAAATGTCAATTTATGTTGCTATGTTAGTTTAGCTACTTATCCTCACTGGAAAATGGTCCAGTATCTCTGTTCTGGGAGAGTCTGTGGTTCTGCAAGCAACACATGCCTTGCAAATAAGGAATTTGATTAAGGTTCTGATGGTACTGTAGGACCATTCCTTTGGGCGAGTTATGGTGACACTTTACTGTTTTATGAATGATTAGTCAGTTGATGCCATGTGAGGTTGCTTTTCACTTGTGGTCTTGTAGGCAAAATTGCCATGGATAAGCAAGACATGATGTACATTCTTCACAAATACAGTTCAAGCCATCAGTCTGAGCCTCCTTCCTGCTTAAGTTTAGCCAGTCTGTGTTTGGAGAGAACTTCTTCTTAAGCAACAGCAGAGTCCTTATCTGCTTCCTGTCTTTTATAGCTTAGCAACAAAAATATTTGAATGAACTAGTTCTGCACTTAGAATCACAGAATGTTAAGGGTTGGAATGGAATTTAAAGATCATCTATTCCCAATGCCTTTGACATGGGCAGGGTCACCTCCCACTGGACCAGGATGCTGAAGGCCTTATCCAATCTGACTTTGAACACTGCCAGGGTTGAGGCATCCACAATCTTCTTGGGCAACCTGTTCCAGTGTCTGACCACCCTCACAGTAAAGAATTTCTTCCTAATGTCTAACTTAAATTTCCGCTCTTTCAGTTTGAACCCATTAACCCTTGTCCTACTACAGGCAGGTCTCACAACAGCAGAGCAGAAGGGAAGAATCACCTCCCCTGACCTGCTGGCCAGGGGAGGTGATTAATGCAACCCTGGATTCCATTGGCTTTCTGAGCTGTGTGTGCACACTACTGGATCATGTTGAGTTTTTCATCAACCATCACTCCCTGCTCCTTCTCCACCCAGCCTGGTGTTGTACTTGCTGAGGGTAAACTCAGTCCCACTGTCCATGTCACCAACAAAGATGCTGAACAGTATCAGCCCCAGTACCAACCCCTGAGGTACACCATTGGTCACTGGTCTCCACTTGTACAATGAGACAGACCACAACCCTTTGCCATCCAGACAGTTCACTGTCCACCGAGTGCTTCATCCATTAAATCCATGTCTTTCCAATTTTGGCACAAGAATGCAGGACAGTGTCAAGAACTTTGAGTAAGTCCAAGGAGACGATGTTGGTTGCTCTGCCCCATAAAAAAACTGTAAAAAAAATGGCTCTGAGAGAGTTACACAAAGGTTTAGGTTTGATCATACTTTTCCCCCAGCAGTTTTTACTACTATTTAACAGATTATCTGACTCGTTGTAAAGGAAAGAGGAAGAAGACAGACTTAACATAGCCAGTCTATTATAAGCCTTGCAAAGGATGCTTAACTGATATATTTTAAGAATGCTCTCAACATATGGGTATGATGATAACACTGTAAATTGATACCCCTTTAGTGTGACACAGTGAAGGCTGAAACTGTTAGACTAATTACAGTCTTACACAACTTAAACATACATATTTTTATTCTTTTCTGTCAATAAGCTATCTCCTGGATAGTATAATTTTTGGCTAGAAATAAAGTCAAACAGAAGATACATACTGTGAAGGGACACTGGGTTCAGTTTAACCGTGAGGAGGTTAGTAATTTCCAAACTTTGAGACAAACTGTGAAGAAAATGCAGTTGTCATCACATTCTTATAAAGATTGTCATTGTTGATTTAAGTATATTTCAGTTAAATCCAAACTTTCAAACTTGGTTTGGGTGTGTAAAATATACTTAGCAGAAACTGATCCATTAATGCAAGGACTTCTGCCTCTGCTTTCTGGCAGGCAGAGATGCAGAAACGGATCTACTCTATTTTTTTTTACTCTATTTTTTTATCTACTCAATTTTTTTTATGACTATGTTTCTAATGGACTTTATTAGTTGATGTTTCAGCAGAAATTTCTGTCAGTATTTATTTCTATGAAAATCCAGATTTCATGCTTCGGAGCACATAAAATATTCCTCTGTACAGAGTTTAGAAAAATGGCTAGGATTGCACTGATAGAATTTCTGGTTTGTTTTCTCCATTAAATTGTACATACTGTCATATAGATCAAAAATGTTTGACTCTTGGAAGAGCTGAATTCAACTCTGATGCCCTTTAGATTTCTGCTGTATCTTAGGTGAGATACCTTGCCTCTTTGTCACTCTACAGACGTGTATGCAGTTTTAAGTGTCACATGATTTTGATATCCTGCCAGAGAGATTATTTGGTCCAGGAGAAAATCTGGGCAGGTTAGTGCAATGGTTGCTTCACACATCTTCTCTTTTCTGCAGGGTGACAGTGAAGTCAAGGAAAGAATGCAGGTGGGTCAGCACAGAGTTTCAAGCTGGACAGTGTGCAGACCTGGTGTGGAGTCATGGAGCACTCTCTGGTGCTCTTGGGTCCTCTGCATGTTGGTGAGGTGGTTCCTAATCTTGCTGTAGAATCATGAGGTTCTCACCTCTCACTTTTGTACTCTGGTTTCCTGCAAGATTAAATATCCTTAGTTATAGAACTAGGCAGGGAATATCATGTTGGTAATGAGTCCTTTCAGATCTTGATCTTTCCCAATTTGCATTTGCTGCTCTTGCTGCTCACAGTCTGTTGCCAATACTGAGTCTTTGCACTTTTTGAGGATCATCGGGCAGTTTGCATGGTTTGGCTACCTGTTTTCTTCAGCATGCAAAACCGACTCTCCTTTTCAGAACAGCTGGCTGACTGTATTTTATCTGCTTTTGCCACAGTAAAGAGCTGTTTACCATTTACTGGCTTATGCTAACAGCTATCCTGTCTGGACATAAATCATGCTAATTGCTACAGAGAGTGAAGAAAAAACCCCTAAGTTCTGTATTTTTTTTTTCTTTTTTGTCCCAACTTTCTTGGTCATAAAGTCTGTTTAGGGAGCTTCTCATTGTGCAGTGTTATTTGTGGAGATGCCCTAGACTCTCAAAATATTGTAAAGAGTTTATGAAGCAAAAAAATCAAAATAATGGATGACAAAAAATTTATGTGGATAAACTTGAAATGATGCATATATGGAGAACAAGAGTAATACGACATCCCAGCTTCACACAGGAATCTGATTTGGGATTTGCTACTTTTTGTGAGGCCTGGGCTGTGTGCATAAGCCCATATCAAAAGGAATGAGAAGACAAGAACCTACAGTTCCCATTAGGAGTACAGCACTCTTCAGGAAAACAGTTAGGAAATGTTTGATTGTCAGGCTCATCTTTGGCTGGGGGAGGTGCATCCAGATGTTTAAAAAGCAGATAACAATGAGTCCATAACTCAGCAGATCCCTATTCAGCATGCTGTGAGCAAGTGAGGAGATGCTGTGCTCATCTGCCAACCCCTTATTTAAGGGGTACCGCCATGGAAAGAACCCCCCAGTTATTGCTGTCCTTGTTCCCTAGGGTGGCCCCTACCTGCCAGACGTGTCTCTGAAGGTCAGTCTGGAGGTAGGTTGCAGAGTGTTGTATGGGGCTTGGAAATATGCATTCTGCTGCCTGGTTCTAATAAAAGGGAGAGATGTGAGGCAAAGAGGATTGTGCAATTCAGTATGATATATATAAATAAGCTCCTTAACGGCAGGAATTAGTGAGGAAGTAGATTAGTTCTGAGATTACACCAATACCAGAACTGTCTATCCTCCTTCAGGTTCAGAGCCATGGGAGACATCAAGAGTAGTCAGCATGAATCAGCCTGCAATTTAAATTTAAAGTAGTCATAATAAAGAGTCTAATTTGGCAAGAACTTTAGTGGATTATTTGCCTCAGAGTTATAGGGCTGTGCTTGTGCCTTGCTATTTCTGGTTTTTGTAATAAACATGTGTCCTCAGGTGTTTCTTACATTCTATCTCTTTCATTACAAACTTATTTTTCTTCTGATTACTGTTGGTGGTGTTTGGAGGAACTAGCCATGATGTGGTTGGGGTTTGACTCTGGCTGGCAGCTAAGCCTTCACCCACTTGCTTGGTAACTCACTACAGCAGGATGAGGGAAAGAACTGGACAGTCAAAAGTGATAAAAAACCCTCTAGTGAGTCAAGATAACAGCAACTTAATACATAAAAGAGAAAAAAAAGTAAAAAATTATGTAAAAGGACTCACCACCATCAGACTAATGCCCTACCAGCCCTCAAAGCTACTTTGGAGAAACTTCCCCCAGTTTATATGCTAAGCATGACACTGTATGCTATGGAGTATGCCTTTGATCTGTTGGGGTCAGCTATCCTGGCTGTGTCCCCTCCCTACCCTGCTGAGGGGCAAAGTGGGAAATAGACAAAGCTCGATTCTGTGCAAGCACCACTCAGCAGTAGCTGAAACACTGTTTTTTAATCACAGTGTTACCACATGAGCTTTTATAAAGAAAATTAACTCCACCATAAACAAAATATAATACCACTTTTTTTTTCAGTTCACCCTAAGGCAATAAATTACCAACTGATGAAAAAAAAAAAAAAAAAAACCCAAAATATTATGTTAGTATCACCTACTCATATGGTGTCTACATAATACAAGATTTTAAGAATTCATTGGAAGGACTGTTTCTGGCTTTCGTTTGTAGATGTGCATTCTGCTCTCTATGCTTGAGGATATTGGCATTGTCACTGAAGTAAGAACTCCTGTTCCCTCAGTAAAAGCAGCAAACAATATTCTCTCATTGGATTCCATGAATGAAGCAAATTTGCTTGATTTATGAATAGATTTTTCAGCAAAACTGAAATACATTTTTGCAAATCCTCATGCTGAGGTCTCTAAAATACAGAAAGGAGGATGAATTTTTATGCTGGTTTCTCTATATGATTGCATTACTAACTCCAAATGAAATATTTTCCTAAGAATTTGAGGAGGTTGCTCAGTTCTCAGATGGTCATGCTAGCTGGTTAGGGTAAATCCTTACAGATTAGGATGGTGGTTTCAGGACCAATGAAGCAGGAAGAAGCAGCATGTGGTTTATCTGTTCTGATTAATCACTTATTCAGTTGCTACAATAAATTTACATGGAAGGGGGCTGGGGGGAGTGAACTGACACAGCTCTGGCTTTGTGATTTGAGTCTGATCTTTAAATCTTCATGCACTGGTCAGCAGTGGTTCAGGCTCTGGTTTGAGAGAAAAAAAACAACAAAGGATGTTCAATTAGACTTTGTCTGCCTTTTTTTTAAGGTCCTTTGGGCTAAATGCTGTACCTTTTTTCTCATAAGCACTTCTGAGTTATCCTGCTAAAACAATTGGGAATGATTTAGAATTTTTGTTTACTTTTAAGGAGGCTGCCTGTTTAAGTAATTCGAAGTATTTGAACATTATAGCAAAAAACAAAACTGCCATGTTTTATGGCATATTACTTAAAAAAAAAAATACTTAGCAGGATCATATTGAACTAAAAAGTTTGGAATCATTGCAGATGGCTTAAGCACTAGTCAAGACTTCAGGTTTCATATAACCTGCAGTGTTCTTACACTAGTTAATATAGACAGTGGCAGGAAAATATTTGATACAGCCTGTGGAGGCCTCAGGCTGCTTTGTACATAAGACCCTTCATTTTGCTTCCTCTATGCAGAGCAGGAAAATAGAGATATTTTAATCAAGACTCAGGGCAGAAGTAGAGAGTTCCTGAGGAAAAAGGTTTTTTGTCTTGGGCTATAGTCTTTGGAATGTTTCAGGAAATGCCTTTTTGAGTCAGGCATCTGTGGAAGAGAAGAAAATTTTAGGTATTTCATATTTATCTATCGGACTTCAGAACAGGTTAAGTCAATGAAAATACTGGAGGAAGTTTTCCAGTATAGCTTCTCTTCTGTCAGGTTTTAGAATATAGTTGTCTCTATCCTTTACTTTAGTGGGGATCTTTCATGTCTTCTACCACACTTCTACAAAGAGCAGGAGGGTAGCAAAAGAAATTTTATGATCTAATGAACCTGAATCTCAACTTTGCCTAGATTTTAAACCAGAGAATTCTTTTTCGCACTTTTAGAGGCCCTAAATACTTACGCTGTATGGTTGAAATAACTGAGTGCAACAAGCTGAAGTCACAAAAGAAGACAAAAGCCAAGCTCATCTGTCTTAATGAGCAGGGAGATGGATGAGTCTGTGAACAAAGAACAATCCCAGAAAGAAAACAGCCCTTGCTCTTTGGAAAGCCCTCATGATGGGTTAGCTAGAATAAGAGGAGTGCTGACTGATCCCACATATCCCTGATCTTTAATTGAGCCTAAGCCTTTCCAAAGGTCTTTAAGATATCCTGTCTCCTTTAATTAATCTGTTTTCCTGCCTTAGTAATTTCAACATAGAAGATATATGCTTTAGGATGTTGTGATAACTACTTAGGCAATCAGAAGACATTTTCGCCTCCAAGGTATTTGGCAGGTTCTGGCAGTTTTTCTTATCTTACTGTTGACTCAAGAGATTATCAACCTATTTTTAAGAACACTTACCCAGACACAAATTGAACCAGGCTTGTCAGCTAAGATAGGACAGTAACAGAAATCTGCAATTTCAAAGGGGTTTTGTGCAGGAAGAGGGAGGGCCCATGTTTACAGACTCTCTACCCTGTTTCAGTGTCACACAGCTGCAGGATTCAGATTCATTGCAGAAAAATTCAATGAAGCATTAGTAGGTATGTGTCCTGCTGTCCTGAGCCAATGCTATCTCAGCCTTCAGTCACCTCCGTAGTTTGAGATTACTGTAGGAATAATGGGTAATCTTTCTACTGGGAGCAATAATTTGCATATCTAAATTCTCAAGCAGCATCAATTTCTACTTCTTCCAATTGGAATCTTATTCCAAAAGTCTAATGTAAACATATTTTTTAGTCTACCAGTTGTATGTGATAATATTTGAATTGACTTCACAATATGTAATAGTGAGAATTACTATTTTGGGTACTTTTTACCATCCATATCTGTACCTAATATGACTAGTGATATATATATATATATACATATATATATACATATATATATATATATATATATATATATATATATATATATATATATATATATATATATAAAAATAAAATAATTTGCAAGAATGACCAGACCTATTTAATTCTGTGTCATTCTGACTCATCATTTATACCCACTGAATTCTTAGCTTATCAGAATGACTCAGTGAACAGGTAGAAACAGGATCAACATTAGCCCTTCTGACATCATGATATTAGTTTAGATATCATAAACAGTAAATTTAAGTGTAGGAATAGTTTTAGGTAAAAAAAAAAAGAAAAATCATATTCGTTTTACAGTAAGTCCTCATATATTTGAAACAATAAAGAAAAGGTAAGCGCAACTCTAATATGATCAATAGAAATGCCTGTTTTTAAATTCTAGTGATACAGTAATCTCTACACAGAATGTGTAAGGTAGAAGAAAGGAAGAAAAAAGTTTTCTTGATGCATGATTGCATATTGGGTTATTTTAAGTGACTGATTCTTATCCAAGGCTACTTCAGTATCATTTGTGGCTTTTCAGATGAGCTCAGTACCATGCCAGATTTGATTACTGTGCAGTAAGACAGCATGACTTACACTTCTATAATGAATGCACTCACTGATTAATGGTTCATTGTACAGGAAGAACTCACTGCCGTGTACGTGTTTCTAACCGCAATATCTTTTTATTAAAGAAAGATATTTGGATTTTCTGGTTTCATGATTTGATGCAGTTGCTAGTGTAGTGGCTTTTGCCATGGATTCTCAGACATTGTGGAGCTGATTGGTTTGAGGTTTTTTTAACCTATATCTACTTTCTACCCATAAAAAAGTGATAAAACATTAAACTACATAAACATCATTAATAAAGTTGCTTTTAGAGGAACTTCAATCTGATATTTAAACCTGAAAGTCTGCTTCTTTAAGCAACATTAACCATTGATGCTGCGGCTTCCTAAGTTCTAGATTTTTTTTTCTCTGAATAAAGCTTGTTTTGTTCTGATGTGGAGGAGGAGAATAAGATCAGTGAAAGGCAGATGTAACTACCCCATCTGAGAAAGAGCAGAAAGACTGGCAATGTGTAATTACAGAACTATGCAACTAAACTGCTTTCATCAGTGACATCTTCACAGCTATACTTCTTTAGCTCCCTATGTAGTAAATCTCTGCCCATAACCTATGCAAAGTGTGTGTGCAAAATTAAACTTTTAAGTGAAACCTCAACATCCGACATTGCCATTTTCATACACATTTTTAAAACCTATACATATTTTGTTTTATCTAAGGATTTATTTATGGTGTAGAATGGACCTCTGTGCCTGAGTTGAGCCTGAACAGACTTTTGCAATTTGACCTTGGAACTAGCTACATTGGATGTGTTACCTCAGAGGAGGCATGAAATCCTCCTACAAGGAAGGGTGTCTGCCATCCAGTATCCACTGCCATCCCAAGAGTCACAGAAGCAATGTCTTACCATCTTTTATTCTCCGGTTCTGAATGTCATCCTATTACTGTTGCCAGATACTTGTGTGATCTAGTCACAAAGATTTGGATCACAGAGGTACAAACTGATGGTCCTCTGAGATCGAGTCCAGCCATTAACCTAGTGCTGTGAGTCTACCATGAAACTATGTCCTTAAGCACCACATGTACATGTGTTTTAAACACTTCCAGGGAGGATAATTACACCAGTTCCCTGGGCAGCCTGTTCTAACAATTGACAACCCTTTTGGTGGAGAATTTTTTCTAATATCCAGTCTAAACCTCTCCTGGCAGAACTTGGGGCTATTTCCTCTTGTTGTATCATATGGTGCTTGGAAGAAGAGACCAACCCTAAGCTCCTTTCAGGTGGTTGTAGAGAAGGGTAAGGTGTCACCTGAGCCTCCCTTTCTCGAGACTAAACAACCCCAGCCCCTTCAACCTCCCTGCTCTGGACTCACTCTAGCACCTCAATGTCCTTCTTGCTGTGAGGGGCCCAGAACTGGACACAGGATTCGTCGTGCCCTCACTGGTGCCAAGTACAGGGTGGCAATCACTTCCCAGGTCCTGCTGGCCACACTATTGCTGATACAGGCCAGGATGCCATTGGCCTTCTTGGATACCTGGGCACATGTGGATCACGTTTGGATGGCTTCCATGTCCATTTCTGCCAGGCAGCTTTCTACCAGGCTTTCTACTCACATTATCCCTTTTCCAGCGTGGGGCCTTCCCACGACCCGCAGGGCCAGCCCAGCCCGGCCGGGCTCTCTCCAGGCCGCAGGGCCATCCCAGCCCGGCCAGGCTCTCTCCCAGAGGCCGCAGGGCCAGCCCAGCCCGGCCGGGCTCTCTCCATGCCGCAGGGCCATCCCAGCCCGGCCGGGCTCTCTCCAGGCCGCAGGGCCATCCCTGCCGGCTCTCTCCCGCCCCGTCCCTGCTCCCGCTGTCCCCTCGGGGCTCGCAGCGCTGTTTCTCGCTCGCTTCCCCTGGCTCAGCCCTGGCTGCCGGGCAGCGTTTTGCCCTCTCTTGCCCAGGCTTTCCCCGGGGCTCAGCCGTGCCCTGCGCTGGGGCCGCTGCGGCCGCCGGCACCGCCTGGGGCCGGCCCGGGCAGCGCCGGCCGCTCGCAGAGCCAACACCGGGACACTGCGCCCAGCTGGGGAGAGGATGGTCTCGTCCGGATTTACAGGGTTGTTGGGTTTTTTCGTTGAGATGAAGTTTTTAGATGCTCTAAGAAGGAGAGAAAAAAAAAATTAAAGGGTCAAACTCTAGACAGAATTTTGCTAGCGCTTTGGAATACGGGAAGCCATGAATTATTTATGTCTGACTTCCCAGGATGTTCCCAAAAGGCTGGTAGTATTTTCCCTGCTCATCTGTATATGATCGCCTAAGATTTTAATTCGGTTCTCTCAGGAGCATGTTTATGCTCTGACTTACAGAATTTCATCTGTGTTTTTGTGGCACAGATAGAAAATAGTGTTGCTGTTGAGGAAATTAAATGTAGCCAAGTTACTTCTAGCAGTTTCTCAGCTATGGTGGACTCTCTTAAGCTGCTTAGCTTTTCTTTTTCTTCCTGTACTCCCTGTAACTTTGTCTTTGGTGCTAAGTTCCCAGGAGTGTGGGTTAAAAGACTATCAGCCAACCTACTTTATGATGAAAAATGAAAAGCTTTGGGGTGGCTTTTTTAGAGAAGGGAAGCCAGAGAAGAAGGAAAGGTACCATGGTCATTATCATTATGTGGGAAAATGCTTATTTAAAGACAACTGGTGGAATTATTACGTATTTTGTGCCCATGCTGAACAGTGGAGGAAACAGGGAGATTAAATGTATTATATTAAACAGCAAAGCAAATTTTCTACTGATAAGGCCAGTGGAGCCTGGAGCAGAGGGAGGTGGCTAAGAGAGACTGCAGTGAGAGAGGTTGTGCAGGACTGGTTCTGTGTGTTAAATATGTGAAATGACAGGAAAAAAATCTGCCTTGTCTAGGGATTTGGTAGTGGGCTAGGGGTGCAGAGGCTTATTTCAGCCATATTTTTTTGTAATTCTACAGTGCTAGCCATTTTAGGTACCACTGAAACCTGAGAATGTAAAATTTATTATGCTGAAGACTGAGCTAAATTAAAAGTTCATTTCTGAACAGATGTGCAAATGCAAGTGCTTTCTATGTTGATGTTTGCTGTTGAAACAGTTTTATGTTGCTGAGTCATGTTTGTTTTTGTTTTTTTTTAATCTACTGTACCTTCAGTATAGTAGTATCTCTATAGCTTGTGAAAATTCATTCTGTGTTTCCTTTCTGTATGGTATCTCTCACATAAATATATGTAATGAACAAATAACTGTTGGAGTCTGTATTGTTAACAGTTCAGCTGGATATCCCAGACTGTAGATCCAGGGACACTGGGCTACTAAGTGCTATTGGCTGCAACCTTTCCCCTTGAAGAACTGTAGTAACAAATGAACTCATATGATAGATGTTTGAAATTACATTCTCTGTCCAGAAGAAATATTTTAATAGGGGCACAAAACATTCCTTTTAATGTCAAAGACATTTATTTTGATTTCTCTGTTTCTAGATGAAGAGGACATGTGCAGCACGCCTTTTTTTTTTATCTTTTTCTTCCCCCTTCTTTTAGTATCTATATTTAAAAACAAACAAAAAATATGGAAACATGCAGTGGTTGCAGAATGTTAGCTACTGTCCAGATATTGAGCCTATCTGAAGCAAGTACAATTTATGACATTAGTTGATTGTGTAATCAGATTTTTTTTTCCATTTAAACTTGCTTGCAAATGAAAATTACTAAAACAGTTACTGAAGTGTTCTTTGGTGAAAACTATGAGTTTAAAAAAACTTATGGCCTAAAAATTAAAATTTACTGAAATTGAATATAGCCCTAAAAGAAGTTAACAATAGCAGCAGGCAGCTGCTGCCTGTGTCTCATGGATGTAATTGTTTTGAACTCACTGTTTTTTGTTTGTTGTTGTTGTACCAGTAGCAACTTTTTGGTCACAGAGCGGCTTCCCCGTTGGCCAGGCAGCCCTGCAGTCACTCCCAAATGCACTTTAAATATTTTGGAGCGTTTGTGCTAGGGCAAACAATTTGTGTAGTCCTGGCCTCCCAAGTCTCGTTTACTTTGCTGGGTTTTACCTCCTCGGGCGAGTGTTGTTTATGAAACAGCCGATTCAGCAGAACCTTCCCGCGGGGGGTCAGGCTGCCCTGGGGAAGCGTGGGGATGAGCTGAGCAGACAAAGGGGCTTTTCCCAGAGAGCTTCCTCAGCGCTGCACCGAAAGCGGGATGCAGCGGGGGAGCTGCTCCCAGCCAGGGAGCTTGAAAACATTCCACCAGGAGCCTCATTCACAGCTCCGGTGTTCCTTCCCAGCCCGGCGCAGTCTCGGGATGCAGTTCTTTGAGCCTCGTGCTGCTGTAGTTCCACGTGTCTCCCCGGTGAGCTGCCCCGAGCGGGAAGCACGACTTCCCTGCGCCTGGAGCGAGTGCATTGCAAAGCAGGTGGGACTGCTGCCCTTGTCCTTGCTCGTGTTCTTGGATGCCGTGGGCTCCTTCAGACTTCACAGGCTACGGAGATGATAGCAAGGAGTGTTGCATTATAGTGATTTCTGCAAATATCAGGCAACAAAATAAATTATTAGGCCATTTGTATTTTTTTTTTTTGGTATGTAAATAGCCACACCAAAAAGAAAACTACTTTTGTTTCTATTATGATAATGTAATTATTAATTTACTAAGAAAATATAATAACTAGATGGTTTGAAAGCAAGGTAACAGAATAACAAGTTATATGTGTGTGCCTGCATGTTTTTTCTCTGATACTTTACAAGACAGCAGCAAGTTTAATTGTATGTCACAAACTATTTAAATTCCTATAACATAAGTCAGTTCTTTTGTTGAAAAAAAACCCAAGAAAATGTAATCCAAGAATTCCTTTTAGATTGAGGTATGGGAATTGTTAAGAAGTTTTGCTCGGTCTGCTTGTACTTGTGATAGAAGAAGGCAGGTATGACCCCCAAGGTTTTCTGGTTTAACTTCAAATAGTGTTAGTGTCTGGAGCTAGGATTTTACCAGAGCGAGAGATTTGGTATTTATCATTGTCAGCACGATTCGCTTACAAAAAGTAAGCTGTATGAAAATATGTAGCTTCTTTAAATAAAATTATATATAATCGTATTCTTCAATATATAAACTAACCTAGCTAAAGATTTAGAAAGATTTTTCTTCTAACAAATAACTGGCTTTTTTATGAATAATCTGTGTTTTCATGGTTTTGTCTTGAATATGTATGCCAGTGTCTTGAGCTTCAGGAAGCTTTGGAAAAATGCTACCCAGCTGGGTTAGCTGTGTCTTCTTGGGCAGCACTGTGGCTTCAGAGACAAAGCTTTATAGAATGTAATTTTCCCTTCTTTTAGAGCTCCAATTTCCGTAGCAGACTGATGCAGGGATGCCCTGGGCTGGGTATTGAATTTTATATTTGTTTTTACCAACTACCCTTTCCTACTGTTCTCACTTCTTCCAGAAAAAGCTGTATTATTACATATTTTATCAGAATAGAGCCAAGGCAGGAGTTTTGCTTCTTATGCAAGTGGTGACTGCTCTGAATATCCCCACTGCTCTTTATGAGGCCCATCCAGCTGGCAGCCTGTGGGCCACTTCACTTGCACAGAATAATTCTGGCCAGCTCCCACATGAACATGATTTTATCCTATCGTGCCTGTACATAACCATGCAAGCTGCCTCTTTGCTCCTTTACTTCTGTAATGTGGCACAACGTGTCTGCCTCTGGAGATGTGCCTATAGTGACATTTAAACAGAGATACTGCACTATAGCTTAGCCTTCAGAAAGATAAATCATTCCACAGTCACACCACTGTTTTGCCCTCTGAAAAGAAATGCTAGAAATGCCTTCAAATGCCAAGACTCTTTCTTTTTCTTTTTTTTTTTCCTTTTTTTTATTGGTAAGAGATCTTAAAAATGGCTTAGCAACTGGTGTGCTATTTTTCATAAAAATACTCAGATAAAATGTTGGCAAAATCACCTTCTCGACTAGAAGAAAGAGTATGAAAGTTACCTAGGCTTAAAATATAATACATGTTAAATAAACGTGTGTTAGCAAGTAAACACTAGATAGCTCATGTTTCTCTCATGTATCATTTGTTGGGTTTCTGTTGGCAAAGCGTTTCATCATTCATTACTTTTATGATACTATAATTTTATGTTGTATGCTGCCACTGGAATACTATACAAAAATCACAGATATAAATTATTTGAATCCTCTCAAATGTACTGATGGTAACTATTTCAAAATAAGACTGGGAGATTAATTTTTTTTTTAATTAAGAAATTGTTTATGTTTTAAATATGTGATATATTCTACAGTAGAGAACAGAGGCATATTCTATAATTTTTGCTTTAAATAAGTGTTATTATTTTTGTATTTATATGAGACTGATATTTGTCAGGTTTATGATAACAAATCCATTTTTTTATTTTTCCATGAACTGCAGAAACTATGCCTGTTCCAGACCAGCCCTCGTCTTCTGACAAGACAAGTTCCCTTAGTCCTGTGTTGAACACATCCAATGGAGATGGCTCCGAAACTGAGACAACCTCTGCCATTCTAGCTTCAGTCAAAGAACAGGTAGGCAAATGATGCATCTATAGGCTGGAAAACAATAGTATGATTTACTGTTTTTTTTTTTTTTACAAATGTTTCATAGCTGATATCTGAATAATTTAGTTCCAAATGCATATTCCAAAGAATGTTAACCATTTCTTCATGCCTTAATATACTTCTGTAAGCTTCCCTACAGTAAATTTAATATAATTTATTTGAATTGTTTCTTTTATTCTCCACTTTCACACTTTACTGTGGATGGTGGTTTGCTGATGTCTCTCCTTTTATTGCTGGCAGTCTGCATGTGGAGTTACAGTATACTGGCCTGTAAGAGTTATAGACAAATGAATTGTTGAGAAGATGTGTTATTGTAGAATTTTTAACCGATTAGTAAGAGCCCTAGGATCTTAAAATTTATATACATTTTTTTGGAGTTTTGTGTAAAACCTGATGTTTGATTAATTCAGGGCAAACCTGAGTATAGATACAGGCATTTAGTTTTGGATGATTAAATAAAAAATATTAGAAATTTTCAAGGAGAAGGTCTTCAGTGTGATGATCTACTTGATGCTAATAAGACAGGTTTGGACATTTTAATGTAAATTTTTGGGGGCCGAATGTCAGAGATTTTGCTTTCAGTGGCTTTTGTACTTTTAGGAGATGATTAATATTTCAGTTAATGCAAACAACTGGTCTCTGTCGCTACCTCCTTTGGTTCGACACCATCAACAGGAATTCCAAGAAGAGACAATAAAATCAGCTGCTTTTAGGCAGCTTTCTCCTTGCTGAAGGTGTTTAAATTGGTTCTTCCTTTATCAAGTACTGATCTTTACCTGCCTAAGACATTCACTGGTTCTTGATTTAAATTAGTGCATGAATTCAGCTTATGATACCTCTCAGCACTGGTGTAATAGCTCTTGAGTCTTAGAGATCTTATAAAAATTATAACTTTGCTCTTCCTTGGTTTTTTTGGTATATGCCAATTCTCTCTTTTGGATGGTAGAGGTTAGTCATATTTTCTGTTCTGAAAAGAGGAGTGCAATAATGAAATGTTATAATGTGGAGTTTTGTCTAGAGATTTATGGCACATCATTGGAATTGAAAATTGCCCATGGTTTAGGTGTTTGTATTCTCTTCTATGTCAATGGTATTTCTTGGGTATGTACCAGTGTTTCAGCCTGTGTCACTGCATTATTTTGTAGAAAAATACCTGCCTTACTTTCTGACTCTTTGATAGGGAAAAAGTGTACAGGGAGATTACATAGATAGAAGCTGTATCTGTGTCTTGGAATGTGAATCGCAGTATGCAGTAGTGACAACAACTTCTCTGTTGTTTGGTGTTGTCATTTTCACTAGTTTATACCTGGTTATGTGTTTTATAAATGAACCTCCCACCCATATAAATCAATTGAGTACCAGAGGAAATTGCTGCTAAATCCACTAGATGAAAAGGATTTCAAGTGGTAATACATTAGCAAAGTTATTTCTGATTCCCGTGAACCACAGCAAAAAGGAGCCTGTAATAAAGTAGTTCTGCATTCACTTATCACCAAGAACAGCCTAGCCAGCTAACCTAAGGTACTGTTGACTAAAAGATAATGTCTTAACTATTGTGATGCAAGGTACCAAAATTTTACAGGTGTTCTCTTAAGAAAATTTGCTTCTTGGTAGGTATCTCTAGCCAGACCTATCTAGAAGCCCGAAGACTGTACTAAACTCAAAATTAAGCCATAATAATAACAAAGATAATAATAATGATAATGACAACGGTAACAACAACAAAAACAATACTAATAATAACAGACAACCCAACCTCCCCCCCTGCCCCCCCCCCCCCCCCCACAACCAAACAAGATTGTTTTGGCACACTTCCATTATTTAATGTTCTGTTGGGAAAATTCTAGGTAATGCCACAATCCTGGTCTTCAGACAGATGAAATACATTGCACTGATTCTCCATTGCTGGGGTAAATTAAGTTTCTAACTGACTGTTCAAAATGGGTAGCCACATGATTTTTAGAAGAAGGGAAGAGTTAACTTTACTGTCTGGTATGTGATTTTGCTCTGCATGCTCTTTGACTGTAGCCAAAAATATAACTAGAGTTACACAGATACAATTATTCCAAAGTACTGTCAATATTGAGAAATTAAGGTGTTTTTCAACATATCAGTCATAATTAAGATGGTTTTCAACAAATCAAATATATTCCATTTTCTTCTTCTGTGCTGATGCTTAGCTTTAAAAGGTTTCCTTGCATGTCTTCTCTTGGAACACTTGGGGTAACTTTATGTGTTACTTCTCATAAAATAAATAGAACATTGTCACTGATTGATGGCAATAGAGTAAACTGTGGTATCTGTGATATGGAAAAAAGTAAAAGGTGTTTGCAGTCTTTGAAGAGGGCAGGATACATGAAAGGCACAGGGAAGTGGTAATAAATGTTGTATTTATTTGTTTTACTTGAATCTCCTATGTGAAACCTAAATGATATATTCAGAAAATTTAAAGTTTTGCTGTGCTTAGTTTGAAAAACACATATCCCTGTGATGTCACATTTTGAGGAACTAATTGGGTCTAAAAAGTTTATTGGGGCAAAAAATTTGGCTTGACATGTCAAATGTAAAGTGACACACATGGTTGTCATGACTTGATAAGAAGATTTAGCCCCATGCTTTTCAAGCTGAGGGTATCTGTCAAAAAAAAAATTTGTTGTTTAGGAGTTAGGTTGATTTTGGCAACTGCAAATGAAAAACTCTTTGCTTTAAAGTACAGACCATTTAATTTGTGCTTTACCTCTGGACAAGCATGCTCTAATTCATGTTTGGGTTTCAGACTTCAGAGATGCTATTCAGAACTGATAGATACAGAACTTGAATCCATTCTTTATTCCTTGCTGTGAACTTTCTTAAGGTTAGACAGCACTGCTGGAGGCAAGGTCAGAATCATTCACCATGTGTCTAAGAAACCATGAGATGCCAGGCAATGACCTATGGCTTAGCTCTTTTTGAGCAGTCCTTATGAAGAAAAATAGTAAATAGCTTCTGTGAAAATAAAAGTTGTTGTTTTGGGGCTTTTTTTTGTGTGTGGTTTTTATTTGTTTGTAGTATTTTTAGACAGTGTCAAGTTCTTTAAAGAGAAATCAACCAATAAAGACATAATTTCAGTTTTCCATGAAATGTATGAAGAAGGAGTTTTTTTCTTTCTTATGATATACTGGCAAACAGTTTTGTCCCAATGCTTCATAGGTTTTAGAAAACATAAGGCTACTTCTCTTTTCATTTTGTCATCTGGTTTTGTATCTGTAAATATGGGAAAACTTCTTCAACAAGAAGTGAGATATCAGGATTCTTAATTTGTGAGAATATATGTGATAGATGCAACTATTTCTGCAAAAAGCATGATTTGCTTCTGATTTGGAATTCCCACCTGCAGAAGAGACTTCTGAGCCCACTTGTTAAAAAACATCCTGGGAGGAGAGCTATTGTTGATGCTTTTTTGAAGGTGGAAATAGCTGCTGGGGAGCCTTTTGAGTAAATATGTAATGAAGCTGATGCTTTTCCTAGAAGTCTCAAGGCATATGTGGTTCACAGTACTTGGTTCTTGGTATACAGAAAACTGCTCCCTTGGAAGCTGAGCATGATTGCAGTGACCTAGCAGAGGCTTGTTTTGGCAGATTTTATCTTTATAGGAACACTTGGAAAAGATGAGGTAAATTAATTTCCTAGGAGTAAGAGCCATCTTGAAGTATGGACAGCTATTTTCAACTCAGAAATAGTATCATGCATCTCTTTTATTTTCTTTGTGGCTCTAGATTCCTTTAACATCTTAGTAGTAGGCTGTTTCAGAGAACAGCTTTTAATTTCAGAAAAATTATGCAAAGAACAAGTTGTGCCAATGTTAATATTTCTTTTAAATCTTTTTTATACGTACTTTTTTGAATAAAGATACTTGTTTCCAGTTGCACCCTTTCAAGAAAAACATTTAGACTAATCCTTTTGAAATATTTCTCACATGGTTCAAATAAGTATTGATTGATATGTTATTTAAATCATATTGCTGATTCCAGAGAATACAGAAGTCTGGCTTTTGTGGTTTCTGGTGGCTTTTGGTTTTGGTTTGGGCTTTTTGGGTTGGGTTGTTTGGGGTTTTTTTTGTCTTTGTAAGATGCGTTTTGTTCCTAAAATGGCTTATGTTGCTTTTAATATTTACTATGTTTTTCCACTAGAAAGCTACTTGTTTGTCAAGAAATGATGATTTGAAACAATGTTAAAATCACATGCAGGGCAATAATTACTAAGTGCTATTTTTCATGTCAGTATTAAATAAGGGCAAAAAATCTGACTTAAGTAAACTTTTACATTAGGTGTTAGAACACTTTGGAAACAGGGTTATGTGTGCCATGCACATCTTATACAGGTACGTGTAAGTAAAACTGCAGTAATTTTTGTTTTCTTTGGTCTGCCTCATTGTGTTTCTCGTGTCTTTATATCATGATTGAAGTTTTAGGAAAAAAGTCACATATGTAGATCGATGTTTCAATTCAGACTTTTTTTTTTGAGGTCTTGAGTCCAGAAGAGATGTAAAATCATCTCGTCTGACCAGCAGGTCATAACATTTCATAGTCTTCCAAGTTTTTGGCCCCCAAACCTGATTGCAGAATGACATGTGCACTGTTTTCCCTAATATAATGCATGCCATATTGTAATAGGTAATATTCACCCAATAAAACTCCATTCTTGCCTTTTCGATACCAATAATTACTCCAGTGGTATCAAGTGTTCAGCAGGTTTTCTAAATAGGTTCAATGATGATACATTCATGTCTTGCTTCCCCTCAAACAGCAGGCTCTGTTTCTGCCTTTTAAAGTTCTAGGAACTCTATTTCAAACCAATGCTAATTATATTCAATCAATAGATATTTCTTTCATAATTTCCCTTAAGTAGCATGTCAATATATTCATTTCCTTAGTTATAGAAGTCCCTTGTTTCCAGTTGGGTTTTAAAATATTCCAGAGAGATATTCCTCTTCTATTTTCATTAATATATTGATTTAAGCCAAGACCTGGACCCTGCTGTATTATATGCTCTAGAGTAGTACAGGTCTGTATAGTGGATACCATGCTTCTAAGTTGCTGAATGGACCAACACATTATTGAAATATGAAGCTTTGGAGTACAGTTGGTGCTTCCCAGATACATCTTCATGTTAATGGGAATTGCTTTTGAGATGTACAACTCTGCTACTGGAAATGGCAAGATAAGTGGAGAAGTTTTGAAGAACACCATCACGTTGCCCATTGAAGAAGGAAATTGTGGAAGGGGCTCACAGCTGGTCTGTGAGTCAGAAAGAGTTAGTTGAAGAAGAGAACCTGATGAGAGTTGTCTTTTTCCCTGAAAGGAGTTCTATCAAGGCCGTTGGTGTGGAAAGGGAGGAGAAGAAGAGATAAACGAGGGGCCTGCAGTTAGATTTTGGCAGAAAACAGTGGTGGAGACCACCTTATGCCAATAAACATTATGTTGATTTATTTTTTACTCTGTGAGAAAGTATAAAAAGACAGCATGCTGCAAAAATAAGAGAGATAAGACTTCTAAAATACATGGTGTTCTTCTGTTTGTTACAACTGTCTTAACAGTGACAGGAAATCATGTAATGTAGTTAGTATCCACCCTGCTCCACAAGATTCTCAGGCTCTTAATTTAGTCTGGGACTGCTTTCACACAGTTCTTTGGAGCAACTGGGAGGGTATTTGTGTGGTGCTTCTCAGGAAAGAGAAGTTAACAGGACTGGAAAACTCGGCAAGCAACAGTTATTCGTGTTCAGGACCCTGTAGCTCTTACGTTGTGCCAAAGGCACAGTAGCCATAGGAGATACAGTATGAAGAAACTAAAAATTGCTTCACTGATAAAAGATTGCAGTGATAATCCAAAACATTTTTGGGATGGTTTGAAAGGTTTCTGCACAGATTTACTGTGATCGAAGTGTATTGAGGCAATATATCCTCCCAGCAAAACCATCTCTGAAGAGAGGGAAGAAAATGCTAATTATCGGAATAAAATTAGAGTTAAATATGATACTATTTTGACTCGAAGTAATGTTGAAAAATTAATTTTTCAAAGCCAGGAATTTCAGAGAAGCTGGATAGAAAGCTACTTAGCCACAGCTCTGTCCAATGCTAATTTAAAGCATTAATAAAGGCCATCACAAAGAAAGGCAAAGTATCCTTTCTTATCAGGCAGCCAGAATATGAACATGCTTTTGGTAATCCAAAAGCACTTCTGCCTTAGCTTATTTTTTTGCTAGTAGTGGAATAGTTTCAAACTTGGAATAAAGATACCCTATGAAAGTGATAATATTGATCTCAATGCCAATATAATTTAAATTTTAGTATATCACATTTTTAACATTTTAATATATTACATTTTTAACTTTTTAAGATCGTTGATTACTTTATCTCTGGTATCATTCATTAGGGCTTCTTTAAACATAAAATACTTTTACTCCTAAACCTGACTTTTTTTACCAATATAGTGGAAGAGAGTCTTTATTTCACCTCAAATCACTTGAGAGGCAGACCTGAGCTTAAAATACTTACAAGAAGCAAGTCAATTTGTGCCTTTTCCAGTTCTTATGTATCTCCCTCTGTTGTACTGGCAAACACGTGCTTCTGCAGCCATGTGGGGAATGCTGCTGGGGAGCTGAGTGGGTTGGAAATAGGAAAAGATGAGATGGAAGCTTTGGGTTATTGGAGGTCGAGTATGTTGCTTTCCCTTTTGGTGAAGGGCAGATGGGTCAATGTGTCAGCATGTTTGCAAGTATTGGGCTCTTTTAACATATACTTCAGGCCATGAGTTTAATCAGCTTTGCTGTAATATTTGGAATTATTCAGAAAAGCCAGCATAAAAGGCCTATATAATTGTTCAGGGGGGTGAAAGTTCTGGATATGTCTCTCACAAATCTGCTCCAATTCTTTCTCTAAAAGCAAATAACAGTCTTTATGAAACTTAGCTATCTAACCTGTTTTCAGCATTTTTCTCTTTCTACACTTGAATTAGGCAATATCCATCAACAGTAATTTTCATTTGCATAGAGAATATTTGAGGCTTGAGTTCCAAGGCTTTCAAAACCATCACACCTCTTCTACAGAGAAAATTAGGTGCCTTTAAAAGACAAAACTCTGAAGGCTTCAGTTAGTGATTGCTTTTATTTCTTCTGTCTTCTTGGGAAATGAAAAAAATGACTGGAGCACTTTCCAGATTCCACAGTGACCCTGTTTCCTTTAAGTTGTCTTGCCAGTGTTTTTCATGCAGCTTGCCCTTAAAATTTACATTTTAAATGGGATTTTTGAAGGAGATTTGATTTTTGTAATTATTTTAGCAATTTTTGTTCCCCTTATGTAATTTTGAAAACTTTACTACTCCTGTTGCGTTTCCCCATCTGTTTTTATGTGTTTTCTCACGTTATTATTTTCTACTCCTGATGCATTTACTGCTAAAGGAAACTATATCTTCATGTGGGTAGTTTAAATCTTTTGTATTTCTAGGTAAAACTACTTTAGGGGTAGGCTGAATTCTATTCATGTTATGTTTTGATAAAATAAGCTACAATTTAGTTTATCCCCATACATGAAAACTAGAACCCAGAAAATGCTAAACTGAGTTTAGACTTAAACTCAGAGTTAAGGTACTTTTCTACCAAAATAACCTTAACCCAGGCTGTGAGTTACAGAGTTATTATAAGAATAAACCAGTTTAGAATAACATAATAAATCGATTTCAACATGTGGAGCATGTACTTCTCTTTTTCCTCCTCTGGGGTGAAAATGTGTTTATCTCTGAAATTTCTGGTGAATTCTGGTTGCTTCTGATGCGGATCTTTCCAGTGTAAAGGGGTAAAAGGCCAGTAAAGCACATTATTCTTTAAAAAAATACTTTGAAGATTTATAGTAAAGTATTAGACAAATGAATTGTTTAACTCATAGTTCTTTTCTTAAGCATTAACATTGCATTTTAGGTAAAACTTCACTCAGTTTGTTTTGGAGGAAGGCATTCGATGTATAACCTATAATATGCTTAATAGTGGAGGCAGACTTTTTGTGGGGGTTCCTTGCTACTTTTTATGAATGAATTTTCTTTTTCTATGCAAAGAGCAAATCCAAGTCCTGAGGCCCAAAGATGTTTTTATTTTCTAAGAGGTTTCATTGTTTTGTTTTTTTTTTTTCTAAGGGGTAGATATGAGATGACAGCAGCTTAAACCTTTTTTCTTGTTGAGACCTTGTCATAGTGCAATACTTTTTGACCATGTTCTTTTAGATACATGTAGAGGACTCTAATATATAGTAAAAAGTTTAATTAATTTCATATTACTTGCACTTACAGGGGATTTTTATTTGAAAGTGATACAACAATTCACTCAAATCACAATTGAGTTAGTGAAGTGCAGCAATTGCACCATACAATTGATACAATATAAATGGAATTTAATTATTTAAAACAAGATCAGCATCATCGTGCTGAGCATCTCCCCATCCCCAGAAAGGAATGTGTTTGTTGAAGTCAGCTGAAGGCTACAACTCTGTTCAGAAAAGAGTTACTTGGTTCATTAAGAATTCCATATAATTCACATAAAGCTATCCAGCAAGCTCCCCAGTGGCGACCATATTCCTTCCTCCATCACCCTCTGAGTCCAATTGCATGAGCTGTCCTGTATGCCTGGAGCTCAAGGCTGGCAGCCACAGGGGAGTGAGGCAGCTCTCCCAGGAGGTGTGTCCCAGCTCATCCCACTTGCCTGGAGTCTGCTGTTGCACTGGGAATTCATCAGTCACTCACTGTAGATGGAATCACAGCAGACAAAGTCGCTTGCTGAGGGCATGACTGGGCTCTGCAGAAAAGCATAAAACAATAATCTAAACACCTATTATATGAGTAAAAGATACCCTTGATTAGAGTTATAGATGACAATTTATAAGCAGATCCAGTACATACAGAAGTTGCATTATTTCATCTAGAAGCTAAAACTCGCTAAAACTAACTTAACCCCTGAAATTAGTTTTGTTTTGCTCTGGGTCTGCATTCCTTTCATTCAGGGACAGGCTCTTAGGCAAACAGTCAAAATACTTTGCTGATACAGTCAGTTTGTCTAAAACAAAGGCACCCTTGGGTTTCCCTTGGCAGGGAGATGAGTCTGGCTTCCTTCTCAAGGTTTGTGATCAATCATGCCATTATTCTCCCCTGAGCCTTCAGGTCATGTAGCCTCTATTTATCTCTTCAGAGCATTTCTTTCATTGTGGGTGTCTAAGCTGTGAGTGTGTAGGGGGCTGTGTGGGGAGGGGATATCTTTGATCTGTTAAAGGTCCTTGGCCCCTTATTTTACAATACATGATTGGAAAATCTTGTTTTCCCCTGCGCAGAAATTTACCTTTTTTGGATAATAATCATTTGTGATACCAGTTTTTGTAAGCAGAAACCTGACACTGGTTATCTACTCGACTGCATAGAGAGTAAAACTTCTATTTCTGTTAGTATTCCCTCAGTTTCTTCAGTCTGGATTGTAACACAGCAGATAGCTACTTGTAGTCTATTTCCTTAGTTGCTTTAAAATGTGAGTTGTACTTCTCAAATTTCATCTCTGTACCTTTAGCTGCCACATTTGTTTTTCCTGGATTTATCAAAAGGCATTATTCTTTACATTTTTCAGACAGTCCCATGTCTTATGCATTACTAGCTCCTGTCTGTGCTGATCTTTCCTAGCTTGGATTTCTAGTGCCCTTCAACATAATGATCTGAGTAATCTGGAATGACATTTTGCTGCTTAGTGTGATATTCCATCACTCTAACCTGCAATTCTTGTTGCACTGCTATCCCATGGTCATGATTATCCATCTACCCCAACAGTAACACAGTGCAGTTATGTGCCTGACTGTAAATAAGATTTAAATTGAGCTGTTTGTATACCATTGCCAGCCTCTTCGTCCAGGAAAAATTGTAGTTCATGTTCACATAGCTAGGTAATTTTCAACACATTTTTTTCAGTGAAAAATGAAAAAAAAAACCAAAAAAACTCAGAATGGGAAAATTTTCCAACTTTATCTGTTCACTTCTACATATTTCATAATCTTCAGAGTCTTGATGTAAATAAGTAGGTTTAAGAATTGGACTGTATATTGTCTCGAAAGCAGTAAATATTTTGTTCACCCCCTGTCTGATTCCAGCAGAGTAACACATCTTGGTAAAATCCTGTTTATATTTTTAGTGTATTGTTATTTTCTGAAGTAGCTTGGTGCTTTAGGTTTTACAGCTGATACCCCTGGAAAATATTGTTTTCATGTTTCAAAGTAGTTGCAGATTTTTTCCCTCCTTTTTTATTTTTCCTGTGCATAGTTAGATTCGTCTTTGTTCAGCTCATTGTCAATCTAGGTCATTATTTGAAGCTTTTGTTGACAGACCTCTTGAGGGTAAGTACATCTGATGCTATAAATAGGGCTGATTCTTCATAGTAAGTCAGCAGATTCACTTGGAAATTCTCAGCTTTGTAGTAGGTTTGATGAAATGGAGGATCTACTGCATACTTCTGTCACCCAGTAACGTAATCATGTTTAATTAATTAACATCTTCAAAACTGTGACATTCCAGAATTTAGTAATTTTGAATTAATACAGGATTACTAATTTTGTTTAGAAGGGTGAAAAGGACTCCTTAAATGATCTCTTTTTTAATTATGTTTTTTAAAACTTCTATTTTTGTTTTTACAGTGTAAGCATTGCTTACACAAGAAAACTTGTTCCAACACATTTTATGCTGTTCTGTTTGTTCCAGATCTTAGAAAATAGAGGATACTATTTCTCTTACTGTATCTTTCAGTAGCCTGTACTGTGAAAATAGATGATTCTTTGGATTAGTTTTTTGTTTGTTAGTTTAGCACAAATTGTGTCAGGGACCAGCCAAACAGTACTCATTCTTGCCACAAAGGTAGCTGCATGGTACAGCTCCAAGATGCTGTTCTACTGGCTAAAAAATTTCAGGCATGGAAAAACCTGGGAATAGGTTGTGTTCTATATGGCTACAGCCACAGGAATGGAGTTAGGAGCAGCTCTGTCTGCAAATGTGCATGGGCCCCATTCTGAAACTATTGATCACTGTACGTGCTGCTGGAGCTTTGAAAATCCAAAATTTACGTCGTTTTCACATTCTGTACTGGTCCTTAAAGGCTTATATAAACTGTGAATAGATTCTTGAGATTAAATTAGCAATGTGTTTTCATCCTAGGTGCACAACAAATGTACTATGGAACCAGGTACAACACTAGGTAAGGCCTCTGTCTCCAAAAGTGGGACTGGGTGTCCCACTGTGGTGCACATTGGGTCGCAAAGCGGTGTAGGTAGGGGTACAGACCTCATGCTGTTGGGATTTGCCACAATGCTCCTCCCCAGCTGAAAGGCAGCACCAGCATCCAGCCTGGAGGTTTGTCACACTGAGGCTGCATGAGGGACTGACCAGCTGGAACCTGAACAGTTGTCCATAATAAATCTGATAGCCACTAAAACTGAGGTTTGAACCAGTGCCTGTTGGCTGATTCTGAATTCGCATTGCTGCTGGTGCTGTGCTTTACCTGCCAGATTCCCTGTCAGACACAGAAATATAAATTAATGGATAGCATATGCCAAAGTGATGCCTATCTAAATGCAGAAGAGCTGTGTTAATAACCTAAATAAATTACTTATTTATTTAGTAATACATCAATATTTAAAGGCTGATGAGAAGTCCACTAAGTGCTTTTTATTTAATTTTAGAAAGTGAACTACAGCCTGTTCCACAATTTTTTAAAAATAAAAACAAGTAAAAAAGTACTTTCTGCATCAGTGGTGTGTCAGTGATATGCAGCTGTATTTCCACATTTAACATGAGAAATTGTCCAATACTTAGAGTTTTTGCTAGGTTGTTTTTGGGTGAGAGAGAGAACCTTTACACTGTCACTAGTGTTAGTGCACTTTGCTTTGCTAAAGGCCATACTTAATTGTGTTTCCTTTATGCATTGGGATGAAAGGATTTAAAGAAATCCGTCTGGTTGTCATTTGTCAGAACAGAAACAAGCGCGTTCCCTCCTCTTTTCATCTTCTTTGTCTACAGTGAGATTCATGTGAAGTTTATTTTTCTCAGTTTTCCCCACCACATAAGGAGTTTTGCTTTTTATTTCCTTGCGTTGGCAACTTTGTCTACTCCCTCTCAATCTGTGGTCATGCAAAGAGCTGCCTTGTGACTTCTTAGACTAAATTTGAATGGTACATAGAGTCCCTTGATTTTTTGGTTGTTGTTGGGTTTTATTTAATAAGGTAGACTGTGTCTCTGTAGCCATAATGCAAGATTTATAGGTCTAATTAATAACTTTTTTGAGGCCAACTGCACCCTTTACTGTGGTCTAACTTATGCACCTCAATATTTACATTATTTTTTTTTTTAAGTACAGTCAGTGGTTCCTTTTGCTGTAGCAGTGCACAGGTATGCATACAGAGAAGTAAAGTATTTTAAAAACAAGAATATTAATTTGTATCTGTTCTGTTCAGTGTTTTAGATATTTGTGAAGATTTCCACGTTGTGAAACTTAAATTTGATTTTTTTAAATTGACTTAATTGATCTCTAATCTGCATTAATAATCTTCATTACTTGAAAATGGAGAAATAGGCAGAGAGGTTGTTCTCAATCAATGATTGTGGTGAGGCATGAATGGACAGACTAAAGAAAAGTGAAAATCTTCAGGTTAACATTGATAAGGATTGTATTAACAATGACAAAGATGCACAAGCGACTTAAATTAAAATAATTCTGATTTTAATTTGAATATTCTTGACATAGACCTTCCTAGTTGGGTGTGTTTATTTTTAGGATTTGTTTTCTATATATGTACTTGAAAGAGTCATCAAATGGTGGCATCAGGATGTCCTTGCAGTTGTGGTCTAATATTGCCTTTTTTCCCTGGAGTTGAAGATTAATTGGTTTAGATAAAAGTTGCTTTGCAAATTTTAAAATGTTTCTGTTCATTACTAAAATGCATAATATGGGAAAGATTACTTCAATTCCATTCACTTTGATAGGTAAATTAAAAAGGTTATCACCAGCTGTATGCTTTTCTTTCCCCCTCCCACCAGTGTTAGACTAATTGATTTATTGCAGGAAAAACTCATCTATTTTCATTTCTTTTTCTGCAATGATCCCTCAGACTTCTAAGAAATTTTTCACCTGCATTACCTACTGGATAAAAGTTTCTATTTGTGATGCCTTATGTCACTGTAGAAAAAGCCTACACCATTCCTTCAAAAACCACAGAATTTGTTCCTAACCTTGTTATGATCTTGAAGTTGAATTTAAGTTTGCTCTAGTGCCTCATATAGTGCCTTTAATTTCTCCTCCATTATTTCTGAAGGAAGGAAATTGAAATCAGGAAGGCCAAAGCCTACTTGGATCTAAGTGTGAATGCACAGAATAACGAGAAAGGATTCTTCAAGTATTTTCTAGAGGGAACTCAGGAAATTTGTGGGTCCGTGGTTGAATGTTGGAGGCAATCTAATGGTGGACACAGAAACACAGAAAAAAGAGAAATTTACTTTGTTTTTTTCAGTGGTTCCCAGACAAGGGACAGTACCATGACAGAGATACAGGTTCAGGACGGTTTAGTAAAAAATGGATGTTTTCTGCTTCTTGGGGGTCTATGCCAAGACTGACAAGAGCTCATTTAAGTAATAGTACTGCAAGACAGCTGTCATCCAAGAGGAAACATGGTCAGTGAGGAAAGTCCTGAAAATTAGGAGACTAATCTCACAGTAGCCTTTGCAAAAGTAAAGAGAATGGTACTGGGTTGTGTCAGGTCAGTATCAGTCTCCAGGAGGATCATGGAGATCATCATCCTCTTGTTTCTAGACATGAGAAGGGCAAGTATGCCTAGAAAGAGAACAGATTTCTGCAGTGTAGTCAGTGTTTTATTTGACTGTGTATGAGGGGAGCACATGTGGTGTGGTGTAAACTGTAACTTTATTAAGGCTTCCGATTCCTTCTCCCACACTGTTGTCAGTAGTAAGCTGAGGAAGCATAGGCTGGGTGTTGAGTGGGCTGAAAATTGGCTGGACTACTGCACTGAAAGAGTAGTAATCAATATTACCAACTAACCAACTGACCAACTATCAGACAGTAAGAAGTGAAAATACCTCAAGGGTTGATTCTGGCACTCCTGCTACTCAATTCTGCAGTGACTTGGATGACAGAACTGAACAGAATGCACCCTCAGCAAATTTATGAATGATACTAAATTAGGGCGATGCTTGGAAAGCCAGATTGAGCTTCAGTCTTAAATCATTCTGAGACCTTGAATGAACCGAGGACTTAGCCAATAGGAAACCCATGTATTTAAAAAAGAACAGACTGAAATCCTGCATCTGAGGTAGGACAACACCATGGCTGGGAAGCACCTGTCTGAGTCACAGCCCTGCTGAAAGGGACCTGTAATCATTAGGAATGTCAAGCTGAATAGGAGCCAGCACTGCCGACAAAACTCACCGCGTAGTGAGCTGCGTTAGAAGGAAGGAGGAACATGACTGGCAGACTGAAGGAAATTGTTACCATCCCTACTTGGAGCTGCTTCTTGCACAACAGTATGTTGTTTTGGTAACCCCCGATACAGAGAGGATGTTGAGAAATCCTGAGTCTGATAATAAACTGGTTGGAGGCATAGACAACATGATGTAATGGGAGCTGTTAAGAAGCTGTGATTTTCAGGGAGCTGGGCCAGGTGAAGCAGAGGCTCGGGATGTGAGTTTAGGTTAGGTCACAATATCATCAACAGGAGAGACAAAGATGATGGCACCAAACTTTTCTCAGTAGTGGTATACAGTTTAGCAGGGGGCAGTACCATAAATTGGGGAGTTCAGACTGGACGCAGGAAAATTTTCTTCATTAAGAGGTTACTGTAGTAATGGAAGAGACCAGAAAGGCTGTTTGATCTTTTTCAGTCAACTACATAAATCCTGATCTGGTGTTGGAAATGATATTATTTTTAGTGGGAGGTGAGACTAAGGTACTTCCAGCCAAAATTTCTGTGATTCTATATTGATTCTTTGATAACATACAATTTTTCTGAAATTATGATTAAAATATTTTTTATGTAGACCATGGAAAATAAAATGAAAGGGAGGACGGTGTAGCTTAACATTTCCCTCATTGTGATTGCTTAGCTTTTAATGCTTTAAAAATAAGATAGAAACTGAGGAGAGCTGATTATTGAAGTATAATCTCAATACTCTTCACTGTTTATATTAAGTGGCAAGCAGTGAAATAGATCAACCAAAAGAACTGGTGGATAAAGAGGAAAATTAGCTTACACAGAGTGGAATACTGGGAGACTTTGATAAGATTTAGGTTTTTTTCAACCCTGGAGATGTTGTCTATCTTTTTAAATAGGTTTAGACCCCAAGTTTATTAATTCTCAAACACTGCCAGAACTTAGTATTTGCAAGAGATAAACATGTGGAAATAAATAAACAGTGTTTTCTTGATGTTATAATACAAAAGTGTAAAGTAGCCTCACATTTAGATTTGATATCATTTCTGTCAAACTTTGTATGACTGACCAGTCTTTTCACAATGTCTTAGGTTTTTAATTTTTTTTTTTTTTTTTTTTTTTTTTGAAAAGTAGCATTTACCTTTTTTTCAGACGGCTTGCGTGTATATGTACAAGAAGAAAGACAGCATAAGTCCCTTAAGGGAGGTAGGGCACTTTTCTCTCAGTTGCTTATGTCAGGTTGAATATCTGGAGAAGAGCAAAACAGGTATGAAAACGATGTTACGCACTTCAGTATGGCAAAGATTCCTATCTCATGAGGGCTGAACCTTCCCTTCAGAGGATTCAGAGCTAATTCATAGAGACTTTGGATCTCCCCATGTGACTTGGACCTCAGGTCGCAGAAAATAAGTCCAGGCAAGTCAGTTAGGCCTTCAGCAGGAAAATTAATCACCTCATAGGCTGTGTGTAGTATATAAATAATTAGGCTGGAAACCAGAGCAAGATATTGCTAATAAAGGAAACTGAGTGATTTCATGTTGCTGCAATAAACTGGCTGTCTGTGACTGCTTGATCTCAGTGGCACAGAGAACAGTCAACACTTCTTGAATGCATGATCAGTTCTGCGGGAGACTATTCTTTGTGTTAATCCTCAGATTTAGCAAGGTATTTCCTGGTGTTTGTTCAGCTCTTCCTAGAGCTGAGGGAGAAATGCAATGTAATTGTTGTAATGATGGATTTTAGGATATAGTATGTTGATTGTTATCTTTCTAATACTGAACTGGTTGGCATGAAAATACATGACTGTTTCAAGTCAGACACAGTTCTTGTTCCTTTAGGAGTTGTTTTGATGAAGTTCCAGTATCAGCATGCAAGATGAGGATTTCAGGCAACAGAAGTGTGATTGTGGCCTATTTCTGCCTAAACTATCAGACTATTTATACAGTAGACATATACCAATACCTGTTCCTGCCCTCCTTCCTTGAATCCTAAGAAACACTTGGTGTTTTAAAGAAAATCTGTACTTTAAGGGCTTTTGTGAGCATCTTGTAGTTTACTAAGATGCTATTCAACAGTACTGGTTTACCTTTAATGCTACTCTTAATGAATATTTTTGTTCAATTCTGGGCCATACCCTATAATCCAATGTTTTTGAGCAGTGTCCAGAAGGGGGATGTAATAATAATAAAATTTTCTGCAGAATCAGCTACAGCTAATGTACATTGTCTAATGTGCAAGCATTTTCTACAGCACTCTGTTCACAGCTAACTTTCTCCAATTCCTTCTGTTGCATCACTATCAGTAAAAGTGATGTTCTGCATTTTCATATACTTGTAAAGCCTTATTGTCTACAGCAAGTTTCTGTGATTTTGGCTGTTTAAAGTAACTTTGGCATAGTGTTCTTGATTATTACATGAATCAAGATGCTTTCTGACTAAGATACTGCCTAGCTTTGGATTACAAGTATCATCTGGAGTTGGGTTATTTGTCAGTAGGTTTTGCATTTCAGCTAGTTAACTTTAGCCCTAAAGAAGTTGTTGTTCTGCAGCACATGAATTCCTATGCAGTTATCATGTTCATAGCTCAATTTTTTTTCTTTAGTATGACGTATTTTATTGAAAGAGGGACTTGCATAGTGCATAAAAAGCTTACTTTTTCTATTAGCATTTCATTCCCAACACAGTAAAATTCTTTCCTATTTCTAGGACTTATGGATGCTGTCATGCAATTTTTGAATTAAAATAACTTAATTTTCAGTATCTTTGACACTTTCATAGTAAGTTAGGACAATCTCCTGGAGCACGTTCTTGTAAACGAGACTTTTTTTATCTGCACACTTACGTAATGGAGCAACATAAATAGTACAGGTGTAGCTCTCTGTCAGTCAGTATCTGGGAGGGCTAGTACTGCATTTGTTAATATGCTGAGGTAGACCTGAGGTGGCTTCTTGTGATCGGAATTCCTCATGGTTTTTAGCACTTGTAGTCTCAAAATGAAATAAATGAATTGTTCTAGATCCCAGCATGTGCTGAATGGCTTACAGAGGCTTGGTGCTCTACCTGTGTCTTCTTGACATCTCGTCTCTCCACAATTCCCTAGGTGCAAGACTTTGTCTTGTTACGTTGCTGTCTTCTGGGATTCAGTTCCCTGAACTTCACTTCCTCCATGCTCCAAAGTTGCCTTTGTTAGACCAAGCTGTGTTCAGTCTTCTGAGCTAGGAGAGGTACTAAAGGTATGCACCTACAGGGGTGCTAGAAAATGAAATGATACAAAAAGAAATTATACAAAAGGAGATCATAAAGCACATCTATTTGTGTGGATATGGTAAATGGGCAGGAAAGAGTTATTTAGTTCTTCCTGTGACCTCCCTGTCATACTCTTGCAGTACTTTGGCATCTGGGGAGTCCTTTCCCGTGTGCTGATGTAGCTGTATTCATATGAAAAGCTAGAAGTTAAATTTTCAAGCAATTTCTGTGTAAATATTATAGTGAAAGGGGAATAACCCTGCAGATCCTTGAGCATAACTGTGCTCACCTGAGCATCGTAACACAGCTGGTGAAGTTACTTGTATGAATTGTTTGCCAGTCAGAGGGCTTAGAGATTTGAGTAGAATCCTGATTTTAATTTTGAAGAGATGGCTTTGAAGACTGGGATTCAAGTGATGTTTAAGTTAATTCTTGAAAATAAATACTTATATGGAAGTACAAAAGCAATTTTAGCTTATAAATTTCCAAATGTAAGTGATATAATATCCCAATCCTATGACTTTTTACAGCAGCTTTCTTTTTTTCTTTTGCTGTTTGAGCTTACTTTCCTGTTTTAAAAGGAAGCAGAATATATTTGCATAATATTACACAGATTTTAAATATAACCTGTATGTGAATATTTTATACTAACAAATTATAGTATGCAACGAGTTATTTGGCTTGTTGAAAGGTTTTGTCTAGTTTTTCATGCATTTCAAACTTGAGATGGGTTTCAAATTTAAGACATCTGTATCTGAGCTACGTATTTGTACAAGGATTTGGAAAATTTCCTTTATATTTTAAAATACTAAAAGGTCAATGGAATGTTAAAAGTCTAGTCTAGTGCTGAAAATGTCTCAATTGTGAAATTAATTTAAATCCTCATTAGAGTTTTTGCTATTTCTCTCTTGGTAAAAAGCACATTTGCTTTTATGTCTTTCAAGTTATTCTGGTTGGTTGGTTGGTTGGTTGGTTGGTGGTGGTGGTGGTTTTTTTTCAATTGGGATTTTATTCAATGACCGGAAAGAAATATCTTCAACTGGAGAGAAATATTTGGAAGCAAATAATTAGTTAATATAAATTTAATATAACTTTAATAATAACAACCTTTAGGAGATTATGAATAAAAATAACTGTATCAGTAGAAAGTTAGATAATGTAAATTGAGGACTTGGAGACTTTGGTGTGATGTGTAGGTGTGGCTAATGTTTTGAGGATTACTTATTAACTGAGTTAACAAGGTTTAGTTTTCCTGTCGTTATATATAGTAAAATAGAACTACACCCTGCATGTTCTTGTTCTCTCTATTGCAAGGTCCCAAAAAAGAATGTTTCAGCAGAATGTTTTTAAGGGAATCTAATGGAAAGTACAGCTAAAACTTTAATATTACCTAATTAGTGTGCAGAGCAATTCTGGACCACTTTCACAACCCAATTCCAATATGACAAGCAGTGAAAATTATAAATATTACCAACCTACTGATACAAATTAATTTACATTTGTTTATTTAACATGAAGAGGAAACTATTTTTAAAGATCTTACTCATTAAATGCACAAAATCTGATGCATTTAGTGAAAACAGCAAAGCTATTTTATTTTTGCTGGTGTAGTAGAGTTGTGAGAGTGATCATTTTGTTCTCATGCATCTACTGTCTTTTTTTTTTTTTCTCTGAGCTCTGAATGTTTGCATTCTGTCTTCATTTACTCCTTTGCAAGCTCATTGAATTTTATTAGTTATCACTGCAAGCTAAATGAAATACAAGTAGTTGCACAGCTGCAGTGATATGAGTCTGAAATGCCTCATCATCCTGACTTGCAGATATGAAAGCAGGACAAAATGAGCTTGATTATAGATCTCAGGAACTTTGCCAGAACCAATATACAAGTGATTCTCTCAAAATGGAATCATTTTGCACTGGGAATCTTGGAAAAAAAAAATCAACAAAACCTGGGGGAAAAAAGAAAAAGTATAAAAAACCCAATAACAAAACAAACCAAAAAAGCCGAACAAACAAAAAAAAAACCCGCCCAAAAAACAAAGAAAGAAAATAGAGTCTCTTTAATTCTCAGATACTTAGCATTCTTTGTCTTTTCAAGTCAGTGAGAAGTGTGGGCTCCCACTGTCTTCTAAAAGTTTGACCAGAATGGAAAAATTTTTGCTCATATTTAAGTTATCCTACTGTAACACAAGTGTATCCTAATGCACTCTAGTTGAGTGTATGTAATTGTGGCAGAAACAGCTGTGCCTGAATATTGATCTTGGCTATCAAAATAAAACCATTTATCTTGTGTACATAGAAGTATGTATTTTAAGCTTTCAGAATGAGCGCTTTTGTACTCTGCAGTTAGGTAATTTCACAGTATTACAGCAGTCATAAAGACTGGAGTGAGGGAACATCTCTCTAGTGGGGTTGTACCTGTTGAACTGCTGCTTGTAATTCATATTTAGTGCAGGATGTGTTTGTTTTGTAAATACTGTTTTCTGCTGTTCATACTCTGTAGATTCACAAGAACTATGCCTTGAAGATTTCAAGCTGATTTGCCCTGAGATTTTTCCCAGTGGTTCAGGCTGGCCTAAGATCAAGGCAGTGTTGTAAACAGGGAGCAGCAATCTGTCTCCTGAGACTGGAGTCAGGGAGCTCTAGTGCCTGACTCCAGAGGCAGCGTGTGCTTTCACACGTGCCGTGTGTCTGTCCTGCCTTTGCACCAGCCTGTGACTCCAAGGGTCACAAAGGCCCAGGGCAGGTTAGGCTGTGCAAGGAGCTGACAGAAACATGAAATGGCAACTGTGCCTGGGTATGTGTCATGAGCACAGTTACTTTCAGCTGACATAGGCAGGAAGGACTGTATGGTCTGTACAGGCACAAAAGGATAGAAGATGCTTTTGGTGTAAAGCCAGCCTCACCTGAACGTAATGAAAAGCTGCTGAAGGGCTCTGCTGTTCAGAACTGTAATACCATGCCTTCATTCCAAAATAGTTTTAATGTTTCATAATCAGCTTTTATCAGTCAGATAGACAGTGTGGAGTCTTTAAAAGATAGCTTTAAAAGTGGTTTTTTTAACATATATTTTGGATTTCTGCATTTCACTTCCCTGAATGCTATTAAGGATCAAATCTGACAGATTATTCATGAATTTATTTGTAAAGAAATTCTTCAATTCAATACAAGTTTCTTACTTGCTTTTTGGTTTTAATTTCCAAGGTAAATAAATTACTAGTAAATGAATTTTTTATTTCTTTAGTACTTTAAGAAACAAACAATTAGTTGAGCAGCTGTTTATTCTTCCCTCCTTGCAGTTCTGTTAATGGCAGGTTTTGAAACTGAAAAGGAGGATTGAAGGAACAAATCTGCCATCCAAATATTTTCAGTATTTTTTATGGGTTTTTTGGTTTTGTGTGTATTTATACTTCCTCTGCTAAGTGTCAGTTTCAGTGAAACAAATAAATATAAAACCAATAAAAAAATAGTCATTTTGCAATAACATATAAATATTTTATCTTTGCTCTTAGTAAAACAGGAAAGTTCAAATCATATTTTCTGATCTGATTGCAGTTAATTGTGTTCTTGCCTGAGGTGCCTGTGTTCCCTCCACGTAAATCTTGCAGCAGTTTTTAAAAATTCTTTCCTTTTACCTGTCAGATTTTAAAAAGGTGAAAGCTTTCAGTTGCTAAAATAAATTTTTGTTTGTTATTTTTGTTAGAATAAGAAAATAGTCTACTGTAGGAAAAAAGTTGTTGTATTCCCTTGCATGGAGAGTGGGGAAAATTTATTCATATATGAGTATAGAAATAAAAATTGAATTTTACACAGATGATGTGCTTTACTTTCAAGAGGGGAAAACATTGTTGTGACTTTTTTTTTTAATTTGGAATTTTATTCTTTCTTGGAGTAAGGCATGATGGGTCCTGTGGGAATAAGTGCTACAGTGCTCAACTCTGCTTGCTGAATCTATTGTCTCTGGATGTTGCTGACACACTGTAGGACAGTGAACTGAGATGAAGCAAGACAGTGGCAAGGGCTGGTGACTTGCTGTTGCACTGAGGGTTGCACTTCCTGTTTTTCCTATAGCACTGTCTCTTCTTTGGCAACATAACCTATAGCACTGTCTCTTCTTTGGCCAGCCTAGAAGGAGCAGCCCTTCTGTATCTGGAGAGATCAATATGCTGCTGGCTGTCTGCAGGATAAGGAGCACTGAAATGTTTGGACTTGAAGTTTTTAGCCCTCGTAAATTTTAAAATATTCCTAAGGAATTGACATGGTTTGGTTAATCATTTACACACAGTAGTTTTTGGCATATGCTGAAACAAGTATATTTTCCATCATGGTTCACATGTGGAAACACCTAATTTAATCTTTTGTTGCAGTAAATACTTGTATATCACTCTTCTATTTCATCAAGCAGAATGCTGGGGAGACAATGCAAAGATTTGAACTTCAAGGTACTTTAAACTTATTTTAGAAAGTAACCATGTTTTCACTGGCACTGACAATTACTGTTATATCTTGTAATGAGAGAAACTTCTGACTCCTACAAGACTCTTCATTGTAGGAAAGGGAAGCAGGATGGCCTCTTACCTTGAGCCACTCTGGTGGTACCTATAGAAACAAGATTGTAAAGATTTCTTTTTCTCGGTCATAATGGAGTGCATCAGCTTCCTCAGACATGATTTTTAGTACCAAACATGTAAGTAGACAGGCCAAGTCCTTTTATTTTATTTTGGTTTGCTTTTGTTTAATCCTTCAGATTTTGAACATAGGAATTCACTTACTTTCATGCTTTCACATAAATATAGGCCTTTTTTTTTTTGGATAGAAGATTAGATTTTCTTACTGACTACCAGAGAGCAAAGAAGGCAGAAGTTTCAGGAAATATGACAACAAATGACTGAAGGCTTCCTTTATTACCTACCTTTTGTAGTAGGTAGGGACAAAGTATGAGAAAAATTTGCTGCATCCCTTCAGGAACAATAACAGTAGGGTTTCTTATTACTCTTGAGAGTTTTTCAGAGAGAATTCTGAATTTCAGGGAAAATACCTCTTCCTTACAGGATCTAAAGCTAAGAAATATCCTGTAAAGTTGTCTGAATTTAGCTACTGTGTCTCAAGTTCTGGAATTCGTAGAATAACTGTCTCCATTTATGATGATTGACATTCCAAATAAGCAGGTACTATATAGTCAATCCACTAATGTGTGTGTTTATTAAAATTATTTCTTTGAAGTAGAATTTGAGCATTGTTGAGCTAAAAGTAAGCCACTCAGGTTCATTTGAGAGTCACAATACTAATAGATTGTACAAATGTAAACACACAGAAAAGTTTCATTTCTCTACATTAAACATAAGGGATAAAATTAACATTTACTTCAGGTTAAAGTATGAGGAGTAAATGACAAAGCATTATTTAATCTTTGTCAGAAGTAATACTTAGAGTTTCATAGCTTTTCAATAAAGTAATTAAGCTCCTAATAAGAAGTAATTCCTAGTTTGGTTTCAAACGAGTCTACCCAAACCCTTAGCTCAGTTAAAGTATTTTTATGGATACTACATATTATTTGAATTGCAATCATTTCAATGGAAAAATAATGTAAGGCAAAATTACTGTGATTGCTTGTCAAAGTTTCTCAGAATGCTGAGGGCAAAAAAGATAAAACAGCCACTGAAGCTCCTGGTATTTTAAGCTGTTTCCAAGTCTCTCCATTACTTTTTGGTGCTTTTTAAAAACATGGTCTTCAGTGTAGTAAGTAAAAGAATACTCTTCCCAGCCTCTCTCCCCATATTTTTATCACTGATCTAAATATCTGTATCAGCAGAACACTGGCAATTACACTATTCCTTTAAAAACACAGTAGATAACTCTTCAGATGCCAGGTAGTCAAAGTGATAGCACATTGTAAATCCTTGAAGTGCAGAATCTGTGATGCAGAAACTTGGAGCTAGAAGCATTGAGCAATAGTGCATACTTGAAATATGGTTTTGGCTTCTGGGAAGGATAAGAATGAGGCGTTATTGCTTCCATTCCTTTATTATAGAGTCTTTTGGGTCAAGTTGTATATCTGTGTGTTGTTGTTTTGATTTTGGCTTTGGTTTTGGTTTTAATCTTGATATTGGCCTACCAAATTCATGTTTGTGTGGGTAAATAAATGACCTAATATCCAGTGGTGGGACATATTAAAACCAGCTGTTTTGAGCATCAGTCAGTCACTAGAAGTCAGTAATTCATGTATGAATATTTTGGTGACTCCAGTCTTTTTTTATATTCATAGTAGCAGTATGTAGCAACAGGGACTGAAACTGTTGAGGAATTTTTTTTTCTTTTTACAATTTCCAGGAAGCCATGTAAAATAAAATATAAAGGCAATCCCCTAAATGTTTCTGATCAATCCCTTCCTCTCCCTTAATGGTTTAAATAATTCAAAAGATAATTCTGGTCCTAAACTTCATGGCCTACGAATCTCTAAAAGATTTTAACTTGCCATTTTTATAATGCCCAAAATCCTAATATCTACAAAAGACTTTTTGTTTTCATTTACTCTGTTCCACTTTTTTTTTCAGTTACAATTACGAGAGAAGTCTTTTAAGCCCCTGTTAGAAATAAATTAAACCATCACTCAGTAGCAAACATTCACAGCCCCTACCAGAAAATTTGATTTAGAATGTAATTTCAAATTAAACTAATATTTAATTTGCTGTCAAAGTTGCATTTAAATAACAGCCTTCTTAGAATTCCTGACAGACCAGCACAGGTACAGGTTTTAATCTTACTTTTGAGGCTACTGTTGTACTTGTGCAGAAATCTCAAAACCTGTGTAAAATGGCAGAGTTTTACATGGGCAGAAAATCAAAATTCCTGACACATATTCAGCATAGACTAGAAAATAATTGAACAAGCTGAAAATGGGTATAGGTAGTTTTGGCCAATGACGTTTTGCTAATGGTTTATGGGGAATGATAGACCTCAGCCTGTCCAAATTTCAGAATCACAATTAGGAGCCGGGCACATTTTGAGTGTCACCAAAATGAGAGTATTTAAATTCTTGTTGAAGTCAAAGTCAGTCTGATTAATCTTAAAAGCAATTTATGTTGCATTGGGTGATGTTTTACCCCAGTGACCCAACACATGTAAGGATGGTGCTTGGTAGGAGTAGCAGGAAGTTGAAAGATTCTCACTAACTCAGGGTAGTGTCCAAGTGGTACTGGATACTCCAGTTGTTTTTGGGCACATCCCAGCTCTAGACCCTAGAGTTGAAAACTGAATAGACACCTACTTTCATCTGAACTTATACATATGAAAATGTAAACATCAAGGAGCCTTGATGATGCAGAAGAACAGCCCAGGACTTGATTTGTCATGTCACCACAGTCAGTAAGATTTATACTGAGGTATAAAGACTTTCCTTGTTTAAAGAAGTGATTACAAAAATAACAGACTGCAAAATTTCTGTGTGAGAGAGGAGAAACAAATTAGTGAAAATGGGGGTGCCAAATGTAGTGTTTCTAATTGTAAAAAATGTCATAGTAAATTCTTTTGGTGTGGGGTAAATGCACACTCCATTATATAGGAGTGTCTCAAATTCCAAATTCCTTTCAGCAAGAGAATGAGCAGTGTAATAGTATGGCTTTGCCACATAGTATTTCTGATGACAGGATAAGGAGTAAAGTGAAAACTACTTCCAGCTGAAGTCTGTGGTCATGTCACAGTTAGAAGTGATTATTAAAGAGTAATTTTCTTGAAATACAACTCAAATTATACGAGCAAGCTGATATTTTATTTTGATGAATGATTCGGTTTGCAATTTTTGTTTACCCGGTCCCAGCCAGCTCTGCAGGTAGCTGAGACTAAGAGGATGTGAAATTCTCACTGTCACCTCATTCTTAATTAGTGCATTGATCCCATGTGATCCCTGTAGAGTAAACACTGAGATTTCACAACAGTTTTTCACTTAAGTCATTCCTGCCTGAAAATCCATATCACCTAGTATTTAAGATAAAATGTATGTTAGATATTTATTTTATAGTCCACTTAATATATGGTCAGGCTTCACATTTTTCATGTGTTCTTATTCACTAGAACCTTTTCAAATGACTGCATTACCTCAAGAACATAGTAAATACAAAAGCCAGATCAGTATCTGCTGTCACCTCTGGTTGTTCCCTTTCTACTGTAACCCAGCTCTTTACTCTGGCAGTTAAGACATATATTTAAACCTAGGTACATTCTCTACTTTTTCTATTTTAGAGCCTTCTTCAGTAAATATTTTGGAGCATGCAGTTTTCTGTAATACAGTCAGCTTCCTGTTACCTGTGATGCAATGGGAATGCCATGTGTCACAGTACCCTTGGAAAGGCAGCTGTCTCCTGGAACACTTCTAGAAATAGATTCCAGGAATCCTAAGCACACACACATCCTGGTGGCTGCCCAGGAGTAGGGTCACCCATATGCACAATGGTGTGTGTTAAACAAGACACAAAAATGGGTTGACTAATTCTGAGGTAACTCCTACTTTGTGTGTAAAGCTCTACACACAAGTGGTCTGTGAACCAGAACAGTCTATTTGCTAACATACGGTTTTTAAACTTAAATGGCTCCCTGTGCATGCAACAAGACTGTCCTGGTAAATCTCTGTGGACATGAGCTTTGGGTTCATCCTTCAAGTACCTAACTTGTTAATTAGGACTCAGCGTGGGTATAAGGCATCTTGTTGGCTCTGTTTCAGTGCTGGCCACACTGGAGCAGGGCTAACCTTTGTAGAGGGACCCTAAAGAAAGTCAACACCTTGTTCTTGTTCTCATGGATCTCTACTAAGAGCTGCTTATCTTAGTGCTGTGTGCCAATGGACGCACCTAAACCTGCCATCGAATCCTGAGATGACTCAGAAAGGTGCTTCCTATCTTTACAGTTTTAAAAATCTAAACCTGTCCATATGTCCATAAAGAATACAGCTACAAATCTCACCTGTTTGTCTAGTTGTTCATGATGCATTGCTGGAAATCAGGAGAAGATTTGCATTTCTGTAGCTTACAGCTACAAACCTCAGACACTGCTTAAATGGTTTTTGAAAGTCTGGAAGACACTGCTAATAAGCAAATGTCATGTTGAAATGCAGTTTTCATTACCTAACCCATAGATTTTTAAATGCTTGTAACTTCAAGTGCTTCTCAGGGGCTGAAATTATTCCAGGCTCTGTTTCAACTTGAGATCATTAATTTTCAATTAAAAAAAAAATTTGAAAAGGAAAAAGAAAAAGGAAAGGAATACCAAACTTCTTTATTTCTAATTAAGAAGCTTTTTTTTTCAACTACAGTACTAAAAAGATAAAACTTCTGTTTCAACCTTCCGTGCTTCATAGACTATGTAAACCTTTAAACACTAATCCTCTCATAAAGAAAATTGGTGCAATAACTCTGAGCCTTTCCCTATAAAACACTGTACTTTATGAGATATTAACTCTATACCTATTACATTGATTTGTAAGTAAAGAGAACATTACTGAAATATTTTTTGTGGAAAGGAGTGGAACCTAAAATACCAGTACAAAATTGGACTGTGAGTGATAGCTCTATAAAATTTGAACTGTTTCATTAAGAAGTGATTTTTTGTAAAAGAAGTTAGACTCAAATAGTTAGGCTTGTAATGGATACAAGTTTAATTTACTCATTGAGACTCAGTTTTCTAGGAAGGAGTGGTAGAAAGGCAAAAGCTATGATTATTAGTAAAATTATATTCATTGAATATTTACAAAGTTGTTCCTTCTAGCCTGTTGACAGTTTGCTATATAAAATTTTCACATCATAATTATATAGCATCCTACATATCAGGTCCTCTGAATGAAATAAAGTCATCTCACCATTGATCCCTTTCAAGGATTTAAAACGCAACCCATAGACTCTCACATTTTGAGTTAAATCTAGAAGAGTTGGACTCTTTGCCTTACTGAGGTTTACTTCACTTTAAACAATGTTTTAATACTTTTTAGCTTTGTTTTGTTTGCTAGGAGGATGCCATATGGATATACCTCTCTTTGTGCTGGTCAGAATAAAGCAAAAACAAAACAAGCAAATGTAAATGGAAGTTTTCTCTCAATTTCTTTTTTTTTTTTTTACAATTTAGACATATATGTCCTTTTCCTTAGAGATCCTTAGCAAAGAAGTGAAAGTTAAATGAGGTTTTTAAGTGAAATGCTAGCCAAGTAAAATAGTGTGGTGGTGGATAGCATCGTGTGTATGATGGGAGGGATTGCGTAGGCTGGAAACAGTGTAAGCATAAGCAGATTATTTTCTTTATACAGAGTAAACTGGGCATTTCAGTCATTATTTCAGTGCAGCTTTCTAGTAAAACTGTGCAAGTTTGGAAGCAGTCTCTGGAGGAAGGGAACAGTGCTGGCTATCAGACATGTATCTTGAATGCTAGATTTCTGAGTATTCGAGTAATTGAATTTGGGTTGCAAAGACAATAGATAGCACTGACAAATTCAAGTGTGCCTGAATTTAACCATATATCTTGTAATTAATCAAAGTGTAGTGCAAGTATTTCTTCCAGGAGGCCATGAGCACACAGGGCAGATGTGAGGATTGCAGCCAGCAGTTGTGGCACTGCTCTCACCATGACTTACAAGGATAATACACAATTGCAAAGGGCTTCTCCCCACTTTTCTGCCCTGCTGTGGGAGTGGCTGAAGCTGGATTTTTTCAGCTTAACTACTTATTGAGACTGGTGAATGAAATCACAGTTTTCATTTCAGCCTTAACAGCTTAAGGCATCTGTGGGGAAAAGTAATTTTAAGCATCTAACTCTTAAGGTTAAGCTGATTAATTCTGCTGCTCCACTCCCTAATCGCTCATCCCTTTCAACACATAGGCCATCACTTCTACCTTTTCCCTTACCCACAACATTTTAAAGCAATTTTAGAAGCTGATACTGCTCAAACATTGCCTTTTTTCTACTTTGTGCTTCTTGAGCCCTCTGTGAGTATCTCAAACGTTGTATCAGTGGACAACAAAAAGTAGTTTGTCATTTAGCTCAGTTTATATATTAAATTGTGCTCTTCTATTTAACCTGCCTTCAGTTGTTCATTCTCAACCAAAATTTAGGATATGGTAATCTCTCTGACCATTTCTTTCACTTCAGTAAATATGCAGAGGGTTGTAATTGACAACAGAGTTAAGAAAGGCAGAGGGAGAGGCTAAAGTCTTAGAGAGGAAAACAGGGAGTAGAGCTTAAATGCAAATCTGCATATAGTAACATCCCACTGGTTTCTAGGCCATATTTCTTTGTTGAATGTTCATTCCTTATAGTGCCTGTATCATATTAGTGTCTAAAATATGTACCTAGTAATTAGAACATGATGAGAGCCTTTGATTAAGCCTTCAAGTAAAATAAAACAACACAGACTTCCAAATCCAATAAACAAGTAAAAAAAATACAAATCCAAAGACAATTGATTTTTTTAAAGTCTCTTTTCCCTTTTGTTGCCTCCCTCCTTCCCTTCCTTCACCATCCCCCTCCCAAATTTGGATCACTGACTCAACCCTTTTGAATTTTAGTGAGCGATTTTTAGAAGCTTTATAAATCCTCCTTAAATATAATCTTGATTCTACTAAAGGCAGAGGCACAAAAGGTTCTCAGATGGATGAGAGTGTGTTATCAGATACCTAGAAAATAAGAAGGCTTGTTTAGCTCTGTGATTGTACATCACCTGTCCCAGTGGTGAGGACACCTGTCTCAGGCACCAGCCATGCCTGTTTTCCATGTTTCATCCCAGCTGCCAACCAGAGTCCCACTCAGCAGGCCTCTCATGCTCTGCTCAGAGGAGCAGGTTGGATCTCAGAAATTACCACATCCACAGTGCAACAGGGCAGTGCTCCATCAAATATTCAAGGATAGGGCAAGGAACTTGCCTTTCCAGTACACTAACAAGGAACCTGTGGCTTTGGAAGATAGGGGTGTCAGATCCAAGACCCCTGAAGCAGAAATGAAAAGGCTTCTGTGACAGGTCTGAGACACTCCTTTCCCCCACCCTCTGATGAACACAAAGAAACAAATTGTATCCACCCTGTATATCCTTCCCAATAATTTGTGGTCCACTGTCCAGCTGTCCTTCTGGATCTGAACATCAGACAGCTCTCAGCATGCTTGGGTGAAGCCAATCATGTTCTACCTGTGGGTCAAGATCTCTCAGGTCATCATTGGCTGGCTCTTCCTTCATGCCTAGTAATTCTTCTCCTTTCCTATCTTTTCCTATGGAAATAGAGAACTGGGAGACCTTTTTGTTTCACCTTCAGAAGGAGGCAGAGGAGGCATCAGTTATCTTAGTGTGTATCTATGCTGTCATTAAATCATCCACCCTATTCCTTCATTGTCCCATGTTTTGCTTATTTCACTTTTACCACTAATTTAATAGTCTCTTTGTTGTATTCAGTTTCTTTTGCAAATCTTACTCTAGTTCAGCTTTGGCCTTTCCTAATACCATCCCCTGCATGCCTAGGCAGTGTTTCCAAACTCCTCATTTATAGCTTGTCTCTGCTTCCATCTTCTGACGGAGGAAGAGTTTTATTCAATGTGTATTTAGTTTATGTGAAAGCTCACTGCATGTGTGAGAAAACTGGGAAACTGCATACAAATAGAAGCAGTTGAAGCTTATGCTTTAAGAGGTACACAGGAGACTTCTACGTGGGCTTTCTCTCATCAGTTTGTACATAACAGTCACTTGGTGGAAAAACATTATTAAATGCTTCTGTAGGAATGATGTGATACACACAATGCGAAATCTTTGCTTTCTGTTATCATTTATCCTCAGCACGACTGGAGTGACTGTAATTTGGCCCAGTTTCTTTTATAGATGCAGTACAGAAAGTTGCATTTGACTAGTGCTTTTAGCAGTAATCAAAATATTCAGAATCATAGTTCTATTCCTTTTGGAACTCTACTGATAACTGTCTTGGAGAAAAAGATGTATTTCTCTGGATTCTATTTTCAAAACTTCTATATATGTGTTTTGTATTAATGGGGAGGGAAATTGAGGACTTGAGGTCAAATGAATTTTTTTTAATATGATTTCTCCAGTTAATGCTTTAGGTATTGATATTTATTTGGAAATTTTACATAAAATAAAGAGATTTCATAAGGATACATAGCTTAGAAAACCTGAATGGAAAATATGATTTTTTTAACCAATTTTTAACTAAGCCTCAAGTCTCTTATATATTGTATGATTACTGAATCTTAAGTATAGACTATACTAAAAAGGAAAAAGAACCACTGAAAACTATCAGTTCTGTGCATCTGTAGTCATTTTGCTTAGAGATACTTATCTAGTTTTTCTCTGCCTACCACCGTAGTAACATATTTATCTGAAAGAATCACCAGTTATTCTGTTCCATATGATTATTATAATAATCTAAGCAATGTTCAATTACTATCTTGTGACAGTCAATATGATTACATTTATAATCCACATGATGATCAAATGTTTTCTTTTGATAGTGTCTTGTTACTACCCACTCACAACAGAGACAGTATGTTGTTAATCTGTTGTGAAATAGAGAGGACAATAAGTGTTACTGAATATTCCAAAATTCATCGTTTAAGGGGAGTTATGAGGTAAGGTAGTCATTTAGAAGAGTAATTCAGTGAATCAGATCAAGCCCATTACATATGGCAAGGTACAAACCTTATTTAGATACATGAAGTTTCAGCTATTTATATTTTTTCTAAAATTAGCTGAGCCATATTGTGATATGGAAATGTACACTTAGGGCACTCATGTAACTTTAACAGCCCTATCACCAATGCCCACACAACCTTAAGTGCTTTATCACAGCTGCTTTCTAAAGGCACACTTCAGTTTCACTGAAATCTTCAGGGCAGAATATATTTGAACACAGAAATAATTCTATTTTTGCATAGCAAAGCTTATGTCAGACTTAGAAGTTGCTTGTTATATAACTGAAAACATTTTGGTAAGTCATTGACATCCATACTACTTAAAAGGTAACCTGCTTTTATGCTTTTAAATACAGGTTTGGAAGCCTGATTGCAGTTTCAACCTGCAGCTATCAGAGCTAGGTGCTGCACAGTCTGGGACACGTGACCAGAGTACTGCAGTAATGGAATAGACACTGTAAAAGAAAGGGCAAAGAAGGGCTTTTTGGGGTGTACCTCTCAAATGTCACACAGGTGTTAATTTGAAGAAGTGGATGAACTGGGGAGTGGCAGCATGGCACCAAATGGTTCCAGAATCCTTAACTCCCCTGTTGATCGCCTTGAGCAGCTACACTGCTGAGCAGACAAGTGGATGTCACAGCCTATTTTTAAAAATATTAATTGCAGGAGTGGGCATGAAAGCAAGGAAGTGTGTAGGTAGATCCTTGCTATTCCCTTTGGAGTTACTTGCAGTAATTTTAGAGCTGCACTGCATATGCCAATATTCTTGAAGTGTGAGTATCTGTACGTGTCAGCTACAGAATACCTTAAATCCAGTTGATAATTGATTCATCTGAACTCTGTCAGATCATGGAGAAACAAGACCACTTCATTTCTGTGCTGTCAAGCTCTCTACCATTAAAAAGCCCGAGGAAATAATTCTTGTTTTTGAAATATAAAAGAAGCCAGATTTATTGTCCTGATATTTTTAAAGTTTATTCATGACTTTTTCTAATTGTAATATTGTGAGACTATAGAGTGCAGGTCTAGCCTCACAAGATTCCCTTTTAAATTTCCACTACATGAACTATAATGTTGGCTTGTACATTGGTCATTTCTCTCTTAGCACACCCAAATTCATATTTTATATATGTTTTTACATATTTCTGCTAAAACTTGCTGTCTAGTCTATACACAGGTGAAGCTTGCGTGAGGGGTGAGAAAACACAACTGTTCTCCATAATAGTCAGAAGTAGCCTGGATATTCAAAGTAATATAATTTCATGAATAAGAGCAAAATGAAATATTCATGTAACTGAGAACATCCATTTTATTTTGCAAAAACTGAAGGAAAACAGGGAATTTCGAAACTTGGTTTCTAAAGCCCTAAGCCTTTGTGTAGACATTTAATATTTGCTTCAAGAAAGGGATATATTGTTTTTAGTTAGTGAACACTCTTAAGTTATTGATGTTAGTGGATACAGCAAGTGCTCCATATTTTACAAGCAACTAGGCACTTGGTGAATGAAAAAAGATCTGCAAGCCTAAATTCAGACATCAAGCTCTGAAAATTCTGGTTGAAGGTAATATCGATTCTTTTCATATTGTATGGTCTTTGTGTACCTACAGGCACGTTCTGAGAAAACATACTCTTCAAATCCCACACTGATCCCTGCTCCTTTCAGATTCACCAGACAAACAAATACCTCTTGTAGGGGTATTTCCTGGCTTTTCTTCCAGTTTCTGAATCCCTGCCCTGTCCATGAGTCTTCTGATAGGGGAAACCAGCTGAAAAAGGCTACATTTATACTTTATATATAGATTTTGTGGTTGACTTACTAAAGTATGGTAAAAACCAAAGAAAAACATTTGTTTTTTTTAAAAAAGGCGTACCCATTCAATTTGTTATTTTGACAGTAAGTACATAGAGGTTCCTGTTTCCAACAGACATTTTTGAAAAGTATTCACAGAGCAATTAGGTTTGTTATTAAGAAGATGTAACATAAAAATTTGTGTGGAAGGTTTTCATTTCATATCTTGATCCATGTCATTAAAATCTGGCAAGGAGCACTCTCTTTACCCATCTGTGAAAGATGGAGTACAGTTATTTTGGAGGTTGGTAAGTAAATGCTTCTGCAGCCTTATTGTGGATAGCAGCTTGGATCTCAGCAAGTAAGTTTCAACTCTCTGTGAGAGAAGGGAGGATATGAAATACGTGCCCCAGAGTGGCATTGAGTAATTGTTTGGAGTAAAATGGGATTAAAGAGTAAATCCTACCTCTGTAGCACTGACTGACAGATTTCATAGTGTGAGGAAACAAGATAAGCGGTAATGAAGAGGAAGTGTTAATCTGGTGTATTGTGTTTTTTTCCTCAGTGGTCATGATTTTTTATTTTTTTATCTTAATATGGTTTAATTTACCTCATCACCTAACTCCTTCTACTAAGCAATATTTTGTTTTGTGGCCAAAAAGGGAGACCAGTGCTCTCAGCTGGAAAGTGTAAGTGGCCTTTGCTTCTGTGTTGCACCTAAAACATATTGTCTTTAAAGGCTGAGACATCAGTTCCTGATGATGCTGAGAGGCAGAATGCTTATTCTGTTCCTTTGTTTGAATGTGACAGATTTCCTTCATATATAGAGTTCCAAGCTGAGGTTATTTGAGGTAAAGAGAGGGTATAATATATGTGCAGCTGTAATAGTATGTCAAGTGATGATGATACTGGATGTTTCTGTAGGGGTTGCTTTTAAGGGAGTTTTCTTACCTGTCTTTGTGTTAAAGATTTAAAATAGTTTCATATTATCTGGTTTCTGGTAGTTTTCGTATTCATCTTGGCAGTAATGAAAACGTGAGGGTTATTTAGGGTTTTTTTTAAAATGAAAGACATGTGTTTAACTGAACCAAGAAAGGAAATAATATATCTTTATTGTCCTCTTTGTATTTTGTTTAGGCATATAATCGTATTTCTTTGTTAATGAATTTGTTTAGAAGCCTCACTGAATACCCACTCAATATTATTTAGATTTCATTTTATGAACTAACAGCAGTAATGCTGTACTTTAGACTACATTGGAGTTGATATTACATCAAGTTTTGTCATCACAGTATCTAGCTATATAAAGTTTATTGTAGCTGAACTTTGCTTTGTTTTACTACCTAAGAATGATTTCTGAATTATTTGTACATCTTAGATTGATCAGAAATTATTTTGGTCAGTTTTCCCTAGATGAATTAATATCCTTATTATTTTTCTGAAAGTTCAGAATTTCTGCCAGTAAGCTGAAGTCCAATTAGTTTTAAAGCTTGATTGAAAAAGTAATTTCCATTGCTTTGTTCACTTATGTTAGAAATGGTTTCTCAGCATCCTAGGTTTGAAAAGATGCAACTCTTTCAACTTTGAAAACTTGCATAGGAGTGTCTTTCTTAATTTTTCTGTTTTTTTCTGTTGTGGGTTTTAGTTGCTGTCACTGTTTGCCTGTAATGATGTAATCATGGTGAATACTATTTTCTGGAGAGGCTTTCTGATTTAAAGAAGAATGTCAGACACTTCAACTTTTTGGAAGCAGATTCGGAAAACACGTCAATAATTTCAGAAAATTCTTGCCTCTTTATTTTTATAGCTTTTGATGAAGAAGAATATGACATATTTATATTTAAGTGTAAGATAACATAATTTTCTAAATAATGACTGGGGGTTTGAGGTCCAAGAGCATGGCACGACTGGTGTGAGACAGACACAGGTTTACCACACAGGCTACAGTGCTTTTGCCTTACAGTGACTTTGCCTTTTGTTGGCACTTTTTGGTATGGCAGATGCTCTTGCATCATCTGGTTGAGTCTCATCTCTGTGCAACTATCCCATCCTGTAAAGGGAGGCTGCACCTTTCCATATGAGATGCTCATTGGGAATAAAGATATGTTTTTCAGTTCCTTTAATATATCAGTTTGAATCCCATGAAACAGAGTTTATTAGCTGTCAGTGGTTTATCTTTCGCTTTCCTTCTACCCAGGATTGTTACAAAGTACAACTCCACGTCTGAAGCAGCAACAGGCTTTCTTCATCATGTAAACTATGCACATAACAAAATATTTCAATAATTTGGTAAAGTTTTTTCTTCTGCTTTCGGGCATCCTAAAAGTTTGTGTATGGTCTGAATCTTCTCTTAAATAAGATAGAGTAAAAGGCAGTAGAAAGAAAGAATGGCTTTGTCCCAAAAGCTTTCTGAATGTTCTTTGATACAGGTTACCTTTCTTGTGTACCTGCAAGAGGTGTGCACACTGGAAGCAAGTGTTTCAACCTATGTAGTAGAGTGACTGAATTATAACACTAATTTACATGCTGGAATATGAGTCATGTTTATTTCTGCTGCTACACAGTTCAAATATGTGTCCAGAGTAGTCAATCATAAAAGAGCTCAAAGTTAGGGGAGAATGTAACAAGATTATGTTGATTACTTACCAGCCAAAAAAATAAAAGAGAATCTAATTATCACTTGAACTCTGTCCTTGTCAAAAAGCTGTGAATTAAAAAGACCAGCATCCTATGGCATAGCATAATAAATAAAATAAACTTTGAAACTTGTTTTAGGAAGTATACACAATTTTCTTTCTATTTGAATAACTAAAAAAGACATTATGTGCATCCCTATATTTTGTGTGTCTTCTCCACTAATGAACCAATTTAAGCTAAGTGTTAATACTCATTGTCAAAGTTACCTAATGTACCAACTGTTTTTATTCTCACTTGATGATTTTAAATTAATGAAGAAAAATGGATCTGGAAAAAACAAACAATAGGCCCAACCTGTAGGACTCCTGTCAGGTTTTGATTCACTTTAAGGGATTCCTTATGTGTGGTACAGACATCTGGATAGCCTAAAGTACTCTCTTTATTTACAGGATTGTATAGGAGAGAGTGCATTTCTTAAAAATAAATCCCTCCCTCTCCAAACCCCTTTTCAGTTACAGTGTTTAAACTTGTCACAACAAAAATAGGTCAGAGTCATTGGAATAGACAATTTTTTCAAGTTACAAATGCTGTGCATCAGCATCTTGCTTATGACTGATTTCAGTGAGATTTCTTCATGATCCCTCTGTTTGTTGTCACTTCTATAGTAATGCTCCAAATAGCTTGTATTTTTTACTGGTAGTAGTTTTGGTTCCAGAACTAGTTAAAAAGGAAGATCCCATTCTCACTGCATAGTTGCTTCCTACAGAAGAACTTCCTTTATATCTGACCATGCTGTAAGGTATGGTCAAGCTTCAAGAAGTTCAGAGGGACCTTCTTGAGATGGGCACACTTTGTTGGGCTGCCATGTTCAGTGCAGCCATATCATATTTCTCCACCCTACAAGAAGGGATTGCTCTTGGCCATTCTGTGTCTTAAAAAAGGCCACCCAGTGAGCAAACAAACAAAAATTGTTCTATCAGCCTATGGAGAGAACCCTTGGTTGTGTAGGGCTCTGTATTTTGTCAGTATTTTGCCCAGTAGCAGTCCAGTGAAACACCTTGGGGAAGTAAGAGATAGGTTTAATCCCTATAACAAAATAAAAGGTCTGTTGAACACACATGAAGTCTTCCAACAGAAATAGATTGCTGCAGTCCAATTTTGTAGCCCACACAGATGGCATTGTACTGGGGAATTATGGAACATAGATTGATTTTGTTTGTAATGAAAGGTAAAGGAGAATAGAAACCTAAGTGCCAGCAATTATCCATAGAATTTGGAGTTAAAAAAATAACAAATGATAAAGAAAAATACAAAATTTGTATCTGCCTTAAGCTTATTTTGTAATAGGTACAGAATTTACATAACTGTAGTGCTGGTACCTTGAAAGGTATGGAAAAAAACAGCATTGAAAAGTCTACTTCGCCTGTTCCATTTAAATTAAAATACTTAGTGTGAAGAAACAGTGAGGGAGGTTTTTAGGGACAATTGGTTTTTTTGTCCCTTTTCTTTTGAAAAATGTGCTTTAATTTTAACACTTCAATGATCTGATACGCATCAACATGTTTTTTTCAGAGAGATCATAGCATTTCATTCTCAGAAATGCAAAGCACTATGTTTTTAGGTGGTCTGTGATTTATTTTTTTCTGCCCCGAACCTCATGTAGGTAGAATTTGCTGATAGTTGTTTAAAAAAAAAGGAAAAAATCTTTTATTTTGCTAAAGGTTTTCCTTATTTTGCATCTTCATTAGGCAGCTTTCTGTTGCATTCTTGTTTTTTTGTTCTGCTTTTCATAACCTTTGGTTCTCTTTTGGTCTTTTTATTAGCATCAACCAGATTAGGTCCTGGGGATTTTGATAGACTATATTGTCCAGCTTAGGTCTGCTGTTCATAATTTTCCCCCATTTTTCCACTTTTAGTCAGGTGACATAATACTCTTTGACCTTGTCTTAGATACCTCATATTGTATATATTTGTCTTACACATTTTGCATAGCTCAGCCTCAGCATATCTTCCAAAATCTTACTCCATACAACTTCCTTCTGAAATATTAACCTCAAGTTTTCTGAGCATCAGTTGACACAGATCTTCAAGGCATTGTGATGCCTATTCCTGGGTTAGGCTTGCATAATTCGCCAGAAGCAATTGTCCTAGGTACTAATTATTTTCCTAAACACATAGAAATTATTTCATATATAGCTTCCCCTTGCAAGTATAAGTGCTTCAGATGAAATACAGTTTTATTTCATATATAGCTTCCCCTTGCAAGTATAAGTGCTTCAGATGAAATACAGATTATAAACACTGAAGTCAACCCTTGACCTGTGAATAACAATGGGAATCATAAATAGTGACATTGTGAGATGTTACCAAAACCTTTGATGTATGAAAATTATTGGAAAAACCTGACAGAGTAGTAAGGGGAGAAATGGGGTGTGTTGATTTTAATAAAGATACAAGGAACATGTGTCATCGAAGAATTTTAGCACATTCAGGAGAGAGCTGAATACAATTGCAAATGATAAAGTAGAGTGATAGAACAAGGTAATAAAAAGGCTTCAGAACAGAGAAAATCATACCTTTTCAGATCATCTCTAAGCAAAATGTCAAATCAAAGTGGGAGGTAAAATATCTCTGAACCACAGATTTATTAAAATCTACTTATATTATGCAATCTTGAAAATCTTAATTCTCTAAATATGCAAATAAAAAGATTTGGTGTGTGACTTCATAGGTGGCTTAAATTTCAGCTTTAGAAGAGAAGTGCTTGATAAAATGACTTTAAAAAAAAAAGGAAAATCTGGGTTTAAGCCTCATATGTGTAATCATAAAGTAGGTTAGATGTGGTAAAATTTATTAAAACTTTCAGAAATTCTGCATTAAATTAACTGTAATTCTTTTGGTGTCATCTTAGCATGGCTTTGAGAAACTGCTACTATTTGAGACCCATATTTAAGAAAAGAGAAATAAGCCAGGAGTAGCTGGTTTGTATATTCACTCTGCCAGATTAAAAGCAAAATATGTCAGGTTGCACCCTGCAACCTGTTGTTGAGTGGTAAATCCTGCTGGGGGGTCTTTTTGTTTAAAAAAAACCCCAACTTTTTAAAAGTTTGCAAAATTTATATGAAACTACTTTTCCTTTCATAATAATGTCAGTAGGGATAAGAATGATATTTTAATTCCTCATTTCGTAATAAGAAGAAGCAGTAAATTCAAGAGCCTGTATCTTGAATTCTTTGGCCAAATTGCATAAGAAAACTGCTTTATTTCTATACTGATGCAAAGTTCTTTTAATCTGGTGGGAAAAAACCTTTGATTTTTAAGTCTCAAATAATGTGGCTCAATACCAATTTTAAAAAGTGCAATTTAAAAAGTATGAAGATTAGAACTGATGGGTAAGCTAACTCAAGGATGCCTACAGCTGCTCTTGCTGCCCAATTTGCTGTTCTGCTCCTTCAAGTGCCTGATCTGCCTAAGCATGACTCCAGGGAAAGCATGTGCTGCAGAAGCTTGAGAGAGAGAAAGCACCAGTTTGTCATCTCCTTGTGCAGCAGTGTCTCACAGCGGCGGGGAGGTTCAGTCCTGGTACTGACAGTGACACTGAGCTGTGTCACACAAGAGGGAAATCTGGCCTCAGTGGAATATCAGGTGACGCTACTTCAGGGAGATTCACTTTTTCCACTTTTTGATGGGCCTGAGCCCTATCTTTGGGAGTCACTGTCACCCCTGTCCTTCTGCCGCCCCCCTCTGCGGAAGGATATGGCATGAAGTGCCTGAGTGGGAAAGCTGCTGGAGCTGAAGGTGAATCTGAAGAGCTTTTGTCTTCACTGACTTCCACCAGCTGAAGACAGTTTTGAGCTGGGGAGCTGCTGAAGACACTTTGTACTCATGGAAGCTTCAGTGTCTCAGTAAGTGGTCAGTGTGGCTTCCAAAAGAAGGCTTGAAGCCACGTTATTTCCTGGTATCACACGGACTTCTCCAGAGCTTGGTGTCCTTTTGGTTACTGCTTCTGTTTCAGGAGTTTCTCAGCAGTGTTATTACTCTTATACAGCCTTCCCTTCCCCTTTGGTCTTTTGCTGTTACCTGTTATCTCCTCTAAAACTTACGAAAACCTGATATTTACTGGGGGACAAGGCACTAACTCTCTCTTGCCTTTTCCACATATGTTCCCTGGGGTTTTACACTTGCATCTGTTCCCTAGCCATTGAATCATACAAAGTTTTAGGTTACATTTTCGAGGTTTCCAGTGAGTGTTAGATGGCCTTTTGTTCTTGGAAGTGGAGAAAAACAGCTGAGGTTGACAGATGTGCTTTCTCCTGCTGATCCCTACAGCATATGAAACAGAATAGGAAGTACAAGAGATACATGGAATACAACCCTGACTTTTCAGGGTAATTCACAGCATCCAGACTTTTCTAGATTTCCTAAGTCACAGAGGAACTGTGACCCTGGGAAGGGCCAGAATGATGTAACAAAAGCTAAGGAAAGAGGAGGTGTGTGCCCTATGTGAGTACAAAGTTGCTCCCTGAGTTCAGCAAGGTAGACTAGGATACAAACTGAGTATTTTCAGCCTCTAGCAAAATGGTCCTTTCTCTTACTCTCTTCCCACAATATATTCCAGAGATGTTGCTTCTCCAAAGTCTTGTGGGTCCATTGGACTTTGGTGTTTCCTTGGTATAACAATATGTATTATCATTAAGGGAAAAGGATTTATGCTCTTAATATTCTTCAGATTTTATTGTATTTATGAGGACTGCTGAAAAAGAGCAACCAACCTCTCCAAATAACCTAAAGAGAAAAAAAAAAAAACCAGAAAAACAAAAAACCCCAAAAAAATCTCAAAAGAGTTTTAAGATATCCATATGCCTGAATGCTTATCTTTGTAGATTAAAAACAGGGAGGAAATCAAATACTCTAACCTTAGCCTTATTAGTCTTTTGTTGATGGACATTTCTGAGGTTAAAGTTTGGGGTTTTTTTCTCAGCATTTGCTGAGGAATGTATATATCTGTATGTGTATGTATTTCATATATATGTGTATGTGTATATGTATGTATTTCAACTATTGGCTGTTCCCTCCACTTACACAATTCTCTGAAGGAAAGAAATGCTTAAAAGGAAAGAACAGAGGACAAGATTACCATGTTAAACAAATGCATAATGTGGCAGGGAGGGTAGCTGAGTTGAGTGGAAAATAGGACTATAAAACTTGTATTAAATAAGAATAGAGATCAAAATCCCAAGCAGAATTTGAAAACAAGCTGTAGGCCTGAAAAATTCCAGCTTTCTGTAGTATGTTTATATTTTCTTAAGGATGTTAGCAAGTTTTGGAAAAAGATTGTTAAAAATCTTGCTTCTAATGGCTTAAGTTTGTGAAAGGAACTTCTGTATTCTCTATTTTATTTATTGTTGTGGGGCCTTTTTTCCCTCCCATTTTCCTTTCACCTTTTGCCCCAGAGGTGGTACCTAAAGAAAAACTACACTGTTCTGGTGCTTTTGACTGCATGGTTTAAGATTGGCATCTGATATAGATACCATGGCAAGGGCTGCTTTGGGAACTTAATTGGCTGTCCACTTGCTGTTTTATATTTCCCTTGCAAGGACATCTCTGAAATTCCTGGTGATATAGGGGAAGTGCAATATCATCTCATTGCCATCAGTTTTATTAATAGCAAGTAGCGCAAATGGAAGCATTCTCTCTTGAACCATGCTTCTACTAAATGGATTGGCTTTGATTATTTTATAAATGCTCCTTTAGGAATGTAAGGAGCAGATACTCAGATACCCAGCCAGCTTTCTTAAATATTTTGCTTATAAAGTTTGCATCACATCTACTAAGTAGTATGAAGATAATTCAAAAAATGTATTTAGGTGCAAGATGATTCACTAGCAGTGAGCTGCAGATGGTCTGTTATTGAATTACTAAGTAACAGTGGGAAGGCCAGGACAATAATTATGGCATTTACCTGCACAGGGGCCAGCAAGCTGTTCAGACCTAGTTGTCTGAGAGGCAGCCTTGCTGTTTTGCACACTAAACATAATTTTTTGTTCACTTGCTCATTATCAGAATGCAACTGAGAAAAAGAAACTTTTTGCACACTGGATTAGAATAAAATGAGTCTGTCAAGGGAATTCTCCAAATTTCTACTTTAATACCAAGAATTCCAGACAGTATGTAAACAGTTACGGTCAAAATTACCATTATGCATGGGAGATCATAGCCATGTATGTAGCACCTCACAAGGATGTGAAGAGTTTCTTGCAGGAAAAAAAAATTTGAAGAACATGCTTTGCTAGAATGTAGCTCGAGTGTCTAATGGACTAAATGCAATTTTGTCCTTTTCATCAACTTTGTTGCATTCTCATCTTTGTTGTGTACTTTTCTATTTATAATCTAACTGCCATATAGGTAAGCACTTCACATATAAATTCTTCTTCAGAAGGATCAAATGAGTATGAAGCAAGCTACAGTTACTATAGGAGAAACTTTAATTATCCATACCCAATTTGTAATTGAGTAAGAAAGCAATGGATTTTTTAAATTAAAAATAGCACCTAGGCAATTATCTGGGAAGATTACATCATTTAAAATGTATTTTGATGACTGTGCCTTAGAATTTTAATCCATTTTATCTCAACATGTAGGTAGAAATGAATTACACAAACTCATTTTCTTTTTAGCAGTTCAACTACCTGTTTGTAAAATGTCTATGAGAGAACAAACTCCCCAAGGTGCATTTCAGGATGTTTTCCATGCTAGAAAACAGCAGAAAGCCTGATCACTCAGTAGTTTTTATTGACTTTCTGTGCAGTTCTGTCTCTCCTGGTGAATGTCTTTTGTCTCAGATTCCCTCAAGTTCATTCAAGTAGCAGAATTACACAGTCTTGTTCAATGTCAACAGGTGCACCCAAATTTTATCTCTTTAAATAATTCATTGTTGTTTGGAACTCTTTTTGTAAACAACATCTGACAGTAGAAGACTGCTCATATTCTTTTTATTCTTTACTCAGAAATGTCATTCACACATTTGATTACATAGTTTAAGTATGAATTTATTATTAAGCACATGTCCCAAATTCCTCATTCTGCATAATACATTGAGCCAAACAGATGCATATAGTAATTGTTCATGCATTTTATTTTACTGGAGTAAAAGTAACTAATGTTTTACTGTAGATTAAAGCCTTTTCTTTTACTTTATTGTCTTGAAAATCACAATTTAAGGCATAAAGACTGAGAGTGGATGATCAGTTGGATGCCTTGTTAGCTGTGGCTAATGACTTTAAATGGAAAAAGCTTTTTCAAATGGTGGAAAATGATTGATTTTAAAAAAAGCTTATTCTTACTTTTTTCCCCCCATCGTCAAAATGCTTCCCCCAAGCTGCTGCAGATGGTCACAGTCTTTTTTCAAACTTTTTTTGTCTTGCATTTCCACAGCATTAGGCTTGATTATTTCTGTTGGATTGCTTTAGGGAACCCAACATCAACACTCATTTGTAATATCCAAGTAAGATGATGCAGTATGATAGCTTGTTCTCAAAAGAAGGTCATTATTTTTCCTTTAACCTTTCCTACAGATATGCTATAGCCAGACATATTATCAGAAATCCCAACAGCTCTTTTTAGTAAGGGAGGCTGCTCTTGGCATAGGTTTAATATTATAAGCTTTCACAGTGTATTTAGTTTGTATGTCTTTTTCTCCATTAACATAATTCCATACACTACTGGAAACAGTTTCTATTGTCCATTGAAAGATTAGTATGATCTGTCATTTCACATTGTTTAATTTGGTTTGTTTCATGGAATCATTAAAAAATTTAAGCTAGAGAAGACCTGTGAGGTCATCTCATTCTTCCCTAGAGTCCAAAGGTGGAAGTAACTCTACTGCTAAATTATTATTGCCATTAAGTAAAATGTCATTTTTCAGTTCAAATTTTCCCTGCTTCAAATTTTTGATTAACTTAATCATAAGCAGTTTGCATGTTCTTCCTCACATGTAAAAGTGTCGCCAGTACTGCAGTTTTAGATTATTCTGTCTCAACTGTGTTTTTATCTAGCACACTGAATGATATAATCTCACTTTCTATCTTCCAATAAATTATTAGGGGAACACAGAATTCATCTGAGCATTCATATTTTTAATGATTAGCCAAACCTAAGCTCTTCTGTTCTCTTCTATAATAATAATACTAATGTTAATGCTAATACTAATACTACTAAAAACATAATAATTAAATTGTCAGGGCTTCTTATAATAACTATTGTTTCAGTGGCATTCTGTTCCCAACCCTTCATAAAATACTAAGAAAACCCCATACCTTGATGTTTCCCCAAATGTTGTAAATTTACACAAGGCAAACAAAATAATTCTGAATTTAGCAAATGAAGAAAGGGAAAAAAGGAAGACGTTGTTGCCAAGGAGAAAAAGGCAATATTTTTAACATAAGGTATTTAAAAAAAAAAAAAAAAACAATAACTGGTTTCAGAAAGAGAGATTGAGAGGCATGATAATACATACAAGAAAAAGCCAAAACAAAACAAAAGAACTCAAACCTCCCAAAACCTAATGAAAGCCCCCAGAAACTCAAGAGGGAAAATATGTTAGTTATACATGGAAAAATATATGACATGACAGACTGTCAAATGAGAAATGAATAAACAAACTACTTTGATGTGTTGACGTTTTTATATTTTTTTTATATAAGAGTTGTTAGTATAAGAAGCTCTTGAGTGGGGCTGCTAGATGAAGCATATATGCTGCTGAAGCAGAGAGCTTTATGTGTTGATCCAAGGAGGAATCTCCCTGAAAAGTAGAACAGTTTTTTTCTTGTCTTAGGTTATGGTATCACAGGGAACCTAAAAGATGAAGTAACTCTGTTGGTGAAAGGACAAGGAAGAAGCTGAAAATTTCTTTTTCAGTTTTATCTTCATGTTATTCCACTTCAAGGTGTGTGTGGAAGTGGCAATGAGAAGTCTACTAATATGCATGATGTTATTGTTTTGGATATCATAAAAAGGGGTTTGACATTTACTGGATTTGTCCCGCCTGCCTGTTTTTCCTTCCTTCATTAGTTTTGTTCCACTTTTTGTTTCAGCCATCCAGAGTCAGTGGTGCAAATTGTGGTTCTAGAGACTGCTGTCACTGTACTCCAGCTGCCTGTACACACATTAGGAGTGGCATTCTGTCATATCACAGTCTCCAGGAGCCTTAAGGCGTCTTGATATTAGCTTTATACAAGTGCTCAGTGTTCCTTTGCTACTCTCATCTAGTCTCATCTATACCGAATTTTCAGTTCTTATAATTTCTATTAATGAAAATTTCAACTCAAAAAGGTTTATTTGTGCTTATGAAGAGCCATATCTGATATTTGTAAGATAAGAATAAAAAGCTATAACTCTTGGGTGTCTTTTTAAATTTCAATCTTTTACATTACTTGGCAATACATACATATTACCTGCCAACATTATACATGCAGATGTGCTCTTTCTAGTTGTGATTTGGTTTATGCACATTGCTAGTATGATTGCAGAAAATGACCTTATACTTGGATATTTTTTAGCAATTATAGTCATCAGTGCACTCCATATATCTTGTGTATTTAAATCTTTTCTATAATGGTAGGTCATGCTTCCATTCTCTGGACACTTGCTCCAGTGCCTTTTTATTTTCCTATACAGGAAACACTGTCAGTGGCATAAATCTCTGTAAATTTTCCAGATGATATTCAGGCTGAAAGGCACCTCAGTAGGAATTTATGCCAGCCTCCTACTGAAACAGGTCTTTGTCCTTCATGTCCCAGAAACTTGCTCCAAGAGAACTTGCTCCACGATATTCCCTTGGGGTGAAGTGGGCTGACTGGCTTTCTTAAGACTTCAGCCAGTTCTGCAGCAGCCTTGGATGATGAGGTTCACCAGATCCTACAGACTTGATGAGCTTTCACGAGTAGTTCCTTACCTGATGGCTGTTCCTTTCCTCCTTGAACCTTCCTACCTCTTAGTGCAGAGGTCCTGAAGCCTCAGCAGCATCCACTGGCACAGTCACATGCTTTCTGTGTTAACACTTTCTGAGTATCAGTAGAGGATCTAGGTAGCTGGTTGCTAGCTTAGAGCTCTGCAAATCACTGCCCAAGGAAAGGAGGTGGGAGTGCAAAGTGAACTAAGGAAGTGTGGGAGCAGCAGTCCCTGTTCAGGAGCAAGGGAGAGAGGCTTTGCTTGTCAGCAGAGGTGCTGCATGTAGGTGCTGTGAGACAGAATGGAAGGGGGACTTGAAAAGGGTATGAATGTAGTGTCCATGGCTTGGGAGAGAGGGTGAGAGTTAAACCAAGGGCAGAAGTAGTTAATTGTGCCTGTGGAAGAGACCCCTCTCAATAAGAAAATCTTTTTGTCTCTCTTTGCCCAGAGAGAGAAGAACCTCTATCTTATTTTCCACACTATATTTAACACTCAGGAGATAACACCTCTCTCTGCAATGAGTGGATATGGGTCTTCTACCTTTGGATGGATAATGACCATGCAAAAGGTCTGAGGAACCTCAGACCTCACACAGAAACCTTTTCTATTCTCCAAGGTCTGTTCTGCACAAGGAGCAGTCACTGACCAAGTGCCCTGGTGTACCTACCACCAGGTTAAAGGGAGCAATTCATTGAGTGTCCAAGCACTTCCCAGATCATGAAGATCCATTGACACATCTGGGTCTGTGCTTACTGTGTCACCCACATTGTCCCCAAACCCCCAAGGATAAACATGTAAGGAATGCATGTAGGAGTAATACTTCAGTGATGGATGGTGTGGTCTTTTCAGGTTCTCCCTCATGGCAAGCCTGGAAGTTTGGGTTCAAACAACCTGCAGAGATCAGCTCATCCCTGATAAACTGGAGGGTTCAGTGATGTGGTGCTGTCTGAATCCCCTTTTTAGTAGATGAATGTCTTACTTAAAGTAGTTTTACTTGTATTATGATTATTATTCCTTGTTTCCAAGAAACTTGGCATCACCTCTTTTGGTTTATTGGAATATTCCTCTCACACTGGACTTCATCCATAAGTTACAAACCTGCTGATGCTGTCATCAAACTGAACCACTGTCCAAGACACTTGTAGTCCTCTTTTAGAGTTTAAGATAGATAAGGTAATGTCATATTCATGAAGTCATTTCTCTTTTTCCAAGAGTGGCAAGGGTAGCCATTGACTGATAAGACAGAAGATGGCTAAATGTAGAAAACTATAATAGGTAATAGTAGCAAAAACTAGTTTTACCAGGGGTGATTGCAGTAGAAGAAAGTGCAGGTAAAGAAAGGCTTTCAGAGCAGAAAATGTGTGTGACTGAAGAAGGAGCAGCAGAAGAAGAATAGTTGAAGAACTTTCAGCCACTTGGTATAGTGGAGGAGCCTCCTCATGTTTGCTGTGCTTTACAAACTTTTTGTAAAAGTTTGTAGTGCTGAAGGTTGCATGTGGCAGTGTCAGCTCTGTAGGAGTTTGGACCTAATTATCCCCATCAGAGTTGTAGAGCACTTTGGTGCAGTGCTCCTAGTTGATTTTTGTAAAATCTAATTTGTTCTCAAAACTGCTCTGAGAACTGAGCAAGCACACATGAAATGCAGTGAAGCGAACCAGAGAATTTGGTTTGAGAGTGTTTAAATGGGATTGCTAATGTACTCACAGCCTCTCTGAAAAAAGGGAAAAAAACTTGCAAAAAAAGCATATTCTGCTTGTATGCTTGTATTCTACCAAAAGAATGGAAAAATTAACATTTCCTGTAAAAAAAAAAAAGAAGAATTACCCAAAAAACCTTTAAAAATCCCCAAACACCCAACAAGCAGAAAACATCTCTGTTTAATTAGGTTTTCCAGATATCATTTTTCTGAAATACATCTTCAAGCACTGGACTTCCACCGCCCCTGCTTTTACTTCCTTTACCCTTGCATTCAGTGTATTGTTTCCAGAAATCTAAGCTGTTTAATGGGTTTACACAGCTTCCAATTAAATTTGAATCACAGATCATAATATGCTTGACTAAAAATCTACATTTACATAAATTTGTCTTTTTTATCTTAACAGTTTACGGTACAAACATGAGGTATTTCTTTGCAAGCTTAAAAGGTTACTTCATTTATATGTGACATCTTTGTTCTGCCACTTGAATTTCTCCATTTTTTTAATAAAACAGTATCAGCTGTGTGTAAGCTAGTAATCAAGAGACAAAAAATGTTTTAAAATGAGATAGTTCAAACCTGTTGAGCCATAGTCAATTGTCCTTGTCTTCTTAACTCTCTGTTCTAAGGTAACTTGTTTTGTAATACACTAGAGTGAATTTGGCTCAAAACAAAGACGAAAAGAAAGATGGAATTAAATCAACTTTCTTGGCCTTCTTAACCGTGCTCTCCCCCAGTCAATGTAATTTGTTCTTTTTATAGACTTATTAATTGTTTGCAAAGCACTTCTCTGATAAGAGTTAAATAAATGTTTTATATTAATATTACAAGTATATTTCTTTGCAACTCATTCATTTAATTGACCTCTGTTTTACTACAGCTTATAATGATAATCAATTAAATCCTTTTTCAGCTTTTACTGATCTTCTTTCATCCCACATTGTGTTTTCTAACTGTTTTTCATCTCAAATCCCCTTAGAAGATAGGGATAAATGTAAAATTGCTTAAACTTATTTTTGCTTCTCCCTCCTCTTCTCAGATTTGGAAGATTTTTGCAGTATTTCAGCTACAGAAATTCAAAATAAGCATACTCATTAAGCTATATGGATTAAGTAATGATTATCAACTGAAGTGAAATACAACAATTGCAATAGTTTTATCAGTATATTAGAGAGGAGTGCAAAAAACACCTCAGGCGTTTTGTTCTTTCCAGTGGTAAAATGGAAGTGAAACAGTCCTAATTCTTTTTATTTGTCACATGGAGAATAACTGGTCAGTTCTATATTTTGGATGCAACACTCTAGAGCAGAAATAAATTTCTAAGAAATATTTCCATCTCTTTTGTCATAATTTATTTTTTTTTTTTCTTTTTGCAGTAGTCCTTAAAATGTTGGCTTAATTCTATCCATCATGGTGTCCTTAGCACCAGTCTTTGCTTGTTTATTACTATTTATTTATTTAAAAAAAATTATTGCAGTTTCATGAGGTTCTTTTTCATAGAGTTTTAGAGGTGATTTGCCATTGGCTGTGACTCTTATTAAAATCTCTGTAATTCGTCTTCCATATTGATGCTTTTGACAAACCAAGATGTGTTCTACATTTGTTGTTTCAGCATATTCCTTGTCAAAGTAATTCACTAAGAGCTGTGTTTGTTTTAATGGTAGATTCCCCAGAATGGGGGAGTATTTTATATCAGCTGTGTGTACTAGAATGGAAATTCCCAATTATGCCATCCTGGTTCTTATTCTTGTAAATAATTTGTAAACTGCTTACATGAAAACCTGCTGGCCTGTGGGGTGGGATACATCAGAACTCCATGGCACAAAACAAGAGCAGTGTTTTGTGATACCGGCTAAGAGCAAAAATGAGAAAGACAAATGAAGAACACAAAAGAAATGAAAAGACTTGGTGTATCAATGAATGAAATATGTTTCATGGTTTCTTTAATCTGTGGTCATTTTCCAGAGTTAGAAGTAGCTCAGAAAATCACAACTGAAAAAACCCATCCTGCCACAGCAAATCATGACTGGCAAAAGGAAGAGAGAGTATTCTTAGAGTTCTCAGATCATAAGTGTGGAGAGGTTATTTTTTAAGCTTAAGTTAATCATTGAAGGATCCTTTTTGCATCTGACCTGTTAAATAAAGGTTAATGAAATGACCTCTATAAAATATCAGATTATTATTTATTGCATTGAGATGGATTAAAATCTAAGTTAACAGGAATTGTAGGTGCTGTTTCTAAATAGCTGACTTTATAATGGTTTTCAACATTATAAGGCATATTGTCTGGAAGGAAGTATTTAAGAAAGAAGAAGAAATAATATTTGGAAAGCAATTAATTTTCAAGATAGCTAGAACATAATGCCAGTTAGAAATAAATTGGGATAGAAAAGAGCAGCATGCAGAAAAATGCAATCTAAGTCAGTTTAAAAATAGGTATATATTTGTAAGTGTATATACACAAATAGTTTAAAAATTCAGGCCATTGGATGTAAACACAATCTGATGGAATCTGAAGCATTTACAAAATAACTGGTGAGAACTATAAACAGAAGTGTAATAAGGAAAGTTGAGGCAACAAAAGAGTGGTTTTTGAAGTATAACAGGAGTTGATATTGCACAGCATACTAACAGTCAAAAAGTTACTTTAATTAATGGGGGGGTTTATTGTTGTTATTAGTATTATTACTACAGTGTTCAAAGAGGAAACAGAATCATTGCTGTTTAATTAAGAACTGAAGAAACAAGATGATTATACCTTTTCTTAATTAAATTCAAATTGCATTAATAAACATGACAGAAGTAGTAGAATAGGCTTCCCTAATACACTTGATTTAATATTACCTCTGTCCCAAGAAATTAAAATAGCATGCTTTAAATAATTATAAAAACCAAGGTTTTTATGAATTTCAGATGTATCAGGAAAAAGCCTTCAAATGCAGCTATATGTAGTCAACAATAAAAAACTTTCTCTTTTTACTGTCTTTTTTTGTACTGTCCCAGATGACAAAATAAGACTGTTGCCTACCTGCTAGATACTGCATGTATCTTAAGGATGAATGCTACTATTAGAAAAGGCTTATTGTTGGTAAAGGAGCAAGTCATGGCTAGCACATTTACAGACAGGTTAATCAGTATTATCTCAGAGGGGTCAAAGAAGATGTCATGGAAGATAGATAGATGGATGTCATTATGGAGATGTATCTTTGTATCTTGTATGCACAAAGATTTCAGACCATAAACTAGTCAGCTTTGTTGGGCAAATGACTGGAAGCCAGGATGGGACAGTTCCAAGTGTGACTTTAAAGCCAAGCATATTATTTAGTTGGAGTGGAGTGAACATTTTAAGAGTGTCTTTAAATCAAGTCCAACAGGAGTTGACTAACTAGCTCCTATTTGTCAACAGTTCGAGAAGGATGCTGATAAACTTAAGAGTATTTACAGAATGAGAATGACCAAAGATCAAGAAAACTTTCTCTGTGGTGAAAGATTCACAGAACTTGATCTGATTAGTTTATCAAGGGGATGATAAGAGGTACCTGCCTAGAAAAAAGATATCTGATAACAGGGTTAATCTGTAGTCTGCCAGAAGTAAATCATCCGAACTCTGGAAATTGAAGCTATGAAAATTCAGACTCAGGTAATAAATTGTTAATAATAAAATTAAATAAGATTTGATAAACTGTTATAAGAATTATCACATATATGCCATCAAGATTATTCTATTGTGTATGAATGCTTAGTTCAGAGACACGTTATGAATGCTTAATTCAGAAAAGCCTTTGGAAGTTTTTTTCTTTTGAAAGTGGATGTAGTTACTTACCACAAAGTATTTTTGCCAGCCCTTAGGAAGCAATATATTAATAACTCAAATTTCACTGTTAAAAACAATTCTATTACTCTGTAATCCTTCATAATACAAAAGGTTTAGGTTTATTGATTTATAGCAGTTCAATTTGTACTTGATATAATCAATGTTACACCAAGCCAGTGCAAAGACCCACCCACCTGAGTGTCCTGTCTTCAGTCAGAAGAATGTGTGTAGAAAAAGGAATACAAGAGAGTTCATATATACAGATGCAGAGATCTGTGGCTAATGAGCCCCATGTTGGCTCTAATGGTGAATTACTTTTGGGGGAAATGGAAAAAGAGGAGGACAGGAATGAGAAAGAAAGGATAAACTCCCTCAGTAGACAGGAGGAGGAGAAGTGGTGGGGGGACGCCATGCTGTTAAGCTCTCTGCATGAATATATTGATTGCCCAAGTGTAAACCAAGAGCTACAATGAAAAGAGGGAAAAGAAGAAGTGACCAGTGATAGGTCCTTCCCCTGACAACCACCACAAGAACACTGCTGAGGTCTTCAGCAGGTAAAAGGCTGTAGGAATAACACCACAAGGGTGATTGGATAAGAACAGCAGAGCAAATGCTGCCACTGAGGCTCTAGAAAGCACTCCCATCACAGCTTGAGCAAAGGGATCAAGACACACAGCTGAAGGGCTCTTAGACCATTCAGAAAGCAAGACATCAAAAGCACAAAATACCTCCTGGTCTGTGTCAGAAACACAAGTGTTTTACCTATCTCTAGTCATATATAAGATGGTTTTCCCTTTCTGAAACTCAGTTATGATGTTTTACAGTTACTCGATGCACTGGCTGCTATTCATCATTGAGTAATATGTTATTAGCTGCATTAGAATTCAGTCATTACATTTTATCATGTCTTGGTTTGAACATGATAAGCTCCATGAGTTTTTCTTCAATACTTTTTCTAATTTGGACATTGCTATTTGTTTCCATTCCACTTGTCATTCTCCTTTATTCATTCTTAAACAGTTTTCCTTTCTAAAAATTGAGTGAATTGTTCATTTACTTTTTGAGCCATATATTGATAGCCTTTAATTTTGTCCCCAACCTCACTAAGACCTTCCTTGTTCATTTCTCTAGTTAGCAGTTGTATCCATATTCAGTCATTTAAAAGTGAAATGAAATATGTCTTAATGATTACTAACTGACGTAATTTTTTTGAAGGATAGAAAAAAAATAGAAAAAGACTTTTAAAACTTAGTGACTTAATTTCATTTTGATTTAAATCAAAGAACCATGAACAAGAACAAAAAGCATCTTTATATACTACAATCAATATTTATGCAAGAAGGTGTTTGAAAGATGTAGAATGCCTAAGAGGGAACATAAAAAGGGCAGTTTAAATAATTCCTTAGAACTTCAAATAAACATGAGTTTGTTTTTAGATTTTATAAGCTGAATTGGTAATCTTGGCTGAGACAGAAGTGAACATTTTATCTTTTTTTATTCCACAGCAAATGGTAGAGAAGTGATAAGCCTGGTGTGTAGGGTGTTTTGGTTTTTTGGGGGGTTTTTTGTGTATGAGTGGATGTGTGGATGCTCACTGAGTATAGCGATTTTTTTTGCTTTTTACATGCATGATTCAGAAACTGCTGCAGGTATTCAATAAAATCCAAACAAGCCTGTACAAGAAAAATAAATAAATAACCACTGTTGGATTTTGAGCCAGTGAGTACATTAGGAATTTTACATTTGAATGTGATAAATTATGAGAGAAACAATAAATCTTATTAAAATTTACATTTCAGCTCTTATTTTTACACAGAATTATCTGATTGCCAGAGTGCTTCTCTCCATACGAAAATATTGTAAATCTTTAGAAAGGAGGAAAATCCTTTTTAAAAAGATTTGCTAGCTTTTGCAATCTTACCTCTCGTATGATTACCAAAAAATAAATTTTAATAGACTATGCACAAGATTTTTTTCAGGGTTATGGGTTTGTTTTTGTTTTTTTTTGTTTTTTTTTTTTTTTTTTTCTCTTTTCTTTTTGGTTGGTTGGTTGTATGGCTTTTGTTTTCTGTTTAGTGGTTTGTTGGTTTTTTTCTAATTTGGGACTTTAGAAATCTCAAATTCCTCAATAAAAACAAAAATATGGCAAGGAAAGGAATTTAATCTACATGTATAGTAGGGAGCTTGCTTTTTAACACTTGACTTCTGTGGAACTGAAGACTGATGCTTGCCATTGAAATCAGAGTATGATTGTTCCTTTAATCAGGCTGACCCCACTGGAGATCCAATTTCAGATTTTGCTCTAGAATATAAATTCAGTTAGTTCAGCTGTTTATTTGCAGCATACCAACCCAGAAATACAAACAAAAAGTAACTGATTGAAGAAAACACTATGCTGGTGATATGAAGCCTGTGTCATCATATTAAATGGGTATAGAAGGTGTATTTAGGGGGCTGGGAGTGGAGGGGGGGGTAGGGTTGTGTCACCAGTTATAAATGTATGAGCTTGTGCCTGACAAAGGCAAGAAATGAAGGAATGCATTACTATTGTAGCTTTCTGCCAAACAGAGGGATAGAGAATAATACCAAAAGGCCTATTTTACCTGCAAGTAAAACATTTCATTATATTCAGGTTAGTTGCCCAGATTAATTTGATTTAGGTAAAGTTGATTGGAAAATAGTCTAATACTTCCATTTTTCAGTATTAGATACTATTATGAGGTTCTTATAGTTCTTTTTTTTTCATGTTATGAAACATAAGCATAATCATCAACAAATGTAACTACTGGTATTATAAAATCTAGCTTTAACCCATATCTTTGGACTGTGTAATGACTTACTCATTTAAACCAGTCCATTTTACATTGGTAGTAAAAAAATTCATTCAAGTAGGTAATTATAAGGGTAATAGAGAAATCTGGCAGGAAGCAAAAGCAGAAAAAAGAACAATGGTTTCAAACACTGAACAGTTGGCACAAAAAAAGGTTATTGGTGACAGCTAAATACAGAATAGGGACAAAGACAAGCAACTCTTGTTCACTGTGCTCCCACAAATGATCTCACAAGCACAACAGCTTAGCAGGATCTTCTCAGTGCACACAGCAGGATCTAGCTGGTACCAAGAATATGCTGCCCAAGGGTTGTGCGAGGGCATTGTCAGCCTCCTCCGCTTCCCTGTGAGATGTCCTGAGTGAACCCCAAGGTGGGACACTGAGTTAAAGCTTATGGCAGTGCTGGATGCTGGATAGCATCCTCTTCCAACAGAATGAAAGAGCTGGAAAGAGTGTTTCCTTAGTTTTAAATAGATAAAAAGGAAGTAGGAAGTTAAGAGAAAGGAGTGTGCAAAAGGAACAGTGCAATGAAAAGAAAGTGAGAGGATTGAGAGAGAGAGAGAGACGGGAGAGAATAACATGAGGGGAGAATAAACAAGCTTTGCCATTTGGTCTGGAGCTCAACTCCAGCTATGCCAATGAATGTCCTTTCCTGACTATGTGCTAATCAAAGCTGGCAGAATTCTCTGGCAGTCAGATACTGGGGAGCACAAAAGGCCAGAAGCACTTCCTCTTATGAAGGGAAATTCCCTCTCAGAAATGGGAACCAGACATCTTGACAGTATAACCTAAGCTGCAAATGCAATTTCAGTCAAATGCAGAACGCTGAGCAATCAATACAGTCAAAAGCTATACTGGACATGGAAAATTACTGGCTGTGAGTCAAGTATGATAAATGCATTCATCTGGGAGAGCACCTAGAATTTACTACACCAGAAATGGGTTCTGCAAGCAGTAGTAGGAAAATATTTGACTTCTGTAAAAAGGACTCTGAGGGAAAATAGAGTGATTTGAGGAAAACTCTGTAACATCTGAAAGGTCTGTGCTGGAAAGGAAAGAGATATGTAAGTGTGGAGTAAACTATACCCAAAAGTCATCCTGAAAACCTAAAATATGTGGGAAAGGAACATAAGCAATTGTAGCTTATTATAATTAAGAACACACTGAGAATATCAAAATGAAGAGTAAAGAAAGTGACTGAAAACTTACTTAGTAGTAATGCTCTAGAATTAGCATAAAGAATGAAATAGAGAGAACCAGGAAACTGGTGACAGCAACCAGGAAAAGTAGAATTTCTAATTGGAAGGAGAAGCAAAGAAAAACAGAACCTAATCACCACAGAAAAAGGCCTAAATGTATAGTATTATGGCTGAAAATAAGGTGTGAGATGCTTGTTCCCTATACAAGATAATTATAAGTGAGAGGGATTTTTGAGAGGCAAGAGGCTAAATTATGTAAGAAAAAGTCACACAATGAAAGAGAAAACTAGAGCTATAGTTGTTTATAATCCCAACTACATCTGTTGCTGTGGTTTGGCTTCCCACAGGAACACTCGCTCTTCTCTGTAAGATCAGAGGTCTTGCTTCTTTTCATTGTCTGTGCTCCTGCTTATCCTACTTTCTCTGCTTGTGTGCAGTTTTGTGCTGATGGGCTTCTCCATCTGGTGGGAGGTATGTCAAAGAAATTTTTCCTGCCCTGAAATTATTGCTAGAAATAGCTAAGAATAGTTATCAGTCCGGTATAATTGCAGTGAAATGCAGCTCAGGAGAAAAGTTTCAAAAAATCTCAGGTACTGTGAGATGGTCTGAGTATGGATCTTTCCATTCTAACACTAACTCTAATAGCCTTGCCTGCTTAAAAAGTAGATGTGGAGAAATTCTGTCTCAGAGGGCTTGGATATTTATCAAAACACAGGCCATCTTCCTTACTACCTGAAACTAGATGGTGCTGGCAAAACAGGCATGAAACAGGTACAGAAATTCTGTGCAGAGACCTGAGAGGCAGTACAGTGAGAATAGATGTAGCCTTTATTACATATATGCATGATCTGCAAAGTATCTAATGTTAAAAAAAACCCTGAGCTCAACTCTCACTTACTGTTGTAAAGAATAATTAAATATTTGATACAATGCTTGAGATTTCTTAGATGGCACAATAGTTGTCTGAAGGGAGAGTAAAATGAAAAAAACAATATCCCAAAGCTCCTATTTTGAGAAAGATGTGGCAGAATAACACCTATAAATAAAGCAGTTTGATAAAGGATATCCAGTGTGAATTCAGGCAGAAGAGGTCATGCTGAGCTAATCTGTTTGAGTTCTTTGAAGATACTAGTGGTAAGAAAGATAAGGAAAATTTAGAGGATGTAGCATCCTTACATTTCAAAAAGAATTTGACAGTCTTTCACACCAGAGATAAATGCCTACGGAAAAAAACTCTGGAGGAGGAAATAAATGAAGATGCTGGTAAAAAATTATTTGAAAGTGGGGAAATGCTTTGTGAATTTCAGAGAAGTTGAATGACACTGTCCTGGTCATTCTGTTTTATGAAACTTAGACAATAGGACCAAATATGATATTGTTAATTTTTAAAATGGTTACAGAAAGACATCAAAAGTGAATTAGGGTTATTAAACCTAAATTTCATAACCATTTGCTCAAAACTCAAGTCATTGGGATTCAGATTTGTCAGGAAACTATTTATGTTCACACTCAGAAAATCTCCTATTACATGATCACAACACAATTTTCCACAGCATTTGCCTTCTTTACTGTATAAAGGATTTAGTATTCACTTGGCTGTTTAGTGATTTGTTTTACCCTCTTTCAGCCTTGGGTCCTATTAATTATTACCACTTGCCTTGTGATTTAGGATAGATTTTTTAAATTCCTCATTGGCTTTTCCATGACAGTTTCTTATAGCACAGACTTTACTACAGTGGAAGAATACTGATTCCATCTTTCAGTGATGGGGAACTGAGGCTCTGAGCAATTACAGACAAAGGTGTCTCCTTATTTTGCATTGTCATTCTGAGGTTCCTGCAACATGACCTTTTATTATACTTAATTTATACAGCATTCTGTTTCAAAGGATAATGTGATACAGTTTTTGAAGTGCATAGTATTAAAATTCTAAAGTTAGAAAGAGCCATAAAATCACTGCTGATAGCAAGCTTTTTTGCATGTTGAAGAGAGAGGAAATGGAAACGTTGGGTTTTATAAAGTCAATGACACATTTTCTGATTACTGTTTCTCCTGTTATTCCTGCACACTTTGCATAAGTGGTCCCATGGTAATGTGATGTAATCTCTTTCAGCTTCTGTAATAAGGGTGTGCTGCTGTTTCTTATTTCCAAAGAAAAACTTATTGGCTATGACACCATCATCTTCCTTGCTGAAGTTTAAGCCTGTCAGGAAGAGTGCAGTATTTTTAGCATTACTATGTTGGTTAAAATCTTTCTGCTTATCTTGATTGAAATCTTGTATCTTTCTTGTGATTGTCCCTTCCAATAAGTCTGTAGATTTTGTCTGATTGGAGTGCAACATCTGGAAGAAAAAAGAAGCTCATGTCTTTAAAGTGAATCTGGTAAACCCGAACTGTGATTTTAGTTGAAGCCCCTTGGAACTCATAGAATAAAAGTGTTGTATCACACTGCTGTTGTTATGTCAGCACAGGATGAGCAGGAAACATAAACATGTAAACCAGAGTGGGGGTTCTTTAGAAGCTTCATTTCATGTGATTTTAGCTTGTGGTTAACATTGGATTTGGCAGTATAAACAAAGAGATCACTTCTCCTTCAAGCTTCAGAGATTGTGTCATGAATACTTATTCCTTGACTGTCACTTAATTTATGTCTTTTGTTGTAAAATCTTTATCTGTCCAATTTAAATTGTTCTTTGTCTCTGTATTGAGTGAGTTCTGTCATGAGAGAGATTGTTTCCTGCCAAATATCATTTTACTGCAATATGTAACACGCTAAACAAGGCATGACTATTTTTTTCATTTATGTGTCATATATATCAGCTGACTTATTTAATACAGGAACTGAATTATAAAATAAACAAAGGAATCAAAAACCATAAAGCATTATTTTCTGGAAAAAAAATCTGTAGTAAACATAGAACTACTCAGATATATGTTAGATTTATGACTGCTTATATTTACTGTATTCCCTTGCTTTGAGGCATATTTGCTATGGATTTTTCCCTGGGGCAACCAAACAGCCTTAAAATTACAAATTGGCAACAATGAACAGACAGAAAGCAATGTGTATTTCTGAAATAGACATAAATCAGAGGTGTCAATTGCAGGTATTTGAAAAAAAGAAAAAGAGATGTAGGGTCATATTGTGAGGAAGAAATAGCAACTTGAAAGCAACTTGAAAGATGGTATCATATCCAATATGCTGTAGTTACTGAATCTACAAAATGTATTGATTTTACTTTTTTATATGAATCTCAAAACCTTAAGGAGACAATCATGCTTGGGTTCTTGAAGCTGAGTCATCAATAGATCATCTTGGGGGCTTGGAAAATGTGACTGTTTCTATGTTTCTTTAATGTTTAGTTCTGTGCTATCACATAAGTAATACTAGTATTTTAGAGTGATAAAACTCCATGAATGAAAATTGTCAGTCAGATCATCATTTTGATGATCAGGCTTGACTGAAGCTTTTTTCAATCAAAAGATGGTGCTGTTAAATAAGCATTTGTGTTGTAATCATCCAGCTTGAGTCATTACAAGTCCATTTCAGGAATTAGCTTCGTAACAAGTTTTAGGTATGGATTTTGGGATTTGGTTTGGCTTTGTTGGTTTTGTTTGTCAGAAACTGCACAAGGAAGTAAAAGAGAGGGAAAGAGGCAGGGAAGAAAGAAAGAAAAGAGGGAAAGTGAGAATGGAACAAAGAAAGAGAAAGAGAAAAGAAGGGGGGAGAGACAGAGAGAGAGAAAGGAACTGGAATAATCAGAAGCCTTGGGTCAGTCACTGGTCCTCAGTTTCAGTTTTGGAGTGCTTTCATTCAGATGTATTTAGTCTTTCACTTTTTTTACATCTTTAAAAAAATGATTTTGCCTCACTGAGAAATATGTATATAAAGAGCAATCATTTCCTTTCATTGTCATTTTTCCTGTGTAAAAACAAGGGGATATTTTTGCAGATTTCAGACTGCACCTCTGTGCACTGACTCATGTGAAATGACTGTTATATCCTATATTCATTCCGGTTTGTACTTCACAATTTATTCTGGTTGTTAAAGTTGTGGAATTCATTGCTAGGCTTCTGGGTCTTCATATTATCACAGGACAAAAGGAATGACCTCTATGGGTGAATTCATTTTATTGTTGTTTTCTACATGGGTTGATGATGGCAGCCGATGGGGATGAGACACTAAAGCTTAAACAGTAAAGCTCTCTTCAAGGATGAAGCAGTAAAAAGTGAGGGTATTTTTCCTTTCTTTATAAATAAGAAAAATGGTTATACCTGATGAGTTTTAGCAATGAAATTGGTGAGCTGGAAAACTTCAGTCAGGTGAAAGGGCCTCTTCTCCAGTCAATTTTTGGAGACTGCTTGATGGAATATGTCCATTTGAATAGAAACTTAGAGTGTAGAAGGAAGATTTTATTGAGAATGTAATCTTTGTGTTATAAAAGAAACTCTTGAAATTTAGAAGACAATTTGCCTTTAGGGAGCCTTTGGAAAATAAGAGGTTTTTTATTTTTTAATAGAGAAAGTCTTTAGGAATATTAGAAAGGAAGATGACTTTTTCCATCAGTACCAATTTTGATTTTAGAAAATTATTAACTCTTGCCTGTGGCAAGAAACCAAATTATTTTACTGTATTTCAGAAAAATGTAATTACAGTATTTATTTCCAAATATGTTTTTTAGGAAAGAATTTGATTGAACTTCATTACTATCACTGCCAAGGGAGAACCAAAACTAAGATTGGTATGAATAGGTGTAGCTGAAAACGACCTCTTGCTTAAAGAATCTGAAGAAATAAAAAGGCTGGATGAGTAGACAGCACCCATTTGGCTTCAGCATCATTCCAGGGTACACACAGAAAAGGGACTGACCAGGTCTAAAAGACAGTTAAAACCTACCGCAACAGTAATTAATTAGACATATGTGCTTTTTTTTTTTTCATTAATTAAAAATAAAACATTTGGAGGACAAAATTTCTATCCTTCTTTAGCTAATAAATGTTGTTAAAAACCTTCATGTGTGAAGGACCTACAGTCATACATACCTTGGAGACAGAAATGAAATTTTAGAACCATAGTTTTATTTCAGTTGGAAGAGACCTCTAAAGATCACACAGTCCAACCCCCCTGCCATGGGCAGGGACATGTTTCAGTGATCCAGGTCACTCAAAGCCTCATCCAGCCTGGCCTTGAACTTCCAGGGACAGGATATCTACAGCCTCTCTGGACAACCTGTTCCATATAACATATTTTATGTTCTCATCATAATATATTAAAAAAAAAAAAGTTTATTTTATCTGATCTAAATTTACCCTTTTTCAATTTAAAGCTTTTGCCCCTTATCCTGTCACTACAGACCTAGGTAAAAAGCTTCTCTCTATCTTGTTTATAAGCCTCTTTTATAGAGTGAAGGGAAGTGGACCTCTGGAGCAAGTGGGAGGCAGTAGGATGACAATGGCTCAGAAAAATGGAGCCATCTAGGGTATGGGTGGTTGCTAAAGTTAGCAGACATTGATGCACAACTCAAATGTGCAAGAGGTCATTCAGAAGCAGCAAGCAGGAGCAGTATGACAAGATTGCAACTGAACAGAAGTTGCAAATGTGTATTGCTTGAGCTGAGCTAAAGACTCTGACTTTGTAATCACACACCAGTGCTCTGGCAGAGGCTCCAGCTGAGGCCCTGCTCAGCTTCCCCAACAGACAAGCCCTATTTAGTTCCATGTCATTGCAACCCATTGTTATCTGAGCATTGAGGATGTTCAATAAAATGATATCCATACAACTTTCTTTTCAAAACTTTTGGTCTTTGATGGAAATTTCTTGTGCAAGAACACTGCCAGCATTCAAATAAGGAAAGTTTTCTGTATACTCGTGTAGATACTTAAATAACTGATTTTTAGTTACATGGAAAACTTTGGCAGCTGCTGAATATTAAGATGGCTGAAACCAGTTATTTTTTTGTTGTTGTAGTCAGGAAGAAATAGCTTGTTGCAGTAATTTTCCATGCACAGAGTGGTTCTTGCAACCAAGGCCAATATTTCAAAAATTTGTCAAAATTTACCTAACTGCTTGCCTTGTCATAGGGCTTTTGTGATGGGAATCAGTTTAGCATGGTTTATTTTAGAAATGTGGATCTATTTTTATCTGTTTTTTCAAATGTATGGGAGTTTATTGGCAAAAAGTGAGAAATGTACCAGCAATCCAGGGAACTTGAGAGTTTTCCTGCTGAGCTTAATATAAGAGCAGTTCTCACTCCACAGGGGCACTCTATTTTCTGCTAGCTAATGTCCACATGGTGGTTTTTTTTTTCATTTAGTAAAGAAGATGTTTTTGAAATCTGCTTCAGAGCCCATTAACAATTGCAGGAATGCTTTGGAGCTCGACCCACATGTAAAATATTTACTTAAGTGCTTTTTTGAATCTGAGCCTTAGGTGTTATCCCTTAAAATCTGGATTCTAAGTTTACATCTGCAGGTGTCACAAGTGGAGGTTTCAGTAATGTCTAAAAATAAGTTAATGGTATTATGAACAAGTCCCACCTGTGACAGGAGCAAGGAGCAAAGACAGGGCTGCTTTGGCCCATCCACTTCAATACTGGGTAATCTTACATGAGGAGCCACAGCAAGGGTCTTAAAATTTACAGTCTCAGACTGTAATGTATCATTCCTGTAACAGGTCTCAGGTTAATGAACAGCCTGACTACTTCAGTAAGACATCAGTTACCTTTCAATAACAAAGACTTCTTTTTTCTGGGCAGTAAGAAATAATTTCTAATGTTATGTATTTCTGTTCCTGGGGAATTTGTTTAATTGGAGTATCTTGTGAAAATGAAACAGGAAATTTCCTCCTTGAATGCCTTTCTTAAAAACCTTTAGTGTTATATAATAATGATTTTGAGTTTCATACTGTTAGTTGGCCTTGAGCCATAGATTTCACTAGTCCTTACCTGAAATAGTATTCCCTCATGTTTATATTTTGATTTTTTTAAATTAAAAAAAAATTTAAAATCTCTATTCTTCTTTTTGTTTCCATAAAAAAGCTTCAGCAGAGGTTGTGAGAGCTCACCTTCCTGGGGGGGGAAACTATAGGATGTAAAATCACTACATATCTTTGTGTAATTAGTCTTTCCCAAATCCCTTTTAGTTGGAATTATCTCAGCTGTTGCTTGTAATTATAAAATACATATTTTTCAAATACAAATCTAGTGATTTCTCTCTTACACAAGATCACATAAATTGCAGGAGCATGGTAATAATTGACTTGGAGGGGGATAAAATTAGTGAATAGTGTTTTCAACAACATTTTTTCTAATTTGATTTAAAAAGTAATTGTATCCTAAAAGGTATTTCAAAAGCCTGTGGAACTAATGCCATGTTTGTTGCTCTCTTGGTACATATGATAGACCTCTAAAGTGATGGGATTTAAAATGTCATGCTTGAAATGTCTTCCAGTGTGTTGAGAAGCAGTTTCTCACCTTGTGACAGGCCACTCCATTGTCTAAAACTCATTTGGGCTCCCAGTAATGGCAACAGACAATATTCTTGGTGTGTTAATCATTGAGATGCCAAGTCAGAATACAATTAGAAGTAGTTTAACATACCTTTAAATCCCAATAAAACAAATTGAAACTAACTATGTGCTCAAATTCTTTCCTGCAATGAAGACTAAAGAAATAGAGGCGGACTGGATGCTTGAAAGTTTCTCTGATCCAAACAAAACATCACAAAAGCAACTTAAATTCTTCCTTTCTCTGCAGTTCAGCTATGAGGCTCAGCAATACAAATTGAAGTTCAAAAGTAACCAGCATTTATTTACCTTTATTTCCCTAGGAGTGGAGGCTCATGGGAAGTGTCTTCCTGCCTAGCAACTTGTGTTTTTACTCTGGTAATTATACACTGTACCTCTTGCCATCTTATAGCAAGGATAACTGAAAACTTCACTTGTGTAAGAAGTGGTCAAAGATTTGCTGGTCTGAGGAAGTAATTTCATAAAAGATAATGCATCTGTAAAGTCTGTTGTCTTTCTCAGTTTTTGTGGGGCTGTTTAGATGCACTTGCTAAGTAAACTGACCACAGCAAGGGGGAATAAATCTATGTATTGGGATTCTTATTTCAGATTTTCAGAAATTGCAGTACTTCAGCTGTGACAACTGACATGTTGAACTCATTTTTGTGCATGTGTAACATACATGTGCATGTGTGAAATAACACACAAGCTAATATGTAATCTGGAAAGCTCATACACCAGGCTAGGATTTGGCTTTTCCTGAGTTATTTAGGGATTGCTACCTAGCAAGAGAGTGACAAAAGTAATACTCTCTCACCTAATATTTGGTGAAGTGACTTAAGAGTTTCAATATCCCAAGGTGCAACCTAACACTGAATGATAAGCCTTTCAAACAGAACTTCTTATATATTGATTGTACATTAGAAGGAGTGAATTCCAACCATCTTTTCTAAAGGAGAATGAAGTAGATACTTGAGTGAAAAGTGCAAGTGCTGAAACAGAAATAAGATTCCTATTTTTCCCTTTCAGCCTTGAAGATAATGCTCAAAGTACAGTAATTATTTGCCATTAGGCCTTTTTGGTTGCCTCCTAAGTGGCAGTCTTCCTGTTGGAAGTCCTCCCTCCAGCAGCCTCCCACATCTAGGGGTGCCAGTTCCTGAGTGGCTGATAGGGGTTAATTTGAGCTAATGTATTTTATGCATTTTAAGAATATCTGGTCCGTTTGAAATGTGGCACAAGTGAAACTTCTTTGCTTTCTGATCACTTGCTAATTGAGTGTCCTTGCAGTTCTCTACCTGAGTGCTTCAAATGTAATGAATGAATATTAATGAAAACCTCTAATGAATTTAGATTATGGAATGTGTTTGATCATTAGATTATATCTTTGAAAAACTTCAGTTAGAAGAATGAGAAAGAATTCTGTGCTGAAACTTGATTCCAAATTTATGAATATTAAGTTTGCTTCTTATTATGCTAGAAGGTCATTAGGTTTCACAGAACATGTATTCTGCAGTAAAACTGTGGTTTTGTGAAGATTTTACTCAAAAGTGTCAATGAAGTTCTTTTCCACTTAAAATTAGTTTTATTTCAGTCATTACTGTTCAGCTGCAATTGATTTTTAAAGAAAAAATAACTGATGAATTTCTAAGCATATTAAAAAAGTGGTTGGTAATTTATATGGTAAACGAACTGGCTCCTCACAAAAGGAAATGAAAATGCTGACTTTGTGCCAATTCCTACCATCTTTATTCACAGTGTCTTATACTTTATTCCACATGAAAGCCCTAGCTGAGAGAGTTGGACTACTTGCCTAGAAAAGCAATTACCTTGATAAATGAAGATGACAGAGTCTTTTCTTAAATAAACATGAATAATCCTTCCACCCATTCAGAAAGCTGAACATACAGGTGCCATCTTATCCTGGCATAACAGTTCGCTAAAAAACCTCAACCTTTTCATTCACCATTTCAAAGGGATGGATTAAGCTACAGTTATTTCCATATTTCTTGCTCTTTATTCCTGGTTTTGATTCAGAGGTAAGTAATAGTTATTACAACAATTCAGGATGAACTTTCTAATTTCTGCATAAATGGATCAGTAAAATAGCCTTTTAAAATATGATAAGCCTTTGCAAATACTGTTCCAATTAAAGTTTCATGAAATCAGCAGGACTTTTTTTGGATAATCTCACTGCAGACATTTTGTTCCAAAAAAATAATACTCATATTTGATACAGGGACAGAAACTAAGTAAAACCAAAATAGGTTACATTCTAGGTGAAGTGGTACTTTATGTGTATCCTGTTGCTGGTTTTTCAAAATCTGTCAGGCTTCCATATTCTATTAATCACATTATTTCTACTGTCTTTCATTGATTCATCTCTTGATTTAATTATTAATGAAGGTTTTCCTATTACAGAGAAGAGCATCCAAAGCACTTATTCTTCCAACTCTATGGCATTTTTTACTTCTGGTTTTCTCCTAGAGGAAAGAGAAAGATGAAATGGCAAAATTTAACCCCTCAGATGTTTGTATATGACAAAAGAAAGAAGTCACATTTTCCAGAGTTTCCAAATGATTTTTTCTTTTCTCCATGTTGTAATATACTGTATTGGAATAACAGGAATACCTTGCCAGAATTTGCTTGGCTAAATCATACTGGAGCAATTGAGTTAAAAAAAAAAAAAATTAAGGAAAAAGAAACCAAACCAATACAACCCCCCAAAACCTTAACAATTTGTTCTTAACTCAAACTGGCTGACCCAGATCCCAAAAAGGCAGAATGGGTGTCCAGTTTCTGTCAGTGTTGGGCAGCCTTCATGTAGTCTGGCATGACAGAGTATGTTCTTTGTGACTCTTGTCATCTGCCAGGGCCTAGGTGGCTTCTACATGCTGAAGCCTCCCCTGTAGCAGCTACAGTCTCCATCTAAGCATGTGTTGCTCACTCCAGTGAGAAGGAATGTTGACAGAGATGCCATTGAAGAGCTGTCCATGAAGAAATGAGCCTTGTGGTGGCCCTCTGGCCAGGAAAAACCCCAACCTAGTGCCTACCCTGTTACTTGCACTCAGTTCTGAATTGTTCCACATCCCATTAGGCAGTCTTCTTAGGAAGCCCTTTAAGTGTCTCCTCCAGAAAAATATTCCCCTTCAGAGGTTGTAGTCAACTGTTGTAGTCCTTGCCCCTATGAAGAACTTGGCTCAACAGCCAAGGTGCTGTGGGAGCGGACTTTCTGCCAGGCATTCTCTTCAAATTAAAACCACTAATCAGACTAATGTTTTTTCTGTTTTGCACAAGATTTCAAGTCTTGTTTTGGCTAAGTAGACCAAAAGCAGAGGTTACAGGAGCTGGTGCTGATTTCTCCATCATCCTTCCCACTCTGAAATCCAGTAAATACAGTTTTGGCTTTGACAATAGGAGGTCGCAGGCTTGGTGCAGACCTGATAATGTCTCAGGATGTATCTGGCCTTGCCTTGCTGAGAGCTAGGTTTAGCAGGGGCAGCAGCTGTCTGGTGGCCACATGCCTGTGGCTCTCCCGCCTTGGCCTCTTTAGACTTTTAAACCACTGAATAACTAGCAACATCTTGAGTGGAACTCCTGCGCTGTAGCATGACCAGCAGTTAGGGACATGGCTGGTGGCATCAGCTGAGATAGAGAAGGGTTGGCACAGGAGCAGATTCCTGGTGCAACCTGGGTCTGCCTGTCAGGACCCCTCTCAACTGGAAAGTGATAAACTTGCAGCCTGTTCAATATCCCCTAGTCCTCTCAGGATCATTGAATCAAATACTGCAGCCTGCCTTTCAGGTGTGACATTTTTGCCTTGGCACTTTGGGCTGCCCTTTTTAGGATACGTTAAGAGATTCAAAACTCTGCAATATTCTGAAAAGCAGCATCCAAGATGTACTTACATGGTAACAAAAAAATGCCACTACAGATTTTAAACAATATGGCAATCTGTGATCTGTAACAAAATAGAATTTAAATGTACCACAAAATGGCTCCAAAAATCCTAGTTTTTCTCAGAGAGCTAATGTGATCTGCCATGTATCTCTTCTCCTTGCTTTACCCTTCCAAATAGCCCCAAATTCTTGCTGTTTAAAGTTTGTCAGAGCATTTACTTAGATGAGCATTTGGAACTAATTAGTGAAGTAGTTTCCTCATAGCTATCATTATACTACCATGACTAAAACATTGTGTCCTCTTTCTTCCTTCCTTTTACTTCTATGTCCTTTATTGTGTTGAAGCTACATTTCAATGATGAGTAGCCACAGTTTTTCTAAATTAAAGCAGTTCCAGCAGAAATATGATCTGTGAGCCAGCATTCCTGTAGTAATTTGTATTCTTTCCTCAAAATATGATTTCAAGTGACCTGCACATAGGTTGGTTAGGGTGATGTTGTGGTTTGACACTGGCCAAGTGCCAGGCACCCAGGAAAGTTGCTCACTCACCCTCCCCTACCACAGCTGGGCAGAAGAGAGAAAAAAAAAATTAACAAAGGGTTCATGAGTTGAGATTAGGATTGGGAGAAAACATTTCAAGGGCAAAACAGACTCAACTTAAAGGTACAAAGTGAATTTATTACCAACTAAATTGGAGCAGGGTAATGACAAGTAAAATAAGCCCTTAAAATACCTTCCCACTGACAGTGCATGGGAATTTTGGACAGTTCGGCGCCAGAGGTTTTCTTTCACTGCCCTGAGAGAGGAGTCCTTCCCCTGTGAGACTGTGGGGTCCCTCCCATGGGAGACAGTTCTCTGTGAACTTCTCCAGTGTGGTGGACCCACTCTCACGAGCGCAGTCCTGACAAAACTGCTGTAGCATGAGTCCCTCCCACAGGCACACAGTCCTCCCCAAACTGCCGTGACTCTATTTCCACAAGATGCAGTCCTCCAAGAACAGGCTCCTCCAGCCTGGAAGCAAGGGACCCCTCTTTCCACCAGATCTCCCACTGGATCACAGCCTTCTTCAGGCATCCACCCATTCCAGCATGGGCATCTCCCCCACGGGCTGCGGGTGGATCTCTACATCTTCTGTGGATCCCCATGGGCTGCAGGGGCACAGGTGCTCCACCATGGTCTTCACCATGGCCTGCAGAGGAACCTCAGCACCTCCTGCCCCTCTTTCCCGACTGACCTTGTTGTCTCCCTGTTGTTTCTCTCATATGTTCTCACCTCCTCCCCCTCTCTGGCTAGGAAAAAACTGTGTGTGCTTTTGTTTTTATTTTCTTCCTAAATATATTATCACAGAGGCATTACCATCATCTCTAGTTGGCCCAGCCTTGGCCAGCAGCATGTCCATCTTCAGAACCATCGGGGATTGGCTCTGCTGAACATGGTGGATGTTTCCAGCAGCTTCTCACTGAAGCCACCTCTGTGCCCCCCATCCCCCACTGCCAAAAACCAGGCTGAGCAAAACTGAACCAACCGAAACAGGTGACGTGCCATGCCGTCTATTCAGGAGGAAACTGTGCTTCATTTTAAGTTAGCATCTTTATTGATTATGAACTCCATTTACTGTATTAGTAATTATTTTCCAAGAGCTACTTTACCATTGCTTGGAATTTTTCCTGAATTAATCTGCTGAAAAAAGTTGTTCTAATTGCTTTGACATTTCAATGATCTATGCAATAAATCCACTTTAACAGTTCATTCAAATTTATAATTACTATCACTTCAACCAGTATTCTCTATTTTGTGCATTTACAGTGAGGGAATGTCATAGGTACTGCTAATAGTGTTAACCCTTACAGCATGTTTGAACTGTAATCAACTGTAGATGATTATTTGTTGGAATATTTTAACTAGGGTCATCAGCTGGGATGCAACATTTTTCCTTGGTACATGTTAAATATGAAAATTAACCCATAATACTTCCAATGCTAATTTTCTTGTCAAAAATTTAATTGACTTCAATAAATTTCATTCCTTTCCAGAGTAGGTTGAGCACTTGGATAAGAGCAGTCTTTCCTACTTGCTTCTGATGCATTTGTCCAAGTCCCATATAATTTGGTGTGGTTTCCACCTTAGCAAAATAGATAAGAGAACAGTGAGTTTCAGGATTTAGGGGTGTTTTGTGTTTGTTTGCTTGTTTCTTGTTATGTTGGACTCCTCTCTACACTCACACAAGACTCTTGTCTAAAAATCAGTCTTAGAGTTTAGCTTTATAACCAGATATTATTTATCCTGCAATATCCCACTGTTAGGAAGTAAGATAGACATTAGCCTTTATAGAGATGTAAAAAGGGAGTTTCTTGTATGTAAGACTCTCAAAAAACAAAGGTAGGTTAGTGTATGCTTGAATGGCAAGTATTTCAGCTAAGGAATAAGAAATAATAATAAAAATGTAAACCTTAATGTTGGTAGCATGACCACATAATACAGGGATATGATAATCAGCAGAGGTTTTGAACATAATGTTTTCTGTAAAGTGAATTATTTATTTCAGTATGAAATAGATTGTTCTGTTAATAATTATAAACAACCTTACTCTCAGCTTCTGTTCACATAGCAATGAATGTCTGAAAGTCTGCCTGCTAGAAGACAAGCAAATGAAGAATTGGTTCTTAACAGGAGAAAAATTAGAGAAAGTGCATTATCCTTCCATCCTTCCATTTCCTAGCAACCATGTCTTCAAGCTATATTTTGTCCATAAAAAAGCAAGTAAACTAAGCTTCAATCTTGTCCTAGCCTAATTCAGTTCCTTCCTTCCTTCCTTCCTTCCTTCCTTCCTTCCTTCCTTCCTTCCGCCCCTTCCGCCCCTTCCGCCCCTTCCGCCCCTTCCGCCCCTTCCGCCCCTTCCGCCCCTTCCTTCCGCCCCTTCCTTCCTTCCGCCCCTTCCTTCCTTCCTTCCTTCCTTCCTTCCTTCCTTCCTTCCTTCCTTCCTTCCTTCCTTCCTTCCGCCCCTTCCGCCCCTTCCGCCCCTTCCTTCCGCCCCTTCCTTCCGCCCCTTCCTTCCGCCCCTTCCTTCCTTCCGCCCCTTCCTTCCGCCCCTTCCGCCCCTTCCTTCCTTCCTTCCTTCCTTCCTTCCTTCCTTCCTTCCTCTCCTTCCTCTCCTTCCGCCCCTTCCTTCCTTCCTTCCTTCCTTCCTTCCTTCCTTCCTTCCTTCCTTCCTTCCTTCCTTCCTCTCCTTCCTCTCCTTCCTCTCCTTCCTCTCCTTCCTCTCCTTCTGCCCCTTCCTTCCTTCCGCCCCTTCCTTCCGCCCCTTCCTTCCGCCCCTTCCTTCCGCCCCTTCCTTCCGCCCCTTCCTTCCGCCCCTTCCTTCCTTCCTTCCTTCCTTCCTTCCTTCCTTCCTTCCTTCCTTCCTTCCTTCCTATCCAATTCAGCACGTACTGTTATGGAACTCTGTCCTGATGAGTTTTACTTTGGCAAAAGATTTGCAGCAGATTTTAGGATAGAGAAAACTAAACATGCTATTTTAAATATGCTGGATCATATATTTCCCCCTAATTTTTACTTTATCAGTGAAATGCTAGAAGTTTTCAACCCTGTCTTCACTGTAAAACGCAGCTTAGCTTTTGTTTCTCAGTAATACATATATATACAGTGGATCTTTACTGCAAACACTTCACAGATGAAAATCTGGATCATCTCCAACACTTCGTAATGTGCTGAATTCCTATAAGGATAAAGGTCTATTCACTTAAGATAATTTAGTATGGGGAAAAATACTATTTTGTACTATTTTTCTCTAAAGAAGTGAAAGGAAACTAAATAGTAGTATGTTTGTAGGAAATCTCTGTAGAAAAAGAGTAAGATATAAGAGTGAGATGTAGAGTAAGATCTAAGAAGTCTAAATGGCAAGCTGGCTTGCTGTACACCATTTTTTAAAAGGTCTTAGTTGCAAAAGGGAGCAGCTATACTTAGAAGTATTTCATCTTGTGCATAATTGGTGGGTAGGCAGGTGTGCTTTATAAGGAGAATGCCTATAAGAATGTGTTGAGCTGTACATGCTGATAGAGTGAGGAGGGAGACCCTAAAAATACAAAGCTCTTTGGTCTAAAACCTGTTTTAGGTTTTTGGTTTGAATTATTTTAAACACTGGCTTTCATACCCTTTCACTGTTGTAAGGACTAAATATTTCATTTTTAAGATCTTAGACAAAAATTGGCTAAATATTTCTGAAAGGTTTTATTAACAGATAGCATTAAAATTTTGATGCAATTGATCTTCAAAATGGTGCCTCATGGGCATGGCTGCTGGATGTATTGCTTAACACAGGAAGAACTTAGCTTTGTACTCCTGCTTTCAAATCCAAAATACAACTAGTGAATTAGATAGTGAATTATTGCTTGACAGTCATAAATTTTAGGAAAGAAACCAATTATTTTTAAAAGTCAAAATCTGCTATGGGCGAGGTTTCCTAAACTTCAAGAAAAAAATGTTACTGCTTGATATATATGCACGCATCAACCTCTGTTCATGCTGCATTCACTCTGAATGTGTACACTTGAAACCTCTACTTTTGTTTACTGCTGCTTGCTGAAGTATTACATGATGGAGGATGGAGCTCAGAGGGAATCTCATCCATGTATGTAAATACCTAAAGGGAGGATGCAGCAAGGAGGAAGCTGGGCTCTTTTCATTGATGGCCAGCGACAGGATCAGAGACCATGGGCACAAAGTGAAACAGTGAAGGTTCGCTGTTAACATCAGGAAACACTTTTTCACTATGAGGGTGGCTAAGCACTGGCACAGAGTGCCCTGAGAGGCTGCAGAGTCTCCCTCTTTGGAGGTATTCACAAGCCACCTGAACACAGTCCTGAACAAGCTGATTTATTTATGTGTCCCAGCAGGAGCAGGCAGGTTAGAGCAGATGAGCTCCAGAGGCCCCTGCCAATCTCAAGCATTCTGCCATCCAGTGGAGATGCCTCCTGTACATGGTTAGAGCCACTATAGCCAGGCAGCTTAACTTCTTGTGCTGGAATAATATTTACTCCTTATTTTACAATCAGCGCAATTTAGGCAGCTGGCATTGTAGGCACATGAGCAAAAGCCTAAAGCTACTGTGAACTAACAAACAGTCATGATCTGTCATGAAATCCCAACAGGAGAAAAGAGCTGACTGATGAAATTATTTGAAGCCAGCCCTTTCATTGGCCCACCTGTTCTGGTAGTATCCCATCACTGGAGGGAGAGAGTAATTTTCTTGTTACAAAGGGAATTACTATGAGATCTCAAAAGGTGTGCTGCAAGATAGCATGCTGTCTCAAGACAGCTATTTTAGTCACTTGACAGAGTGGTGTAATCAAAAGATTATGCAGTAACAGCAAGACTGTTGATGCATGTGCACCGCCACCACTTACTTTGTGCTCTTGATAAATGATTGAGCCAGACAGCCTATGGGGTCAGTGTGCACAGTACAGCAGGATGCCCAGATCTAGTAATGGGGATTGAGGACAGAACTTTTGAGCTTTCCTACCTGCTGTTACAGGCTTCTTTTGGCAGGTGTGGTTCTTGCTTCTCTTCTCCCAGTTGTAAAATGCAGCATTTTCTTCCCACTGTGTTGTAAGGATTAATTAGTTGGCATTTACAGAGAGTTTCAAAGGGGAGTTAATAGGACAATGTTAAATCTAAGACACAAGAGAGTACAATCTATTTGGTTTTTATCTGAGCGATCTCATTTCTGTCAGAGAGCCAAGCTCCTTTTCTAATCTAGGAAGCAAAATCCTGGGAGGTGAAAAACCTCTGCAGCTTGCATTTGAAAATTTGATTTAAAATCTTTCTGGCCATATTTTCTGAACTGTGGCATGATGAATTAAATCAAAGTAAAGAAGAATGTAACTTTATTTTCAGTTCTGAGCACTCAGCGTCTCTCTGTAAAGTTAAGAGGAAATGTGCAAAGTTTTTGTTTTTTTTTTCTTTTTTTTAATGAGGTCACTTAAACAGCTGTTTCAAGTATAGAATTATGAAGCTAACTTGGTTATCTTGTCTTCTCAGAATACTAAAAAATTTAAGAAGGGCTTTCATTATATAGGGAAATCATAATATGCCTTCTCTGAAGACTTCATCCATAAATAAATTCTTGTAAGCAGGGCTTAATATCAAATGAATGGAGTCTGCAGCTACAGCAGGTGTTTAAAAGTCAAAGAGTGGCACTAATAGGCATAATTTAAAGTTCATTAACATCAATAGAAGAAAAAAAATATATTTTTGTTAAATTCTTTATTTTAGCTAGAGCTTTACAAGGGCATATATGCATTGGTAATTTTTAAATTATATCTTTAATATCAGTGTTAAAGTGCTTTTTAATCATTACAATATTGTTTTGAAAATTCAGGTTTAAAAATAAAGTATAGATGAAAAGAGGACTTAACTAAAACAATTAAATAGCCTCTACTGCAGGGCTTGGCTATGGTATCTCTGCAGGGCTTGTGCAAATAACAAGAATCCCAGGGGTGGGCTCTTAACGCTGCAAAAGACATTTTGTCTTCAAAGCCCATCAGCAGAAACCCCTGGATGCAGAAGCTGCCTGTTCAAGGCCCAGGTCTCATGTGACTAAGGAAGTAACACACTCTGGGGTGTGTATCCTGTTGGGATTGCACAGAAAGTGCAGCCTTATGTGCCACTCTCCCAGCCCTTGGGGAGGAAATGGGGAGAGAAGAAGCCTGTCCTTCTGACTACCAGTCCCCCCCCCCATTAATCTCCAGACTGTTTTGTTGCAGCTGTGCTGAAATGTATTCCATACACCAGCTGTCAGCCTAATGTGACTTGAAATGGGCTGCTGTAATAAACCATTATCAGAGCACTTGAGGAGAATGTGAGCCTTGACCTTATCTGGATAATTATCTAATAGAGTGCACAGAGTGATCCCTTTAATTGCTGTTGTCATCCTTTGCAGCCATGGCAGAATGTGCTGGCTTGGACAGTTACTGATTCCTAGGGTGTCTTTACACTTTTTCTATCAACATCCCCCTTGCAGTTCTGTAGACTTTGCTATAGATGAGAATCATACTAACTTATAAATGAATTTTATTGGGATCATTTAAAAATTTCTGGTATTTAAATTGCTTGCTAAATTGACTCCAGCCAGTTCTTAAAAATTACTAATGTTTTAGACTGTGTTATGTAAGAAATCCCTGAACAATATAACAAGCTTAGGTTATGGTCAGCAGACTGTCAAAATGCAGGTCTGCTTGGTCAAGACAAGTTTTTCACCCCTTCCTGACCCACTGTCAAGCTGGCAAGATGCTCAGCTCTTCTAGAACACAAATGTACACATTTTGCTTACTACAAGTAAACAATTCATTTTGGCAAAGAATGCGTGAGTAGGATTCAGCAGTGCATCCTTAACAGTTTTTTCCCTCTGGTGGAGAATGGGGGCAAAGCAAAGGACCAAAATGAGTTCTATTTGTGTTACTTTAGTTAGAAGCTTTCAAAAACTTTGTCCTTTGACGTGCAAAGAAGGTACTTTTGAGAATCTATGTGTGTAGGTGGGAGGGCAGTTTTTAAGCAATTCTTGTCTTCTGTCTCTCATCTGCTTTCCCTTGCAAGTTAATCTAGCGGTATAAATGGTGTCATTCCTTTTTAAGTAGAAAAACACACTATCAATTCCCATTACAGGTCCATTTTTTGGACCCTGAAAAAAAATTCTGCCAGTGTACATGTGTTAGTCATATAAATACACCTAATTTTTACTTGGGTAAGATGAAACTGACGTTTAATCCTAAATTCAGTTTATCATCTGTGAAAGAAATCTCTCATAATCTCTATTGCTGTCACGTTTCTAGTACATATTGTATCCTGAAAGGTCAGATTCTGGAAAGCAAGATCCCTTACTTTTTAAAAATGCATTGGGCAATTTTTTCTGAAAAGTTATGGTATTGGAATGCTATTTTATTTTTTACCTTACCAAGAAGTCCTGCTCTTGTCTATACTTTTGGACTTTTGGCCTTGTATCTCTCTCAGAATCAGATGGCCAGAAAAAAACAGATAAGTGTTCTCATTAAATTAAAAGTGTTCTCATTAATGCTTTATTTTTTCATGCTTTAGGCATATTTTCCTTTATGTTATGAAAAAATTCTGATCATCCCTTTATGCTGGCAAGTTTATGTCACTACTTCTGCTTGATTTCTGTGTTTCCCTGATGAATACCATATTAATACACTATAACATTATCGATTTTTCACTTACAACCAAGGAGAGATTTCAGATGTGGATAGCAACTCATATTTCAGACTCTGAGAAGACTGGAAATTGAGTGCACTGAAAATTTTTTTAAATGCTTGTAGATAACACCTTTGACTTTTTTTTTTGCATGCATATATAAGCAAAACTACAATGCAAAGATTGTTGTTATTTGACAAAACAAAGATTTAAAACCCAGCAAACAAACCCTTTGTTCCAATGCTGTGAAAATAAAGTAACTGTGTGAGTGAGTAGTGATGTAGGTCAATTCAGCTGCTCCTCATATTCATTGTGACAGTTATTGAAATAGCTGGAGGCGGAGTGGTTACTGATACGCTATCCTGTATTTAGAGTTTTAGATGCTATAGCATCAACAGCAAGACCAGTGGGAGCACTTAAAAGGATATTGATGATACAGAGGTTGAATTTCATCCTGCGAGGAGGTAACGATTCTCATGGATTTTGGTGGTGAGACACAACTGACAGGGCAATAGGTACCAGATGCTTACTTTTTTTTTTTTTTTTTTTTTTTTTTTAATGCTTTTATGACACTGAATTTCTTTGTTCCCCAGTTCACCACATTTTCTTACTTAATGGTGTACATAAGGAGAAAAAGATGAAAAAGGGTTAAATATCAGATATTACTGTAACAGAAATCATTTAGCTCCACATAAATCATAATCCTTGACTTCCTAGTTATATTGACTAAGCAATCAAGGCTGAACATAGTCATTCTAGGTACAGGGCAAACAACATTGTAGCGTTTCCATCTTGCTCTGAAGAGTTTAGTGGACACACACTGCATATGTAGCATGATGGGTACACAAAACAAGAATGATAAAAGAAATATTGTGGAAATTCTGTGATGATGATTTTTTTGAGTGGGAAAGGCAGTGGAAGGGAAGCAAACACTGAGAGGGAGCGAGATAATGGTAGACAGGAAAAATCATAGGGTGATAAAAGTGTTGCAGTGGTACAGTGAAGGACAGGGGTTTAGGATTCAGGGAAGGTTTGATTTTGCTAGTACTGCGTGTACCATTTTTAATACAGCACTAACACAAGAACAAATTCATTAGAGAAGTAGACTGTTTTTCTTTTAGCACAGGCCACAATTTCAGGAGTATTAAGTACTATATGCCATTGCCAACAGAACTGGCATATTCCGAGAACTACTTCTTGTGTGGAAATAAATATTGTAACTTAGAAACATGTATTATATAGACTCCTAAAATGAGTGCAGAACTTGTCACTTCATATTGACTCTGATGCCTAGGCAGACAAATGTCTCTTCACTGCAGATCTGTATCTCCTTGATAAGTAGTCCAGTAGGATTGGAAGGATGCTTTGGAATATTGTAAATAAAGGGCACATAGCAAGACCTTTCAGCTGATGTTCACAGCTAAAGGTGAGAAAAGGGTAGGCTTCATGATGACTGATGAAGTTCAGAGTTGCACTATGCCTGCAACTTAATAGCAGTTATCAGTAGTCAAGAGAGATTGTGAATACTCTTTTCTATTAATATTACTTTGTAATGCTTGTTCTTGACTGTAACCCTTTCTTTACAACTGTTTGTCTGAGATTTGCCTTCATTTTTATGTAAGTGAGAAAAACCATTTCCATGTTGTAAGTATGGGTTACCACTTAACTGAGATCTGTACTTCATGATCATGGCTCTCACCCCAGTGCAGGCAGCCATGCTGATAAAAACTTGAAATTTTAGGACAAGGTGTGAGACCAATTCCATGCTTCACACAAAGCACTGCACTCTGAAAGTAAAACCAAGTGAGTTATCTTAGCTTTCAGTTATTAGTTATGCTGCCTTAATCTTGCAGCTCTTTGGATCTTCATGAGCCTTCTTTTGCAGGATAAAAGATTTAATTTGACATTGACTTGACTTTCAGATAATTCAGTTTTTAGCAGCAAGTAGGTAAGATTTTTTAAATGCACTTGAATAAAATTGGAACTATGTGCTGATTCTCATTAAAGGATTAAACTATAAGCATTTTATTAAGTTATTCTTTATAAAGCTATTTTTATCAAGTTATTTTTAATTGACAGAAGAAAAAAAAATTAGAGGAACTCAAAATAGAGGGAAGTGCCATTATTCAGAAGCTTCCAACCAGGAAATTATTTGTCTACTTTGAATATAAAAAAACCCGAGTATTCTATATTATACAGAGATCATGCTGGGCAAACTTTATTCAATTCCTTTTTTTTTCCTGGGCCCTCTAATAAAAAATTCACCTAGAACATACTTCAATTTCTTGGGTCATTATTCCCTATATGAGGACTTGGAGTGTGAAGAATGAAGGAGTTATACTTTCTTCCTCCTCTTTTTCTTTACCACTTCATCTGAGAAAACTGACAGAATTCACAGTGTTGATTTGGGTTTATTCCATAAGCAGGTGAAAATCTACCTATGTGCAACAGGGCGGTGAAGGGGCTGTTAAAGAATAAACCAGCAAAAGCCTTGTGATTTGAAGATGACTGTTACCCTGAAAAAGGCCGTGGTTTTTCATGTATCCTTGGCAAAGGTAGCCAGATATTTCGTAGTGGTTTTCTCTCTGTTGTATGGAGTTGCATAAGCTGCTTTTATCTCACCTTTTGCCCTGCTGTGATAAAAATCGCCTCCTTTCCAGCTCTCATTTAGTCTAGTCCAAGTGGTCCTTGTACTGTCCTGGGAGGATGAAAAAGAAATAGCTTCCTCTCTGAAAGAGCAGGATGACCTGACTAGCCTCAGATGGCTAAGGATAAGCTTCCTTTCACCTTTCATGAGGTGAAAGGAAGCCGTGCTGGAGCTCAAAAAAACAAATGGTTATATTGGGAAAAGCCTCAGAAACTGGTTTACCAGGTCAGGGAAACATCTTCAAATCCTTAAATGTTGAACTGGAATGATTTTGTGCTTATTTATATTCTGCTAAAGAAAACCTGAATTGTTATAGTCTAATAATAGTAGATGGCAGCACCAGTCAAATGTTCTATTTAAAGAGCAGTGATCACCTCATGCAAAACACACAGTATATGTACAGGCATTAAAAAGTGGCCCCAGTGAATGAGATAATTGTGAGTTAGTTTAAATGTGATACAAAATAATAAAAGCTATAATAAATAATAACTATTTCTTGCTATATAGTTATTTCCCATTTGAAGCATATGATATATGCCTTTTTTCTCTTCAGTCACAGGGCTTCTTTTGTATTCAAGCTTCATATACTGTTAATAGGTCATAAATCCATCGAATTAAAAGATATTGTGTACAATTTGTTTTAATTACAAAGTATCATGTGTTCTGTTTAACTGTAAGTTTAATGAATAGCTATTTAATTAAGGGTTTTATCTCAGGTAATCAGTTTGCATCACTGGGCAACAAATAATCAGTTTATAACGTGCAGTTGAACAGTCAAAAAAAGCATCAGGCAAACCTTTTCCTGATAGCATTTATTGGCTAATTAAATGGTCTGGACTCCAGGGTAAGTATAAAACAGGAAATGGATGGTAGGTGGAAAGGATGTCAGAGGAGGGTACTTGACAGAGCTCGTTGAAGCCATGTAAATCTTGGTAGAGGCTTGTCATTCATGTGTAAATATATCAGTTCCCTGCAGACACTATCACATGTAGAAAAAGAATGTCTTATACCTTTGCCTATCTTTTGCAAATACTTTACAACTGTAATAATGAAATACTGCAGTTATTTATTGTTGGCTATGATATAAAAGAACACATAATTTTAGATTTTTTTGGGTAATATTAAAATCCTTTATTTTCCCTTTTTTTCTTTTTAGGTTTGTTTTCTCTTTCCACTTCTACCACATCTTGAATTATTTCTCTTTGAATTAAATTGATTATGCATTTACATGAAAAAATTACTGTTTACATCAATACCTTTCAGAGCACATGCAATAATTGAGTATATTCACATTCTAAGGCTGATATACCTTCTAAAGGTGTAACGTGAGGTTAAAAAGACTTGTATTTATGATTATGAGCCATGTCTTCATTTGGTATCTCTGCTGTCATCCATTCAGATTTTTTATTTCATGCATTGTAAGGATAAAGGGGGACATTGTGGTAGTCCATGATATATTTTGCAGGCCATAAGATTTCAGCCAACAATCCTAGTATTTGTTTCAAAAGCCATGGCTGATCTGTTCAATTGTTTTAGAAAGACAGAGTATAAAAAGAGGAAGTGATGCATAATCCAGTACAATGTTGGAAAGTTACTCCAAAATTTTGTTTCCTTATTGTTTAAACTTTCCATCTTATTTATCAATTTCTTTTACTTTTCTTCACCTAAGTCTACTTGAACTGTCAGCTAAAAAGGTTTTCTTTGTCATGCAGATTCTTTTTACATACTATAGCTAAAGATTTTCAGATTATTTCTTCCTGGTAATAATTTAAATTAGGCAATTCCTAAAGGTTACAATTCAAAAGAATTGCTTGGGTGATGCTCATGGTTTGTATAGGGTAATCTAGTTCAACTGAGAGACCAAAACCAGCGTGATCCTGAGCTGAAAAGTGCAGAAATACCATGGATTTAATTATTAATTTTACTTTTAAGTGTTTTAGATTTAATAAAACAAATTGAAGTCTGCTACAAACCACTTGCATATGAGCCGTTATTTTTTGTTTTAGGTTATGGCAAATACAGGTTTTGCATTTAGATTACAAGAATAGATTTCTCCTCTCCTGCATCATAAAAGAGCTAAGTCATCATGATAGTACATGTGTGCAAGACAAGAAAAAGATACTACATCTTAAATTAGTGCAATAATATTGCATATATTAAAGTTCTTTTCATAGGTTCCTTTCTTCATGGCCTATTAATAAAGCATTTTTCCCCCTTTTCATTTTGCTTGGTCAGAGGAAGATGACTTTTTTTCTGTGTAAGACTTTTGGAAGGGAAGATTAGAAGATTTTCTTTTCCTGTTCTAGGTATAACTCCAAAATAGTTATGTCTTTATATCAGCCTAACAGTGTTTGCACAAAATCCTACATCTGAATTGTATGCTGGGCCGAAGAAATTGTTGGTAACTTTTATTGCTATTTTAGACTGAGATTTTTGTCTTGACTTTCTGCTCATATCACATGAAAGTTTTCAGACATTCAGTGGCTATTTGAGTGGATTCTAAAAATGCAAAGAAATGAAGTTGACATGAAGTCTTAAGTTTAGATTAATCATGCTTAGATGTAATTTAAAAACAAGTGAAATTTTAATTGTACTTACTAAGAGCCCAACAGCTTCTGCTGTAAAAAAGAATGTATTGGTGATCATAACACATTTCACTGTTTTAGTGGACTAAAGTTTTTCAGTGAGGGCTACCTATAGATGGCACCAAGAGTAAATACTAGAGGGACCATAGAGAAAAAGTATTTTGAATGCAGTGTACTCATGCTTCTGAAGAATTAGTACTCAATGACTTTCTGATTATTATCACGGTGTTACAGTAGTTTTATTATTTCTTATGGAAAATAATTGAAATTCTTTTTCTGACCTAAACTGAGTATAGAAAACAGGGACTGGATTCAGGAGATATTAGCTTAAATGGCCTTTGCCTTAAATTCTGTCTTTCTAGCCTATTCTAGGTCTGGTGACAGTTCTGAAGATTGTAATGTCTCGCAGCACTGAGCAGCAGCATCACAAGGCTCTCTACTCCTGTATATGCTGCTGAAGAAGATGGAAGGCTAGAACACTCAGATGGTTTCTCTTTCCCCCAGCTGCATCCTGGTTTTCCTAAAACACAAGCAAAACCTTTCTGGGGGAAAACAAAGGGGTGCTGAATTACATCAGGAATGGTCCCAGTGCTGTACTATTTCTTTATGTGACCCTGTGCAGTGAAATGTTTTGAGACATGCTGGGAAGCAAAATTAGCCTTTGAGGCAGTGCGGCCCTTGGTTTCTGTGATTAGTACATGCATCACTGCCTTGCTGATGTCAATCTCTTTGTCCAGGTTGGCTCAGCATCCCCAGTCATAAAGCTTGCAATGCCAATTGGAAGCATCATCAACATTAATAATGTGTTACTCTCCATCTTCAACTGCAAATATAATAACCAAGCAAAAAAAGTCAGCAGAAGGTGCACAAAGAGTCTGTCCCAGTGTTATTCACCTTTGTGAGTAAAGCAACAATACAATAAAGTACAGAGAAGTCAGGCTGACACTAGAGCAGGACTCTGGGGATTAGTAGAGATGAAAAGTCCACATTGCACATTTTCCCATTCTGTCTTAGGTAGGGCAGAAAACAACACTATTAAGGCAAAATAATGTATGATACAAAGAAAGAAAATGTTGCAAGGTAGCTAGTAACTATTTTAATTTCTAAATTTATCTGTAAACCTGAAATTAGATTGTTAATAATGGCTTTCTTGTTATGTGAGTTCATAAAGGCCAGAGGCCCTTATTCAGCATAGGACTTATCATTCTCATGAAAAAGTTTTTATTTATGAAATTCACAGAACTTAGATTTTTCCAGTTTCCTCAGTCTTCGCTACGATCTCAGTCTTTCATTCATAACTTCAACAGTTATCCTCTTGAGTGCCATCACATGACACCTACAGGGTGTTTGGGGTGGTCACACCCAGCCAGCATGGACTTAGGAGCAGCAGGTCCTGCCTGACCAACCTGGTCTCCCTTTATGACCAACTGAGATGTCTGGTGGATGAGGGAGAGGCTGTGAATGTTGTCTACCTGGACGTTAGCAAAGCCCTTTGACACCGTCTCCCACACCATACTCTTGGAAAAGCTGGCAGCCTGCAGCGTGAACAGGTACACTCCTGGCTGGAGTGGCCAGTCACTAGCGGTGTCCTGCAGGGATCTGGTTTGGGCCCAGTCCTGTTTAATACATTTATTGATGATCTGGATGTGGGCATTGAGTCTACCATTAGCAAATCTGCAGATGACACCAAGTAGAGGGGAGTGTCTATCTGCTGGAGGGTACAAGGACTCTGCAGAGGGACCCAGGCAGGCTGGGTCGATGGGCCAAATCCAACAATATGAGGGTCAACAAGACCAAGTGCCAGGTCCAGCACTTGGGCCACAACAACCCCTTGCAGTGCTACAGGCTGCATGGAGACTGGCTGGAAAACTGCCCCGTGAAAAAGGACCTAGGGTTGCTGGTTGAGTCAGCTGAACATGAGCCAACGTGTGCCCACGAGGCCAAGAAGGTCAGTGGCATCCTGGCCTGTATCAGCAATAGTGTGGCCAGCAGGACCAGGGCAGTGATTGCCACCTTGTACTCAGCACTGGTGAGGCCACACCTTGAGTGCTGTGTCCAGTTCTGGGCCCCCAGCTTAGGAAGGATGTTGAGATGCTTGAATGTGTCCAGAGAAGAACAAGGCTTGTGAAGGGTCTGAAACACAAGTCCTCTAGGGAATGGCTGAGGGAGCCAGGGCTGTTTAGCCTGGGGAAAAGGAGGCTCAGGGGAGATCTTACCACTCTCTACAAGTCTCTGAAATTAGGATGTAGCCAGGTGAAGGACAGTCTCTTCTCCCAGGCAACTAGCAATAGGATAAGAGGACAGAGTCTTGAGCTGTGCCAGGGGAGATTTAGGTAGGAAAAAGTTCTCAACAGAAAGGGAGATTCAGTGCTGGAATGGGCTGCCCATTGTGGTGGAGTCACTGTCCCTGGAGGTGTTAAGGAAAGACTGGATGTGGCATTCTGTATCATGGTCTAGTTGACACAGTGGTGCTAGTTCATAGGTTGGACTTGATGATCTCAAAGATCTTTTCCAACATAGTGGATTCTGTGAGTCTGTGATTCTGTAAAACACTGTGCAAAATGAGGTGAATGGCCATGAGCTATCACACTTCTGGAGTTCACCTTCTCAGACAGATTTGTGTGTATAGATTGAACAGCAGAGGTTCAAAGACCCTCAAAAAAAAAAAAAAAAAAAAAAAAAACAACAACAAAAAAAAAACAAACCCCAAAAAACCCCAGAGATTGGGTGCAAATATTTAGATGATTTAAATGTATCTTGTGCAGGATACATTTTTGACATTGCTCATCAACTGTAGTGCACTTCATCTCTTATAGCAGCACTGATCCTGTAAATACAAGGAAACAGTGTTGTAGTGTTTGTTTTTGAGAGAGTGAGAGTTCAAGGCTGTTTGAGTCAGTTTGTGAGAGGAAAATAAGGGAAAAAAGGAAAGATTCAATTTTTAGGAAATGATTGCGTCAGAGTACACTTTACTTTTGATGTTGGCTTGAATACTGTTTCCATCATACAAATAAATTTTCCTTTCTCTCTATTTATTTCATATCATTGGACTTCAGGCAACAAATTTTCTAAGCAAGAGATACATACACAAGGGGGTTTTAATTCTTTGCTCTCCTTCTTTCCAAGAGCAAGTCTCAAATACCTATTGTTTGGGGGGGGTTAATACTCTAGTAAAGCTTTATTCCTTCATCAAACAACAGATTTTCTGGTTTGTTGGTTTCAAAAACCTTCTACAAAATAGGTTTCAAATACAGTGCGTGGCAGTGCCATTTTGGTTGAGTGCTGATGCAAAACATACAATCTGTAGGGCTAATACACTGCTAAAGCCACATAAACATCTTTTAAAAATTAAACATTTTGTTTCCTAACAGACAAAACCCGACATGGCATGTGTCATATTCTCTTAGTACTATGGTACTATATCTCAGGCATTTTTGAAATAATACATGTACTGTGCTGTAATTATTTTGAGAGTGTTTAAAAAGCTGAAAACATCGCGTGCTATTTAAGGGTATTATTGCCTTTATTCTTCTTAACTGGCATTTTGTAATTTCATTCCAAATTCTTTCTCACTGAAAAAAATTAAAGTTTTATTGTTTTAATGTAACAACAAGGAGATGTGTAACTCTTCCTAGCTATGATATCTAACCTTTGAACTGTAAAAATACATATGAGTAGCACTAGTGATATCAACTGAAAACATGAAATTATGTTAGTACCTCTTAGTGCCTATAGTGACACCAAGCCACTGTGGGCATTTTGTGTTTGGGGAGTGATTTACTTTGGATAACAGAACAAAAAGTGAATACTCCTTAACTTCTGCACAGCCATTTAGTCCTAACTTCTCTCTCATTGAGCAATTTTACATAAAGTATTACATACTGTGTGTCAGTTTGTCACACATTTGGTTATAAATATATAAAATCATGGTGGAATGGGAAGGAAATGTCATTGTTCGTACTTTAAAATTTCTTACGTAAATTCCATGTATTCCTTTTTTATTATGCTCCAAGCTGATATGCAGTTCTTGTTATTGTTGCCTTTATCTTCAAATAATTTTATATTTTTATATTCCAATATTCTCTTGAGCCCATAAGGATGACTCTGACTTGTTTCAGTCTTCAATAACAAAGTATTAATTCTTAATGTATAGGGTTGCTCTGGACTTATGAACTTATTCAAGTTTCTAAAATGTGTTTTTCTAGAAAAGAGTCAGTGTATTTTGATCTGATAAATAATAATCATACATTTTCTCTAAGTCAACAAGTCAAGCATATAATAAGGCCACATAATAATCTCAACATTTAAACAATTCCTTAGTGACCTTTAATTGCTTGATACAGCCAGCATTTACTTTAAGAGATTGGGCATGGTTAAGTTTATCAAATTAAAAATATCTTCACATTGAGAAAGATATGACACATTTGGCTTGTGGTACTTTCTATGATTTTTTTTTTTTGTCTTGGATATTTCACTTAGCTAGATCAAAGTATCTTTATTATAGGAGAAATTCTGAAGGTACTTGATGCTTATAGCTCCAGTAATAGAGCAGCAGATGACAAAATGTCTGGGGCACAGAGAATTTTTCATGGCTTCTAGGCCACATCAATTTTTCCTTAATTAAACACTCAATAGGAGGCTTGCAGTTTCTCTGTTTTATGCAAATCCTGAATTAAAAAATTACCTGCCATTTTTAGGTGAAATAGAATTTAGTAGAATTGTGAAGTAGGTATCTTAATTAAAAGGAAAAATACTGTGTGGTAGCTCGGTTATTTTCCATGTGAACTTCATACAATTTTAAATTTGAGGAAAGGAAAAGTATAGTTGCCCTTACTTCAGCATGGAGGAAAATAATTAGAGACACACTCCAATAAAAACAGCAAAAGCTGTGAGTGATGGAGAAAAGAAACTGGAAAAGGCAGATTAAGAAAAATAGCTTCAAAATGTTAGGTTGCAGAGAGTCAAGAAAAACCAAGCAAGCAAACACTTTCTGCAACAAGTCTTGTGTTGAGTGCTAAACACTTCCTCTACCTCTTCACCGCCTCCTGGCTTCATTAACAGTACCAGCTGTCAACAAGAGACAAACACCTCAGAAAAGGCCTTACCCTTCTGAATGACTGAGATTTACTCACTCATGCTTCTCCCCAGGATGCTCCACAGCCTTTCTTATCAAGGTCCCAAAATGTTTCAAAGTCCGTGATGTACCCCAAAACCAGAATGTTTTATGTGAATTGGTGGCTGGTATAAGCTGATACTAACGTGGTGTTTCCAAGCCATTGTCCTGTTCAGTGGAAAACTACCCAAGAGCACACTGCCACAGGCTCTTGTTCATGATTTCCTGCTGCCATGCTAAAAGTGAATATCCCCCCAGGCTGTCAGAGCAGGGCAAATCACCTCACTGGGCTCTACGCTCTCCTTACTCACTGCTTTCAATTGCCTTCCCACAGTCTAAATAATTTGGTTTAGGCTTATGAAGTAGTGTGAATTAATCTCCAGACTGACTTTATTTCACTACTTAGTGCCAAACAGCTGGCAAAAGAATTGTTTTTTTACTGAAGCATATCTCATTTTCTCATTGTCTTCAGTAAAACAAAGGAGCAGAAAGGTGGACATGATTATCAATCATGATTATCACTTATTTACATCTGCTTGAAATTCTAGATGCTTGATAAGTCTACTTGTTTTACTGAATATGAGAAAAACCTTTTCATTTAAAACCAGAAGTTTTTTTATTATTATTTTGGTACATCTTGCTTTATTAATGCAGTCTCTAAGAACATGGTGGTTGTCACATATTACTTGCTAGAAGACTGTACTACCTATAGCTATAAGTAATAAAACATTCTGTAAGTCCTAAGCAGGTTAATCTCTAGGTACCTTTTGCATAAAGATTTCAAGTATGGAAAAGCTTATTTAAATGAGTGCAACACTTTTTGCTCATATATTTACTCCTGGGATGCATATGGCAGCTATGTTGCAGCTATATGCAACATATTCCAGTGTTGCATAAACATTTAGCTGTTTCAGACCTTTCAACATGAGCAAGTGTAACTTCCTTCCATAATTCTGCATTTATTTGCAATTATTTTTATTGTTAGAATGAGTAAAGGCCAAATTGGATGCTATCTAAGACATGCAGGTCTATTAGAATCAGTGATTTTGTTCTCCAAAACAGCTCCAGCTGACATGTATGGGGGATGTCTGCATGTGTGTGAGCAGAACTGCTCTCCCTAGGTCACAGAGAACACAACCCTCTCTGTAGGTGGAAGAAACCCAGCATGTGCCTGTGCAGTTAGGTGTTTTTAGTTTAGAAATGTGCAGTAGGCATCACTTTCCTCATCATGAAGGAAATTTCAATTGTAATTTATACAATTTATACAAATGCCTGCAGAATAGGTCTCAAGATTCTTTTAGGCAGATAAAATTGCTTGTATTCATGCAGAAAGTCCCTGTTCACTGTCATGCCCTTGGTTTTAATCTCCATAACATCCTTACTGGGAGAAATTCTGTCTTAACTAGCAAAGCATAAAGGCAACTTCATTTACAGTAACTAGGCCCTATCCACCAGTTTTTGAACACACCCCAAAGACAACCCTTTTACTCTGGAGGCCAAGGGAAGGAGACAGTCTTTCCTGAGACATGGTGTTGTCAGCTATTTCAAAGTTGTTTCAGGAGACATGAGTTAGGGAAGACTTTAGCCATTCTTCTTATAAAGGTAGACAGCATGAGAAAGGTACTCATAAGATGGGTTAAATTCCTTACTCAACTAAGACATCCTGGGAAATGTATTGCTACCTTTCTGTGCCCGCTCCCAGCAAATATTTTGAATGTAGGGAGTTTGAGTTCTTATGTGGGTCAACACAATGTAACTATTCACTTTCCAGTTTATAGAGATTATGCCGTCTCATAAATATAAGTTCTTAGACCGAACATTCACTTGATAGTTTCCACTAATGTTTTCTACCCAGTGTATCAGCTTGGTTTACTGATAGCTTTTATATCACTTGAGGGCAGCTACTCAAAAAGCTTAGAAACAGATTTTGAATTTAACACTTGTGGGCAAGGTGTAAAGGCTGACAGACAGCTCAGCATGGGCCAAGACACAAGCAGAAATTCTTGCACAATGTGTTGCCATGAAAAGAAAGGAGACAATAAATTTGCATCACAGCATGGGAAGATGCAATGACCAAAACCTCTTGGCATCTCTGAAGAGGGAAGAGAAAATATTGTGATGGAGCACCCTGTGCACAGAGAAATAATGGTCCACTAGGTCAAAGTTACTTGTGTTTACTGGGCATATAAAGGTGGGAGGAAAGCTATTGTAGGTAGTAAGGTGTATTGCCACACTTGAAGAATAAAAGTGGTGCTGTAGGACAGCACCCTGCAAGGGGAGGACACTGCTCTGGCCATGGTGGAGGCATGCCTCTCCCTGCTCCAGTGCAGCTCAGCTCTGCTGTTCCCTGATAGTCACTGGAGCCAGCAGCTGGTGCTCAAAGCAGAGCTGGAATTCAGCCCCTTCACGCAGGGGCAGGGGTGTGTGCCCTTGCTGGGCAGTGAAGGTCTGGCACTGCAGCCTGTTGGTGTTGCACAGGAAACAGTGGGTCTGGCTTCCAGGCTGAATTGAAATAGTTGTGTGGTTTTGGGGCACTGAGGTTTTTGGGGTGCTGATAATCTCCTGCCATATTTTGAAGTGGAAAGAGGCAATTTGAAGGCAAGTTGGATTTAAAAAAATATACTACTGCAGTTCATGCTTACTGCACTATAAGTAACTAGCAACATGGTCTCCAAGAATGTGTGCAGAAAGGGCAGTAGGTGTTATTTCTTCACAAAATATTGTTTCATTTATTTGAGGACACGGGCGGAGAGATAACATGCCAACAGAGGGAAGGAATTGTGTGCTTGAGTGTTGCTGGGATTTGTTTTTCCTTAAGGGAACTGGATTTACTGTAAGGAGAGCAAAATGACAGGAAAGAATAAGGGAGTGATTGAGAAGAGAAGAAGAAAAATACGGAGCTGCAGAGTGAAGACAAAGTGTGAAAAGGATGTTATTTAAATGTAGCATTGTTAAATTATTAGATTGAATGCCTTATTGACTGGAGAATGTTAGCAGAAGTTTAAATAACTTAATTAATTGGTCTGTTAATCATTGTCCAAGTTGCTTTCTCTTGGGTGTACATGACATTGTTTCTTGGTTTTTGCCGCAAATATTCAGCAGGTAGAATGTGAGGCCTTTAGTATTTGCTATGGTAACATGTGACTATACTTCATAACTTTCTGTTCTACAAAATCAATGTATCTGTAATAAAACTTATGGAACAGATGCACTGTGTGCTTTTAGGAGGAAAAAACCCCACACCAAACCAAAACCAAAACTACACCTCTATCCTTATTCAATTAAAAACCTAAACCGAAACTCCAGTAGCCAAGGAGCCATGTTTGTCCAAAAGAATTCCCTGAAATAGATTTAATTTTTACCTGATATGACTGCTGTAGCAAGGGAAGGTTAGTATGGCTGTCACTTTGAAAGGAATGGGTGCAGTCATTAACATGTGCCTCTCTCTCTCTTTCCTGGTAGTATCAGTGTCTCATAGACCTTTTTGAACATCAGATTCATTCCCAGTTTTATCTGTTCTCTTTTTATTTCTCAGCCTCCACAGCTGCCTTCTGATCAAGTTAACTTGTTTTCATTTGTGGCAATCATTCATCAGTTTATTCTGAGTACTTCTACAGCCAAAACAGAAATCCATTAAATCTATATAGCAGTTTAATCTCAACCAATAATTGCTCATTAATCTTGCTGGAAATACACATTTTCTTCAGCCCACTGCCAAGGCCCAAGCTTGAGGAAAAAAACCAAAGTATTTAATCAGTTTTTTAAAGTTTGTTAATGACAAATTCTGGCTGACAGATTAAAAAATTAGGTCTGCTGCATTAGGGTGCATTCAGTTTTTAAGAAGTGATTAACTATATGCCAAGCTGTCAAAGAAATTTTGCATGAAAAAAGAGGACTTGTTAACATTATTATGTCTCTGCCCAAGGATTTTATAATGTCCATTTTAAATATACATAGAAAAAAATAAGTCAGCATCATACAGTAATTTTCAAAAAGTGGAGTTTTTAACTATGAAAAGAGGAGCCTGAAATACCTTTCATGCTCACTCATAACCTCCCCCAATTTTTTTCTCCCATCAGTTTGATTTTAAAAACACTTCTGTCTTTCCCTCTAAAATTTTAGTTGCATCTGCTAGCCAACTGAATTGAACAAAGATTTTGGCTTTTCTGTCCTGAAGAACGTCTCCTTACTCTTGCTCTCCCATCAAACCATGGCTGCATCCTGGGGGACTCAGTTTTTCAGTGCAGTTGGATTTGCTGACACAGGTAGGTCATGGCCTGGGTTGATTTAGAAGTCCCACACTTGCTAAATAATTCAACCTGTTTTATGGCTACTTGCTTAATACCCAGTTTCTGTGGAGTTGGTAAAGTGTCTGACAAAAGGTCAAATTGATTGCACTGCTTCTCTCTGTTGAACTTTTGCTGCTTCCTCATGCTTCTGTCCGTATATCTTCACTTCTGATTGATTTTCTTAATTCAAAAATTGATGCAGAAAAGTATTTTCTAATTAAAAGCATGTTTGTCAATATTCTCCACTCCCTTTATGGATTCCTGTTACGTTGTTACTTTGATTACCAGCTCCTGACCTGTTTATATTCTGGTTTGCTTGAAAACCCAAATCTTCATTCTCCAAATGTGTAGTTTCATTTTAAAGATCTTTCTGAGAGCAGAAAGCAGCCTCATGCTACCTGACCCGTACTGTATTTTTATGTTCAGAAAGAGAAGAAAAACAACCTGTTGTGAGCAGAAAGTCTTTATTTCTGGTCAGAGATGAATTCCCAGATAAAAGGATATATTTCTTCTTTGCCTTGTGACACAAAGTCAGACTTCAAAAGCCTTCCACTTGTTCAAAGTGACTTGGAGGCTGAAGAAGTGACACCGTGTAAGACTGTTTATGACACACACCTCTGCTGTGCACTTGTTCTGTGCAAAGTATTGAGTCTTGAACTCTTTTTAGTTTGATATAAAACCCATCATAATGTTTGACTATTACAAAGCTTCAGCATCACAGATGTTGAACTTTTCTTGACGCTTGTATACATCATACCAGACGAAGCAAGTGAAGCTGTGTTACAGACATTGTTTTGTGTTGTGATGATGAATTGTTTCTGCCCCTGATCACCATGCCAGCAATGGAGTACATGGCTGTAATAACACATTTTCACATTCCATTTGTTAGTTCCAATATTGATTAATCTTTTTCCAATGCAGCCTTAGACTTTCTTTGAGGTTAAATGCAGCAAATTTTGAGGACTTCTCCATTCAAATAGTAAATACTAACTAAAGAAGATCTTATAGCTCAAGTGAAAATAGCCCACATTACCCAGCCCTCCAAGATTTTATATAGTTGAGCACATCCTCTCATTAATTTGGTTTTCCAGAATTCTGTATTTTTGAAGTTTAATAAGAATACACTTGTAACCAAAGAACCTTCCCTCTCTAAATTTGTTAAAGTTGTCCTAGAAGGATGTGAACACAAACTCTGCTTGCATTTAATCTTTAAGATAGTGAGGAGTACAAAGTAGCACAGAATAGTACTGACCATTGAGTACTGCCTATGAGAGGTAGGTGGTGTTGGTTTCTTGAGAATGAGGTTATCTATCAGATCCCATGTTTCTGATGGTGATTAAATCATCAACAGAAAAAACCATGCAGATTACACTGTAGAATAACCTACTTCTTTTTTGCCCTTTTTTGTCCCATCCCACTTCTCTAATACAAAGCTCAGAGCAGCTTTCTGTGACAAGGCTCTGCATAGCCCAGGTGATTCATGTTCTCTCCAAGAAACTAGGATTATCTTCAGCATGCCTTCTGAAATTGTTTTGCTTTCTACTCTGTGACTTAAAAGTGGCTCACATTCTGCAAAGTTCTTATGTTTTGAATGTTATGAATGTTTTTAACATTCAGCAATAATGTTTTTCTCAAAGCTGCTACATAGTAGTAGGAAATTCTTAGTAGTCCTTTTAACAAAAATGGCTAGCAAATGGGCATGTTCTCTTCTTGCTTGCTGTTACTGAACTGGTTATTCCCCCAAATAGGAAAGTAGAGTAAGTCTTAAAGACTCTGTGGCCTGTAATATAATTTTAAAATAATTTTGCTATTCATTGGTGTTACAGAACATAAAGAGCAAAAGCTGGTGGAAATAACTGCTATCTACTACTGTCTATTAAGACCCTGAAAAAGGCTTTCTTCATTTATTATGCAAGAACAAGATTCCCTGTTAATTCAATTTGCCTGAACTTATTATGTCATGGAAGAAAAATTGTAGGGATCTGCAGGGCCACCATGCCCAGTATCACACAAGCCCAGTATTCTTAGAGTGGTCATCCCCATAGAGTTATCAGATCAAGAGAGAAACATGAGTAAAATACAGTAAGATATTCTGACAGAGGCCTGAGCTTCTGAAAAACATCTGAAGTTTTGCAGCATTTGAGGACTATTTCACGGTAACTTAGTGTCCCAGAAAATGTTAGTAGAGAAAAAGGAAAAATTCTGGAGTAATCTCCATCTGGATATACATAGATTGTCAAGCAGAAGAACAACAAAGAGTCCCCCTAGAAAGGGTTTAGGAGGAAAAAAACCCTACCGCAACTCAGTACAGAAACTACCTCAGTAAATATCTTTCTTTACTTTATTTCATTTAAATGAAATAGTCTTATTTCTAGCAGGTACAGCAGTTTATCCTGTGCATGAATGTCGGCTCACTACACACCTTAAGGATAGCACAAGTTAACCTTAACTCTGGCTTTAGTACACCTGCATTGAAATGTTTACAGATGGATCTTTTCTGAAAACATAGATTTCGGTATTGATGTTTTTCAGTCAAATTACAATGAATCCACCTAGGCACTGCACTCTTGATGTTTGGAGATGTTTCAAATGATTCTTGATGAGCCAACATGAAAAAGGGGGAATGGGTACTTGTGTAGATTAAAGTGAGGTGTGGATGTTTGCATAAAAACACTGAATTATGGTTCAGAGATAACTGTTCATGTGTTGCATGAATGAAAGAAAAATCATACACCTGATCTTCTCTCTCATCATTCCAACTAAAACACAGTTTTCTTTTTATTCCAGTAGTTCAGGAATACATTATAGGGTTTCTTTCTGTTTCTCTCTGTTCAAACTCTCAAAGTTTGCACAGCTTCAGCATACAATGGGTCAAATATCAACAGAGCACTTAAGGAGTTGATCAATTTTAAGTGTGCAGGAGTTTCTGTGATTCAGAAAAAGCAGGTATTCTACCCATATACAGTAACAGTATATGGGTTTGAAATGGGAATAGTTTTCCTTCACTTTCATCAATCAGTTTTATGAGATAGAATCCCTTTATATAAAGATAGCAATCTGCACAAATGTCAAATGATTGAACAACTCTTTCATGAATATGTGGCAATCCATTTTAATACCAATCATTGATTTTGGCAATGAGAGTGAAATCCCTTTGAATTGTATTGAGAGGTTCAATTTCTCTATTAAATATACTGCAAAATGGCCTGAGTGTTTTGCAGTGCTGCAATAGATGCAATAATTTTATAGTACCTGTTTTCTTATTTTTTTAACAGAGGTTTTTTTGAGGTGGTGATGCATATTAGCTCATTGAAATGAAATAGGATGGCCCATCACAATATTTTAATAAAAGAGAACACGCTCAGGCTGCTATGTAATTAACTTATGCCTTTGAGATATTCTTGAATGTAGAGTAGATTTTTTCCTATTAAATTGCCATTTATTTGTGACCTTTAATGTATCACAAACAGTCTTCTTTCTACATCCTAAGCAGCTCTGGAGCACAACAATGAACTGTTGTATTGCTCTCCTTAAATGACACTTACAGCTTGGCAGAGTTACAAGGAAGCTGGTAGGTTTGCCATTCAGGAGCTAAAATAAAGGACTTATCCATTGCTCCCAGCAACATTTTACTTCCTTGAAATTTTAGAAATACAATTAACTGCTGGATTTTCCCCTTCCAAAAGTTTCTGGGATAAGTAGCTGATTGTGAATAATAATAATAATAATAATAACAACAAAAATAATATTTTGTAGTTGTTACTGCTATTTTTATTTCTTTGGCCCCAGCAGGTGTTTAAAAGAAGTTTCTAAAGCTAAACCTCTGAAACTTCTTTGGAGCTATCTGTTTCTTCCCTCCCTTTTGGGAGGAAGCTGAGGGCAACCCCTGCACCTGGAAGCACACACAAACCCAGGCAAGATTGGTAGAAGCCAAATCAGCTCCTTTTTTTTCCCTTCAGGACCTGAAATGCTGCTTTTGCTCCCTCAACGTTTATGCTGTGTCCTGTCAAATCAAGCAAAAGTGACCTCAGCTTCATTGTGACATTTTGAGAGAAGGCTCCTGAAGTGTGCAGTGAAATTTTATGACTCCTAATCAAATGTAGTAAATATTATGATAGGGTATGTTAAGTAGATGATCACTGGGGTTCAGAGAAAGGGGTGGCTCTTTGTAAGTAGAAAGAAGCTGTTTTTTTAAGATCTGTATTGAATATGGAATTTTAATAAAAGGCTAAAATGCACGCCTCTAGTCCAGTCCTGCAGCCTTTTACCTAATCATTGGCAGCAAATAACAAAGGCTGTGTGCAAGGAAATCTTTTAAAATTAAAATGGGTATAAAAATTACATTAAAAAACTTGGGAAGGGCTCATTTTGGAGTCTAAGCTGACAGTTTATTCACACAAAGTATCTGAGTATGAAACTTAATATTTATGCGAAAGGGAAGGCTATTTTGCCTGACAGGATCTTTATATACAAAGTAATGGAACAGTTGTTTTCTACCAGCATTCAGATCACAGAGGTGTTGACCAATGGAAATGCATGTACTGAATAAGGCACTTTAGCAAGAAATTTTTAGGAGCAAGTTAAATCTTTTTGACTTCAGCAGAATAATTGAACCACTTTAACATCTGCACCGTGCCAAAAACACCACCAATCTTTTATGGGCATAATTACACCTGCGGGGATCTTGCCTGGAGTTGTAGAAATTTGTCATGAATATTGATTGAGTTTCATTTCTACCTTTGGCTTCTTGATCCTTGACCCAAGAGCTCTCAGAATTCAGGGTACATACAAAGTCTTGCTACATTCAGTGGCAGATAATGCTGTACATGGATTTGTTCCTAGCAACGTGGTTTGGAGCCTCAGACTTGTCCCCACTGGAGAGGCTGGGCCAGGCACTTCTCCCTTAGCTTGTGACCTTGTCACCTGTTGCTGTGCATACATCTAAAAATTCAAGAGTAAGTTTTATTTTCTAGATGACTATATATTTTAAAGTTTCACACCTTCAGGTCATACAGTCTTCAAAGCAGAAGTTTAAAAGAAAAGTTAAAAAAAGAATGTATGCCCCAAAATGTAATGTTATGTATTATAAGAGACTGGTAAGACCTGTAAGACTGATGTGAAGTTAAATCTATTCAGTGTGAAGTTATGCTATGCATAATCATAGAATATCTGATTTGGATAGGACCTACAAGGAACATCAACCCCCTGGCCCTGCACAGGACAACCCCAAGACTTGACACCATGTGCCTAAGAGCATTGTCTGAACACTTCTTGAACTCTGTCAAGCTTGGTGCTGTGAACGCTTCCCTGAGGAGCCGTCCAGTGCCCAAGAAGCCTCTGGGTGAAAAACCTTATTCTAACATGCAGCCTAAACCTCTAACACAGCTTCAAGTCATTCCTTTGGGTCCTGTCACTGGTCACCACGGAGAAGATATCAGTGTCTGCCTCTCTGCTTCCCCTCACAGGGAAATTGTGTCTCCCCTCAGTGTCCTCCAGGCTGAACGGACCAAGTGACCCATACATTCCTCAATGCAGCTTCCCCTCACGGCCTTTCACCATCCCCGTGGCTCTCCTTTGGATGGTCTCTAAAAACTTAGTCTTTTCTATAGTGTGGCACCCAAACCTGCCCCCAGCACGCGATGTGAGGCCGCCCCAGTGCAGATCAGAGCAGGACAATCCCCTCCCTTGCCCAGCTGTGATGCTGTGCCCGATGAACCCCAGGACATGCGTGGCCCTCCTGACTGCCAGGGCTCTGCTGACTCAGATTCAAGTTGCCATGGACCAGGATCCCCAGGTCCCTTTCCCTGGCGCTGATTTCCAGTCTCTGGTTCCCCAGTCTGCCCATACCCCCAGGATTGCCCCGTCCCAGCTGCAGAATCCGGCACTTTCCCTGGTTAAACTTCGCAGGGTTGGTGATTGCCCAGCCCTCCAATTTGTTCACTAGTAGCGTATCGACTTCCCTCAGTTAGAAAACCTAAGTGACTATACCTGTTTGTGAAGATTGATCTGCACTCTGGTGGAAAAAAGAAATGACTGAAGACGTGTGTGTGGGCCAAGGGCAGGGCCAGGGGCTGCAGCCCCCGCCCGGCTCCCGGCCCGTGTCGCCGAGGGCCGCTTCCCCGAGCCGCTGTCGCGATCGCTGCGGCGGGGGGCGGCGTGGGCGGGTCCGGCGGTGACGGGGGCGCGGGGGGCTCGTCCCGCCGTTGCCATGGAGCCCTTTGTGCCAGCGGAGCGCCTCCCCCGGCCCGCCCGCGCTGCCCCCGGGCCCGGCAGCTGCCGCCGCTGCCCGCGGCCCGGCCGCGCCCCCGGCCCCCGCCCGCCTCAGCGCACGGCGGCGCGCGCTGCCTGTTGTTGTCGGCCCCGCGCTCTGCCCGCCGCTGTCCCCAAGTTTCCTTTTGTCAGTGTTAAAAGGAGAGGGGGGGGATTAAAAAAGAAGAGTAGAGCTGCTTGAGCCGCCGCTCCGGAGAGGAGGGAAAGTCGGCTCGGCGGTGAGGAGGCTTCCCAGGGCGCAGAGTACTGATTCAGGAGATTAATTTACAAGTGGGCGACAAAAGGTAAAGCCTGAAAGATGGATCGCTTGTGTGAGATGGAATGGGAGCTTTCGTGGAAAGGTTTATGACTAGTCTTAAAACGTCACTTTTGAATGTCTTTCGGATGGTGTTCTACTTCAAAATGCTGTAAATCTTTTACCATAGGTAGCATAATTAGCCACATTTTAGAGTTCACAGGAAAGGCAAGAAAGTAAATGTTACTCTTCAGTACCTTGTTTCCCCCAAATGCCTCGTGTTTCTATTCAGCAGCACTTGATTTGACCGCGGTTATTTCTTGGTGCGACCTGTCTAAAGTAAGGCTTTCACTACTTCCACTGACTTATAATAATTCAACCAGCCAATCTTTGTGCAAAAATGTATTTCTGTAGATGCATGCTTTTGAGTTCGCAGACCTGTTGCTTTGGACTTTCACTCTAGAAAATGTTCTCAGTAAAATGCCATATATTCAGCTGTAGTGATGTATCTCTTCTCAAGTTATAGTCTTATGTAGGTGAGAATGGGATTTGCATTTTTTAGAATTATATTTAGCCTTTCAGACTTCGCTGGGGGCTTTTCAAGTAGATTTTTTCTTTTTAGATGCATCTGCTAATTTAAAATTCATTACAGATAGTAAAAATAATGTATTGTTATGACTTGCTAGTTTCATCAGGTGCTGCCCTAGTCCCAGGGAAATGTGAGTGACTATTCAGGGGATTAAATAAATGAATTTCATGTGGAAGTCAGTAGTGTGGAAAAAGTCCCGACAGCCTTCTTTTACACAGATCTGTATACTTGTTAAGGTAACAGTTCAATAGTTTTATGTTTTGGCTGGATAAATGAAATACATAAAATGTAAAAACAAACCACCCTTCCTTATGTCTAGTACTCTCTGCTAACAATAAAAAAAAGAGCGAGAGTGTTTTTAGAGCGTGTTGTTTTTATGTATTTTTCCTGAATCAAAACACTGCAGGAATGTCTTAATGTGTTTACTAGGTGACTGCATTTGTGCAATTAAAGGAGTAAACATGTATCCTCCCAAAGTCTGTAAGGACTGAAATACATGACTCTGGGGAATTTTTTTTTCTGACATAGTTAGTTTTAATCAGTTACAGTAGGAAACAAAAGTTTTTCTAGATCAAAATGGTATAACTACTCAAACTAAGGGCTGGGGTGTTTTGTCATGTGGGTTAGCTTTCTTTGTTTTTCCTGGTTTATTTCTTCTGGTAATCTACAGTATTAATCTTTCTTCAGATGTTCCCATCTTTATTAGACAATAGAACTTCTGTAATTACTTCAAGACCAAATTTTATTTCAAAAAAAGCTTTCTAAAACAAATTTAACTAGTGCTCAGTAGTTTAAGTGCTGCATGCAATTGATCCAATTTTTTTCCCACTTGTTCCATCTAGTCATTTTAACAAGTTTATACCACTAGACTGATTTTTAGTAAGACTGCTTAACTTGTTCTGTGGTATTTTTCACTTGATTGTGGCATCTTAAAGCATGCTCATTTACTGTGGATTCTTTCAGTAGCTTTCTAATTGCAGACAGTTTAATTTTAGTGGCTTCTGAAGTAGTTTGCAGAAACTGCGTACCTTTTTCCTCTCCCTCTTAAGATGTGCTGCATGAAGACCCTAGTTGGTCTCAACGGTGGGAAGAACATTAAAGTGACTTAGAAACACTCATGAAGTGCTCGTGAAACCTGTGGTGTCAGAGCAGTACCTGAAGTTGTTACAGCAGTTAATTCCAGTCTCCTTTACTGAAGTCCTCTGAGTCAGGTGTAGAAATAAAAATTCAGTGAAGTTCCTAATACAGTGTGCTCTCAGTGGAACCTCCTGCGGTTGATAAATATTTCAAGAAGCTGAAAGTTAGTGATACATTTTAAATGCACTGCTAAGCTGAGATACTTCATGGTCCTTTGCATACACATTTGCATTATTCATTTGTGCTGTGCAGGTAGATAATGGGCCAAATCTATCTTTGGTATTACTCCACTGATTTCTGAGTAACTGAACTAATTCAACCATATGTGTACATCTTGCTTTTTGGAAGTCCAAAGCAAAGTAGGAATTACTTTGGTGATTTTATTATACAGGTAAGAGTTGTTTATACACCAACTATTAATGTTTGGTAGCTTAAGCATTTCTTCATTAAGATAATTGTAAGCAGAATTTAATTTTTCTCCTTTTTTTCTAAGAAAAGCCCATGGTTAATGTTTTAGTTGCTGAAGTGACTGAGAGATGTGGTAAACCAGCTTTCTGTCATTGGTAAAATTCATCCTAATAACCTACTAACTTAGAAGTTCTTGACACACTTCTTTGTACCACGATCCAATCTCTCTGCCTGTTTTAAGCAGCCTTCCATGCCTGGGTCCATGATGCTGATGTGCTGCATTTGTGTGTGTGCGTGTATACAAACTGTACATTTTGAATGACTAGGTACTTGCTTTAACTTACCATGAGAGACAGAAGTAACAGAAAATGAAAAGCCTTGATCCATTTGCTTGGACTAGATTTAAAATGCTGACTCTGAGCAGGTCATTCAGATGACAGAGTATGTAATGCACTTGATGGAAGCTACTATCCCTACATTTAAATGTGTATATGAAAGGGGTTATTGTTTGTGGGGGAGATTTCTTTCTTTCTTTCTTTCTTTTAAAAGAGAATGATGTTGAAGAAATTTTAATGTCAAATTTAACTATTTAATTAATAGTTAATAACTAATTAAGATCCAGAGAGATCCTATCAGAAGATCCTTAGCATGGGGTTCATGCTATTATGAATAATTTCTGCCAGAGATCAAGGCCTTTGTGTGGCATTCTCAAGAATGCTCATTCCAGTAATTGGCTTTTGAAAAAGCTAACCTGAAAATTAAAGCAGAAACTTTGTCCTCCCAGCTGTGAACACATGAAAAACATCTCTGTTAGTGTTGAGTGCTATAAAGATGTGCAGTTTTAGGGGTTTGGAAGAAAAAGTAGGTGGAAACACAACTTTCATTACACTCAGTTGAAGTAAGGCTCTACTTAATACACCCTGTGTATAACTTTTTCTAATCTAGTGTGCACAGCCATCTTATTCAGCAAAAGTCCTTCCTGTTATCACAGCAGAGTGGAACAAATCAGAACTTGGGAGTCAATAAGAAAAACACTTATACATTTAGGATGTTGCCAAGGAATTATCACCATTGTATGTAATTCCTGTTAAGACCAGTTCTATGAGTTTTATTCTTAGTGGAATGAAACATGTTGGAGTCATATAACCTTTGTAGCTTTAGCAGCTGTCAGAGAAGCTAAGTCTTGGGACACCTCTCTTTTCTGTGCCAAGGAGTTCTGTAAATGTCTATTCAGATTGCAATAAGCATTTATTGACAATTTCTTTTAAAACTATAGGCAGAGAAATATTTTTTTTTTAACTGTTGAGCAATTACATTAAATTTGGAGCATTGAGCATTACATTGGTTTGGTGATCAGCAGGAACTCAGATGTCATCACATTTTTGGGGATTTTTCCTAGCTGTGGCATCAGTTTTCTTGGTAGTGATGAATACTGATTTTTTTTTAAAGAAAACTTGACTTCTTTTAAATAATATCATCACTGAGCAGGTGTACACTGTGTGTCTAAGATATTTTGATTGTGTAATAAATAAATTAATTAACACTGGTTATTGCCATTTTCTTAGCTTTGTACAAGTGTTTTGTAAGGATATCTGCATGTGGAGTGGTACTAAGCAGTCAATTTGGAAACTGAGGGCAGAAGATGCCTTTGCTTTCTAGTATGTGTAGGCTCTCATTCTGGCATATGCTCAGGGCTGTTTCACCTGGCACAGGTACCCATTCCTTGTGAGGCTTGCATGCACGGTGGCTCGAAGGTGATGTTGGTTGCCACGGTGGGAAAAGGGCAGACTACTTGTCCAGCCTACTGGATGGCCCAGCAGACTATAAATAAGCAACAGCATTTCTTCTGCAGCCTTGGTTGTGCAGTTGCTCATTTCTGTTTTGTGAACCCACTGCACGGTTGGAATTTGTAGTAAATCTGAGGTCTAATAAGTTTGCTTTTCTGTGTTTCCAACTCTTTCCACTTTTCTTAACTGACAGAGTTCATGAATGTGCAAAAGGGGCACATGTGATGCAAATCTCTTGCACAGAGGATTAAAGTAACTTCATCGTCAATAATGTCAGAGGGGTGTTGTTGATTAAAATGTAGAAAACCGTATAAAAGTTGTCATGTTTGTGAGGACCCCAGGACAAAGGAGAAATTGAGAATCTGACTCCATGTTCTCAGAAGGCTGATTTATTATTTTATGATAATATATTATATAAAGAATGTTATACTAAAACTATATTAAAGAAAGACAAGGATACAGACAGAAGGCTTAACAAGAATGCATAATGAAAACTCGTGACTGACTCCTCAGAGTCTGACACAGCTGATGGTGATTGGTCATTAAATAAAAACAGTTCACATGAAACCAATCAAACATTGACCGATTGGTAAACAATCTCCAGACCACATTCCAAAGCAGCAAAACAGGGAGAAGCAATCAGATAATTATTGTTTTCATTCTTTTCTGAGGTTTCTCAGCTTTCCAGGAGAAGAAATCCTGGCGAAGGGATTTTTCAGAAAATATGACAATGACAGAAAGTGAAGAGGAAATATTACACACTTGTAGTTTTTTTTGCAGTTAATGACCATCGTCAGAAGGGTCAGTATTTTACTGCTGAGCTCATTCTAGCATGAACCTTCTAATCACGCTTTTATCTTTTAAAGTCTTGAAACTGTTAGTTGTCGCAAGGTGGCCTTTAAGCAATAGAAGAGTCAGCCTGTTGCTGGGAACTAACTTAGAAAACCTGAAACATTCTTCTAATGCAAGAGATGGTTAACTGACAATAGATAAAGACAAAGAATTAAAATAGAAGGATAGCAGAGATTTTAAGCAAACAAACAAAACCCTTCAAATCCCAATAAACAGTTTTGCAATTCTTTTTTTTTAAAGGTTACTGGGCTATCTGTCTTCCCTGCCCTGATTTCAGGTTAGATTTCTTTTGGCTCCCCAGCTGACCCTCTCAATTTGTTTTTTATGTGATAAAAATTGAATGGTCCAATTTCAAATTGAGAGTCAAGCGTGCAAATGGCTCCATGACAGCTTTCTGTGGGGAGCGGGTTCTCATCTTTGTCCTTGGTCTCTGCTCCTTTTCTCCACCTCACTCTGCACAGTGGCTCTGTTGTTTTTCATTGTCTTTCTGTGGCATTCAAAGCCATTATGTATTCACAGCTCTATACTGCTGAGCTATGACTCTTTTTAAATAATTCCCACCTAATTGATAGTCACATGGGTAAAGTCCTTCAAAAAAGCCCCTGTCAGCCCAGTCCCTGCCATTAGCTGGGGAGAGAGACGCTCCTCAGTTCTCATGTGAAATTTGGAGCCATTAGGGAGGGAAGTTCGTGGCTGCTGAATCAGAGGAAATATTTTTAGTGATTTGTCTCTAGTACTTTCTTTTTTTTTTTTTTTTAATAATGAACTTGATGATATTCAGTCAAAGCCAGAAGTTCTCAGGCGGTTTAAAATGAGGTATCAAGATCTGCTGAAATTAGTGGAATTTGGCTTACTTACCAGGAGGTGGATCTGTCTTGCGTTGCCTTATGTTGCCCTTGTAGTTATGGAAGACTTGCCTGACCTGACGGAATCCGTATGTTTTGCTGTGCTCTTGCTGAAACTGCTACACAACTGCTTTAAGAAACTTCAGCCATAGTAAACTACAGCACATCTTGGCATATCCTGTGGAGGAGGTGAAATGTCACCTGCTTTATCTGCATAAACTGTATTTGAAATTATGTGATCAGAAGAATGTAATTAAAAGAGGAAAGAAAATAATATATAAACTGCAAAAACCCTTGGGCTTTTCTAAATAACTTTACAGGATCCTCACCATATTTGTTCCCCTCTAAAGAGTCATAAGGGTGGACATTGCACTGGAAGGGTATGTTCTTGACATTCATAAAGTTTCAAACACTGATGTATTTTGGGTTTAATTTTAACCAAGCAGAGATGCCTAAAAAGTCGTTTCCAGTAAATGATTTGCTGGTGCTAGGATCTGAGGAATAACTTGTGTTCCCTAATCTATTATTTGAACAAACATACAGAAAAGAATTTAGAGCAATTTTATTTTAATAGAATTGTTCCTGTATGAGATTAATACTACAAATGAGTATTGAGTAACCCCAGCATTAATCATATTTCCATCTTCCTAATTCTTTTTCTGTCTCAGTTCACTGTAAGGCTATATATGCTCTGGTCTAGCAATGATTTGTGATTTTCATCCCAAATAACAGAGACTGTGTGTTCAGTACCAAAATACTAAATGTGTTGAAATTGTAATTACAAAGATGGAGAATTTTCCTTCAGCAGTAGCATAATGGAGTGTATAGATTTCTCAGTCATTTTGTCATATCAGTTACTTGCATCCACTTCTGAGGAGGTCATGTTATACCTCCATTCTCCTATGGGTGCTATTGTAATGTGCTAGCAGTTCATGGTTTTAGTTTGGTTTGGGTTTTTGTTTTTTTGGTGATGGTCTTTGCATTTGTTTTGTTTGTTTGTTGCTATTTTGTTGTGGAGGTTTTGAATGGTTTTTTTGTTTGGTTCTTTTGTCTGTGTTTTTACAACTATTGCTTAAGTTTTGTTTAATAGATGAAATAACTATTCTGTTCACTTTTCAACTGTAATGTAGTTATTGCTCTGGGTACCCTATGTACTTTGTTTCTAATAAGTATTTACCACAAAATAAAGTTATTTTACTATTTGTTTAGTATACCTGTAAGTGGGTTTTTTCAAGTGCCATTGCCCCCCTTAAATAAGCTTTTGCAGTTTTTTTTTAAGTCATGTACATACACATATAGTGCTGAATTATATGAAGAATGATATCAAAATTAGCCATGTCCAAATTAGCTCTGTATTTAAATAGGAGCTTTACCTGGAATGTGCATCTGTATTCTCCCTCAGTGCTCTTTGCACAAGTTGTCTGTCTTTGAAAAGTGGCATTTCACACAACATTAGTCCTAACAAATGGTTATTTTTGGAGTATCTTTTAGTTTGATGATCTTTTTTTTCACTGTGTTTAATGGTAAAGTATATTTTTAAATTAGTGTTAAATTATCATAATGAACCTGTGCAGCACATCATAAATAAGTTATTTCTAATATCCTATGAGCTGTCTGGCTTATACTGTAAATTTTGTACAATAAGAACTTGCTGTAAATCAGACACATGCTCCTTGATTCAGTTGATGGCATTGGCCAGAACTTCATTTGCTTGGTAGCTGTGCTGGAGAGCAAACACTATGTCATAGCTTCAGGGAGGCAGGTAAGGGGAAGGGGGAAACAAAAAGTAGAGTCTTAAAAGGTGGTGATATTTTTCATTTGGACATCTAGCTGATATATTGGTCCTTCCAACTAAAGAAAAAAGGCTGCTATTATTTTAACAGTGCAGTAAAAATGTAGAGACATTTTCAAGGAAAGAGTAAAGCAGAAGGGTTTATAGATCCATCGCATATTGAACGAGACCCAGAGCACCTTTGCAATGTTCCTGTAGGCATCTCAGGACTGGGTTACACTCAAATGGAATGGGCAAAGTTCATCTTTTTCCTCTGGACTCTGGCAATACATTATCTGATGGATTACCTGAAAACATTCCTTAAAAGTTACAGGATTTCCATTAATGGATAAATTCTTGTGATAAGAGCTTCTTAACATTTGTATCTTTAGGCTTTCTTTAGGCTATCGTGACAGATTTTTTTTTTTTTTAAACCGTTGCGAGTTTGTTCATGTGTTGGTGATGACTTGCACACAGACACAATAGCATTGCTTCAGAGCATGTGCATTGCACATGTGAATTTATTTCTTTGCAGGAAATGTTACCTGAACTAATATTCTGGAAATACCAGGAGTCTACTTCAAGTATATGAAATTTTATTTGTAGCCTTGCCATCTGGAAAGACACAAGGCATCTCAGCCTTGTGAATGTGCTTGGTGATGTTTGAGGAAAAATAGAAGGAATAAATTTGGCTCCTTTGTCACCCATGTTCCTGCACTGCTAACATGAAGACACAGGTGAAGGTGTTTTATATGACAAGATTCTTACTGTTTTAAATAATAGCAAAATTCTACATACTTTGAAGTGTGTTTGCTATGATGTGTAGACAAGTAAGTTACAGAAGCAGCTGCCCATCATTTTCAAGTGCTCACAAGTGGAGGACAGTGCCTTGCATTGCAACTTGAGGCCATTTCTGTTACTAACTGGATGGTCAGGTACCAGGCTAGTAAGCTGGCAGCATCTGAGCTGAAAAATCTTGACATCCCTGACCTGAGTTTGCACTTCTGTGCTTTTCTAGAGAGTAAAATCCAGAAGCAGCTTGAGAAGTTTGGTTAGTGTTCTAAGCAGCCAGTGTTTCTGGGAGCCAGGTGATGTTAAAATCAGGTTGGGGTTAAGTGTTTATGTGCTTAAAAGTTTCCCTGGTTGATCTGAGACCATTGTGGAAGTCTCAAGCAGTTGGAAGGGTGTCTGTTCTGGCAGGCTTCAGGATGGCCTTACTTCCATTGGGTCTCCTTGCTCTGAGAGTTGTCTCCTGTGGTTTTCTTTGTCACTACTTTCTCTTTTCTTTTTTCCCCAGGAATAATTTGTGCATTGGGAGTAAACAAGTACAGCAGTGATTCTAGCATTGCTGCACCACTTTCTTTCTTCTCCCAAACTTCTGCTCTGTGTTCACTCCTGCCATTCTGTACTGGTGTGTTATGAATGGGTCTTGCTACCTTCTTGAAGAGCTCTCTGAGTTAGGGGTGTAATTTTCTTGTCTGATATTATATATTGAACTATTTGTTGTTGTTTGTTAGGAACTGTGTGTCTGAAATTATTTTATAATGAAATCCTGAGTTCTTTTTGAGTTATTGAAATGGTTAGAAATTACATTTTTGGCTGTGGTAAATGCAGCATTAGATATAAGTGGACTCATTTACTCCTAAACAGGAATGCATGTACAAATAGCACCTGCATCCATCTAAAAAGGGTTTATTTTGTCTATATATGTGTGAAGATTAAAGTTTCTGTTTTTCTTTTTCCAAACATATTGTGATTTATTTGCTATTTTGTTTATTTTAAGATTTCAGGTATTATTGAATCATACTATTAGTTAGTGCCCTGCTATCAGTTTTACGTACTTAAAATCGATGACATTGTTTGGCTGTCAGTATCTCATTACACTGCTTCCTTCTGTAGTGTGCTTCAACTCAGAAAGTCTGGTAGCAATAATCTCAACTGTTTTCCTATTCTTATTTTTAGTTCTTTGGCATCAGTGTTATAATGCCTTAAAATGAAAATAGGCTTGGATAAATGTAAAGGCAATTCCTGGACACTTGTTTATAACTGCCTTGGCTTAGGAAGTCGTACAAATAGGGGTGGCTGTGACTTAGCTGTAGGACGGAGCGGATAAAGAAACTGCCTGGTTGGCTGTGACCTCCAGATAGACTCTGGATATCTCTTTAGACAAACTCTAAAATGCCTTATGATTGGGCTTTTATTGCACATGGGCCTCCTAATGTAATCTTTAAACATTTTTAACACAGGAAAGAGACAGAACCTAAGTTTTAGCTAGTACTGGCTCTTGTAAAACAGCTGTCCATAAAATCAGTCAAATTCCTATTTGGACATAGGTGCATTTTCCAAGCTCTTAACACAACCTCCTTGTGTGGGTTGCTGTCTTTCTTCCTTTCCTTTAAGTTGGTTTTTTTCTTTTTTTTTTTTTTTTTTTTGATATTCATGGAATGCTTTAAAAGAAGAATTAGCTGTTTTGTTTTTTGGAGGGAGAAGTCAGATGCATATTTGAGACAGTCAGCATTGGGACTTGGCATTTCATGATTGATTTTTCTGAATGGCAGAGTAGGTTTATTAAAAAATCTCAAACACACTCTTCCATCTAAAAATCAGTATATTTGAAAGGGAATTTGGAAAAAAAATAATATACAAGCACTGTGAACAGATTGAAAGTTTTTCTGGGAATGGGAGACTCAGTCATTACTGTTTGGCAGTATTGTCCTTATTGTTTCAGAATATCTTTGTGCATGTCATGGTATTTTTTTATATGTAAAGGAATTAGTTTTCATTTTGATTTTTGTCATTCACCTCATACTGATTTTAATTGAAGTTTTGAAGCATGTACCAGTAAGGCACAATTCAACTTTGAAAAATAGTATTTAAAAAAAATAGTTTGAAAACTAATTTAAAAAATCAGTTTACAAACAAAATCAATTTTGCTCAGTTTACACAAACATGAGCAGGATTCAGAAACAGCTTGTTGGCTGAGCTCAACAGCAGGAGAAGCTGTAGTCGATCAGTTCTGCCCTCTTCAGCAGGTGTAATACCATTTGATGGAAATTGCAATACATGGTTTCAGGGGACATGTGGATAATGTGTCCAGATGATAGCAACATCAACAAAGTATAGAAAAAAACATGGGCAGATGTTTGGCTTATTCTGTCTACATGGTTACACGTACTTAAATTCACTGTAATGGAGTTTATCTACTGTCGTGTTGTGGTTTGCTCTCTTAAAAAGAAGGATTTTATGGCAGGCTGCTAATCTTGCAGAACAGTTCACCTGTTGCAGCAGCCATATTTTGCAGCCTTAGCTGCAGGATGTTTTACCTTCTTTCTAACCTTTTTTTTTTCCCCTACTCTTTCTTTCCAAATATATTGAAGTGCTAGGTTTGACTACAGTGGGATGAATTGCTTTATGGTTTTGACATACAACAGGGTATTCTTGCAGTGCGACTGGATACTTCAGACCTTCACAGGCAGCAGAAGATAAATTGCACACTTTTCAAATGTCACCCTTAGGAAAACAAAAAAGCCTCTAGGTTTATCTAACTGAATAACTTTTACTTTTGATTTTTATATTCTGCTCTGCGAGTGCCAGAAGTATGTCTACTCCTAAAATTACTGAAATAGAATGTTGACTCAACTTGATCTATGTAATATAAAATATATCAATAATTACTGAAAATATTTAGACAGATGTTTAACTTATGAGTCATTGTTCTTCAGAACCATTTATGTATAATGAAAGTGTTGGTGTATCCAGCTGTTCTATCATCAGGAGGTCCTGTTGGCATGGGTAGGGCATCCTATCTCTATTATCTGCTCCTGTCTCTTTTCATTCCCACTACTAGAACTCCTTAAAATTCTAAATCAACACAGCTTGCAAATTTAAATTCAGTGCTTTGTATGATTAATTCAAAAAATGTATTAAACTATAATTTTGAAGCTGATGTGAACATTTAAAGGAAAGGGGGTTTATCTGCTATTCATTTAATTCAGCACAAAATTAACATCTGAATCAAACAGCGAAATTTTAGTAAATAAGATGCAGCATTTATTATGAGGCCTCATTATTCCATATGCATAGTAATATTTTCAAAGTGTAATATTTTCTTCTTCCTAAGCTGCTCAAAATGTTTCCCCCTGTTTTTCAACAAGGCATTGTGTGTTGATGTTTGTAATTAGATCATTTGCATACAGTCATTGTCATTAGAAAGTTAGTATTTCCAGTGGTTGTAGTTGTCTGAGTTATCTAAAGCTTTCTCATTTAGAAATATTTGAAATTATAATTTAGGTCACATAGTTTTTATGCTAACCATTATTTGGAGTGTTATTTCTCACATGACTGCTTCTCAAATTTAAGCTTATTTCACTGTAAATAATTTTGTAGTTTCCATTTTAGTGGAATTCTAACTGTAGAGTATTTTCTTTTAGGGAGCACATAGTTGCAAGTTATTTATGTGAGGTACTGTATCCAGAGCCATGTGTACTCAGTTGCTATGGAGACACCTGTCATCCTGTCTTCCAAGGAAAGTGATAGTCCAGCCTGGCACCAAACATGCCCAAAGCAGTGGCGTGTAGAAAATTCTCTAGCAGGTACAAAACCTGTGTCACTGGTTTGAGAGATGTGTTCTGTAAATTCAGGAAAGGAAGGTAAAATCCTGAAAAACCAAACCCTATGCACTTTGGCTTACCTCCAGGAGGTTATGTTCCCCTAGGTCCAGTCCTAACAATAATCCAGTTGCCAAACTTCAATTAGTATTGTCTGTAGAGAGTGTACCCTATGCAAGTACTGGATCCAAAAGGGCTCCTTGCACGTCTCCTGTATCAAACAAGAGCTGGAAGAACAAAAGGTAGAAACTGTCTGCAGTGTTTGTGAAGCTGCTTAAAAGGAAGGAAACTGATTTATAAGGCTTTAATTTTCAAAGTCCTCTTCTTTAAGTGGCATTACACCGTTGGAGGACTTTACTCTTCCAAAAAAAGACATGAAAAGTGGTTAGAGGCACTTTATATTCCAATGATGCTGTCAAAGACATCCCAAACATTGTTGCAAGGTCTCTGCCCACTTTTCATGAATGTATTCAAGGGAGGGTATGCTGTATTTCTCTCTCTCTGTCTCTCTCTTTCTGGCTTTTCTCTGCAGTGGACGTGAGCCAGAGAAATGTCTTTCCTGGTCAATGCAGTCTCTTGTTTGAGGAAATGAAGTAAAGTGCATCCCATTAAATTATTTCTTTCATTCTAATTTCAGTGACTTTGCTTTTGGAAAGGATACACACTTTGCCAGCCATGTAATAATAAAAACCTGTCTGTACTAAATAGGAATCAAGCTTTAGGGATGGGAAAGTAACACAATATTAAGAAAGCTTCAGTAGAGGTGAAATTTGGTTCAAAATCCTGATTTTGGTACACTAAATATATACTTTCCCTTTTTAAGACACAGAGGAACTTGCTCTGTAAATTTTTAGCACTTGCTAAATTAGTTTGATGTCACATTTTGCTTGTCACATGATTGGATAATGTAAAATACACAAGGAATAGACAACAGAACAGGTCCAGAAAATTAAGTAGCTTTTCTTTTATTCTTACATTTTAGCATTGCAAATGTTTCTGGTACTTGTGTATTCCAGTCTGGTGAGACTCTCCTCGAAAGGGTCTGAATCCAAGGAGCCAGACTTACTGAGCAAAGAGGCTTCATAGGACTCTATCCAGTGCAGCTGTTAGACTAGGGGAAGTTAGTGTTTTGCGTGGCACAGGCTATTGTTTAAATTAGAGTGTCTGTGAGATGAGAAGAATAAACTTTAGGTAAGGTGAGACAAGTTGAACTATCTATGATCAATTCAGAAAATAAAACAATATTCCCCCATATTGATATAATCTAATATCTTACCCATTCCTAGCCCTCGGGCTCACTAGGAAGAAGCTACACCTCTTACTCTTATCAGACGGAGAAAAATTCTAGCAAATCTCTCTTTTACTACAGAAGTGTTCTGAGAGGGAGAGTAATTTTGATGGCACAAAAAATGTTACCTAGTACAGTGTGCCTGACAACTGTCTGGTCAAATTTTGCTGCTTCTGAGAGGATGTATTTGCCTCAGTAACCTTTATATGGTGAGTTTCAGACTGGGCTGTGCCCAGTAACTCCGTGTGCCAGTACACACTGGGAGCCACTCGGCTGACAAGTAGCTTTGCCAAAAAAGGCCCTGAGGGGTCCTAGTGGACACCAAGTTGAGCTTGAGACAGAAATGTGCCCTTATGTCAAAGAAGGTAACCAGTGTCCTTGGCTGCCTTAGGAGGATGAGTGTTGCCAGCAGGTCAAGGTGATCTCTCTCTTCTCAGCACTGGTAAGGCCACACCTCAAGCACTGGGTCCAGTTCTGGGCTTCTTAGTTCAAGACAGATACAGACATATTGGAGGGGGTCCAGCAAAGAGCCACTAAGATGAAAGAGCTACTAAAGGAGAATCTCTCCTTTGAGGAAGGGCTGAGAGCTGAAACTGTTCAGCCTTGGGTAAAAAAGGCTTGAGAAAGGAAGTCATCAATATGTACTAACACCTGAACAGAGGGTGCAAAGAAAAGGGAGTCAGATTCTTTTCAGTGGTGCCCAGGGACAGGACCAGAGCCAGTGGACACAAACTGAAATGCAGAAGGGGCTGTATGAGCACCAGGAGACAAACCATTACTGGGAGAGTGCCTGAACACTGGAACAAGTTCCCCAGAGAGCTTGTAGATTCTTCTTCCTTAGAGATATTAAAAAGCTACCTGGACGTGGTCCTAGACAGTTTGCTCAGCATGGCCCTCTGTGAATTGGACACGTGGCCTCCAGAGGCCTCTGCCTACCTCCACACTTCTGTGATCCTTTAAAGGTGCCTGCCATGCATGGTTAGGGCATATGTCTGGTGCTGATGCATTACATCCTGGTTTGTGAGCAGGCTGGGGATTGGAAACAGACAGAGTAATCTTGCATCTTAGTTGTGTTGTGTAAGCAGAGATTGCAATTCCAGATTCTCATTATTTCAGGCTAGCGAAGATCATTCAGAAGTGTCACATCGCATCTCATTTCTGTCTTTGAGATGTTTGGCTGTGCAAATCATATGGCTTTGACAAGTAATCTCAACACATGCACAGTTCTGAGATGCTTAAAAATCCAGCTAAACCCTTGTTACCATGAGTTTGGTATTTCTGATTCGTGAAGTAAAAACAAGGCTCCCCTTGTGCTGCTTCAGTTCATAGCAAGTACATACATCTAGTTCCCCTCAGCCATGGAATGGCCAGAAATCCATCTGCTGTACAGTCAGCATGCTCCTGGAGGGCAGGAGAGCCAAATGCTTCCTGCCCATCCCAGATCTACTCCCACATACCAGCAAAACTAGGCGCTCCATCCACCACATCACATGGGCTTGAACCTCAGCAGCTCTCACCAGGCACAAAGAGAGATTTTCAGGCTGCATAGTGCTGCCAGGCCCTCGGTCCCTCCCAGGCTGTGCGATCAGCTTCACTCTTGTCCCAGGTTTCTCAGAATGCCTTGTCCAGGGAGGTGAGAGGGAGCTCTGCTGGAGGGGTGATTCTCATTCCTTCCCTCCCAGACCAGTTTGAAATGGCTTTCGTGTTGCTGTCATGGAGACGGTGCCTGGAGTCACAGAAGAAGGAATATGTGTGGCATTCAGCTGCTGCCAGGTGTGGGGAGGAGAGAGGCCTCATTTTACCCAGTCCAAATTCCCACTGGGGGAAGAGATGTCAGATTTAAGATGGAGAGGCAGGGTAAAGAACAGTATGGCTCTAAGCTGCAGCCTAGAAACCATGTCTGGAAATTAATTTGAATTGACTCTCTGCCATTAAATTCACTTAAAACACTGAGTTTAAAATTCTATATGCCTGGCTTTTTTCCATTTACTTCCCTTTCCTTTTCAATACTGTGAAATCACGAACCTTTTTTTTTTTCATGAAAAGGGAGCTGCAACTCCTCCCTGCTTAGTCTGCATTTGGAATCGGGGGCTTTAGTAATATGCATTGTTTGAGACAGGTCTTGGACCTGTTATCAACACTGCTAGAAGGTTCCTAGCAGGAACCCAGTTCCACAGGGATAGATGCAGTTTTGCTCTAATAAAGACTTACATTTCAGGTGACTTTCACTATACTATCAATGAAATATTCTGATTGAAGTCATACAACAAATTTATTCATTCATTATTTCTACTCACTATCTCTTCCCTCTTTTTTCTTTCCCCTGAATCAATGAAAGCAACAATTATTCCTGTGGCTCTCATTTTATAATTGTATCATAGGAATAATTTTGATACTCCTTCTGTGAGGATCATCCCTGTAGAGATGCTTCTCTCTTTTTTAGTCTACTGACAGTTTCCTTGACATTGTTTTGGTGGTAACTTAGTAGTCTTTGAACTGAAATCTGTGCTGTAATTGTGCAAGCAGCACAGTTGTCTTAGTGAGGGATGGTAATTCTGGAGTGCAGCAAGTATTGCTTGTGTGTTTGATCTCCCAGAGGCATAGCCACAAATCCAGTCCAGTATATTTAACTATTCTGTTCTTTGCATTGCTTTACTTACCATGAGTAGTACAAATCTGGAATCTTTCTGACTGATTGTTTGAGAACTCAGTAGTAAAATCTGTTTAGTGTTTTATTGAAAGAATAGCCTGTATTCCCAATCTGGATGTTTTAAGGATGAAAATCTGTTCTTCTTCTGTTGAAAAGCCTGATACATTATGTTTTCTGATATCTGTTTGGTGGCAATAAATGTGTTTCACTAGCAAGAGCATCCATTATTGGTCGGATGAACTGTCTTCACTGAAGATATCAAGTGTATGCTGACTAAAGAGTAAGAGCTGGGCCATAATATGTGATACTGTCTTCTAATACTCCAAAGCCACCTGTTTTCAGGTTTCCACGACCCAGTGAAGTTTTTATGTACTTAGCAACCATCAAAAGCATGCCTGTTACATCAAGAGTTCTCTTCTTTCGTCTGTTTTCAAGTCAGTAGAGTGTTTCTGGGTCAAAATCAGAGCTCTTGAGAGAAATCTCATGGTGTCTGCTATGGACCTTGGTGAGAAAGAAGAGGATCAAGCTTTTGCTTCCAAGAGGCCTCAGGCTCTGGTTCTCAAGGGGGAATTCTGGGAAAACAGCACAGTGATACATAACAATCTGGGACATTTCCAGAGTGTGCTGTGAACAGCTTCTTCATGTGGTTGTGGACGGACCAACTAGGAGCAGTGCTCTCCTGGACTGAATGTTTACCAATAAAGACCTGTTGGAATATAAAAATATCAAGAGCAGCTGCAGAGACTGTAAGAGCATAGAGGCCAAAGACTTGAGGAGGACATGTGATCAAATAAAGACCTGAACTTCAGAAAAGCAGATTTCAACTCAGTCAGGGAACTTCTAGGAAGGATCCAATGGGAACCTGTGTTGGATGTCAAAGAAGTTCAGGAATGTTGGGAGATTTCCCAGTGCAGCTGCTTCTTGAAGTACAAAAGAGCAGTCTATGCCCCTAAGCAGGAAAAGGAGCAGACATAAAAAGAAATCAGTTGGAAAGGCACCAAGCTACCAAAAGAGCTCAAATGAGAAAAGGAGCACTGGAGCCGTGCAAAAGGGGACAAGCTTCCAAAGATGAATGGAGAGGTACTGCTTCAGTGTACAGAGATGCAATTAGGAAGGCAAAAGCTTACCTGGAACTCAAAGTAGCAAGAGATAATAAGAATAACGTGAGAGTTTCTGCAAGTATGTTAGCAAGTAGAAGTACAAGAAAGATATAGCTCTGCTGCTGCTAAGGGCCAGCGAGTTCATCAAAAATGGCACAGAAAAGGCTGAGGCACTCGGCCTCTCGTCTTGGGTAATGTCAGGCCCCAAAACTCTGTCAGAAACAAACAACAAGGCAAATGGCAAACCACTGATAATACAGAAGGATCAAGTGTTGTTGCCCTTCAGCCCTACTGTCCTCCATAACTTTTTATTGTTGCCTAACTTTGTTGACCTGTTGCTCATTCCTTGTTTCAAGTCATTCTATATGTATTAAACAGTGTGGAACACGGCACCAGAACTTCAATGGTGAACACCTTCAGCTGGAAGAATTTACCATTTATTTCCTGATTTGACTTCCTATTTAATGTCTCGGGGTCTCTCGCTCGTCTGAGTGATCCTGAGAAAAGTTGAAAAGTCTCTTTTCCCAGCCCGGTGCCTGAAGAAGGAGTCAGAACTCTTCATTTCTCAGTCTCGAGGTTGTTTATTGTATCTTATCTGTAAAATATTTACTCCTGTCCAGCCGAGATCCTCTCAGCAAGACAGTCCGGGGCACTCTCCCTGCCCCCGGGGCGGTGTTATGTCTTTATACTAAAAACTATGTGTACAATGCTTACAATTACTTTCCAATACCTATCACCTGTGTTAGACAGTGAGCTTCTACTCTAAACCAATCTAAAAGTGCCAAAATCACAGCAGAAGATGGAGGCCAAGAAGAAGAAGGAAAAAGGCTGGACACACCCAGATTCCTCCATCTTGCCCCCTGAACCCCCATACTAAAAACCCCAAAATCTACTTTTTCACCCCATGGTAAATTCACTATCATTCTACTTAAACTGTCATGTCTTGTAATTCTTCATATAAAGGTTGGTAATTGTTTTTTCCAAGGGCTAAATCAAAGGCAGAGGGGTCTTGGGCTCTGTGCCAAGGTCTCCGAGTCCCCTGGGCAGCTAGAGGAATTTCCTGGGCTCTCACAATTTAAGAAAGAACTTAGCCCTGCAGAAGCCTTCTAGATAACTTGTTCATGTTTATGTTAGAGGCCACGAATTCTCTTCTCTGTTACAGACTCAGATAATTTGCCCAGTAAGACTATCTGGCTTGCTGGTCTATGGTCTTCTAGATCTCTCTGAAACTGGCATTACATTCAGTGTCTTATAATTTTAAGCTGTATATTTCTTAGTTTCTTAGAATTATTGAGTGAATACCATCTAATCTTCACTTTGCCACAGGTTGTTTTGTCAGTTTGTTTCATGACCTATTCACTTCAATTTCGTGCAGAGCCTCTTGTAAGACTCCCTCAGTGATTTCTTAGCACAAGAACTTCTCATAAAATAGTAAAAATTTCCATGAGGGATTCATTTGGTTTCTCTTCAGTGAACCCTTTTTTATCCTCTCCAGTGGTTTTACAGACTCTCCAGGCAGATTCTTGCTCCCGATGCATTTGGAGAAATATTTGTTGGTTGCTTTGATGCTTTTGGCTATTTGTCCTTTAAATCATATTGTGTTGTCTTGTCTTCCTATGTTTAACTTGTCAACATTTATGCTATTATATTTTCTTCACCTGAAGATGATTTCAACTTTCAGAAAAAGGGGTTTTTTTTGTTACAGCTTCCTTTTCCCTCACTAACTTCTTTTTGTGTCTTGACCTTTTCTTGATACACTGCCTTGATTGTGTATATTCATCATACACTTCCAGCTATTAGTTTTCCTGCTGTCTATAAATACTTTACTTTTATCTTTACACAAGTTTTTTTGATAATTTTTTCTTACAATTTTCTCTTTTTATTTGGCTCCCAACTGGCAGATGCTCTGCTTTCTGTGGGGATGTTGGATTCAAGGACAGAATGATCACTAAGGGTGGCCTCTCAACTGCAAGATGTGAAACTATCTTGCTTGACCAAGTCAAGAATTTAATTTTTTTTCTGTGGGCATCCCAAGCATCTATGTATGACATTATCCAAAATGCAGCTTATGTACCACATTGTCGTTTTACTTAATTTCTTTTTTTGTACTAAATGTTGGGGTAAATGAAGACTTCCAGAACTATTGCATTTTGTACCCATCTTTCAAACTACATCTCTGCCAACTCAATATTGCATCAACCCAAATGTCAGCTCATAAAAGGAATTTTTATTCAGTGAGACTTGTTTGTTTTACTGATTCTAAGCTCTTTCCCTACCTATCTTTGCCCATACTACAAATGTTACCCTGAAGTACACGTTCCTTACCTATTTGTCTTCAAACAGGTGATTTTTAGAGTATAATTTCATTATGAAAACATTTTTACTTTGTTCAAAAGATGAGCTATTCATACCAGAAATTAGGAGAATAAGACCATAATGATACTTCTTAAAACTAACATTTTCATTACTAATTGCTTTTTTCTTTCATAAGGAACAATATGAATCTGTTGGGAATTTCCTGAAACTGTGGTATTTCCATAGGGTAGCCAGAAAAGGAATGAATTGCCTAATTATTTCACTAGTTCTCTTCTTTGTAATAAAAGATATAATAAAAGAGGAAATATTCAAAAGCTATTAAAGTTAACTGCTACTGCCATAGAATCATCTGTGAGAGAAAATGTGCAAATCTCAAGGGTTTGCAGTCCTTGAGTTCAAATTTGTTTTAGCCCATGCTGGGAGTTTTTTTCTTTAGCACTTAATAGTTCTTAGTAGCAGAAATTAATTATTTGACTAATCAATGTAGTGTCAGCTAAAATACTAGAATTTTTGTTTATGAACATCTATGTATTTGAGCTGAATTTACAATTTTGATGTAATCCTTTATTTATTTGAAAGTCCATCCACATTCAGTTAGTGTAGCAAACTGCATGTCTCAAGTGTGCAGAAAATCAAGCTTCTAAGTTGTTAGTCTCAAGACAAGAAAAAAAATCTTCTAAGTATTCATTTGCATGTGTTGGGCTGTCTTAAACAAAAAAAGGCCCATCTTGCTTTGTTAGATAACTTTTGAATCTCTTAGTGACTTCCTAATGACCAGTTTTTTAATAGCTACTCATGGCAATATTCAGATCTAGTATCCTAATTAATTCAGAAATTCAGGGATTGTTGTAAATTATGGAGTGTGTTGTTGGATATGCTGTACTTACAGTCTAAGTCTGTGTTGAGAAATAACACTTTCTTAAAAGATGAGGAAAATCAAAAGAAAAAAAATTATTCACCAGAATAATTTCCTCAATTCAAGTAGGAGAAGAGAAAGGGAATAGTTGGCTGCTCATTTGGACCATTTTGGACAAGTGTAAAGCTAATGATTTATCATGCTGGTTCTCCATCTGTTCCCAGTGCCTAGGATGATGTGTATTCTCTGGGAGGGAGACCTAGTTCAGAGGCATAGAGATAGGGAACTGGAGAACTCCGTGAATAAAATGCTGGAGGAGACTTCAGATCTCTAAGCATGTAGACAGACTGGTCAAGAAGTTGTGTATGTCACTGATGTGCACCTATGTTGGTGTGTGCTCTGACAGCTCTGCAGCTATTGCTGGCATCTTGGCACATTGCCCAACAGAATACAGGTCTAAGCAGATAAGAATGGGAAACTAGAACCTGAGGAAACATCCAGGTCAGAACCAAAAAAGGCTTTCTTAGGGCTTTAACATCTAGGACATTTTTAGAAATTTCACATTTTGTGACCATGTTGTTCAACTTCCTTTGCTTTTCTCATGTCTTTAAACTATATATATATATATATATATGTATAATTAATCATCTTCCATCTTCAATAAAATTACTCTGCAGATATGTACTGGAAAATCAAGGTAAAAGACCATCAGTGCACAGTTTTGTCGGGTATATTAGATTTGCTGAAAATGTAAAGTCAGGCTTCAGGAGCTGCTACTGTAAATGGAATTACCCTTTTCCACTTAGATATATGCTTGGGCAGCTGAGAAGTAAATGAGAATTACAAGCTCGGGCCAGTGTAAGAGTCAGGGTCTGTTACTAAACTCCAGCTCTACTTCTCTTGCTCTCCTTGGCCTACCACTTTAACAATTTGTTTTGCTCTCACACTGAGCTTTACGAATAATAACAGTAAGCCCTAAAGCAGGTCAAAGTTAGTAAGGTAGAAAGTCAATTTTATCTTGCATCCTCCTTAAATTGCTGCTGCAGAGGGTGGAGAAGCACAGCACTTACATTAGAAAGCTCACAGTCCTAATCCTGTCCTAACACTCTAAAGTTTTTACTTAGAGTTTATTGCTTTATGGATAGAAGTAGTTTGCATGGGAGGAAGTGGAATAGCACTGCAATCATGGTGGGTGATGAACCATTGGGAATGTTGGCAAGGGATGTAAAAACTAATGAGAAGAAGAAAGGAGTTAGCTTAAAGACTGAAGCTGAACATAAAATGAACAGAAGAAAAAAATGGGATAAAAAAGGGCTATTTGAAATTTTAAAAACTTTGGTGATTATGTTGGAAATGAAATAATGCAGTTTCCCTAGGAACAGAGTCCAGGCAGTTGGGCAGTGTGCCTTCAGAGAGCAAGGCCTGCCTGCAATTCACAGAGGAGCAGGGCAGTATGCCTAGAGAGCTAAAACAATGCCATGGAATCCAATTGTCACCATATTTGTATCAGGATCCTAAACATAGAAAATAAAATAGGGACTTATTTCTATAAAAGTTGAAAAAGGCATAAAAGGGACTTCTTTGAAGTAATCCTACATGTAAATGAAGGAATAGCTTATTTTTAAACACTGTAATCAGCCAAACTAGTTCTTTATCCCATAAATAATCCATATGCATAATAGCCTAGATGCCATGCTAATGTCTTGTAAAGAAGCATGGGATCATTAAAACAGTCAAATCAGGTGAATGAATAAGCTAGAGAAATTCAGGCTGATAAAATACAAGCATTTCCATAAAGTGAAATATGTCTTTATGTAATCATCATTATCAGAGAGTTTGGTAGCCTCTGATCTAATCAATAACATTGGTATAAAGACTTGAAAAAAATATTCAGAGTTCATCAGTTCTAGGATCATGGAGGAAATAGGTTAAAAGAGACTCTGGAGGTCTGCTCCAAGCAAGTATTTCTTCAGTGTTAGATCAGATGCGAAGATGACTTTTGTAATCTCCAAGAATGGAGATTCTACATGTACAACCTGTTCCAGTGTTTCACTACCCTTGAGGTTTTTGTTTGGTTTCGGATTTTTATTTAATTACCGTTTTTGTTGTTTGGGTTTGTTCTTTTACCTTTTGTTCAGTTAGAATTTACTTCATTGTAGCTTGTCACTGTTGCCTGTGTCTGCTTGCTGCATATGTCTGGCAAGAGCCTGGTGATGTGTTCACTGTAATCATCTTAAAGAAGTGAAAGTCTGTGACAGCCAAGCTACAGGCTGGGGGCAGAGCATCTGGAAAGCTGCCCAGCAGAAAAGGACCTGGGGGTGTTGATTGACAGCAGCTGAACATGAGCCAGTTTGTGCCCAGGTGGCCAAGAGGGCTGATGGCATCCTGGCCTCTACTAGCAATAGTGTGGCCAGCAGGAGCTGGACAGTGATTGTCCCCCTGCACTCAGCACTGGTGAGGGCTTACCTCAAATCCTGTGTTCAATTCTGGGCCACTCTCTGCAAGAAGGACATTGAGGGTCTGTAGGATGTCCAGAGGAGGGCAGCAGAACTGGTGAAGGGTCTGGAGGGTCGGTTTTATGAGGAGTGGCTGGGGGAGCTAGGGTTGTTTAGCCTGGAGAAAACGATACTCAGGGGTGACCTTGTTGCTCTCTGCAACTGCCTGACAGGAGGGTATTGCAAGGTGAGGATCAGTGTCCCTTCCAGGCAGCCAGCGAGAGGACAAGAGCACAACAGTCTCAAACTGTGCCAGGGCAGGTTTAGGTTTGGCATCAGAAAGAAGTTTTTCACTGGCAGGTTGTTAAGCATTGGAACAGAGTCATCCCTGGAAGTGTTCAAGAAATGACTGGATGTGTAACTTAGTTCTATGGTCTAGTTGACATGGCAGTATTTGGTCAAAGGTTGGACTTATAATCTTGGAGGTCTTTTCCAGCCTTGGAGATTCTGTAAAATACATCCTCCCTAGAAGGTCTCGTCATGCTAAACAAACCAAATTCCTCCACTTTCTGTATGTATAATGCGTGCTTCAGTCTGACCATCTTTGTGGCCCTCTGGTGATCTTGCTTCAGAGTCTCGTCATGTCTTGTCCTGATGGCCCAAAGCCAACCACTGAGATGAAGCTTAGGGAGTAGAAAATAAAGGGGAATAATTAGTTCAATTGTTTCCTTGTTCTGCTAGCAGCTTTCTTGTTAGTGCAGTGAAAGGAGTGGTTGGCCATTGTCCCCCCAGGAATGCGCTGCTAAGTCATAACTTTGTGTCTGTTTCCCCCCCAGGTCCTTCCTGGGGAGATGCTGTAATGTTACATTGCACTCCATCCTCTCTGCAGGACTGTTTGTGTTTCTTTCATCAGCTTCTTGTTGGCCTACTCTTCCAGCTTGTCAAAGTTCCTCTGAATGGTAGTCCTGCCCTCCAGTGTGTGAATTGCTTCCTTCAGGTTGGTTACCTGAGAACTTGGACTTGCTTGGACTGACTAGGTGCAGTCATCTCTCCTCTAAGATTCTCCAAGAACGTACATACCCACCACTGAGTTTCTGAATCTGCCGCCTCCCTGCTTACATAATTACCTTTCTGTGAGCTTTTTCCATCACCCCCCTGTTATTCACTATAATGGAAGCATGAAACAATCCAGTGAAAAAGGATAAGAACAGAACAAATGAAAATGCAGTCCAACAATGGAGAGTGTAGAGAATGTGAAAGGTATTGATTGGTACATTCTAAAGCCCAGTTTTGAAGCTTTTAAACAATGTTTAGGAGCATTGCTAGTGGTGGTTTTTTTCTGTTTTGAAAGCATGAAGACACTCTGTTTTCCTTCTGTTTACAGGATGGGTTGTCAGGTCTGGTTTATGTCTGATGATATCTGTCCCTATATTTCTGCCAAGTTAGACTTTCCTAGGTTTTGCTATTTTCCTTAGGAAATATGTGCTCCAGTTTTTGCTGCTCATGTGTGGTTGGTACTGTAGGTTAAAAATGGTTTGTTGCCAACGGGACTCTTGAGTAGTGGTGTTCAGTGGAATGTTCAGATGTGGAATATATGGAATTGTGCATGATGCTATAGGATGTGCCTAGGAATATTCACATACTTGTGATGTTAATTGAGGTAAGTTTTTTCTTGTTTAACAGGTTACAAAAAGGTAGAGCCAATGCTGTACACTTTTACAGCCTGTGTACTTTTTGGAGTTCTGTGGTTTCTAACATATTCCTCTGAAAGACTTCGATCCCAGAGACAATTTATTTGTTTGTGTAGCTGTAATCAGGTTTCCTGTATTCATCTCACCAGGGATTCCCAGCCTGGGTTATCAGTGCTGTTATTCATCTGTATTTGAAGATTCAAATGATCACCAGTGCCCCAATTAGGTTTTATATAGCATATTCGCAATCAAGAGCTAGACACTTCTCCTTTTTTAATGTCATGACCTAAAGATTCTTAGGGACCCAATAATTTTGCAAGCCTCTTGTGCCTAAATTTAGATACTTTTTTGGTTCTTTTTTTAGGTTTTTTTTTTTAGCTGCTTTTTACTGTCAATACGGATTTTGCTATGTCTTTTGCTTAGTGTTGATACACTTCTCTTTGTGAAAGGATTGAAGGATTACTTAAAGATTGTAAAGGACAAAGTAAAATGAGATCAACTCCAAATACCAGCCAAATTTCTTTTGCCCGATTTTACCCTTCCCAACATTCAAATGGGTCAACACAGTAGATGGCCCATCAGATGTCAAACATAAAAATAGCAAAAGACCCTCTGGTTTGGTGTGCCCTGAGCTCAGGAGTTCCTAACTTGTCCAAAGGCTGTGAAGATTTCCATCTTGCTTGTTTAGTGTCTAGACCACTGTGAAATGTTATGACCTGACTCAAGTCTTATATTGTTCTTGAAGCTTTGGTGGCTGGAGAGGATAGATAAATTACAAAACTCATGCTGATACTGAAAGTACATTGAATTGCCATCTATGGAATGATGAATTATTTTTACAAAATAAACCCCACCATGGTTGTGGACAAATAACATTTTTTAAACATAAATTACTTCAGGCCCTTGCAGATAAATACTTTGTATCACTTCAAAACAATTTGATAAGGTTATCATGAAGTTCCTCTTTTTTGAAGTTGCTCTCTTGAGTGATATCTCTGGATTACTCTCATCATTATCTCTGGTCTCTGGTGGCTTCCCACTCCCACACCCCCTCCTGGTGCCAAGTGCTTAGGACTGCCAAGCTGGTCACTGTACTTTGTAGTGCCTTTGCATGGGCACTTGCTTTGGCATTATTGCCCTTTGCAGCACAGTCCTTGAGGCTGCTCTTGACGTGTTATTATGTAAATTAATTTTAATGTTGCATTGTAGTTTCTGCTCTTCTTCATTCTGCAATTGTCTTGACAACAGATTTGCATAGTCAGTGAGTAGGAATTTGTTTTTAATTTTGATGTTCTGATTAGCTTGATTCCGATAAATAATAGAAAGTTGTGAAGATAGCACAATGTGGCGTGAACTGGTGGGAATGACTGTAAACACAACAAATAATACAAATGATGGAGTCAGGTTCAGTGATTATTTTTATAAAATGTAAGCAAACGCTATTTCTGGTTTCTGTCTTCTTGTAGTATGACAGCTGCTTGAAATTTAAACATATGGATTTATTCAAATATTTGTCAATCTCACTGCTTCCCAAACAAAGACAAGGAAGCTTGTTAATTTGTTTTCTGCCAGGATTTCTTGCTATGGAGGGAAAACAGATTCACAAATCTTACTTGAATTCTTTCCTTTTTTCAGTCCAAAGGCAACCCTGTGGACCTGTACCTTTTTCATGGGCATGAGGGAATACCAAAGAAAACTGCTTATTAAATTCAATGTAGAGGACAATTCTTGAAGTTACAATTGTTTGGCTCTGCACAAATCCCACCTTCCCACCTTTAGTTTCCTTTCTTTAATTTCTATCTTCTGGGGGCATCTGACAGAAGATAGTTAAGTAAGAAATAGTAGCAATTAAAAAGCTAGTTGTGAAGTTCCTCTTCATGTTTTCTAGCCATTTTTACGTGTTAGAAACCCAAGGTTATTTCTTTCTTAAGTGATTAAGTACATCTTTCCTTCCTGCTTGAGGAGTAATGTAGATACAACTGCCCTTTACTAATCATCTCTGCAGGGCAGGACTTAAATTATGTGGGCAGTGAAACCAGAAAACATCAATTTGTACATCTTAAGAACAGAAGAGTTTCCTCAATAAAGAAACTAGGGAGAGAGAGAATGAGAGAAACTCCTTAAACCAATCAATTTAGGGCATTTGCTGGAGTAGCACTTTGCGTAATAGGACTGAAAGAGATTTAGTGGAGGATGAGTCATGAAATACACTAGGAAATGAAAGATGGAAGGCAGAAGAGAACAGAAAGCTGTAAGTAGGAGAAAAATAAATGACAGAGTGAAGAGTAGAAAAGTATATTTTGGAGACTAGAATAATGAGAAAAAAAAATGTTCTGGGGACAAAGTAATCATAGCAAAAGGGTGTTTGTTGAGGAAATGCAGAAGTTTCTGGAAAAGTTGTCAACCAGAGTGATTAACTGAAGGAATAGAAAGCATAGAAAAGATATGAGAAGACATAAAATCCAGAGAACTGAAGAAAATAAAGCAAAATTATATTTACTTTTGAAGTATTTCAGTAAAATAGGATTGAGGCATTTCTGTATTTAGTTGGCTTGGGATAGCATGGACAAAGCAGAGAAACTAGAGAAGCATTGTTTGCACCGCTACTAGCCTTAAAGAACACAGGGAGCTGCATTTTTTGTCTAGGAAAAGGCAAGTGGACAACATAGAGAGTGAGGAGCATTTATTCCCGAGTTCTTGGTGCTTAACATTCTCTTAACATCATTGAGGGGACAGCTGCACCTTCTCACTAGGCAGGTAAGGCAAGTGCCTGTGCTGAGCCATGGCAAAGAGCACTTTTGACCTGCCTCACTTGGGATGGTGAGAGCTGAAGTGACTGGGTGAAAATCTATGCTAAGCACCTAAATTTTCATCGTTGAGATAGACTCAAGTGTCTTAAAAAATGCAGTGGCACAGAGTAGCCGTTAAAGTTCTGCTTGTACTTTGAAAGTAAACATAATGCTTGGTTAGATTTTCTTGGGTATTTTATACTATCAAAATTTCTCCAGGCTTACTCACTTTGATTTAAGCATGCTGGCATGGCAAATACTGTACCACTTTGATTTTTCCTTCTTCGACAATTTAGTAATATTTCTATTACAATCCTTTGTGCATTAAGGGTTTTATTTTATGCAAACAAGACCTGGATTTGAATAATAACTCTTAGAAAGCCGATAAACTGTCTCTTCAGCCTTTCAGGCAATTGATTCTTCTAGGTGAGAGAAATGTTCTCTGTGAAGGAGGCATATATGAAATAGATGATTATTGTCAGGTGATTTTTGTTCATCGTATCTTCAGGCAACAGTGAAAAAGATGTTTCTGCACACTACAAAAATGTGCAGAAAATATTATTAATTATTATTATTGATTACTACAGCAATGTTGACATTTAATGAACTGTGATGTTTTGGTCTTTATACCAATCTGATTTTCAGCGGTATTCTTGTAGTCTGTATAGATTTGTTTGGAATAATAAATTCACAGTTAAGCAGGCTTTTTCATGTAGTCAGTGGCCATTTAAGTGTTCAGCTATTTCATGCAGAATGTAACCTGTGTAGATGTCTTCCTTTACACATAGTGCAGGGCAGAAATTATTCCATGACAATAGCAAGAGAAACAAAGAGGTGTAATCCAGCTGGATTAAGCAGAATGACGACCAGCCAGTTCCTTCTTACATTTCACTTATCATTTGCCTCATTTCAGAGATTTGAAAAATTTAATGCCTTTATTTACCCTTTATTACTTGGTCAGAGGTTTTATGTAAGACTTAGAATGAACACTTACAAATCTTACTCTACTGTTGCCATTTTTTCCTTTCTCTCAAATACTAAGTCCTTCAATGTCACTTGGTGGGCATAAGTCATGACTCCAGTAATTTCCAGTGCTGTTCTGCCCAGCTAGACCTTGCTGGGGAGTTATTCAAGGGACTCCCTCCCATACCTCTGTGTTACAGGGGGTTGTTTTGAAAAAAAATAGAGGGAGAAAAGATAATGGGTTCATTTGTGTGGGTAAGGGAATTATTTAAGAAGTGGATTCTCAAGATATTTCTCCTTGACCCTTCAAGAAACCTAAGTAAAAGAGGCAGGAGAGATGTTTTTGTTTACCTGTGGAAATGATGCAATGTTACTGATCAAAATGAAAGGGCAGCAACACTTGACAAATTTACAATAACCATAGCTCCCTAGAGGTATTTAATTTCTTTTAATTTGATAAAACTACTGCTACAATATGTGAGGAATGTAGCCCTTTGAGAAATAGTGGGGATTTTAGTTATGTTGGTTTTCTTTTTCTTTTTTTTTTTTTTTTTAATAAAACAAGAATATTTTGTGTATTAAAAAAAACATTTTATAAGTACCTTTATAAGCTCTGTGGAAACATCTTATCTGGTAGGTTTGGTTTCCTTGATAGAATAAAAGAAAATAAATTAAATTAGTGGTAGGAATTTAAGCACAGCTTCTGTCCAAAACTACTTGAGTTTCCCTTCTGCACATCATTAATTGCAGAAATTAAACTGTGCTCAGGCCATATCAATGCACCTTCCATTTAGTTTATTTCACTGGTGTATACTGTGATGGTTATCTTTTTAAGTGCAGAAACTTAAATTAGATTATCCACAGAACTTAGCATATTTTTTTCAGTAACACCAATAATACTTAATTGTGATCACACTTTGGTCAGTTTGCTAAGATCTCTATGTTACTGAGAGATCTGCACTAACTCTGTAAGTGAAATTTTTTAATATACTTAGAATTTCCTTTCCTGATAAACAGGCTTATTCTATGACATACATTGTTAGAATAAATGAAGGAACAAGTGGGTGTCACCACAAAAATCTGAATTTTGAATGTGTTAAAAAAGGAAAAAAAGAAAATTTTGTTATAAGATATTAAGCTAATAATTCTTGCACAAATTGCATTTTTATGTGCTGAAATTCCTTCTTAATCTCAAGGGAAGTCAAAGCAAATGGTTTAACTTACTTTTTTCAGGAACTGCAGTTTGAGAGACTGACTCGAGAACTTGAGGCTGAACGTCAGATTGTGGCGAGCCAGCTGGAGAGATGTAAGCTTGGATCAGAAACTGGAAGCATGAGCAGCATTAGGTAATGTACAAATTGTTGATATCTTTATAATTAGTAAGTTTTGTTGCTGTTATGAATTATCACCCAGAATAAGTTTGATTTTTTTTTTTTTTGGTAAAAATAATATACACTGGAGAATGTGAGACTTTAGTAGAGTTTGAAAATTTGCATTATGACTGCTTTTTAAAAAGAAAATGTCTTGCAATTTTGTATCTTCTTTGTTCAGTAACAAAATAGTAGTCACATTTGGAATTCATTGATTTGCTGGAGTTGGAATGGATTATCAGCAACTTGTTTCGACCACCAATACAGCTGTAATTTTCAGCTGAAGATTCTTAGCTTCCTGATTGCAGAGATGTATTGATAAGGTTTGTGAACCTGTTTAACCATAATTTTATCATTCAAGGTATTAAAAGGTTTAGAATGAATTATGTAAAGCTGCTGACCTGTCTTCAAAATGTCAGGTGTATCTTATATGTTTATGAGGAGATAAAAGTGCTTCTCTTTGTGTAAACATTGGTTTACTTTAAGAAATTATTCTGGTACACTGTTTGAAGGATGGTAAGTTTATTTAAGAAATTGTAACAAAAGGAAACTGATTTCTTGGTGAATTTAGTGGAAATGAAGACTTTGCATTTTTTAGCTTCTTGGTGTTTTTCTTTGTTTTGTCAGTGAACCTAAAAAATGGAAGATGATGCTACTTGAGTTTCAAGAATTGAGAAAAAAATAAGTTGTATAGCATGTGTTCTTTTTTTAATCAGTGGAAATATTAATAGATAATGTTAAGTATAACATAGCAAGCTTAGTGCAAATTTTTATGTGATAATAGTAGCAAAAATACAAAAAGCATTGGTCACTTCCTCAGTTTAAGCAATTCAAACTATCCTTCAATCAAGTGAACAATAAGAAATAACTCTTCAGTAGAATGCCAAAAATGTAACAAAAATATGGAATGCAAGTTCAATTAAAAATGGCAGAAGTAAGGAAAATCTTGCACTATTTCAGCAGAAGCTGTACGTGAAGTTGACTTAAATGTAAGCATTCTTAATAAAGCAGGTGAGAATTAACTCTTTAAGATAAATTCTTTTTTTATATAGTGTCACCATCTTGACTTGTTAACATTAGAGAAAGTAACTTAAAATTATTTAAGCATGGCTTGTATTGGCATGTCAAGTTTGCTTCTCTAGCACTTTAAATTTTAAAAATGGTATGACTGCATTTCAAGAAAGTTATCTGAAATATGTTTGAGTAATACTGAGGTATGTTTAAATAATGCTGTTATTTTAGGATTATTCCAGACAGTGATATGAAGTTTGGGAAATTTTTTGTTGTGCAGGAGATGTTTCCTTGGTGAACTTTTTTCTTATTGATAAATTTCTACTATTGAGCTTTCAGTGATATCAAGGTCTGATGACTTGGAATGAGTTCTGAGACTCCAGTTATTCAAGAAGTTTAATAATTGGACTGCTAGTCTGTCTGTGAATAACAAAAGAATAATGGAATAGAATAACAGAAGAGATTTTATGCAAATTTTTGACATCTGTAACTTGCCCTTGAAATGTTTTACATATGCAGTTTCTAGCATTTAAACTAAAAACACTTTAGGAAATACTTGAAATACTGTTTTGCAGAAGATAACATTGAAAGTTTACAGTTAGATAGCTGCCCTTAGACTTGGCAAGTGATGTAAAGAGGAAATAAATAACAATCTAATATTGGTTTTGTTGGGTTGTTGTTTATCCCATATGTATTAAATGAGTAATCTTCTGTCCAAAAAATTCTAACTCCTCATTAGAGGGGCTTAGAATTGGCACAACTACAAAATAAGTCAAGTATCTTTCTGACTGCTGTGCTGACTTTCCAGTGGTCATCTAGATTTGAGAAAGTTTCTTTAGCATCATATTCTTTGACATATACTTGATCTGTAGTAATTTTTTTAGGGGATTGGGGACTGTATTAAATAGGAATTTTGCTAAAAAAAAACTTGAGTGCATTCTTTTCAGGAACAGGTACTAGGATGTGAACCAAAGGCAGATTCAGTCGCTTCTAATAAAACTGAATAAAATGTTTAGACTATGAGTTAGGACAAAACTTGTAAACTCTTCCCCTCCCCTGTTTCCGTGTTGGAAGATACTGAAGAGTTCATTACTCAGCCTGCTGAGTATTAAAATTTCATGATACATTCCATAAGGAGAGAAGTCATGCTCTATGTTTCTCCATTCCTCTGGCTGAAGTGCTTATTCCTTTTGGGCCAGATCTATCAGTCTGTCACTCCCTTTGGTGTTGGGGGAGGCAATTAGATGCCAGCATCTCTTTGGAGTTCTTCAGTCTCTGATAATTTTAAGCACATATTAAAGAAATGTACTGTTAGCAGATCCTTAAAACTTGAAGTTTCTGTTTCATAGTCTTTATCACTGTTTTGAATGGTTTCTTTGGTTTTTTGTTTTTGAGGGTTTTTTTGAAAAAGCCTTAGTGTTCAAACTGAGGAGCATAGCTCAAGCCTAGCCTGCTTTTCTTCTTTGAACACAGCGTTTGCAGATTGGTCAGGCAACAGACTCTTTCTCAACTGAATTTCTACTCGCTACTGAAATTGGTAGAAGTGATGTGCAATTTGTTATTGAAAGTCTCTTGAATAGACTGGCATTTGTGCCCGAGTTCCTGAAGCAATATGCTGAAGTTTCTTTATTTAAAAGTAGCGAAAATACAGTCTAATAAACTGAATAGCATGGAATACATACCTGCTTTGTATATGCTTTTTTTCAGTTAAGTTCTCTCCCTTAGAACTGCCTCTGTTATTCACACTTTATTACCTGGAAAATTGTATTTTCCTTAGTTAGATAAAATTTTTGCAAATTCACTGAAAATAAAAGTACAGCATGTCTAATTGATAAACGTATAAGATCCTTCATTTCAAGAACATGGAAGAAATAGCTGGGATGTATTGTGACATAGGCAGACAGCTGCTGGTGTGTTGGTCAAGTAAATAAAATTGCAATTAGAGTTTTCCTGTACAGCTGTCAGTGTTCAATCTAATTTAGGCTACTTATTGTGAAAGGATATATAGTAGTCTTTGTAGATATTTAATTTTAAGGATTGTCAAGTCCAGTAGCCTCATAAGAGGTGAGGCTGCTGGTACCTAGACCTGCACAGACTGGAGAGATAGGCTGAATGGAACTTTATCAAGTTGAAATTCATAAATGATTTGCAAATGCATCTGGGATGGAGTACACATTGTTGTTACAACCCAGCCAGGGGTAGAAAACTGCCTTGCAGGAAAAGACCTGCAGGACCTTGAAGTATTTTCCAACCTAAGTGATTCTCTGAATTACTGTGATACTTAGTGATTTTCTGAGTCAGCAGTGTGTCCTTGCAGCAAAGGCCAGCTGTACCTTGGGCTGCAGCAGGGAAAGTGTAGCCAACAGATCAGGACAAGTGACTCATCCCTTGTGTTTGAAGCTCTTGGGGGTACATCTTGAGTGCCCTATCCAGTTTTGGGCATCCCTCTATAGGAAAGACATCAGCATTCTGGAGCAGGTTCTGTGTAGGGCTGCCAGGAAGGCAGGCGGCTAGAGAGCACCTGGGGTGTGAAAAGAGGCTGAGGAAACAAGGGGTTTTAACTACAACAAGAGAAGGGTCAGGAGGGGCCAGCTTCTGATTCCAGCCAGGTAAAGGAAGGACATACAGAAGTCAGGGCAAGAGCGTTCTCAGACATGCATTGGGGTAGAATGATAGGTGACAGATGGAAGTTGGAACACAGAGCATTGTAATTAGGTGTAAGGTGTTTTTCAGAATGAATTTGGTTAAACATTGTCACAGGTTGCACTGATAGATTCTAGAGTTTGCATCTGTACAAATAATAAGGACTTTCTGTTCCCACCTAAGTTTTCCTGTGGTTTTTTATTACTATTTCTTTATAAATCCTGGTAATAGAATTGTATAAGTATTCTAGCATTCTTTTTTTTTCCCATAAAATTACAGGCTCCCCAGAAAAATGGTCATAGCATCAAGGCTGCCAGAATGAAGAAAACATTTAAATAAATCAGGCACATGGTCAGATTCTTGGGGCTGTCCTGTGCAGCGCCAGGAGATGATGATCTTTCTGGGTCCCTTTTGGCTCAGGATATTCTATGATTCTCTTCAAGTATTTCAGAAAAAATCTCTCTCTTACCTGAATTGGTGAATGTGTTTGCTTTTGCCTGCAAATGTGGATGTTAAAATAAGAATATAGGTGTTAAAACAAAGTTGAAAAATACATGGTTAGTGTGGATTCTGGAGCAAAACATGAGCCAAAAGACAAAGATGTGTTTGTCATATTATGAGGACAGAACAGGGTTTTTTTTAATGCAAAGGGTTTGATCAACAGTCCTGTGTAAAAAAACACTCAACTTTCAAGTAAAATTTATACACCATCATACATATCAAACATACATTTCAGTACATATTAGAAAATAGTTTAGCCTGCATTGTGGTTCTTTGTCAACTCAAGATTTATCAGTTAAATGTCTTAAATTGTTTCACATTGGTTTGCTTACAGTATTGTCTCCAGATGCTGCTGGGAAGCTTCTTACTTGAAAACAAAAATTAAAAAATCCTTTTAATTAAATGTAAATTAGAAAGCTAACTTTTAAAAAGAAAAAAAAAGTCAACAATTATTGCAGAGCAGAATTAAAAAGGATCAGTATTTTATCATTACCTATGAAAATGCCAATTATAATGTTTGTACTTATTTTTTTAAAGCAAGCCAATAGCATGGCTGTTTTTAACGGGATTTTAAGAAGTGATGTTCTTTAAAGAAATGGGCACTTCACCAGTGGGAGGAGGAGATTTAACTAAACTTTTGTCAGCAAATGCTGTAGCTTAAAATTAATCTCATTCTGCAATGTGTGTTTGCTTAGTAGTTCAGAAGCTGAATAAGCTTTAAGTTTTTTCACACACTGTTGTTCATCATTGTGGATTGTGTAAAGCTTAACAATTCATACTTGGATGAACTTTTGTCAACTGAATTATTAAAAAAGTTTATCTGAAAAAAAATTAAAATGGTAATAAAAGCATGCAGGTTTTTGAAAATGTAAGATTGTGAAAATATTCATCACAAGTTCTACAAGTCAGAATTAATTAGCTGTGATAAGAGAACATTTTGTAGGTTTTTTTTTTTGTTGTGTTTCCCCCCCCCCCCCGCCCCTCCTTCTTTATCTCACAATGTTTTTATGTTGCTGTAAGTGACCAGGTCAGGTAGAACATGTAAAAAAGATGTGGATTGCTCTACTCCTGAAGGGCTTTGTCAGTGTAAAGCATGGTACTATCAGATACATTTCTAGATCTTGTGCAAAGCTTGTGTGGGCTTGTGATAAAGCAGAACATCCTAGTAAAAATATGTTGTGGGTTTCAAGGTAGAAGAGCTTAAAAATATCCTACCATTCTTTGCTTTGGTTATAATGCTGTTAAGCCAGAATGAAAATGAAATTAGCTGGAAGGAAGCATTCAATTAGAGCAAAACAATGGGAAAATGTGCAAGAGTTTGTTGTACCAGAAGGTTTTCATTGAAGTGTTTGCATTATTTGAGTTCTTTGCTGTCTCCGGAAGGCATGAAGCTAAAAAAATACCCTTAAAAAACACCACCATTGCCAAAAAACAACAACAACAACAAAAAATAAACCCAGTGAAACATAGAGATTTTCTTAGAAAAAGTTGAAAAGATGGTATTTTTCTTACATTCAAAATCCTTAAGGAGTTCATTTGTATTATCTCAGAAGAAAGGGAACTGAAGCAGCCTTTGTCAGACCATAATTTAGAATGAACAATGTGGGTTTAATGCTTGCCACTTTTTAAAAGGTTGGTTTGATTTGTTTTGTTGTTTTGATGTTTGTTTGTTTTTTTCCCATGTCAGTTTTCAGCCTAGAGCTTAACTAAGTCACTGAGGGATTCTTCCCCACACCATTCATCTTTTCCAATAATCGACTGAGCTACCACAAAAAATGTTTGTGACTTTGTTGGGTTTCTGGGATTGCTAGCTGATGGTTGATAGTCACTGTGCTACGTGTGCCCAGCTAGGTAATAGCTGGAATCCTTCTGAAAACAGCTGGAAGCACTTCTGAAAATGGGTCTACTGATTTCCACGCCCAATCCCAGCATTTAGGCACTTCTCATGATGGGAGGGTGGAGGGGCGGGTGCTGATGGTTACTCTTGTGACCAGTGATAGGGCTCAAAACAACATGAAGCTCTGAGCCAGGGGAGGTTTAAGTTGGATATCAGGAAAAGGTTTTTCACCCAGAGGTTGGTTGGCCACTGCAACAGGCTCCCTGGGGAAGTGGTCGCAACATCAAGCCTGAGAGTTCAAGAAGCATTTGGACTGTGCTCTCAGGCACAGGGTGTGACTCGTGGGGTGTCCTGCAGAGGGCCTGAGTTGATCTTGGAGGGTCCCTTCAAACTCAGCTTATTCTCTGTTTCTCTGATTCTGAAATCTTGGGAATCAGAATTTTGTGGAATACAATAAGTTGTCCAGAAGTAGAACAGGCAGATTCTGTTTGTTGTTTTAACTGTGTACCAGGCCTAATTTTCTGTAGAGTTTGACATCCATAGTTAATGTTCCTGGTGTTGTGTTTACCACCACATATAAGAGTGTTTGAGTCAGAGAAAAGGTTTTAGAACCTGGGGAAATACTAAGGATAGTATTTTCAATACTTCAGTATCACCTTGTACTTGGTACCTCTTGACCTCTTGATTGTGAGACCTAGAGACCTGAAATGTGATGAACTCTGTGATGAACTATTTGGCTTGGTCAATAAATTAGTTTGAATCCACCAATAAGTAAGATTTGAAGAAAATGTTGCTCTAGGAAATAAATTATGGCTGGAACAGTTGGCACAATTAATTTTTGTGCCTACCTAATTATATTCTGAAGAATTACATTTTACTGGATTAAAGTATCAGACTTGTGATCCAATCTTTCTAAACAATCTGATTTTAGATTAAGTTTGAGCTTGTTTGTACTCAGTTTACAATATGTCCGTGTTGAAGGAAATGGTTTAAAAAATACTGAGATAGGGAATTGGTACAGGAGCAAAAAAATGAGATGAAGTCAAAGGTTGTCCATTTTTTTTTTTTCCCCATTACGAGAATATTTGTAGCTTCTTTGTGCTGATTCTCCACAATGAGATATATCAAGAAAACATTTATTAGATTAGTCCTGTTATCCTCTGTCAAAAACTAAGAAAGCTAAGTAGTTTCATAGTTTTGGAGCAGATAAGCTTCTGTTGCTGAAAGGCAAGTTTCCAGCATATGTCCAAACAATCAGGTTTGGTGTAATTTTGTTTTTTACAGTACATCCATATCTTTTACAGCAGTAGTATGGATCATATAATTCCCGGATAGATATGTCTCTGAAGGCACAAGCTCCAACAGGAGTTTTAAAACACCCCTTCTACAGATACTCTTCCTCTTTTTCTGCTTGCTGAACACCATCCAAGGATACCATCTCCATGAGAGGAGTAACACAGTAATATACAGCATTGCCAAACTCATTACATTGGCATGTTAATGAAAGCAAGTTTCAGATTTTCATTTAATTTCAATAAAGAGAAGCTATGCCAGTAAGGATATGGACATTTTTCTGCCCTAAGAAAGGGTCTTAAAGTCTGAAAGCTTTATATGGGGCTGCCAATTGTCACTTATATTCCCTCTCAAGTTTTTCATTATGTCTTCTGTTTTATTAATACAGAACATACAGGAATAATATGGGAAAAAGAACATAAGCAAAACCACAAAAAAGCAGAATGACAACAGAAAAAGCTGATACTTTACATATCAGCTTTTACTGATATGTGGGCCAATGAAGACTGTACTTAACAGTAAATTCTCTACCTTAGTGGATTTTTGGCATATTACTAAGTTATTTGAAAACTGTTTCCAAATTTTGCATTCACAATTTCAATGTGTTTTTGAAAACCTGACACTTGGGTATGGCTAATATGAAATATACATGGAATTGCGGATCTTACGAAATATATTGTTAATGTAAAACTTGGTTATGTCTTAAAAAGTGAGGTTCTGTGTTCAGCCTGCTGTTCACAAGCTGTTTGTTGAAATATCAGGACACTTCAGTTAATCATAAAGGGTTGATAAGCACTGTAGCAGTTTGCCCAAGGACACAATAATAAAAACTATAATTTGAAACTTAAGGCTATGTACAATATCTTTCAAGAATGGGACACAAGTGACAAGTCTATTTCTCTACAGCCCTTCTAGCTCTCCTTGCTGGGCACTGCTTTAATAATTTGACAACGTTCTTTTTGTTCCCATCCTTCCTTATTGTATGTCAAAATGGTTTTGGATCGATTAGGATGAAGACAAAATTAAAAATGTACTGAGAGGAAGTGCCTTATTATTAAAAGTTCTTGAATTTAGAGTGCTTGAAGGCAAGTCTGATAAAACTTCTCCAGGAAAGCTCATTTTTAATGCTTGCTGCTTGTGAGTCAAAGGAACTAGATAGTGATTTTGTGATATCTTAGATGTAGAATACAGCTGAGAACAAATCCTGTAACATGGTGCCAGTAAAAAATGGCCATGGGCAAATGACATCAAACATTGAAACAGAATTCAGGTGTCCAAGGTGCTTCAAGGAGTCAGTTCTGAGAAACTGTGGACGGAGACCAAAGTGCTATCTGTCATCAAAGTTGCCTGCTGCTTTGTATAGAACCAGGATTTCAGTTGTTCCTTATTTTGATAAGCTGCACTTCCCGGGTTGAGTATTTGCTTTCCAAAATGCACATACTGAGGTTTTGAAGGGAATTTCAGCTAAGCAACTTTCTTGCTGTTTTTATAAATTTGCACCAAAAGACATTGCTGTTATCAGAGGAATTAAGCATAGCTTTGCATAGAGTTATGGAGATAGTTCCCTATTTTCCTACAGTGCTTTTTGTCGTCTATCTAATGTGGTGTATGATGGGGCAGAATATTGGAGCTTGGAGGGAAGTCTCTTCAGTGTTGTTCCATCCTTCCTTCCATGTTGTCAGGGTAAGGATGTGTCCTTTGAATCCAGTGTCAAGACATTAAGAAGCAGATTTCCAGCTGCATTTAACATCCCAGTTAATACATGTATGGGGGAAAGTTAGAGGGAAGGAACTTTTGTTCAAAATGTGGATGAGATATCTGGTAAAATGCAGATTCAGTCTATAAAGTGTAGATTGGTCAGAATTGGAGACTTGAGAAATGAAGAGTGGGTTGAAGAAGGATGAGGAAGAAACAGGAGCAGAGAAGAGCAGAAGAGGTGGCTAAGGCAGAGGAGTCAGGGAGCTATGCTCTTTCCTTACAGCTGGAGGATCAAAGACTAAAGTTGAAAATACCCTTTTATCCTGGCTGCTCAGTCTGAGAAATCTCAGAGTAATTGCTGAAGAGATCTTACTGGCTTCATTTGCTGCTATAAGCAGTTATCACATCTGAGCATGTGTTCTTGATCTGGTTGTTAGGATCCCTGCATGTCTGGAAGGCTGTATAGAGAAATAAGAAGCAAAGAATACCTGACAGGGATTCAAATGAATCTTTAAATTAGCAGCATTAGGCAGGAGAGCAATTCCACAGGTACAGTTCAACTGGATTGCCTTCAGCTATTACAAGCAGACAGATAGTTCTTTTCCTAATGCACATTTTGCAAGTTATGAAATCTATTGGTCCTGTAAACAAGTGTCCCTCCAGACAAGCATGACTTATCCCTGAAGCAGTTAGAAATTTAGCAGTTGTGAAACAGAAGTTGTATAACAATGCATTTGTACAAGGGCTAAGTCAAAATGCAACCAACTGAAGGTGTCCCAGAATTCCAGATATACCTTTTCTTCCTGTGTGTGTTTCACCAGTGAAAACAAAGCCTATTTTATTGCTTTCTTGAGGGGGAAAATAAAAAAAAGAAAGTCTGATGTTGGGTTTCAAATAATAGTTCAAAGAACTTTTGCAGTCAGGCATGGAAATTTCTCTCCCTTTACCGCCCCTACCTTCTGCTTCTCACCATCTGACCTTGAGTAGACAACCTTGAATTATGTCTTGAGCATCCACTCTTCTGATATCTTTCTTCTTTAACCCTGCCTAAATTTAAATTCCACCTAAATCACTAGACACTGTAATTTGACAAAATAGAGCTCTTACCTCATGCTCTCAGTACTTCCTTGCTTTGGCAAGTCCTGCTTACCTTTCAATGCAGATATGGGAACAGTTACTAAAGGTGCCAGCCAAAGCCTCATCCTGGCTACTTTATCTGTCCCTAGCAAGTTATTTTTCTATTAAGGTGGCTTTTTTTGGGTTCTTGATTTAATAAAACCAGAGTTATTTTCCAGTGCAATCTTAAGAAACTGATTTTCAATAGAAATGTATTGGTGGAAGTTACAGACTTCCCACTAGTCACAGCTCTCAAAGATATACTCCTCTTGACAGCAGTAATTTCTGCAGTCAGAGCAAAAATGGATCCTGTATCTTGCCATGATTTGTCTTGATAAAAAAAAGATTAATTTTGTTGTATTAGCTGTAGTGTTTTATACAGCAAATTTAAAACTTACCAATTCACTTAGAAAACACTGTGGGGGTGTTTTTTTTATTTTCTGTTCTTTTATCCTAACTTTAGGAATTGACTGTTCTATTGCTCTCAATTTTTAGGTATTCTCTCCTTGCTCATATGTGGTAATTGGTCCTGATTATCCTTTGTGTTGTCCATATACTTTTCTGTTGGATCGATGTGAACTTCTTAATGGTGCTGCTACATCTGTGACTGTTCTGTAGTGGAAACTGAGCTATGCATTCTTTGATACTCAAGTATTTCGACTACCAGAAGGGCTCTGGAAGTATTACTAGTATATTTAGTTGAATGAAAGGCTTGAATGGACACAGTTCTATTCCACTGGCATCTCAGAACTGGATAGCAGTGTACTTTGAATGGCTAATTTTAGATGCTTTCTAGGCATGTTGCCACTTCAGCAGTTAAGGAATATTTTATAGACTTTAATATGTTAAACTTAGAGGGGCTTTTAAATCCCTCATGGTTTCAGCTCATAGAAATACTCTCAGCTATTGCTAATTGTGAATACTCTGCCTCCTGCTGGCTTTCCTCTACCCCTTCCATTTTTACCTTGTTCTCTACCCTGCTTGTTTGTATAAACAAATGATGAAAAAATTCAAAGACCAAAACCAACCAAGCAAAAAACCAAAACCAAGCAAAAACCCAAAACTTTTGCACACATCAACTCACTGCTTCTTTACTTTCTATAGAGCAATGTACCCCAGCTCCCCAGGTATAGAGAAGGAAAATTTAGTACAAATGTATTTATGTTGGTTCTATTATCTTAACTAGATCAAGATTATATAGTTGTATTTCCATTTAAATCTACTTTCTGAATTTTTTCTTGAAAGTCTTCAACATACATATTATCACAAAACTGGCTGTGAGTGCAGCTGCAATAGAATTCATATTGAACTGAATACAGTGTGAAGTTTGCCTAATTTCAAATATGCTGTGAAAGGTACCTTAAATGTTCCCAGTACAGCTACTGACTTTTTTGACTTATTCATAAATGGCTAGCAGGAGCCAGTACCTAACCTGAAAGGAATGTCTTTATCTTGGATAAGAATGGTTTCTTCAAAGCTTATCAGAAAAAGCATTAAAAAAATATATATATAGGGCACCAGTTGTTGGTATAAAAGTTTTAGTTTCAGGGGGACTTCAAGAGCTTCACAGCCATAGCATTCCTCCCCCCACCAGTGAATCCACAGTTTCAAGAGGATTAACTTGGTAGTAGGTTCTGTGGATTCTGGCCAGTATTTCCAGGCTCCCTTCTGGGTTTGAGCAGTGCTCTCCAAACCTATTTGGTAATGAGCCCCTATCAATAAAACATTTTTGAGCATGCACCCACAATATATGGTTATTTATTTATCCATTACATTTGTGTACTACTGTATTAATATATTATGAACCTCAGAACCATAAAACCCCAGAAATTAAAAAAGTATGAGATAAAAATGAAATAAACATCATTTTAAAAATTATGTTTCTTTTATGTATTAATGGTACAAAAATAATTTTTTCCTGCACTCCAGTGACTTGTCTCATGGAATGCCTGGAGTATCTGTACCCCGCTTGGGAGAGTGCTGGGATGGAGGACTAATCTCACAGTGGTAATAACTTTTCTGCTGAGGAGTCTGATTGAAGACTTTTAGAAGTAGTCCTGCTTTAGGTCAGGCTCTGCAAGAAGGGTGTGCAAGACAGTAGTGTTGGCAAGATAAGCAAGGGAGCTGTAGATGGGCAGATGGGAGTTTCCCCCTCACCTAAACCATCTGAGAGCTGCAGTCCTCCTTTCACAGTATTGGGCACTGTGCAGGGAATGCAGCAGCAGCAACCGCATCAAAGTTGTAGTTTTCTTCTTCTCCCCCTTCTTTCACTGCCTTTTTCCCCCATTCTCACAGTGTGAAAAATAGATGTCATTAATATTTTAATTTTTGGCCTAGGTTTATGGTTTTACTGAATAATATGTACAATTATCTTTACAGTAGGTTCATGCCACACTTTGTGCGTAGCTCTCAGTACTTAAGGGATCTTGTCCTTGAAGGCATGTATTGCCTGTATTGGGATAAGTTCCCTTCTGTGAGCTGAGGCATGTATAGATGGGGTGCTATTATGCCATTCCTTTTCACTTTTATATCGCTCATGAATAACTTTGTTTATTCTAAAAAGCAGTTGTAAGTAGTATTTAAATCTAAACCCATTTCAACCCCTTCAAGCTAACACAGTATCAGCATTTCAGCAACATCGATCTGGCAGTGTTACTCTATATGGAGCCACTTTTAGTCAGAACACCAGACTAGTAGATAAGAGAGTATTACAAGAATTTTCTTTATTACACTCATAGGACTCATTCATTTATAATCAGTGCTTTGTAGTTCAGCTATCCAGTTTTCCCCTTCTTGGTGATTCGCTGAAAGCTCTGGCAGATCTTTGGAAGCTCATGGCCAAATAATTTGTCAATGAAATGTATTGTATGTAAATTGGTAAATGTAGCTGTTAGGAGGAAATAATCATTGCAAATTTCTGATAAGAACAGAAGACCCTATTAATAATTGGAAGTAATCATCATCTCCACTTTCTTTCTTAGTCTGCTAAATATATTGCATCACAATATATTACATGTTGCTTCCTAGGGGTATGTAAACATAAGGGCATAAGGAACTCTGTGTATTAATGAAAGGCCTTTGCAAAAAGCTTTCTGATTTCCTCCATCCAGGCCATGTTAATCATGTTGAAGAAATGAGCCAGAGATGTAGTTTTTCCATACATAATGGTGTTTATAAACCTGCTCTTGAAAAGGGGAGTGTACTTTATGCAGTTGATTCTAGAAGTCAGACTGAAACAGCTTCTGTAGCAGCATTTATGTATCCCAGCTTTTGTTTACAATGTAAAAAAACCCTCCATTTAGATGTTGGAAGACTAGTACTTTTATTATTGGGTATTTTCTCATCCACCTCTTCTCCTTTCCTTTCCTTCCAACTTAGATCCTGCTCATGTTCTCAATTAGTGCCATAATTAAGGAGGCACTGTATTTATATTTGAAGAGAAAGACTTTAGGACTTTCACCTTCCTTGAGTCTTTGTCTTTGGCACTAATCTGAAGAGGACGTTGTGCACTACCCTCCATACCACTATAAGAATCTAATTGTACTACAAGTCACTTTTGTTCTGATTTTGAACTGGTTTTTAAACCCATGTAAATCTTTCTATAGTCAACTCTACTAATAAAACCTAAAAATAGACTTATTTTAGTGGCTTTGTAATAAACAACTGTTTCAATATTAATCTCTGTTTCTGCAGCGAGACACTGGTACTATGTTGCTTTACTCCTCTGCAGTGAATTTAGATGACAGTTTATATTCATCTTAGAAGAAAAACCCAACAACAAAAAAGGGATATTGATATAATTACAGTAAATGCCCTTTTTCATGCTATTAAAATAATCTGTGACAGGAACCGCCTAACATCAAGGATATTTCAATAAGCATGATTTTTATCCCTTGATGAATAAAAGTTAAAGAAGGTCCTGTTACCATGCATAATATAACCCTTGTCAGGTTTTGAGTATTTAAGGCATTTTTGATTATTTAAAGCATTTACTGAAAATGTAGGTTATGAATTACTTTTATTTTGTTCAAAATAATGCAGGATACACATAGTGAAGAGCTACATTTGTGGCTAGCCATTTAGAAAGACATTATGGTTAATGTACAGCTTTGTGCATTAATGTTGACTTTAGTGAAAAACAGAACTGCATTTAGTGAATGTTTTGATAGTAGCACATCATTGGTTAAGAGTGCAGCCAGCCTGGGGTACAATTTTTTGGATCTTAATTTTTTTTTTTACTCTATCCTGTTATGATTTAAAGCTATATTAAGTGATGCTAAGCAGTAATAAGGCTAAATATTCTTAATCTAATCCAGTTATTAAGATAGGATTTTAAAGGTTTATTTTTCTTTTTTTGTTCAAATTATACACAGGAATAAGCTGTTTTGATATTACTATTGCTGTTCAGAATTCAGGTGCCTTGAATTAGCTTGTGAGGTACAGCAGATCTCGTGAAAGAAACAACGAGAATATTCTTAATGTCATTTTTGTACTTTTTGAAATCTCATATTTTTAATCACTTCTGTATTTTTCTTAACATTTCAGTTCTGCTTTAAATTTTTGTCAAATTTATTGCAGTTTCTTCTCTCTCTCTCCTTTTCTCTTTTATTGATATTGTAAAGGTGTAGGCCTTTTGATGAGCAGTGATCTGTCCTGTATGATTCAATGGTTTTACCACCCTGGAATGTCTGATGAGGTAAATAATTTATTTTACTGGAGTGATGTCATATTCATGAGTTTCAAGACCCAAGGGCCCTGAAGTCTTAATGACAGCAAATCCTTACCAATTAGCCCACTCTGAAAAACAAGGTGTGTCTAAAAGGACAGAGAATCTTTTTCTTTGTTGCTCATCTCTGGTTCTCAGCCAATCTAGGAGGACATACAGGATTTTCCAATCTACTTTCTTTAGAATCTCCATACCACTTTCTCTTTTGGCTTTGGAGGTATCTTGTCATTTGCTTCTGCAAGAACAATCAATTGCTTTGCTTCCTTAGCTTTTCCATCACTTGATGATGATGATAGACCCCTCTGTTCTGCTAATATATTCCATTCAATAATGGTTCTTGGGTTGGAATCAGGAGACGCAAGACAAAAGGTAGTGTAGTTTGGAAAAAATGGTAATGCTTTCATTGATACTGGCAGTCTGACTGAAAAAAGTGCTTCCACGAAGGTCTGTCAGAAATACTAAATGCTACATTTCTTGATAGTCACGATAAATAGAATATTATAATCAAACACATGCACTTATTGCAGCTAAAATTTTATGACTTTCAATGAAATATGCTTGCCTTCCTGCCTCGGGTTCCTTTGAACTGCTCAGTCTGAAAGTCTTCCACTAATGTTGCTGAAGTTTGCAAGCAATCTATTAAAAAATTAATCCAATAAATCCGTTTTGACTGATGTTTAATTTTATTGCCAACAAGTCTCAGAGGGATACCATGCAATGTAACTTGTAAGCAGGCAGCAAGCCTTTTAGTGAAGATACAAATCTTGCAGCCAGTCTTCAATTCATTGACTGCTCATTAATTTCAATGGTATTGCTTGGGTAAAGAAGTTAGAAAATGACCTTTGATTTTGCCTATTTAAATGTTGCATCATTCTTATGGAAAAGAACTGTGGAAGTAGAACAAAATGTTGTAAATGCATGATTGAAAGTACATTAAGTACATAGTAACTTAAAATACATTTACTTTAAGTTACGATGTCATGGTTAAGGGTTAATCTCAAAGAAAAACAAAACAGAAAAAAACAAACAAAACCCCCACCTTACAGCCTTGGATTGACATTTGTCATTTCCTAAGATGGAATTTCAAGAGAAAGCAGAGGCTTCAAAACAACCTATACAGTCACCGTTAAATTTAAACAATATGTATTAAATTACAAGTTCTCTTTTGTGGAACTTGAGACCCCTGAATATCTGTAGGAATAAGATTTTAAAGAGCATCAGGGCAGAAATTCAAGGTTATTTCCTAATGGACCATTTTTATGGTCCAAGGTGAAATATTAATTGATTTTTATAACACAGTTTGAGCAGAGATAAATATTGAAGTTTTACTTCTCTGCTGAATTGTCATGCTTCTTTTTAAAAGGAAGGGACGTAGGTGCTGTACCCCGTGGAGACATGTTGATTTCCTTCTTTCAGTTCTTTTGTTCCCATGTGCAGGGGAACTGGAAAAAAGAAAAAGGGGAAGAAAAAAAAGAAATAAAAAAAGGGAAAAAGAGTTTTATTTGCGTGGAGGAAGGGCAGGGATTGAATGAAGCATTCAGTTCTGCCAAGGCAGCCATTGTCTTCTGTGGCATCAGTACTCTGCCAAGATTGTCACACTGTGATACCTCCTTTATTTTGAAGTTGGAGACTTTCTAAAACTAGGATCTTTTAGGTCTGTGGTTTTGCAGTGTGATAGTGTGAAGCCTGATGGGAAAGATTCACCACTAACTACTGCCTGGAAAAGCTTGGCCAGTTCTCTTTGAGCAGAAAGCTTCCAGTCAAAGAAATGGCAAGAGAGGAGAGAAGCAGTGAATGTGGTATTACTTTTTTAATAGGACACTAAGCACAGTTAGTGTGACTTTTCTTATCTTTTCCACTGTCATCTTGATGGCCTTTAGGTAGCATCAGGGAGCAAAGCTATTAACATTAAGAAAAAAAGATTCGAATACACGAGGACACACAGCCTCTTATGGGAAATATAGCATCTAAAATGGCATTTCTTACTTTCTGAATGCAATTCAAAATGCCTTCAAATGCCAGTGTTGACTGCATTGGGTATTCCAATTAGTGTGATTATTTTCCCAAAATATCTTTTTTTAAATAAGTTTAAACAAGCTCACTATATTATTAGAAGTTATGGCAACCATAGGGATTTCTGACTATTACTATTAGAAAAGAAATGCCTTACTGCTCAGATTAATTTTTTTTCAATATTGCAGCATATGATTATTTTAATATTTCACCTAAACTCATGAGCTGTAGAATAATTACTACAGGAAATATATTTTATGTAAATAGCTGGGGTTTTTTTCTCAGAATCAAAATTATGTTTTAGTTAATGAAAGTTATATTTGGCAATTCTTTGAAAGTCTATTGTGAGTTCTTCACTGGTTTCCAGATTTTCTCTGAGATTTTAAATATGTTGTAAGTAAAAAACCTAAAAGCTCAAGTGTTCCAAAGAGTTTATAACTATTAAAGACAGTGCTCAATTACATTCAAAATTGTGATATTTTGGATACTATGAGTTGCTCTACTGGTACTTGGGGAATAAAGGCAACTTTAAGGTTTCTGTGGTGACTGGCTCTTTGTGTCTTACAATCTCATTGCACTTGGCCACCAGTTGTCCAGACATGGAGTTCTGGGTGTCTGGTTGTAGCTCCATCACTGTCTGTTTAGCCAAGTTCTTTTCAAGTGGAAGCCAATTGTGCCTTTTGGTTCTTACTTCAGTTATGAATTTGTCATTGTTTTAATCTGTTTTGCGCTTGAAACTTAAAATTTATGCTTGCTCTTGTGTCATGGTAATGACATACCAGGGACAGTTGATGTACTGTAGCAAGGCACCTGCCATTGCTCCCTGGTACACAGGATTACTGTGTAATAAAATATAAGTGGTGTTAAGGAATGATCCCATTTCAATGAAAGCCATAAAAATATATATATACATAAAGCTTTGACAGACATTTTTAGAGAGTATCTGTAAAGAAAAAAAAGCTATATCAAATAAAAAGGCCAGGAATTACTTAATAGGGACTATTTAAGCATTCTCTGAACTAATTATACCTGAAAATCCTTTCTGAATGTATTCCAGTGCTTTACCTGCAGAAAATGTATACTGCTTCTCTGAGAGATAATGTCAGTTTTACCAAGTGTTGCAGCCAAGTGGCAATATATTTGTTCTCTCTGAGATAGGTACAGGATGACTGCACTTGGAGACTGGCTGTGAGAGTGACAGTGACACAGAACTTGCTTTTCAGTTTGCTTATGTTACTCCATAAACGCATAGGCAGGTCATGCTTGAAATGAATGTGTCACCATTACTTTGCTATACACTGGTATCTTTAATGTCATTTCCATTTCATTACCCTACCCAGAGCAATTTAAGTTATCTGTGATAGCATTCTTTGTCTGCTGTCAACATAGTATTGGTAAGGCATTCAGGGGCCAATGGAAAATAAATGAAGAGTGTGGGTATCCTTGCCACCCTGAAAGATAAATTTACAGAATGGTGCACTAATAATGCTCAAGTTTCTAGAAAACTTTCCATGTCTGTCCTGTGGACTAGCTTTCAGCCAGAAAATGTATGACACTGGGACCAAATGTCACTGTCCTAAGGGCACAGTGCCAGTTTTTGTTCCTTTTCCAGTCCCATTTTGTTGAGGAGCACTGCATGTCCATTGTAGGTAGCTATGTCTTCGGCCTTCTGCATTGCTGTGTCACCCAGGGGGACCTTGAATATATATTATGGGTAACTTCTCTCCTAGACAGACCTCTTGGATGTGCACTACAGCTTGTATTCAGGTCTGTTCCCAGCCCTGTCTCTGGATGCTTGTGACTCTAGCCCCTGGATGTATTCTAGACCCAGTCAGTTACTTCACTGTTTCAGGAACTGTAGGTAGACTGATACCACTGATACCCTGTCTGCACCAATGATACCGTGTCTGCTCTGTTCCTTGGCAGGAGTGAGGAGGTTATCCACAGCATAGTGTGGGGCACTGAGCAGACCAAAGGTGTGTCCCTGTATCTTTCTTCACAAGGGTCTTCTGTCCTTGGGGGCTTGAAGACTTCTATCCTGAAGGATTCTCCCGTGTGATGATCCTGGTTCTGTGGGTGGAGATATCTAAATGAGAACGAAGCTCAAGTGCTGTGTTTCCATGTGAAAATGAGCTCGGGATCTTTGTAACAGGGACATGTCTGTTTTGCTACCCCCAAAGTCTGGTGCTGGTTTAGGGTCTTCAAAGATGAAGGTTTTCATCTTCATGAAGACAATGCAGCACCTGGTCAGCTTGCACATCGCAGTGTAGTATAAGAAGCACTAGAGAGTACCTCTGAGCCCCTAAGCCTTTTGGATGGCATATGAGTGTTTAGTGAGTATTTGGTGTGCCTCTGGAACAATGTTTTCAGCTAAATTTCTTCCTAAAAGGATCTAGTTAGCATGCACTGTACCAATTCTGCAAGCTGAACTGGCATTCCAAAGGGTCTTTACTTCATGGATTTGCTTCAAAATGATACTACTGCTTAAGGCTGAAAAGAGTACCATAGATGCAGCCTTAGGACATGGATTCATGACTGCCTGCCACTGAAAGGAGCAATAGTTGTCTCGTGCTCACATCACTTTTTGTGTGCTTCTTCTGCTTCCTCTTCTGAGTTCTACTTGTCACACTAAATGTTCCCTGCTTGGAGGTAAAGCTAACTCATGAAAACCTCTGAGTTTTCCCTCAGATGAGCAAACTGAGGAGAGCCTCTAGAGAGTTGCACAATTACTAAATTTAACTCAAGGGAAGAGGAGTCAGAAAAGCAGGGAGAACACGGGTCTATCCCCTCTGGCCTCCGCCTGCTGTTAGATTGAATTAAGTCTAATATGAAAATACACCCTGAAGGAGAAGCATGTGAATTTATTTAGAGAAGATTATCACTGTTGCTACTGGTTGAGAATTCACACAGCTGAAGAGTCACTGTTTAAAAAATGTGGTGGAATTCCCCAAATCCCTGAGATTTTTTTTCAGCAGATAATAAACATTGTCTGATGTCTCATGTAGGTCTTTCTTGACAAATGGAGAAACCCTGGTTTTGTGTTTGGTTTTCTTCTTTTATTCTGACCTTCTCAGAAGAATGAAAAAAATTCAGAAAGTAACAGTGAACTGTTATAATCAGTATGATACTCACAGGCCGATACAGTAGCTAATGCTCTAAGATCATGCTTCTTTTATTCATCTTTCCAAAATCTGTTTTAGTAAGAGGACAGTATTTTTCCAAGTTTTAATATGGTTTTGTGTATCTGTACTTGGATGATGATAAAGATAAAAATTTTGTTTTGTGTTTTTCTACCTATAATTGGCAAAACTCATAATATCTGCTTCCTTTCCAATCTATTTATTTTTTTCTAAAAAAACCCACCACCAACAACCCTCCTTAAAATGCCATAATAAAACACCACTCAGTCTAGGATTGAATTTTGAGTCTCCTGCTGGAACTACTCTCAGCTCACTTTGAGCTAAACTGAACGGAAGCAGCGGGAGAGTATTCTATTCCCTAAATATACATTTTGTTAGAAATAAGGTTATCTAATTAGAGCATATTAGTTGTGGAAATTGGGAAGTCTCAGTGCTGATGTTTGGGAAGATTAAGGTGGAAGTTCTAAAATAAAATCTTTTGTATTCTTGTACTGTAAGCTGTTTCTTGCTGCTTTTGTACACTAGCAGCTTTCAGAGATTTTTCCAGATTGAACAGGTACCATGCATTTCCTCCTAGGCTCTTAAGGGTCTGGGCTTTTTTTCCCCAGAGGTCACTCTGCAGTATGGCTGAGGTCTGCTTTCTGCTCTGAGAAGAGCCTCTCCCTTCTGGGCATTTCTGCCTTTCAGCCTCATCCTGGAAGCCCTTCCTCTTCCCTCTGGATAATTTTTCTGAGTGCAGCAGCCAGGAAACATAGCTGACCACACACACTTTTAGCAATAATAGAAGATAATGTTTGTGCATCACATTCAACAGCACAATTTGCCCAACACACTGTTAAATTATGAAGACAAAAGCAGATACTAAGGAAGATCCTTTGGCCTTAATTAAATCCTGCAGTTGTTGTGAGCCTGGAGCTAGGACAGTCCAGATTTAGCACTAGGTGTGTGTCAATTGACTACAACTGAATGGTTGAACAATTTAAGGTATCTGATGTTTATTATATCCATTATATTAACCATGCTCTGGGAAAGGGAAGTGTGATAAACAAATCTAGCTACGGAGACCTTGGCTGAACTGACAATTCCTTGGCTACTATTCATGAAACCAAAATGACTTTTCTGCTGTGAAAAATACACATGTGAGCATGTCCAGCAAGGTTGTAATGGGATATATTGAAACATCTAAGTTTGTGTGTTGGAGATTTAGACAGAAATTACCAAGTCATTGCTTCTGGAGAGTGCTTAATGATTGTGCTAGAATAAGCTTTACAGTAATTATTTACAGAGAATTTGCATACATGGCATTTTATCACAAATTTTGCTGATCTCAAGGAAGACCCACATCTATTGGTCACAGGTACTCCTTGCTCCTAACCCCTGGTACCTTCATCATTTTGCCTGGGGTCCCCAAGGAAACTGTCTCTCCTCAATGTTGGGTGAAACAATTGTGTCTCTACTTGTTGCACTTCTGAGTTTCATCCAACTGAAAAAACAGCATAAGGAAGTCAAGAATAGTCCAAAACAAAAACTAATCCAAGGCACAACCATATGAATTTTAATAAGGGCAAGTTTTGGTTTCTACACCTGGGATGGGACAACTCTGGATGTTCAGACACACTGGGGAGTGAGAAGCTGGAAAGCAGTACCACAGAAAGGGCCCTGGGGGTCCTGGTCCATGGCAACTTGAATCTCAGTCAACTCTGCCCTGGCAGCCAGAAGGGCCAACCCTGTCCTGGGGTTCATCAGGCACAGCATCAGCAGCTGGGCAGGGAAGGGGATTGTCCAGCTCTGCTTTGCTCTGGGGCTAGCCTCACGTGCAGCCTCACATGCAGCCTCAAGTGCTGGGGGCAGGTTTGGGTGATGCAATAAAAAAAAAGACAATAAACTCTTAGCATCCAAAGGAGAGCCATGAGGATGGTGAGGGGCCTTGAGGGGAAGCTGCATGAGGAGTGTCACTTGGTCTGGTCAGCCTGGAGGAGACTGAGGGGAATTCTCATTGCTGTTACAACTTCCTCATGAGGTGAAGAGGAGGAACAAACCCTGATCCCTTCTATGTGGTGACCAGTGACAGGACCCGAGAGAATGGCCTTTAGTTGTGTCGTGGGAGGTTTAGGTTGGGTATTAGAATAAGGTTCTTCATCCAGAAGGTGGTTGGGTACTGGAACAGGCTTCCCAGGAAAGTGGTCACAGCACCAAAACCACAAGAGTTCAAGAGGCATTTTGGATAATGCTCTCAGGCACATAGTGTGATTCTGGTGACTTATTGTGCAGGGCTAAGAATTGGACTCAGTGATTCTTCCAACTCAGAATATTCCATGATTCTGTAAATTTCATATTTTAAAAACTTTTGAGGCAGAATTGGTGAATTCCTTGTTCCTAAGTCCTTTGTATATCTCACCTAAGCAAACAAGTCAGTCTCTGTTTTCCCTCAGCTCTTGAACCTCCACAGGAATAGCTATGGCTTCTTGACAGAAGTTGGCAAATGTGCCTTCTCTCTGCACATTGTTGTTGGCAAATGTGCCTTCTCTCTGTCCTTGATAAATGTGATGAAGGTGCATACAGCCCCTAACTCTTCTGGCCTTCTGAAGGGTCCGCTCTGTGCAGAGAGTGTAAGCCTCCAGAGCTCTCCCTTTTGTCTTCATAAGGTTCTCCTTGTGTTTTGCTACTGTTTTATGAGAAAGGGGGAGGGTAGGAACAGAACAGAGCAAAACCTAAAAATAAACCATGAGAAGGTGGCAGAGAAATTTAAAAGGATATTTAAGGGTGAGAGACTCAGGAATTTAGTGGCAAGGTAAGCAGAGTATGTTAGGAGCAGGAGAGAGTGAGTGGCAAGCTGGGACTGGATGAGCAAACACAGGAAGGCAATGGTGTACCATAACTTGAGAAAAGAGTAACATGAGATTATAAAAGGAACTAGGCTAGGTCGATGGGAGCCAAAGGAAGTGGGTAGACAGTTTAAAGATAAGGAAAACCTGTTTCAGCACAAAATTATGATTGTTGGACTCAAAATCTTATTATCAACAAAAGGGTACATACCATATAGATATGTAAAGAGGAACTCTCCAAAGCAAATAAATACTTAAATTGTCTAAAAGTTTAAATAGTTTTAAAGAAAGGAAAACCCCTCATTGGAAATAGCTTTTAAATTTTAAATACAAGAGACACTTTCAAGTTGCTGCCCCTTCACCCTGCTGCTGTGTGTATTCTTTCAGTGTTCCTCTGGGTTCTGGAGCTGAAAGTGTTAGTGTTTCTGAAGAAGAACAGGGGCAATTAGAACAAGTTTTCAGCAGTGTGAGGGCTTTGCTGAGCAAGGTTCATGGAGACAGTCCCTTTCTCCTCAGTCTTGGGATATTTTTATGTAATATCTTCCCAGAGCCTGTCTTCCCCCTGCTTTCCAAACTGGGGAGCTGCACACTGCCTCCCCAAGTCCCATTACTCTGGAGGGGCTGTTTGTCACACAGTGATTACGTAGGAGTGCCAGCCCCATGCTCTGGGTGCCCCCAAATCAAAGCCATTGTAGGGAAGCACAGGTGTGTGGCCATGAGACAACTGCTGCCACAGCTAAAAGCAGCTCCCACCAAGGCAGAGCCAGACACATCCACGGATCCCATGCTCCTGGCTGAACAACAAGCCTCTGACCTTGTGCTAGTAATAGCCAAAACTGTATTTACATAGGTAAGGGAGAAAGATGGAAAAGATGGATGGAAAAGAAAAACATGCTGGAGTTATGATCAAACTGGAGAAAGTGAACCTAAATGTCACTGTATAGGGAGATGGAGTCTGACTCCCTCCAACCCAAGAAAGGGATGCCAGAATTATGTTTATGGAGCACTTGTGGATGCAGGACTTGGCAAAACAGCTTGGCACTATAAAGCAGAGGAGGTCAGGCTTAGAGAAGAGGTAGCCTTATGGAGTAGGAAATAATGTCCTCCAGGAAAGTGGGTTTGAGTTCAAATTGATCCTGCATGTTCCCATTCTTTGCCGTCAGCGAGTGTCTGTTGGGAATATGTCCAGTCTGGTTACAGGCAAAGTGTACCAGCCTTCAAATCTGCCAACTACTCTTTTAATACAGAATGCAAAACCAATTCAAAACCAATTCTCATCATACTATAGATCTGCATGGATCTCAGCATGATGACATAGTTATGGAGAAAACTGTGCAATAGGTTATATCTGTGTTGGAGATTTTCAAGGTTAATAGTATTTTATACATTTTTAATTACAATGCTTAAGAGGGTGTTCAGGGGTATTTTTCTACAATCATCTGTGTCATTCTGCAGACAGGATGGATCAGCTCTTAGAATAGTTCATCATTAGTATGCAGTTTGAGGTATTAAAAATTAAGGATTAATATATTTAAATGGGTTGTATTATGCTCAGTATTCTCAAAAATAAGATTATTCCTAATAATCTATCTATCTATCTATCTATCTGTCTGTCTGTCTGTCTGTCTGTCTGTCTTTACACACACACAATATATATCTCTGGAAGTCTGCAGACTTCATTCCTGTTCACTTGCAGTAATAGTTTTGTTGTATCATATCAAGGTGCCAGTTACAGTCTAATGGAAAGACATGTTTTGTCTGTGCTTTTATTGTATTTTGAATATACTTAAGAGAAAACAGTTAAACTGGATATTCAGTCTTTGAAAATAGCCTGCTTTTTCCTTTCTAGGAGCAGAAGAATTTATTAACAAAAATAGTAGATGAGGATGAAGCCAAAACGTGTCTTTATAATGAGACAATCAAGTTGTGTGTTGAGGCTATAGTGCAGGGATTTTTGTTCCACTGTATTAAATGGCAGGCAAAAGCAATAACAATTTTGTTAGATATCAGTACAGTAAAGTATGTACTCAGCTTAGATGTATTTTGATTATCTTTCAGAAAAGATTAATTTTTCAACCCAGTCATCAATCTAATTTATTGGTAAATTGAGCTCAAAAAGTATAACTCAGTACCCACATATATTTTATATTCTCTTGAACATACCAAGAAATGTAAGTGGCACTGATGGGGAGGCTTTGTTAATTTTTGTTTTTTATTTTTTGGAAAAAGGTCACTGCTGTGTCTTTTGGGAAGAAAGCCTAGTGCATACACAGCTTTCTTTCCATGGTTTGATTAATCTCAAGGATTCTTATTGTGGCAGAGTAAGTGATTCAGGGATCACTGCTCAAACTCAATACTTAACTCCAAAGAGGGCATGTACATTGCACATTCTGGCTCATCCCCTGTCGAGGTCTTTTTGCTCTGGGCATGGAAAGTACAGACTAATTCAGATCTGGAATTGCAGAAAAAAAAAAAAAAAAAAAGCTCCTATTGAGCTGCAATTGAAATGCCAAGATTGGGGGAAGGAGAAAGTTTAAATTATAACTCAAAATCTATTGTGGCAGTGTTTGCAGACATTTCTTTTTTGCTGACCTGTTGCCCAAGAACTTGAACTGTTTATGTTTTGGGGGCCGAGGGGCCACCTTCCCCAGGGGGCTACCATGCCTTTTGTGTGAGCTAGCTGGGCTTTCTCATGTTCTTCCTGACTACAGAGACACTCGGAGAGGTTGGATTTCTCTGTGCTCTGTTTGGCTGTGCAGTTGTGTGCAGCGCTAGAGGAGAAGACACAGACTGTTCTGGGAGGGCAGTGTTAGAAGCAGGTTACACAATCAGTTAAGCAACAACTGTCTGCAGGGCTCTGCACCTGTGGCTCTGACTTGTTTCATGTAGCCAGAGTGGTTTAAGTGATGTACTTAATGAGCTTAAATGTGTTGCAGTGGAAAAGTATGAGGGACGATTAGTTGGCCTCTATTTCCCTCAATATTACCCTTCTTTTGTCAAGCCATGGTTCTTAGAACTTGGTGGATCACTTGTGGGAAATGCAAATTTTGATGGCTGGGTCAAGTATCAGGATTTGATGGATGATATTATTTTAAGTTATGGACTAACAGAAGGAAGAAAAGAATGTATTCTATTATTTTGTATGGGGCAACTTTAAAATTGGCAACTTAGTATCAGACAATGCAAATTTATAAAGTTGCTCACTTGTCAAATGTCAATGTCAAGATACAGGTTATAATCTACAATAAATATTAGATACAGCACACCACTGAGTGTTTCTCAGTTCATGCTCAGGATCACGCTGCCTCTAGACGACTCTATCTGAAAAAACTGTTAAGAACTTACAGTGCTCAGAATATGTTGATTGAATGGAACATTTGAGCATTTTGGAGATTGTCTTCATCTCTGTATATGTATTACAGTGTACCACTTGTTTCCTTGTCAAAATTAGTGTATTTTCTCATTAATGTTAAACTTCAGTCACGGTGCTGGAAATCTTGTACAGTTTTCTTGTGTATGTGACTTTGCTTTTAATATCACTAGATGGTGATAGTGTAATTTACTGGTTATGTTCAACTGTGTTTAACTGGCCCAGCACTAAAATTCGATGGCCAGAAGACTTCCTTTGTGATCAGACTAGTCAGCACATTGGCAGTCTGTTCCTGTTGTGTGGGATCATCCCACACCACAAACTGTTGCGGGGAGCTGAGGTTCTCTTTTGCCCAATGTCAGGCTGAAGGAGTATAAATTCTGCTTTTGGAATGACTGTTGGAGAGGTTTTACTTTGCTTCTGTGCCAGCATCCCTCACAAAGGCTACAGTGTTCAAGTACAAAATAGTATTTCTTACCACTTAACAGGATGCTCTTGGATTCTTTTTCCAACTCAGCAGGGCTCTAACACAGTGCCAGACCTTTATTTTGCGGGCATCCGGTCTGTATTCCCAGTTCCAGCGTGGCCGTCAGCCCCGGCAAGGGATGGCTGGCCATCAGCGCTGGGGAGTCAGGGCAGAGCATGCTAACAAGTCTGGCAGCATGGGGGGCTCACCAGCCTGGGCCCTGTCCCTCAGGATCCAAGCAGGGTGGGTCTGGAGACAGGACCAAGGTTCAGAGGAGAAAGGAGTTCACCCCAGGTTCAGTGAAGAGGTCAGACAAGTTCCGGGTGATGAGGCAGGGTTGAGGTGAAGCCCAGAACACCAGTCAGTGATTCCTGCTTAAGGCAGGCCCAGAGGCCATAGCTGGGTCAGCCAGAGTGCAGAGGTCACCAGGTGAGATCCCAGGGACGAGGCAGTTCCTGTGTCCCACTGGGAAGTCAGTCTGGGTCAGTGGGGTCGATGGCCAGGCACAGGCACCTGCAGTGTGGTGGCAGCATAGCTCAGGTGGTCTGTGGCCAAGTGTGGCAGCCTCAGCTCTGCAGCCATTTCTACACAAGCAGTAGGGCAGCCACCAAACCTTCTTCCAGCTTCCTCCTGAAAAGCTCTTTCAGGCTTGCCAGGATGTCTCAGCACTGGCTTTTGCCACACAAAGCTGGGCTGAGGTGTGTTGCTGTCTAGACAGCCATTGGGAAGTCTCATCTCTGTCTCCCATATAACAGTGTTATGAAAATACTCTCTTTTGATCAATGTTTAACAAAGTAAGAACATTTCTGATACACACAAGGACAACCTACTGGGATATCTTCCATAGCAGATGGAATGGTCTAGAATTATCAAAAATTTTAAAAAACAATATAGGAATGCTTGTCCATACTGTTTATCCACAGATCTATGACACTTAATCTCTGCTCTCTATGATGTTGGAGGCAGACCGTACATGACAACCAGTGGTGAGGCACACGTGAAAGTCTGCTTTCAGAGACTGACTCTTTCTTTCAAGTATCTGCAGGAGAGCAGCTAAACCCTGCCACAGAGCATATCTAAGGGAAATAATTTTAAAATCTTCAGCCCTCTGGATGTGCTGTTATCAGCAAAAGAGTATCTAATTTTCTTACAGAAAGTCACATCCATAGACTATTTCTTCCTCTTCTGCCCTAGGAAGGTAGTGGGTGGGGAATGACAGGAGGCAAGCTAGGTGGTCTCTATGAGGGCCTCTGGTCATCACTTCCTTGACTCATGGAGGTTATGTCAACCCAGGAAAGCTCAGCTTAGGGAGGGACTCCTCTCCTTATTTACATTACACATTCTTGCAACAAATGTTTCTGTAAATCATTGACAGGAGCTCAAATACTGAATTTACTTTACCTGGCACAAATGCTAACCTTATGGTCGGCATAAGTGACAGCATCGTTCACGTGTTCTTAAACAATATAATAAAAGGATAAATGAAGGCCCCCTCCATTTTCTTTCTTTTAGGACTTGCTCCTCACGTCCAGCATTGTAGTATCAAATTTTGTGAAGCAGCAAAAGCTGCTGGAAGTATTTTTTAGCAAGTGTCTCATGGCTGTTTAGAGCAGGGCAAAGTAGCTGTGATGCCTTGCAGTTTTGTGAGCAAGCTGTGCCTCCTGTGCAATTTCTTCTGCTCACTACCATTGGGAAGGACTTCCCCTTTCCATAACTGTGAAGCATGGGGTATTTTTTCCCTGCGTGAGCGGGCTCACCTGTCCCTATGAACTTATGCTCTTAGCTCTCCTTGCTGAAGATTTATGGGATCCTGGGCACAATTTAGTGGGCAGACTTTAGGAAGTGGAAAGCTGTCTCTTCTGGCACTTGCTTACAACTGTGACCTGCCCGCAGAATATACCAGAATAGATATTTAGTGTTATGTTTTTGTGGACCTCATTACTTGAACCAAGGCAGTGTTTTATGTAAAGCCTATGCAAAGCTTTCTGTGCATAATGGGGACATTCGGCAGGGGGTCTGCAGGGAACTGCTGAGGGTTTTTTGTGCTTCAAAGTTTCTCTGGCATTCACCCCAGGTAAAGGCACCAGCTGCTATTAAGGCTTGTTATTTTTTCTTACCTTCTCTGCTTTTGTTTCTCTGCAATTAAATAATTAACTTAATGAGAGATTTCTTGTTAGTCTCATAATGTTCTGGGACATTGTTGAACTTCTGTGATCAATGGGAACTCTGACAGGTGTCAGGATCTATTTTCTGTCATGTAGGAATGTAGTGAGAAGCAGCCAAAAGCAGCATAGAGGAATGACACAGCACAGAGAGATTCAGGAAAAACACAAAGTCCCTTAAATCAAAACTGTCTGGGGAAGGCTACATTTGATGGCTCAGTAATTTTTGTTTAGTAATTTTTATTTGTTTATTTTTCTTACTAGATTAATGGTGCATTGGAAAGGAGTGAGTAGGAAAACTGGAAGCTTTGTAGTAAAGAAAATAATTTCAAGATATATATATAAAGTAAAATGTATTTTGGTACTTAAGTTAATATATGCTTGTCAGGAATAAAAGAAGACTTTTTTTTCCCCAGAGACAAAGAAAAAGCATGAGGAAAACTTACTTGTGACTGTAAAATTGTTGTGTAGGTTCTTGTTCTGAATGGTACATGGTTTGTATGCAAAATTAAAATATTTTTGCTATGTGTGGTTTTTTAACTGTTCAGCTTAAGTACACTTGGAAAGTTTTATTTTTAAATGGTGAGTGCATTCAAGCAATGCTGCCAAATTCCTGGATTAGTACAGTTAATAAAGAACCTTGTGTTGAATTTAATTTGTGAAAAGGGATATGCAGCCTCAATTATCTTTGGAAAAAATGTTACAAAATCTAAAAGTGTTAGAACACCCAAATGATTTATGGACATAGTAGTTTATTGTCAAGGAAAATTGATCTGAAATACATATACAGTATGTAGTCTTTAAGTCTTTCTGACAATGAGATGATACTACTCCATTACCCCAACTTCTGTTTCAGTAGAACCCATCACCCTATCTTTGTATTTGTGGCTCCTTAAAGGAAAAGACAGTAAGGCAAAAATTATGTGGCAGCTGGTTTGAAAACCATTCCGCAGACCAGAACCTTACTGAAGTTACCTTGCTGCTAGATGTGAGAGGCTGTGATCAGATCTCAAGTGAGATGAGCAAGCCTAGTCTTCCTCCTAAAAATAAGCTGCCCAGAAAAGATAAGAACGGGTTCTTAAGTGCATAAGGTGCAGAGGGGGGGGGAAAAAAAGAGGGTAGAAAACTTACCTTTTAAATACAGAAAAATTCCAAGTGACTAAGAAAACAGCACAGAGATGGAAGTGGTTCCTACTGTGTCATGGTACAGTGATTTAGTCCTTCTGGGCTTGTTTTATGCCAGCGAGTGACCTTGAGTTGCAAACTGTGAACATTTTCTCCCCCTCCTCCTTCCTCTGCCATGGTTTGCTGCATTTCCTCTCTGCTTACCCCTGATGTCCAGCTGCTCCAGAGTTCCTCTGGCTTCCCTTCTTCCCCCCACACCTCACATCCTACCGTGGCCACCTGCCCCAGCAGGCAGCCTGCTTTTTACTGGCATCCCTGGGCATCCCAGCGGGGAAGCACAACCTGCAGCCTGGTCCCTTCAGGGAGTGGAGCGTTCCTCTGAGAGCCCAGGCCTTGAGGTGGATGGTGGTGAGAGCTTTCCCAACAGACACTGAATTACTCAGCATGCAGCTGCTTGCTGCTTTCCAGCAATTGCTAAATCACAGTTCGGGCAGAGGCAAAACAAAGCTGCCCTTGACTTAAGGAAAAACAGCCTGCAGCCTTAATTATTCTGGAATTTAAAGGCTTACTGTTAGCACTAGACAATCAAAGGGAAGAGTGCTTTAATACTGCTAGAGATACGGGTTTGCTGGTAACCAGGTCTTAATAAAGCTGATATTTCTTCATTTGAGCAACAATCCCTATTTTCTGTGTAATTTTGTGCTGCTTCTCTGGACACAATATACAAGTGAGGAAAATTCCTAATTCCAAGCATAGGATTGGAGGAAGTTTTCCACAGCATCTCAAAGTAATTCTGGCATCTTTTCTCAGTGGTAGTCCTCTTTGTTGTGTTATACCACACCTGCTGATAAGGGTCTGTGTGATATGAAAATGGGCAAGTGCAGGGAAAGAAGAAAAGGTGCCCTTTACTGAATGGTTGCTTGAGTGGCTTTCCCAAATGTCACATCAGAGCAGGCAGAAACACTGAATGGCTGTCGGGACTGCAGCTTGATGGGTTTTTCACTAAAAAGCTGACGCTGACATTATGTTTTGAATCTTTTGTACCTCTTCACAAGCTGAGTAAGGTGAATTTGTCAAATATCTATCCAGTAAATAATGTGTGGAAATCCTCCAAGAGACATGTCTTTTCAGCTTAGGTCTGGCTTTTTACCCTTCTATTGGTTTACAGTTGCCTGTGAACAATGAGATTGTTACAAGCCCCATTTTGTCTGCACATTTTCACATTGTTAGTTTGACAATGTTCTTTTAACTTTGGAAATCTTACTACCTATTGATAAAAATATTCATATTTGAATATGCTTTTAAAAAATAAAATAGAAACATAAGTTTTTAGCACTGTCCTGTTTATTGCCTATGCCCTCCACCTCCAAAATGTTTGGAAAACAGAACACCAAAACAAGTGCTGAAAAGATCCTTTTAAATTCTGACACATGGCACTGTTAAATGATATTGTATATCCAAAGAATTTAGCCTTGGTAAACTGTTGAAGTAAAAATTTAGGTATTTACCACAGTATAATTTGAGGTATCTGTTTCTAAAGGTGTGCTGTACACCTGAGCTCCCTGCCTGTTTCCTTCGTTCTGTTTTCACTTACAGACTGCGTGTGCAATACTGATGGTAACTGAGCCATATGATTGGTTTAGTATATATTCTGAACAAGAAATTTGTTATTCAAACTAGTATGTGATTCAGTGTCCTATTTTAGATTGATTTTTCCATACTCTTGGCCAAATATTTTGGGATTCCCATCACCAAGGTTTGATGTATAAAATTATAAAAAGAAGCTTCAGCTGAACTCTCTAAGTGCAGAAGAATGGGCAAAGAAAAGGGAACAAAGCTAAGTAGAGAACTGTAAGAAAAATATGCCAAAAATTTTTTTGTTTAAATTTCTGTAACTTTTTTTCTTTCCTCTGCTAAAATACAATTTTTGCATGCATAAAATCTTGAGCAAAAATGAGGACTACAAAAGCAGATTAAAACCAACGGCCTCTTTTTACAGTTAGTTTACAATGCCTTGGTGAAGATAAGGTAATTCCAGTTTTTTTTAAAGCAAGGTACAAGAGAAAGGGTTTCTTGAGTCCAAGAGAAATTATATATAGCTACATAATTGGAACAAGTGATAGATTGAAAGGTTTTTCTGTTGTTTGGTTTTTTTAGTAGCTATTTGATATTGTTTTAAACTAGAAATTTAAAGAAATATCCAGTTATTTTTAAGCGGCCAAATGAGAACTGAGACACTTACTCTTTGAAGGCAACAGTTGTGCTTTAAAAAATTAGAGCTCAGATTTTCTGAGGTGATTTCTGAAACTAGACCAGGAAAAAATGGAGTACAAAATATACAGACGAAATTAACCTTTCCTCACTGTACAGATCAGCTTTGTGCCCTTGGGCTTTGTACTTAATTGCATGGGTTACTAGGCCACTTCTACCCGGGTTTTTTTTTCCCCTTGTCCTGCTTTATTACCAAAGTAGTCTTTGCTTTTTCAAAATCTTTGTCTTCTGAGGTGACAGCATCCTCTGAAAGAGATTAAATCCATTGGCAAATAGTTGTTGACTGGAGTGTCTGCACTTCAGTCACCAATTTGGAAAGCTGCAACAAGCTTATTTGGTGCCACTTTTATTTGAACAAATGGTAAAATAACAATTAAATATCTAAATACTCACTGTAACCCCATAGAAGGTTCATGACTCACTTAAGATTCAAAGATATTGAAATCCAATACATAAATTAAAGCAAAGATGAAGGCGTACTACAATTCAAAGGGCAGAAGAAGTTTTACCAAGTATTTTAGTGATAGGCTTGAAGCATTTAAATTTGCTACTTTTTGCATCTTTTTAATCTTCATTATTTTTTCATGCTCTCTTTAACCTAATGAATAAAAAGAGTTCTGCATTCATTTGGAAAAGATAATGCTGCTCAAGATTGCTTAGAGAATGCACATTGCATGGGTTTTTGTGCTTCAGTGATGGTGCCTGTGTTTAGTTAGCATTATTATCTTTTCATCCAGAGTAGGTCACACACAGTATCTATCCCAAATACATGAAGTCTCGTCTACACTCTACACTTGTGTAGTAGGGCCCAGTCTTTTCAAAAGAACCCTGAACAGGTTAAGCTCTTTGGTTTTTTAAGCAAACAGCTACTGTAAACATCCAGGAAATCAGATTAGTCATCTTAAACTGAGATTCTGAACTTTTTTTCAGAGAAAAATATCAGCGCTTACAAACATGTAGGAAAAAAGAATGCTGTTAGAAGTAACCAAGGTGTGTCACCCATGACAGTAGTTCAGAAGGTTTGACTTGCCTTTTTAATTCCGGTGCTGATGTTTTCTTCCATATCTGTAGAGGTTCAGGGAGGCTCTCATCTATATAATCTGCAGCATTTCACCTTTATGAAGAGTGGTGATTTTTTTTTAAATCAGGTTGCCTTCTGTTTGACAATACCTGCACTACATGACCACTTCATCTGGTCATGTATGTCAATAAACCTCATTATTTCACAGGATCAGAACTTCCATATGCAGAAAAAAAAATCAATTGAGAAGACAAGAACTGAAGGAAGTAGAGAAGGAAAAATATGTAGATAAAAAGATGAGCAAGCAAAATTGAAAGGAAGTTTTGGTAAAAGATGGCCAGTATTTAAAGAACTAATTTTGAAATTTTATTTTTTTCTTTTAAATCTCTGCAAATATCCAGGTATGTAATTTTGACAGTAGTAGCTGTCATCAGTTTGGACATCTAATCCATCTCATTGTTACATAATTGAAACGAGAAGATTTTTAAAGGTGCCTTCCAACCTAAACAATTCTATGCCATAAGGAAGCTATCTTTGACTGAAAACCATCTTGACAAGTGACAAGGGTTGCAATTACCTAATTTGTTGATTATGCTTGTTCTTTTTAGTATTTTTCCTGACTTGAGAAAAAAACATTTATTAAAAATGTCTTGTTCAAAAGAACAAATGTTGGGATAGTAGCGCATGTCTGTATTTCATGTTTAAACAAATAGCTCTAGTATTTATAGATGACTACTCCAATTATATGTTAGAATGAGAAAAAACTGAAAATGGCTACACTATAACATCAGATACAACCCCAAAGTTATGCTTCCTATATCTGTCTGTTTTTTCAATGTGTGACATAGATACTATATCAATTTGAGTAACTTCATAAGTCACACAACTTGAGATGCTTCTGCAAAGAAGGAAGAGAAGGAGAAATGAGTATTTATGGAGAATGCCATTAGTTTTTGACAAACTTTGCTTTCTTTAAAGATTAACTGCTGCTTTGTAACTGTAACTGACAAGAAACATTCCAGGACTGTAGATGCAGCAAAAGGACTTGCATTTAATCCTTTCTGTAATTGAAGAGTAGAACAGTAAGGCCTCAATTCAAGATAAGAGCTAATAACAGTTGGTTCAAGTTAAGCATATTTTTCACTGCTATTTCTGCACTGGAGCTTTCTTGGTTTAACCCTGCAATTACAATCAAACAAAAGTTTAAAATCTTTCAATAACAATTCCTGAGGCTACAGATGACTAGTCAAAATTGTGGTCTTCAGCTCATGTGCCTTGAGTGGAATGGACAATTTATTTTCTAGCAGTAACTTCCAGAACTGCCAAGCATTTAGAAATAAGGATTTTTAGATCTCCTAGTTCTTTTTCTTCACTATTTTTTTTTTTAAATCCATAAACTAATTAAAGACATATTCTGACTGGCTTCTCAAGAGAGGGCAAGTGTAAGGTATGAGCATGGACTGTAATGGAAGCAATGTGTTTGTGCTGAGAAGAAAGAGGAAAACCTTCAATTTCTGAGAAATCAACTATAGTAAAATTTCACACATGACTGTTTGACTTCAATTTGTCACTGTTCTCTGTACACAGAGGTTCCACCACCATGAGAAATATTTAGTTTTTGTGATGTTATTTACTGTGAAATCCTGCTTTGTGGTTTTGCTGGCACATAAGTGTCATTAGTGATGGACATTGCAAAACTCAGTCATGTTTCAACAGTCACTTCCTCTTTTTAGGTAACAAATAAACCACTGAAAACTGAATGAAGTCTGAGGATTTCATTTGACAACAGTGAATTTGGGAGCCTGTTGAATTGAATTATTGACATTAAATGTGTTGACAGTCATTGAGTCTATAGCCTTGAAGTAAATTCATCAGACAGGGAGAGTAATTTTGACCTGCTTAGGAGCCCTTTTCTGGATCAGTTAATCAAAACTTCAGCACTGGTGTGTATGTGCTCAGCATGAATTCCCAGACTGCCCAGATTTTTGTTTGAAAATCATAGCTTTGCAGGTAACAAACATTCATTTTGAAAATTTGAAGGACTGACATAGAAAACTGGTAATCCACTGTAGACTCTTAAGCTATCTCAAATTTCTAAAGGCTATAAAGAGTACATGGAGAAAGTGAGATTGTTTATTATCCTGTTGCTTCATTATTTTCTCCTTTACATTGCTTTATCATATCTGCATCTCTTTTAAAATTTTGCTCTTCTTCTAGAGGATGTACACAAGTAAAACAGAAGTTAACTGTACATATATATTTTACATCTCAGTTTAAATTCTGAAATACTATTTCAGGGAGTATGGGAAGACATGACAAGAAAAATGATGAAATTTTTTTCAAGGACTTTTAAATTCTTGGAAACTTTAGCTGATATTTATGATTCCTGTTTATCTGAGAGAATGTTGTATTCCACTCATATGCTATTGAGTGGGCCACATTGAAACTGTCTCAATCAGAATACTGCTAAGAACTATGGAGGACACTTCATTTCTACCACATTTTTAATGGCTTGAGTATGTGTATATTCCCTTTCTCCATAAGCAATTTTTATATTCCTAACTGTTTGTGTTTACTGAAAATTGCTCCTTGTTTCCCAGTAAAACTGTAATTTGTGCGCAGATGCTGTGCTGCAGGGCATGCAAAGATCAGAATATGCACTGGTTGATTGATTCCTTCTAATAAAATGAGAATTTTATACCACTCTAAAAATTTGATTTAGTAGCATATTCTACATTCCAAAATGTCAAATTTTATCCCGTTCCATCAATGTATTTTGTTAGTGCTTGTGTACAGTACTTGTATTTGAATGCAAAAAGATGAGCTACTGCAGTCTTAAGGTTGCCTATCTAAAATTGCTTGAAAAATAACAAAGGTCAACGAGCAATACTAATGTTTTGTCTTACCACCTGCAGACTTAGTAATGCTCCATCATAGAGGTCAAAGGGAAGAAATTGAATTAATTCAAAGAGCTCCTGGAGTGTATGGACTAATCCTATTTAAACCTATGAGTTAATGAAGTGATAGGTGTGGAGTCTTCAGCAGAAGAAAGCAACCTTTTTCTCATAAAAGGGTTCTGGAACACCAGAGCTTTGTGTAATTTTGTTGCCTGTCAGGTCAGATAAACAGCAATGGATGACCACATCTGTATTTTGCTAAAGCCCAGGGTTTTGGCGGCATACATGGAGACTTCAATTGAATTTTTGAAATAGTTCAAATGTTGCATGAAAACATTTTCACCAAAATAAGGAGTTAGTATTGCTGCATTAATTCAGATTTATTTTGCATGGTCAGTAGTGTATTGTGAGTAGTTTACTTTACAGATGAAATTTTCTGATGCATACAGTAACACATACTGTGCTGTGCATATTGCCTGTCATCTTTATTTAACATCCAGCTAAAGGGATGCAAAAATTACTAATTGAAAAAATCTCTGACTTCACTAAATTAGTAAAATTAAGTGCATTGGTGATAAAAAGCAACAAGAATATATGAACTAGCAGGATAGATGTCTAAAGAGAGGACTGAGTGTGGGACTGAAGAAAATGCCTGAGATTGCTTCACTGGTTTTACAAGATGGAATTAATTTTGCAATTTGACTTCAGTTTTGCAATGCCAAGTCTGTAACTCACTGTGGGCCTGGGTTAGAACTTCCCTTTGTTTTGTTCTTTCTTTTCTTTGCAGGGTGTCTGTGGATGAAACATTTTTCATTACAGCAATAAGTTTTCTGCCCAGTCATTGCTTGCAAAAGGTATAAGGGTAGAGACTTAGATTCTGATTTCATTTTGTGTGGAGCTGAGAGCACTGAGCCAAAGAATGCTTCTCTCAGTTATCCTAAAAGGCATGAGCATACTCTGTGCCTCACACAGGCACACACATGTTCTGCATGCACAAGTGATAGCTACGCTTGCCCTTACGTCTTGGGCCTAAGTGAAATATGAACATAGCAAATATATGATAGCACAAAGAGAAGTTTATGTAAAATAGAAACACAGAGTTGTAAAAATACGGGACAAAAAGATTATGGCTAATGTGAACAAGAGCTTAAAATTGTATATACAAGGTACATTAGGTAAATGAAAAAAAAAATTTAAAATTAGTAAGCTGATATTCTGACTAAGATTTCCAAAGAAGCCTTGATAAAGTTATCAATTCCTGGTGGTTTTCAGGAAGACTTGCAGGCCTGATTGCTTTAAACCTCTTTCAAAGCTGAAGAATTTGATTTCTCATTTTAGATGCAAATGATTCTGTCACGTGAAAAAAAAAAAAAAAACAAAATACTTGTACAAATATTAAGTTCTTAATGTGAAATATAAATGTCTGAGAGTGCAAAAAAAAATTTAAATAAAATTGAGTTGTAGGATGAAAGGGTAAAAAATAGAAGTCAAATATTTCACTTCTGAGGAAAAATCTAGTAATTAAGAGATAGAAGTCTGAGAAAACAAGTATGTTGTTTTCTAACAAAATTGTTAGCAAATACTAAATATGCAGTCCAATAAATACATACTTGTTTTTATGCTCTCTTGATGGACACACATTAATTAGCCGAACTGTGTGTTGCCAAGTTTTACATTTGGCTACGGGTTTGTGAAATAGCACTTTTGCTGCTTAAAATATTGCGTTTAGTAACAGAGTAGGTATAACTGAGAAAAAGTTTCATACTGTAATGAAATTGTGATGTGTGCCTGTATTTTCAGACATATCTTGAGAAAATTTCTTAACTTTCACAAGTCACTTCCAGCTGTTTTCATTGTTGTGGAATTATAGAATAGGTATATTTCCTTTGTTGTGGAAATACAGAATTTGTGTTGGAATGGACCTTTAGAGATCGTCTAGTCCAAACCCCAACCGAAAAGCAGGGACATCACCTAGGTCAGGTTGCTCAGAGGCCCACCCAACCTGACCATGAATATTTCCAGGGATGGGGCATCTGCCAGCTCTCTGTGCAAATCGCGCTGATGTTTCACCAGCCTCCTAGATAAAAATGTCATCCTTACATCTAATTTAAAACTACTCTCTTTTACTTTGAAATCTTTACCCCCTGTCCTATCACAACAGGCTCCACTGTTGTGGAGTTTGTCTTCCTCTTTGTTAGAAGTACCCTGTAAGTACTGAAAGGACACAATGAGGTCTCCTTGGCCTCCTTCCTCTCCAGTCTGGACAAACCCAACTCTCTCACCCTGTCCTGTAATCATCTTTGTGACTGTCTTGTGAACACACTTCATGTCTTTCCTGTGCTGAGGATCCTGGAGCTCAATGGAATACTCGAAGCAGGATCTCACCAGCATGGAGTGGAGGGGCAGAACTTGCTGCCGGTATTTGTTTGGATACAGCCCAGGATACATTTGGTTTTCTGGATTGAAAGTACACATTGTTGGCTCCTGTCCAGCTTTTCATTCACCAGCAGCCCCAAGTCCTTCTTGGCAGGACTGCTCTCAAGTCCCTTAATCTCCCAGCCACTCTTGATACCAGGGGTTAGCCTTATTCAGGCACACAACCTTGTACTTGGCATTGCTGAAGCTGATGAGATCCTATGCACCCATTTCTCAGGTTTGTGCCAATCCCTCTGGATGGTATCCCATTCCTCAGGCATGTCAGCTGCACCATGCTACTTGGTGTCACCTGCATGCTTGCTGGGTTTGCACTCAATCCCTCTGTCTGTGTTATTGATGGAGCGGTTAAACAGTTCTGGTCCCGGTATGAACCCCTGAGGGACACACCACTCGTCACTGATCTCTGTTCAGATGTTGAGCCATTGACCATTACTCTCTGGATATGACCATCTGAGCAATTCCTTATCCCCTGAACAGTCCATCCATCACTGTTACGGCAAAACATATTTGAGTCTTCTACAGTGTATTCACTGTCAACAGTGATTTGCTTCCACTTTTTCTATCTTTTGTATATAACCAAAGCATTAGTGTGAGAGAAAATCACATATAACTCTCACTACAGTGGAACATGCTGTAGTGTATGATGGAATTGTAAATAAGTGAACCCTGTGGAAGAAGCGCTCTGCAACCTCCCTCTCCTGTTGCTGTTTCCCATGGAAGGTCCTCCAGGAAGTTGCTGTTGCATTTTTTAACAGCTGCTGTAAAACACATGTGATGATGGTACAAGATGCTTCAGCTGATTTAAATACAAATCCTTCAGTGAAGTTGCACTGTATGTGTCAGCATGGAATTTATCTAAATGTCTTTATCTACCATGCCTTACCAAACCCCTCGAAAGATGAGCTGCAGCCTTGTTAATCAATTGAGATTTGAGCAGGGATGGTTAATGTTCCATAGTCGCACAGTATAAGGAGTTAACATCTTGAAAGTGAATGATTAGTGTTTAATTCAGAGTATACAGAATTATGGGTACAGACTAAAGGAGTTATATAAACTCAGTGTACATTCCTAGAAATGTGTCAGAACTAAATGTTTGATTAAATGACTTACAACATGGTTTATGTTATGTTTGCTAATTATTCTTCATCTCAGTTTATCTTCTCAGATCTACACCACTTTTTTAAAACCTTTGTAGTGAGAAGGTCATATGCTGGTCTTAAAGACATGGTGCATAGCTCATTAACAGTATCTTAGATTGTCTTTTTGGGAATGTTTTACTATCAGGATATCCTACATCCATTTTATTATACTTTTTTGAGGAAGGACATTGGTGAGATAAAGGGTATCTATTAAAACTAAACAAAGGAGATAACTCTGTCAAAGTCTGCCAATACATATCAATAATAACTAGGTAATTTAGCAAATGAATGTGGATTATTTCAGTCTTCCATGCATATTCTCCTGATGAGGGCAGAACAGGAATGGAAATAAAGGATGAAAAAAAATTCTGTGTTTTGTATATCAATTGGCAGCCCTTTTCAGTGATTTCTCTTACTGAAAGGGTGGACTTGGAATGCAAATAAGGTTTGCAATCCTCTGACCTAGGAGGTTGTAGGTTATATTAAAATACTCCATCAAAGAATTGATATAGCTTTAAATACTGCATAATTATTCACCTGTGTCAGTTGGTTCCATACAAGTACTTGATCTTTGTTGAAGAAATACATTCCCAAAATATATGTACTAAGCTTAGTGGAAGTGAAATTTTGCAGCTATAATTTAGTAGCATCTGCAAAGAAGTCAAGACATTGAACCATCATTAAAAATGCAAATGAATTCTTATCTTTTCCAAGCACTTGATAGAGGATGAGCTGTGATAAGGCTGGCTCTTTGCTACACAGTGCATAAATCTGCAAGCTGTGTCAATGTGAGATGCTTGTTGTAGGATCATTTAGGCTGATGCAAGTGGTAATGCAATTCCCAAAGCCTGGACCTCTATTAAACTGTATTCTCTCTCATCAGAACTGTCTGGGTCTTTCACATATAGCTAAACATAATTTCATTCACTGAATTTTTTTCTGAGGTGGATGTTATGCCAAGGTCAATTGATGTCTAATAAACAGAAGAAGCATCTCACATGTTCCAGGATGATGGGTAAGTAGTAAAGCATGAAATAAAAATGGTTTATTAGAAATTGGAATGGAAGTGTTTTTTAATGAAAGTTGTTTCATTATAGGTTCACTATAGATATTTATAAACACACCCTTTAGAAATAAAATGAAGACTTCTGTGATTACAATACCTATTAAAGACTTGCAAGATAAAATAGCTCCTGGCACAGTGGAGGATGACACAGATGAGGATCTCTTAGGCACTAACCTACACAAAAGTGGGTTAGTGCCTAATAATGCTACAACCACAACTTAAGATGCACGTAGGAAGGTCTGCTAGTCCAGATGTTCTTTTAACCTCTTCTCGTTAATGTTATGTCATGATTTTATTTCTCCACTGATTATGTGGCCATTTTGGTGGCAGATATCACTTGTCAAACAGTCATGGTTCAACTCCTTCTGGACAAAATGTGTAAACATAATATTTGCTGTGTCTTGGGTAACATATTGGTTTAGGGTTCATTTTTCACCTAGTATTGCTTTGCAATACTGAACAATCTTTTTTAAGGAAATTATAGGCTAAGACTCCTCAAGTAGTTCTTTAGCTTCTGCGTGGACAGCTGCTTGCTATGGGTTTCTTGTATCTGAAGTGTAACTGAATTAACCAGCTCACATTCCTGCTCCTCAGTGAAGATCAACTGTTCCTGGCTCTACCTTGACTCCCAATTTATATTTAAGGGTGTGAATCTGCACTGGACTTGGGGAGACTTGAAACGTTAGATAAACACAGGTTTTAAGCAGTACTGGGATTTTCTCAAAATCAAACTTAATGTTATTTTGCTGTGTTCTTTTATTGACCAATTTCCTTTTGATTAATGAAAACGTCTCCACCATGTGATGCTTTGAAGTTCTCCCTGGACAGTCAGAGAGCTCTCTCAGCAATACCCTGGGCAGTCTTTTCATCTGAGAAATAATTTTTTCTGTACAGGGTAAATAATTTTTTCTGCACAGAGCATAAGCAGTAAGGGACAAACCATTGGTTGAACAAGGTAATATATCTCTATTAATTAATCTTAATTGAATTCTCCTCTTCAGGAAAGGTGGGGTAGGGGCAGGGAAAATAGCCTTTATCAATTTTCACCCTTAGAAACATTTCTCCTTGATTCCAGAGTGTCTGATCAGCTGGATATATTTGTTGCATGGAGCATGTGCTCACTGACAGGCTGCTTGTTGAAAAACAGCCAGTGTGGAGATCACTTAGTCCAGTGGCTCAGATCAGTCCAGGGTGTCACTTAGGGTTCACTCAAGCATGGCAGGTCTTGGTCCACCCAGGGAGCTTATGGCTGACATCCTGGATATGCACACATATAAATCCCTGATACCCAGGCATGACTGATTTATAATTTCATCTTTGATTCATAGTTACAACATAAGCTTCATAGATCTCGACACATGGCCCTTCCTGAAAATGCACATCCTACATTAGCATTGGAGGGAAGTAGGATAGGACAGATAGAGAAGAAACGCATTGAAAATGTATTGATATGTTGAAATCAATGCCACATCCATGGAGAACATTCCTCTCTATCCTGGAGGATGAAGGAGGCACATGTTGCTGTAAAATGGGTCTCATTCACCCTCCTGAGTAGGTTTTCTTCTTTGGCTTCCAGGTAACAACCTTGTCTGAGACAGGCTCAGATCTTTTTTCAAATGAGGCCCTAGGAGAAAATCTGCCATTGGGCCACTATCAAAGACCAGTACCTGGCAGATAGAAAGTTTGCTTTTATCCTTATCGCAGCTATGGATAACATGAACTCTTAAGCTTATGGCTCATCCTTAAAGGTGGTGAGGCTGTGGAAACTTGCCTGTAAAAGGTTTCTAGCTGTGGAATGTGCTTCACAGATATTCTAGGAAAGTGAATTGACCTCACATAGTACATTTCAATGGATTAACATTGGAAACTGAAGAAAGTTGCATAACAAACTCCTTGATCTTGGAATTTCTAGGAGCACCTCTTTTTCTTCATTATAGCTAGGGAGTTCTCTTGTGAGAAGTTCATAGAAGGGGATAGAGATAAATAGTACAGAATGTACCACTTTATTATCTTTATACTGGCAATATGAAAGAAGGAGACAAATTTGGGATGAATTTTTCCTTTCTATAGCTGTCTCCACACCAACTGATTTCTTTGTAAGGCAAGTGTTATGCTTAACAGACAGATAGGAAGATCTGATAGTACCTGGATTCCTGTGGGACACGACACTGGAGGAGGCAGAGGTTTCAGAGGCTGCATGTGGATATACAGCTTACAGAATAGCCAAGAGCTGTGTTGAGTGCTGGAAGTCATGCTGGTTTTCTGAAATAGAACATTTTGTGAATTTAAGGTGAGAAATGGGCTTCACTAAGGAATTTTTTCATGAAGATAACGTTCTGTCTCTTCTTTCATGTGTGTTAATGATTTCAATAACTAAGCCACTGTTGTTGGCCACTTTGTGAATTATTAAAGTGCTGCTGTCTTTAAGCCCTTAAACTCACTGCTATTGACATATTTATTTAGGAAGAGCAACATTCTCTCTGAGTTTATATGAGACAAAACCATCATTAATTAAACTTTATATGTTGTGCGAGGCCATTCAAGTTCAAGTAGATAAGAAAACCATGCATGTATATTAGCAAAGAGCACTCAGGTAGTACCTGTTGTGAACAAAACAACAGTAAAAGAGTTTCATTTCATTCTCAACAGTTCTACCCCCATCCTGGATTATTGTTTGTCTTATATAAATAAATCTGCTTATTTAGTTTCTGAAAATGTCCCTTGAGTTAGGGTCTCTCCTCATTTTTCTTATTTTTCTAAATTAAGTAGGAAATAGTATCAATAAGATTCCTAAGAAAATGTATAACAAGAAACAAGATTCAGTGAAAATAGTAATTAATAGTAACTAACAAGCATTTCTGTATAGCAGCCTGGAAAATCATAGGAATGGTACTGAAAAAAAAGGTTACAGGTGATTATGGCATTAGCCTCTGTTCCGCTGTCCCACCCGTAAAATTCCATATAATGTCCATCAGTCGCAATAACAACAGTACATGGCTGCACTGATGGGAGTCGAGGTATCTTGTGAAAAAGCAGATTATTGTTGGATCCATCAGATAAACTGCCAGGGTTAGATGCTATAACTAAAGAAGGGATAAATAAAAGCCTTGCCAGAGACTGATACTGTTATAAAAATTCATAGTTATGTAGATTATATACTTGTGGGAGGTCAATAGTACATAAAACACTATAGTGATTACCATTCTTGTTAATAAAGTGTGTGTCTGCAGAAAAGTGGTTAATTTATGACCCAAATGCTATTGAAATTAATAAAGATAATGCCCTGGAAAACTACATGAGCAACTGTCATACAGAAATAATGCATAAGACCTAGGAGAACGTCTTCAAATATTTTGATAGCTATGGTTGGTAGCTCCTACAGTTGGTGCAGGATGATTGATTTTGGTACTGTGACAGCAATGCCATGTTATGTGCCAGTTATTCTCATGCCTGCTTGGTCTCATGGAAGACCTGGTGTTGGAAGGGACCTCTCAAGCAGAACCACTTAGATCTACTTGTCCATTACCACGTCCAAGCAGCTCTTGAATGTCTCCAGGGATGGAGATGGTACAACCTCTGTGGGCAAGCTGTGTCACTACTTGGCCAGTACCAAAGTGTCTCCTGATGTTCATGCAATACTTTCTGTGTTTCACATTGTGTCCGTTGGCTCTTGTTCTGTCTCTGGTCACCACTTGCAAATAGTCTGGCTCCATCTTCTTTGCACCTCCTTTCAGTCATTTATCACCATTAATAAGATCCTTCCTGAGTGTTCTCTTCCCCAGGCTGAGCAGTCCCAGCTCTTACATCTGATGACTGCCATGCTACAAGGTGCCCTTTGGATGCCCCTAGTTAATTTGAAACCACTGTTTGCCTGGCAAATGATGCTTGAATTACATGGTAAAAATACTGCAGCAGGCATATAACATCTTAAAAAGCATTATTTGTGGTTTCTTTGGAGATTATTTTAAACAATTCTAACCGGCATTATTTGAGTACAAAAAGTGATACTGTATTCTTTTTGATGTTACTGAGAGATAAAATTTGTTTGTAGCATAACATAATATTACATCTCCCACAGCTTGTCTGTTTCTCGTCATGTTTGTGACTCAATATAATCTGATGAAGGACCATTTATCATTTTTATTGTTAAAACCTTGGTTCAGTAATATAAGGAAAGAAGGTCCAGAATGGTATATTCTAGTGGTTCTTGGTTTTTATTGCAACTTCTCCAATTTTAAATAATTAAGCACACTTTAGACTTAAGGATTCTTTTTTATTTTGGACACATCCAGCCAAACTACAGCTAAGTAGGTGGGGATATCCATTCAGCCTTAAGTATAGGTTTCTTCATGTAAAGGTTTTTTTTGCTTATATCCCCTTGGACAAAGACACTGGGATATTAAAAGAAAAAATATAAACATCTGAATGCACCATTTGAATTGCTTGACTGTATCAATATTGATATATTAAACAGGATTTCCTGATACTGAGATAATTTTAATCAGTTAAGTTTGTACAGTGTACTGAAGGTTTTTGTTTAGTTTCCACGCAGCTTAGTACCAGAGCATTTCTCTTCTTTTGTGTTACCTGACATATTAATTACTAGCATACTTTTGCAGCTCTAGGCAGAATGTCTTAGTTTGATCAATGGCAGATTTTAAATTCTATTTATCATGGTTAGGGTTTTTTCATTTCTGTGTTTTGGCTTCTCATTTTTCTTCTTTTCTTCCCATGCTACTTACAGAGGGGCCCCAATACCACAGAGTGCTTACCTGCATCCAAATCTAAAGGCAGCTGAAATGTCATGAGTTATCCATGCAGGAGCAAAGCAGCAGGAAGCTGTGTGTGACAGAGTTATATTATAAATTGCAATTCTCTACTTGGCTGTACTGCTACACCAGATAATTGATAATCTGATGCCTTTCCCATCCTGCACCTGTACCCTGGTGACAAAGAAATTAGCTGCCAAATAGCTGCTGTAAAACAAAACCAAACCAAACCAAACCAAAAAAACCCACAAAACAAGCAAAAATCCCCAAATAAAACTAACCCTGGAGGTGGGTACTCATTGAAAAGAATATTTTTCAGTATTATCTTTCCACCCTCTGCTTCATTTATTCACTTGTGACAATTGTCTCATGCCCTCCTGTTTTCTCCATTTTATACACAATTTAAGTTCTGCATCTGAAATGGAATAACCCCATCCAAAAGCAGGGCTGGGGCTGCCGGGGTGGGAGCAGCTCAGGGGCCCTGGTGTACAGTAGACAAGAACCAGCATTGACAGAATGAAAGGCAGCAGTCCCAGACTGCAGCACAGCCAATTCTGATTAAATATTGTGGATTCTTTTATTTTCACCACGAGAGCAGTTAGGTTTGGGAACAGGTGCACACTTTGGTTGTGGAATTTCATTTTTATAAATATTGAATCCTCACACAAATACAACCTTGAGAACCTGATCTACTTGGAAGTGCTCTGGGCGGAGAGCTGGGCTAAATGGTTTCCAGAGGTGCTTTGTGACCTTAATTTCTCTATAGTTTCATGATAAGCCAGGGTGAGCCCTGCAAGGGTAGCAGAAAGTACCTAATGTAGCAACTTCATTGTTGAATTTGGAATACAAATGATGTTTTTTACTTCCATGTATATAATTTTCAATCTAAAAGAAAAAATCAAACTTAAATGAGGTACATTTCTCAGAAAGTGCTTTTGAATTTTGTGACTTGCACTAAGTCTAATGAATTTACTCTGAACAACATTTTAATCTAGTTTTTAGGACAGACCAGTGACTGACTCAAGTTTTAGATTTTCAGCTGAGAACTTATGAAAGGCTGGAGTTGTAGGGACGAAATATTCCATGCCAGTATTTTATACACACAAGTTCTGTTTCATTGGAGTATCTTAAAAATTAAGTTAGACAGGACTATTTTCAGGGTCTCTAAATCTGATATCCAAGCAAAACATAGGTGAATAGGGCCACAGAAATAAGTATCTACTTTAAGAATATTAGGAATGTTAAATCATAAGAGAGTGAGATGTAGATTTCTCTTGCACCATGATTTATTGTATTTTTCCTATGTAAGGAAATACAATGCAATCTTTGTTTATAAATCAAGGAAGTTAAAATGTAGAAAGAGAAGACCAATGCTATAACTCTGATGTTTCATTGGGAATTCTGGCATTTTGGATTCTGCCAGAAGGGCAACACCAAACATCTGTGCAGTATTGATAAATGTATTTTTATTCCTCCCAGGTAATAGGACAACTTTATTGCTTATGTAGAAACTTATATGCATACATATAAAAAAATAGAAATGTAGAACACGTATTCTCTTGAGTAAAAAAATGAAACCCAGCAGAAATCTTCCCTGCAGGATTCATACACTTTTAGGTTTAGTATTTTACAGATAATGTCCTAAATATTTCCTGAGATATTTTGTTTCTGTCTAACCCAAATATGATCTTTTATCAGAAAGTAAAATGACCCCAAAGGCAAAAAGAGGAAGGGGAAAAACACCTACCACTGTATATATGTCTCCTGCGTGGCCAATAGGGAGGCATAGACTTAATCTGTAGGGATAGCCCCATTTACTGAAATGTTTGAATGTCACCCTTTCATGTCCTGTCATTCGGACATTGCTTAACAGTGTTGCCTTGTGGCTTTCATTTCTGCGGTTTCATTGTTTGTTTTGTTCTTATGTGGCAAATGCAGTATTTACTACAGCCAAAAGCAACCAAGAGATGGCAGCACTGCTTTTGATATTCGGTGTGCACCATCTGCACTAAGTGGTACATCTACAGTAAGACTTTTGAACTTTTCCCTTTGTACCTGGCACATGCTTTCACCACTCAGTGAGTAGTTCTTTCTTTAGAGAAGACCTGTTACAATTAGTGGGCCTTACTGGTAATGGAAATTGTCTTTTCCCACTGCAAATTTGCATAATGCTGTCTCATCTCTTCACCAGGAAAAGCCTAACAGACACAGGAACTCCAGGGAATATTTAAGTGACAAAGGGCTTTGGTCATTGTCACTGAACAATCTTTCTTCATCATTTTCTTTTTTTGCATTGCAGTGATTTCTGTTTCATTTTTTATTCCAGAAAAAAATTGTTTTCATCAGACAAATTGTTTTGGAATATAGGATACTGAACTATCTGCCCATGTTTAGTGGTTTCTTTTTACCAGTGTGCTTAAATACCTTCTACCCTTCTGAAGTGAACATCAATCACTTCAGTTTAATCCAAAGAAAGCCTCAAGGGGACATAGCCAGCAAAGAATTATTAACACTGTCAGAAGATTATTAGCATTTCAGTAATTGTTCATAGGCTGTGTAGAGCCACTTTGTTTCTTGCACTGTAATGGTCACGTTATGTCACTATGTATATACAAAGACTCAAAAAAATTATTGAACTAATTTTTATACTGTGTTTTTAAAGATTTTTTTAGCAACTAGTCATCTGCAAAAGATGACACAGTATAAATGTGGTGATTGAAACTACAAATTAAGTATTTGAATATTAAGTTAAATAGGTTGTGATACAGTGTGAGGTTTGATACACTGCATATAAATGTGAGCATTTTTCATTTTGTATTTAAAGAAGTCAATAACATGTATATGGCTGCAAATGTCAAAATGATTTGGTCATGTTGAAAAGCAAGAAAATTTAGCTTGAGCTTCCTAGAAATCAACATCTGTTTCTAGCAAACTGACTTTGAGATCACCTCCAACTGTGACTTGGTAATGTGCTGCTTGATTTTTGAGTTTGGTGGGTTGTGATTAGCATTTTAAAATCTTCAATCTTGCCAAGAAAGACTCCATAACATGTAGACTACATGCCTCTTTTAGCCCAGAACCATTGAATTTGATGATTCAAAGGGATCTAGAATTGTTTATCTATGTGTGCTTAAGTATTCAGAAAAAAAGGCAAAAGCTCATGGGCCTGAACTTGGTGTTTATTTGACAAAATAGCTTGCCATGTTTCTGCTAAGAAATCAGTGTTGTCATGAGGAAATGAGCCTATATCTGGCATTACTGATCTTCCAGTACTCGCCTGGGTTGGTCTTGCAGCAGAGCTGCTGAATGAATTAAACCATCTTATTTTAAAATAAGCACTTTCTTTTTTTCTTATATGGAAAGTTTATAACCCAAATGATTATGCATATTCAGAATTAGAGTTGTAATATTTCAGCATTTCTCTTTGCAACTGCTCTGGATGTGGCCATCACCAAGAGCCTTCAACCATCAAATTTGCCAAACTGCATGTGGGTAATTTTAAATGATCCATTGTTAGCCATTTCTTTGGATGCAGAGATGGTGATGCCAGGAGGTAAGACAGCTAGGAGACATGGTGCCCGTGTGATGGCACAGGGACAGACAGGTGGTGGGAATCCAGCAGAATAGTCTGGAGATCTCACCCAAGTTGCGCAGCCGCTGCTGCAGGGGCGCATGCAGAGGCTGCTGCTGCCACTCAGACAGCAGCTGGCCATGCTCTGTGTGAAATCTGTCTATGTCTGGGAGTGTTACCCAAGGCAAAGCATATAAATTAGCAAGTTTTGAGTTGTTTTTTTCAATAACTGTTTGCCAGTGTCTGTGCCTTGCTGCATTATGGGTATTTCCATTGACACAAACTGTGAGGAGAAGCACAGTGCCCATGAGCTGTTTGTGGCAGGCTTGGATTTGTGCTGGCAGCAAAAAAGGCAATGGTTTAGGGCTAGTCTTGAACTTAAAAGTTGTCAGATCAAGCGGGGCAGCTGAGGGAGGCACAGGGGAAGCTCCAGCCCTGGCACTGGGCACCTCCCTGGGGCTGGGATAAGGTCAGGCTGGGACTGGCTGGGCAAGGCTGTGGGGAGCTGGAGACTGGCCCTGCTGCAGCATCACTGGGGTAGAGGCTGACAGCCCTGGGGGACTTATGTAGGGTCCTGGGCTGTGACTAGGTTTGGGGAGCACCAAGGAAGACTGGGCAGGGACTGAAAGGCTCATGGGTTCCTGACATGTCTGGGCAGCTCTTGAACTGACTACTCATGATAACAGGAGTCATTATTGGCAGCGTCTTCTAGGGATAAAAAATCCAAACAAACAACAGATACCTTAAACAGCTGCAAGTAGATATTACAGGCAATACAAAATGTTTGTACTGCCTGTAATATACAAACGTAAAATGTTTGTACACTTTAGACATACCTTCAAAAGCTACAGGGGAAAATGAAGCAATAACTTTGTTGTGCAATCAGTGTTGGTAAGTGACAACACTAAAGAAAGGTCACGATGGCTTAGCATTTCTATGGGAATGTGGAGAGTCCAGTGGAGTAAATCACAGGGATGGCATTAGGGCAGCCAGCTGAAGTGAGCAACTCTGGTTTCCTGATTAACCTGTATTTTCTTTTTTCAAACTGGCTGTAATTTTCAAAAAAGAATTGTTTGCAGTTGGGCTGGAGAGATGCTGTCTTTTCCTTCACTTTGTTCTTGAAGTCTCCCTTTCCTCTTCTGTGACTGGGAGAGTGTTGTCATTAATGAAGTAGAAACCCTGGCAGAATTCAAACCTTTTGAAGGACTTCACAGTCCAGTAGACTTTGACAAATGAAGACAAGTGGGAGCACACTGGAAGGTGTTTATCTGAATGATGGTCAACAGGTCTGTAGGCTGGGCCAGGGACAGAGACATGTTCTGCCAGTGGCTCTGTTAGAAATGTATCCAAACCATACAGTAAAAGAGCTTTGTAAGAGTAATACTGGATTTTAAATTCCTCATGAAGCCTAAAAGCTCTTACAACTTCACTAGCTTGAAAGTGGCATCTCAGTTTCTTCATCACCTTCAGAGTTCAAAGGATACCATATGAATAATATGAATGTTGATATCATCCCAATCAGAGAAAATTACAATAATAGTTAAAACCTCAGTCATTGTTTTAATTCAATAATTACTCACAATAGGTTCATCCAGCATTGCAAACTAAGCAGAAGATGCAGCCACTTCTAATAAATAAGGTATTTGAGCAACTTTATTGGCAAGTGACTTGAAAAAAACCTTGAAAGCATAAAATTGATCAAATCAAGATTGGTGAAAGGTGCAACAAAATAGTTTGTGTTCCCTGGTGGGAAAATAACCAGTGAAACATTATCCTGAGTAATCTTTAATAGCACTTGAAGCATATCCAGTAAACCAATAAAGTTCTTCATAACAGAGATATGCAGTCATGCAGTAAAAGAATTTAAATAGTTGCAAAAAGTATTCCAAGTATAATAGTAAAAGTTAACTCAAGAATTTAACTCAGATTTGGATTAACAAGAAAGCAGAAAATCTGAAAACTTAGTTGAAGATGAAGAAAAAGAAATTCTAATAATGAAATTCACATTGTGCATTCTACTGTGTAAAGTTTTTTGTCTTTTAGGCTTTTTAGCTCTTAAGATTCAGCTCTAATATTTATACTTCTTCACTCCAGAAAATTATAAACCCCTACAAAATTATGTTTGAGCAAAATAACTGCCTGTTTAATTTCCCTCTGTCTGATCCAAAGTGATGAAGGAATGTCAAATACAGCCTATGAAAGCAGTTACTCAGAGAAATTTAAAGTGAAAACTCTCCAGCCATGAAAACCAAATGCTTTGTTTTTCCTAAGTATTCAGAGAAGTAGTTTGCAAATAAATTACAAAAGATTAGAACAATTGTGAAAGAAGCTCACTTCTTTTCCACGTGTAAACAACAAGCTGAGCATAGAAGAAAATACTGGATATAGTGGCAGTCTTAAAGTCTTGAACAGCTGGAAACACGTGCTGTAAAGAACCTCTATATGGAGAATGTTTTCAAGGAAAGAAGCAATAGATTCAATAGGTTTTGCCTAAAACAGTGTTTGAGACAGCAAAATCTTTCATGAGCATGTTTAAGGAAACGTCTTGTAAGAGAGAACGGGTCTTACTTTAGTTGGAGAATTACAACAGGCTGGGTCACCAGCAATTGCTGCCACACTGATTGAAAAAGCCCTGTCTCTGCAATGCTGTTAGTGCCTGAAGGTGTTTTATCTGACACCAGAGAATTTCTTGCTAAAGACACCTATGCAGGGGAGACAGAATGAGGGAGGGTTGAGAAACCTATCAATGTCCCATTGTGTAACCTTCCCAAATAGGATAAAATTGAATTTTGGATGCCAGCTGCTCACAGTTCACTGGCAGGCTGCACAGTTATCAAGCAGGTAAGTTACATTAGGCCGGGTAAAATAACTTAAAAGATTAAGCATTGGCAGCTGTGTGTTTGATATGTATTTACTGATCTGTATTTGAATTTGATTTTTTAATGTAGGTGGGAATATTGTAGGGTAGGAGTTGAGAAAGGAATCTTAGAAGGGATTAAGAGCAACTCATACAGAAGGAGAGCTAAGCGGTGCACTGTTTAGTTGCCTTGCCTTAAGAGAAAAGTCCAGGTCTTTGACTTATAGCTAGCCCTTCAACATTTGTCCAGTTTTGGTGACATAGAAATCAAGTTAAGGTACATTTTACAATCAAATGTAAGACCCAAGTGTAGACTTCAACAAGGTCTGCTTTTTTAAATGGAAAATGAAACCCTTTCCAAAAAGTATGCTTTCATCTGAGCAAGCATAATAAAACTTCAGTGAAATTGTTAAGGCAAACCTTTCATGTGCAAGTAAAATAAATTGAATTCTAAATTAATGACTCTTTCTCAGTGGTTTGAAGCATATCATGATGTTAATGCACAAGAAAAGCTGCTATATTCAAATACTAGACCACACAACAAATCCATGTTGTTTGGTTTCCATCACAGAAAGCATATTTACCCAGATTATGTGGGCTGCATGCAAAAAGTAGTTTTGCTGTGGGTAACAAAAATCTTCCTTCAGGCTTTTGTATGTCAGTAACTATAACCTCAGGGTTGTAGTTGTCTAAATGGCCACCTTAGTAATTTTTTATTTAGATTCTCTGGTTTTCTGTAGCTGGCTTAGCAGATGACCTCAGATTTAAATTCCCTGGAGCAGGGTCCATACATTTATATGGGCATGAACAGTGAGGTTTGATCTTGGCTGGAGCTGCAGGCTGTGACTGCGATGTAAATGTCAAGTCATAATAGAGTAAGCTCAGGCAATTTCTCTTAGAAATAAAACTTGCTGCTTTCAAATGTCACTAGGCTAAAGAAATTTAAGCATAAAGTAATGCTGAAGTCAGTGGGAAATATATTTATCCACAATGTAGCTTCCATATAAGTTATTTAATTGTAAGATATATTAAAATTTTATTAATCCAGTTATGCTGTATTGTTCACTCTAGCAGAACTATGCCACTTGAGAGGAAAAATCTTATTGGATGCCTCTGGAATTGCCACACTTCCTTCTGTCTCCCAGGCACTCCTTGGAATTTTTGGCCAGACAGTCTAAAAATAAATAATTATAATTAAAACAAAAATATAGTAACACCTCTAAACATAATCTTATGTGTTAAATCAGCCATGATGCAAATGCTTTTTAGGGAAGTCAAGTTCTCAAGTGTCTCTTTACCAACTGTGTGATTTCCAATTCATGTTTTCTCACTGCGAGTCCAGAAAATTGTATGTCACCTTTATGAGGAACAGTGATAAGATGGAATGACTTCCTCCATTTTTTAGATTTTTATGGCTACTTACCCAGTATGTCTAATAGTATTTGTCTGCAAAATATAAATCTTAGTAGTGCAGTCTCAGTGAATGGAAAGAACTCTGTATGTATGTATGTATGATCTTGGACTTTCCTTAAAAGCAGCCTTTTATGCCTGGTGTTTTCAGGCACTTAATCCGTTGTATTTGGAAGAAGTCACAATCCTCTCTCTTGCAGCTCGAGGGCTACTATGCAGAATTTAGTTAAGAATTCAAATATGGATTATACCTGAACCATGAAGAGAAAAAATTCTGTGATGCGAGGTACAGAAGTAAATATTTGAGTTGATACATGTGAATTTCTTTTATTTCTGAAATACATATACAGTCACTCTCCTCAGTGGTGTCACAAAAATAGTTAATGTTTGGATTTCATGGCAGATAGCTACATGAAAATTAAATACTGCTGATTTGGACTTGCAAAGTCCATTTATCTTAAGTTAAATAGCTGCCATGATTGAAGGGAAATAATTGTGAGAAAAATCTGGTAAGTTGCAAAATCTTATGGAATACAAAAATGTGCTGTGATTTCTTTATCTTTAGGCTTTCACATTTTGAAAAGCCTTGTTAAAAAGTACACCAGTAAAAAAAAAATAATTTAGGCATCTTGTATTGAGCTGATGCATGTCGGATGTGGGGAATGATGTCTGTCATCATGAAAGATGCCTTTAGGGTCCTGGTCTTACACCTGTTTTTTCATGATCATAAAGAAGCTAAAGTTGGTTGGGTGCACACTATTTTGGATTGCCTAGTAGCAATCCTTCAGTATGCATTGCTGTTGTTCACTACAGCTGTAAGCTCTGACCTTTGCAGGGACAAGATGGATCCTAAGGCAGGACTCAGTGGGTGTGTCTGCCACCTCGCTTTGTTCCCTACACCTTTGAGAGGAATGGGAAAAGATAACAGCAGGAAGCAGGTCTCCAAATTAAGGCTTTTATGTAGGTCTATCTACTTCTTCCTGGCTTATAAGAGTCTTTGTTTAAGTAGCTTTGAATTAGATCTGTGTGATGTCTTACATCTACTGTAACTCAGCTGTGAAGCCTTAGCAAAGAGTAAAATTAATTGAATGTAGGATCTTGGTGTTTTATGGAGCAGTGTTTGCTTGGCATATTTTTCACTGTGGAATCAGGACAGGCCTTGAAGAGACACAGTTGCACACTCACATGCACATGTATTACTAAGATGGAGCAATCAGCATCAAGTTATGTAGATATCAGTTGTATAACATGAAAAGAGATACTTATATATATAATTCATCTCTTTATGGCAAAAAAAAAATATATATAGACAACAATAAGAAAATAATCCATTTACCAAGTAATTCTAAAAAAAATTACTGCATTACTTTTAAACCTGAAATTCCTGAGCTATTTTTTCTCCTCATTTGTCTTTCAAGTTGACATAGCAACTGCCATGGGTTCTCCTGCACTGCATTCATCTTCCAGTTTAAGTGAGGGATGCAGGAAATGATGTCCTCCTTAAGGTTGTATTGATACAATAAGTTATCCTTGTGTTTTGGTGTAACAGGAAGGTTCTGAGGGGAGAGCCTGGAATGGGGGTGCAAGCCAAGGCATAAATTAAGAGTCTTACAGGAGAAAGTGATAAGCTGCAGATTTATTTGTAACACAGTATGTCCACAAAGAGATGTAAGGCACGTGTAGGGCAGACAGATGAATACTGAAATGCTACCATCCATTCAGGGAAAGAGCTGGTCAAAGATTTGGGGCATTAGGCTGATGTGAAGGCCTCTGCACATTTCCCTAAAGCATGGAAGGTGGAAGCCTGTAACATTATCCTCAGAGAGCTTCCTGGAACCATCTGGCCAAAGGAAAAGTTTTTCTGGTGCAGGTAGAAGTTTGTCTTGCTACACAGTTTCAATTCTGTTTCTGCTCTGAAAAAAGGGTGGAAAGCAGAAAAACAAACAGCCAGGCAAACTTCACATGGCTTTAGTCTCTCAAAAAGAAATTTCTTTAGTCCTGTATTGCTTTAGGTGACAAATTGTCTGATGGTGTAATTTCCACTTTTAATTTGGCCTAATTGAACAGGAGGAATGGGGGTCAGGGAAGCGTTGCTGATCTGTTCACTATGGAAATAAAATGGGCTAGTCCTGAAGGAGATTAGATAATCCATAATCCAATTTACCTTTCCTAATGAAAGCTCATCATTGACTGTCTAAAGGACAGTGTCCTTAACTAAGGACACTGAAATCCTGTAACTGGCCATAGGTGTGCATTCTACCTGAAGGACTAATCAATCTAAGAGTTTTTAAGTTGGTAAAATAATGAAAAAGAAATCATTTGAGAACAAGGAATTTATGAAAAATGAAGATACAGGAAACACTGCTTGCATAGAAATGCTGTAAAATCAGTGTAAAAACTGTAAGAAACAAGTCATTAAGTAGACTTCAGAAAATCAGTAACATTGTATCTGCAATAAAACTATCAAGATATTCTACAAGTTTTAATAGCCAGAAATTGTTACAGAGTGAAAACATCTGTTGTCTCTCATGTAATTTATATGCAAACACTGAAAGAAACATTTAAAAGTAATTATTTTTCTGGGCTGGGAGATCCTACTGAATGTAATAGTTGCTCATACAACTAATTCAATAGGTCAATGTGAGGGAAGTAATTATTAGCCTTAATCAATTGAGTAGTAGTAAAGTTGCTTACTACATGATCTTATAATGTTATAACTACTCATCACTTCCTCAGAGTATTGCATTCCAGTGTCTCAGATTTATTAGTAAACTGAGCAACAAATCCTCCTTCTCTTTTTATTCAGCCATGGATGAAAACATCATACATGAACTTTCTATTCAAATTTTTTTTTGTCTTTTGGCAAATATATCATCATTTATAATAGTTGCAGTCATGATCAATCACAGATGATCAGTAGTTGCAATCATGGTTAGTGATGTACTCAGTTCCCAAACTGAAGTGTACTGTGTTAAAAATTAGAGAAGTATTCTTGTTTCAATAAACAACTGAAGTGCATTTATCCCTCACCAGCTTCCCTTAAGATTACTGCATTGCATCCTTAACGACTGAAAAATTGTTCTGAAATTTGAACATTGATCAGCAGCAAGCAAGTTATTGGGTTTTTCCTTGGCTTTTATATATCAAAGTGTGATTTAGTCTTAAGTCTTGATTTGCTGATTAACATTAGTACATCTTCAAAGTCAATTAGTATGGAAATTCAGGAATCCCTAATCTTTATTTACTTAAAAACAATTTTCTGTCCAGTCTAAAAAAGCTGATGGAACACTTGAGACTTTCCTAAAATTGTTTTCCTTAGAATTTTACTGTTTAAATCTAATTTTAAGGGCTGAAATGTCAAATAATGTGAAGACCATCTAAGATCTCCTGTATACTTCTGTTATGTTCTGAAAGTTCTGTCAGTGAAATCATCCAGTCCACAACTGAAGTTCTGTTGGCAATTTTAAAACTTATTAACTGGTAATACTACCAGGAACATGAAAGGTTCTTTGAAGAAAAAAAATGGTTGTGGTAGTGCAGGATTTGAAGAAGGGGCTTGTGTGCCATCTGCAATGGCTGTCCTGATAAATTGCCTCTCCTGTCAAAGCCTGCCTTGCTGCAATGCAGAAAAGCAGGCATTGTAGGGTCTGAATGGTTTAGAGGATGAAATGTAGGTCTAAAATTGACACAAAAGCTGGTGTCCTTATGTCTTCCATGGGAGTCTTCTCATCTCTTACCCTAAAGGATGATTGCATAGTCACTCACTTTGGATATGATTTCTGAAGCTTCCTGATCTACTACTACTTTCTATTCATATTTTCCATTTGTACTCAGTAGATTTTACTTAGGCAGGTACATCACTTGGTACATAACAGGGAGATATCCTGTGAATCATTTTCTTCTTCAAGCTTAGCCATACAGTTAACAGGGTTGTTAAGTCACAGAATATGGTATTTGTCAGAGTAATGACATAAAAAAGCTATAGAACCTCAATACTGCATTTTCTCTCCTTCTACAATTATCAACATGCATTTCAAATTGATGCCACTGTGTTTGGGGTTTAAACATGATCTGAATTGCACTAATTGTCTGACCCTTGTGAGCTTATATTTTATCCATGTACTTACAACAGTTATTCTCCCAGCCACACTTCTTGTAGCTTTCTTGCATTGTCGGCTTTTGTTCTTTTTGTTAGTTTTTTTCCCCTGGTCTGCAGCTCCTGTTAATACTGGGATGGCAGTGTCAGGCTGATTATGTGCGAGACCAAGAAATAGTTTTAAAAAGGGGAGGGGAAAACATTTGCGCCACAACAAAACCCCTAAATCCCCTGTAGGGTTTGCCAGCTCTACTTTGCTGCAGTGTATGTCACTTTTTCACTTTCTGAGGCAAGCACTGATGTGTGTTAGGAAAATGCAAGAAGACAAAAAGTTATGATTTCTAGTTTTCCCTTCTACAGACAGTAATTTGTTTACAACTGGGATAGGAATCTCAATTTCTTAAAGTATGAAAATGGTTGAGATTGAGCAGTGCATATTCATGGCCATGCCTGTAGATGTCCCTTGTGTTAATAGAAGGGACCACAGCATGGCAAGCAGTACAAAATCTGTGCTGCCAAATGCTTTTTGTTTGGAAATTACTTTACTTCTCTAATGAAAAATGTTGCACTGGGTTTAAGGTGCAGTTATCACCTATTCTTATTCTTTGAATAAGCCAAGAAATGAGAAACTGTGTTCTGCTGTGTCTGAATACTGTCCCTTTAAAGCCAAAGGAGATGTGCTCTTGGATCTGATTTTCACTTTGTTGAGTCCAAGGAACAGCCGTTTATGAGTGAGTAAATGCTTAAAGTATTTTGGGAAGAATAGTGACTTTCCAGGAGGAGATGTAAGAATGCTAGGCCACTGTGCTATTAGAAGGGACAGAAACAAAAACCTTGCTGGTACATACCAGTCAAGCTTTCTATCTGTGGTCTTCTTTTTCTGTGAGAAATATTAACTATGAACACTTTTTAAAACCTTTCTCTTTTGTAGTGTGGCAAGATGGTAACTAATTTAGGAAGGTGGATTGAGTTGGCATTATTTGATTGTTATTGCAAGCCAGTTTTAACAATCCTGCTCCATGATTCTATAAATACAGCTATCTAAGGCACAAAAACTACTGCATGAAAAAAAAAAAAGCTTAATTCTCTATCCAATATGGTAGCTTATTTTTAATTTTAAATATTTCTTCATTTACTAGATCAAAAGATGCATTTTTCACATGTTGAAAATTATGGAAGTTCTGTCTTCAATATACTTTACCATACTGGATGATTCTCTTACATTACTCTGTATTGTAAATTGGTGAGAAGCAGGAAGGTGCAATTATATTCCATTACAATTAAAATCTTTACATATAAATAATACTAGTAAAATGGCTATATTGATGTTTTTTGTCTTAATCCTCAAAAGACTTGGTGCAACAGTTCTAAATTAACTATAAATGTAGGGATAAGATGGGGTCTAAGACTTGCAAGATGAAGAAGGATGCAAGAAAGTTTGTTGGAAATGAACTGTCAAGTTCAGCCAAAGTATAGAGGGCAATATGTTTATGAGTATTTTTGCTCTTTATGTCAAAGGTCCAGTGTTTTTCCTCTAGAACTTACATGCAAAGATACAAAAGATGGATTCTTTGAGGTGAGGTTGTTGTTGTTTGCATTTAGCTAAAGTACATGTGAGTGACTTTTCTCATGACCAAAACAAACAAACAAAAAAACCGCTGAAAAAAATCCTGTGCCAAATCCCTTGGAAGTTATCAGTTCAAATCAATTCTTTTTTCTTCTCTTTTTAGAAAGAAAAATCATCTTTAACCAGAGCCAAGTCTTAGTTATAAGTTCATTTTAATACTTACTAGGTAAGCACTAGTTCCTAATATTAACTTTCCTACATGTTCACCTAAGAGAACATGTATATAGCAACTTTTAATTTTTATAGCAAACACAGAAGTGACAGCAGCATTAGTAATCACTTTAAGGTTTCTCTTACTTCATTTTGGGGGTAATATTATGAAGCATCATTTTGGCAGAAATAACATAACTGAGCATTGGGTAAATGCTTAGTATAAAGCATTTAATAGGAATCAAATGTTCATTATGTACATTCAACCATCTGTAATCAACAGGAGATTTGAAATTCAGATCACTTTTTAACACCATTTCAAGTGCAGGACCTTTGGATATTTGTGTGCTGAAGACTAAAATCACAGTGTGTGATATTCAGGTGTTTATGTTTCAGAAAGAAAAAAGTTCTTTAGTCTAGGCTGCCAAAGCTGCTACAGATTTAAATCTAAATAGTATTGCTAACACACTAGAAAATCAAGTGAAAGTGGTAGAGGGTCCACCTGTAAAGGAATTTTAGATAGAAAAAGAATGTGTTATCTAAAATATGTATAATAATACTCAAACACTGGTTTGGAATCATGAAATCCAATGCACTGACTCCTCCAGCATTTCCTTTAGCATAAATTGAATTACCAATCTTCTGGTATCTAAATACTGCTTTTACATAGAAAGTTAAAAACAATAAGCAGCAGATGCAAGAACTGTCACACTAACAGAGGACACAAGTTTAAAACAAAATGTGTGGTTCCTGATTTTAGAGTGCTCATAAAGTTAGCTGTAATGTTTAATAACTTGTAGGATAAAGCAAAATAAAAGTTATGTTCTTTCTTTTTCCATTTTGATTCTTGAAACACTTTTTGGGGATGATCTGTTTATTTGGTCCTGCCTAGCCATCATGGACATACCTGTCTTCTTTTCCTGTGTTGAAAATTTGTGCGCATATCTCTTCTGACATCTGTTATCTCACGGTCAAATCCTACAGCTTTGATAAAATTTTTGGGGAAGACTGGAATTTTAGCTCTGTAGAAATGGAGTTTTGCCTTCAAGATTTATCATGAAATGCTTGAAGGATGGTAAAACAAATTCCTTGTGAGTCTCAGTGTCCAGAAAAATAGAGTAATTCAAAATAAGGCTGAGTTGTTATCATTTGGCCTGTAGCCAAATATTTTTAAGGTCAACATTGTAATAATCATAACATATCTTTTGGATAATCCTGGAAAAATTAATATCTTTCAGTGTGGTTACATTTGATTGTAGCTCATGTTTACGTTGTTACCTTCAATTCCATGTGTGTAAGACTCTGTGAGCTCATTTCTGGTATTTGTGGTTTGGACAGGTAGGTGCATGGAGCAGTGAAGTTACTTCTCTCCCAGACATTTGCTGAGTATCCTTTGGTACGCCTGGTGTTTTTCTCAAGTGCACTGTGCACCATAGAGTTTAAATACTGGCTACAGTAGACATAACTTGTCTTTAATTTACTGTTACTATGAGCTAAACCACATGAGGTTAAGAGCTTGTCAGTGTGATGTGGAACAGCCAGCATACAGAATATGGCACCACCTGAATCAACAGCATATTAGAACACAGCTGCACACAGCTAGTCACATTTTCAGTCCATCACTGCAAGCTTTAGGAGGTCAGCTCCGTCCAGCTAAGGCATGCTGGCCTAAATCTTTTCTGGTATATAAAAAAATGTACCAGGTATCTTCCACTCATGTACAAAAGGCCACCACAAAAGGTGTTGAATGCTCTAGATAGAAAATGTATGAAAACTAAGTTCAATTCATTTCCCCAACCAACAGGGAAAATTTTCTCATGACAAGAAATATAAATTATTTTGGTTAAGATTTATTTTTATACTTCCTATGATGGCTGTTCTACTATGCACAGAACTGAAGATTCATTAGAGTAGAAAGAGGTCAAGGAACATTATTCTGACAGCTGGGGAGGTACCTGCATTTCCATCTGTGCTTCCAGGACTGTTTCTGTACTGTGGTTTCATGGACTGAAAAATCAGCCTTTAAAACATAAAGCTTTTTTTTTTTTTCCTTTATCACCACCACATGCCAAATTTGCTAAGAATGATTTTTTTTTTTTTTTGAGGTAAACAAATGCAATAACATAAATGGAAAGATGTCTTGTCATTTCTCTGCTTGTTGGTGTTAAAAAAAGCAGAGGATCTTTTAGTTATGAGAAGGTGAGAATACAGTTTGTGTAACTGAAATTGTTGAAGGTTGTTCAATAAGAATGGCACAGGGAGGTGAGAGTATATATCAAATTTGATGGGCTTTTTATAAAGTTACAGCTTTCTGTTCAAAAGGTTTGTGGTTTGTTTTTTTTTTAATCAGTACCCATGGAGCTGTGGATATGATCTTACACATCACTGCTACTGTGCTGTTGGCAGCACACACAAATGTCATACTTGAGCACTTCTCTTTTGAGAATATCCTAGTGGTATTGTGAACCTTAGGGAGGAAAAAAAAAAAAAAGAGAGAACTGTAACTTAGACAATCACATCTTCTATTGAAATCCAGGACAAGAGCTGTTCCCTTTATCTGCAAGTATACCTAGCTCTGTGTTGGTTGTAGATATAAATTAACTAAGAAATTATTTTAGTTGTTTAAGAGAGCAGAAGACTGATGATAAGGAATGGTAATTTCCTTCTACCACCAGCTTTTTCTGCATTGAGAAGAGGTGTAACCACAAAGTTAGTAGTAGCTCTCACGGAAAGAACATCAAAGTTCAATTCATTGCTCATGTGACAGTGCACAAATCTCTAGCATGAACAAAGAGAAACAAAGCTGGTAAAATACTGAGCTTTAGCATTTGAGCCAGATGCCATGAGATTAATTATCCTTATGAATCCTGTTTCTAAGGTTTTGCAAGCTAAGTGTACACTTTTTTGTACAGTTAACAGTTCTAGTTCAGTGCGTACAGTCCCATGGTTGCATAGGGTTTGCCTGATCCTGCTGAAGACAATCACACATTCCAAATAAAAGATCAAATGTCTTGAAGTAGATCACTTGGAGATAAACAGTATTAAAATGGAAGCACATCTGCCGAGTATCAGCTGTCAAAGCCCTGCAGCTATCTAAAACCAATCAAGTGTTAGAATAATCTGTTGTAGTGCACTTCATCTTTATGTCTTTGTAATCATCCAGGCAATTTCATGAGCAACATGGAAAAGCATACGTGTGTGTTTGTGATTATAATAATGCTTTAGGTGAAATCAGAAATAAAGAATAAACACTTTATCTGCAGCTATGAATTTCAGCACCTCGTTTGTTCATTATTTTCTGATTTCCCATCAATTCGTGATTGCCTATGGCAGTTGAAAACATTTATTCATTCTTTATCTTGCTGAGAATTAAGAAAACTCAATGCAAAAAGTCTGAACCTCTTAAGCAAGTGCATACAAGACCTAAATGATTCCCACATATGCGTTGTTGCACTTTCATCCTTTCAAAATGTTTGTGTGAGACTTACAGAGGAATAGGACAAGCTGATTGCTGAGGTCCAAAGTCAGTTTTCAGCTCACCGAGCTGTCGGATCAGATGTCTTCTGTGTTTGTGAGGGGGGCTGCAAAAGTGAAGTGTATACTCTATCACAGTCACTGAATAAAACTGAAAGCATTCTCTGATGGTTACAGAGCAGGTTGATATTGAGAACTGGAAGGCGTTCAGAACAGGAAGACAGCCCATGTGACATAAGAAAGTCCACTTCAGGGCACCCATTTTTTTCTACCTCTTCACCCATCATCATATTATTTGGATACTTTGTAGAGCAGAAACTGGCTTTCAGATAAACTAAGTCTAGCTTGCTTTGGCATTCCTAAAGCACTATGCTGCACACACTAATTGCCTTTCTTATGCAGCTGCTTCTAAAGACACAGTTTTATGCTCTTGGTTTTTCGCGTGGCGCAGAATTCTGATAGGGTAGAGAAGCTGCTGGAGAAAAGTTGAATGTAAAGTCTAGGCCATGGCCATCAGGACATTATAGATCCTACTGGAGTTCAAGAATCTACTTACTAAATATCAATAGTTGAAACTATGTCTGACTTTTGCTGTTGGTTTTCTGGTTTTCAACATAATCACTAACGTCTGTGTATGGATTTGACTACTTTCCCTGTTACGGAGATAAAAATTGGGTGCAGTCTTTAAAAGTATTGCAGACAGAAATGACCCTGTGAGTGTTCAGATCTGACCTCTCATTTGCCTTCAGCCAGCCTAAATGTACTTGAATAATATGTGTTTACCTCACGTAATTTTCAGATAAATGCAAACTCTTGGTTTATAGGCATTAAGGAATGGAGAGTCTAAGTAAGTACCCTTGGTAGTTTGCAGCTCTAGTGGTTACATACATTAATTAATATTTATATCAGATTATTCAAAGGAAGAATTTGCTATTGTAATGTTCTCCTGTTCTGCTTTCTGTACTAGGAGAAAACTCTAATGCTTTGACTGGGAGAAAGTTTCATATGTTGTAATCAGAAACCCTCTCAATCTTCTTGATTAACTGATCAAAAGAAGCCTTTTAATCATACAGGTCATACAGAGGCATTTTCATTAGTTTAATTTGTATTATTCTTCACTTTTTTCTCCAGTTCTTTCAATGACCCCTTTTGAATTTTATCTCTCTAAGCAATATTTGAATATCAAGAATATTTCTGGAAGCCTTTTACCAAAATAGAATTTTCTCCACTATTTTTATGTTCTTTTTACATCCAATGTTTTTAAATTTGTTCTTCCTGCCATGGCATATTGCTTAACTAAAAAGATATCTTACCATGACACCAAAAATCCTCTTTAACTGTTTTTCCAAGATGCATTCTCCATTTTTCAGGAAAAATCAGAATTCCTCATTGTTTAGTGAATTACCTATCTTTTGACTGTAATAAAGCACACTTATACCTAGGAAAGTAATCACAATTTTCCTTTCCAGTTGTTTCCTTCGCATCTAATAATTTTGCCAATTCCAGCCATCAACAAGCTTTACAAAGTCATTGTAATACTTTCTTCCAGCTCATCAGTGAAAATAGTGTTAGCTGTCCGACATACTGTCCCATTTGCTACAGAAGATGTCAGTCATTTCTCTACATGTGCTTTGATTCTTCCCAGTCCTATTTTCTATCTGAAAATATTATGCAGAATGGCATTGCATAAACTGTATCAACAATTAATTTAAAAAAGTGAAACTTTAGATCTAGGAAGGCAATCAGATTGGTTGGATAATAATTATTCTTGTTAAGCTGGTATTGGCTGACATTTGGGATCAGCTCTTGGTCACTGCAAAGATTAAATACTTTAATAGTCCCACCGATTGATTCAGCAAGTGGAAGAATAATAAGGTAGACTAAAGCAAAAATTGTAAAAAGACTTTCATAAAGTTGTTTCTCCTCCCTCTTGTGTAGAACCCCTCAAAAGAATTTCAGCTTCCATGGTTGTTACTCAGGCATGATTTATTGACAAATTTATGCTTAGAACAATATACTTTTTTTTTTGTTGACCAGAGTTTTCTAAAACAATTTACAGTTTGAACCAACATATAGTCTGATAACTGGATCACAAGTGATGTGGACAAAGTAGCTATACAGTCTAGTATTCAGTGTATTCTTGAAAATAAGCAAGACTACCTAATAGTACCTGAATGTTCTTGCATAGTCCAGCCAGTCAATATGTTTACAATTAATCGTCTTACCAGAATACAGGCTTAAATCTAAGTTGCTAACTAGAATGTGTGACCTAAATTTCATTGTGAATCTTATAATTTTCTAAGTGTAAATTGTGCAAGAGATTAACCTTGACCTTTTTTAAATTCATCAAGACAGAAGGGTTTTAGAATCAGCATTTGAGATCATGGGCAAATGAACCAGTGTTGGTTCATTTGGTTCATTCAATTGTTTTAACTGCCCTTCACATGCTTTGTAAGGTGTTGCATTTGCTGTCTGTTGTAAATAATTCACCATTCTTTTTATAGGATCCAGGAATAAATTAACTTATTAACTGAATGTAGGGTTTCCTGTATTAAATTTTTGTTTTCATTAAAAACCCACAATCTTCTCTTTTCCATTATTCAAATTGTTAAGTAGTTTGGACTGTATAATATATTAGATTCTAACATTTGAATCACAGCAGTGTCATGATTACTTTTCAGTTGAGACAAATCTGTTTCTATAGCTTTTAATATGCCTGCAGGTGCAGGATGTTCAAAATGTTTGTGACAGTACCCAGTTCTGAGGGGAAAGGGGGGTAGCTTGCCTTTTGCCTTTTTTCGTTTTCTTTTTTTTTTTTAACCATCAGACATAGTATCAGACCGTACTTTCTACACCAGGCTTGACAGAGAGACAGCAGTGAGTTCAGCAGCTCCTACCACCTGTAGCAGTGCTCACTGGTGGCCGAGTTCCACTTGAGAATCAGTTGTGAAGGGCTCACAGACCTAAGCAGCCTCTCCTTACTTGACTGTCCCGTTCAGGGGTTCAGCTGAGGAGATGTAGGTAGAAGCCATATGGCTTGGATTACCACACAGTGTAGGAGCTGGAGATGAAAGGGTACAGGCACTGCTCTGGTTGCCTGCTGATAGGGTGGATGATCCCCTCAAACAGTGAATACAAAGATTTGCATGTCTTTGCCAAGTCTGGTAAGTGATGCTGTATTTGACATAAGCAGTTGTTACAGCCATTTATAATGACCTAAGACCTTTTTCTTCTCCTTTTTCAATTAAATTCTTCGTTGAGCATCAAAAAAAAATAGCATCACAATTGTGTCAATTTTACAGGATGAGGTGCCATTCTTACTTTTGTGTGAAATTGTCCAAAACACTTAAGGAACCAGGAGCATGTAGATAATGCATGTGTCAGTGTTATAGTTCTAGCAAAAATACAATATGAAAATTAAAGTGTTTATGCTTGCATATAGTTCACATTGCTGTGAGCTCTACATGTAATCACTTTCATTTTTCCTGGCAAATGTGCTCGTAAGGAAGAACAATGCAACATCACAGCACTTTGCTACACTTGTTGGTGATTAGCCTGATTAAGTTATATGGTATTCACAATGAGTAATTCAAAAGTATGTAATATTCAGAGACAAGAGCAGGAGAAAACAGCTGTCTTCCTTTGGTATGTGCTGGTAACTGCCCAGTGAATGGCCTTTTGCCATTGTCAAACAACTTGTAGTTTCTTTTATGTGCCAATTTTGTGACTTTTGTGAATGTGCCATACAGTGAGAATATATCTCACTGTTCCATAGTTTTAAGGACACACTTCTAAACACTGACAGAGTTTGGCTTCTTCCCTTCAAAATTTTTATCTACTTCAGGCTTTTTCTAGGAGTTTGTTCTCTCTAGCTGATAGGGAAGAACAGGATTCATATTCTGTTCAGAGTTGCCCCTTGAAACATTTATTTCCAATACAAATTTTTTAGCTTAATCTTTTACTCCAGGAAATGACAACCAAGGAGAGACATGAATTCTTTAGAGCAAGTAAAATGCAATAGCTTCAGCTATTAAATAAAAATGTTACAGATTTTTGCAGCTGGAGCTTAAGAAATATTGGGTAGTGAGTAATGTTATTCAAAATATATTCCCATGATGTTTCCATTTAGAAACATTCCTTCAGTCTATGTATATTATTCTCCACTTGATTATGCAGTTTGAATTTTTTTAGCCAAAATTCTCTTTGGCCTTCTCATTATCATTACACTATAAAATGTCTTCAAATATTTTAAAAATAAAATAGCTTTCAGTAACCAGTTATATTATTTACTATCTATAGATCTCTGCAGAAGAAGCTTTTTTCTCCAGAGTTGACTCTGGAGCCATTTATTCTATCCTCATTCTTTCATTTCTTGCATGGATACCATCATCATTACTAAACATTTATGTACAGCTGTGCATGCACTGTCATAATGATTTGACAATATTTTGCAAGCGAGAGAAAGTCAGTATTTGCATTTTCAGTAGCTTTATCCAGACTCCTTAGAGATGCCTTTCTAGCAGTGATACTTACTGTGTGCTTTTCAGATTTTGCCCTTTGTTATTTGATACAGCTACAACCTAAGAATTTTGCTGTGCGGCCCTCTGATTTCTCTTAATACATGACAAATATCCAGAAATAAGTGAAATATATTGACTTCATAAAGAGGATATTAAGGACAGGAAAGACTAAAATGCTCTGAATATTCAGGTACTAATTTTTAGGCCTATTTTCAAGAGTACATATTGGGATATCACATTATAGTGATCATCTCCGGGTCTACCCCTTACTGCACTAAGACTGATAACCAAACTGCCTTTCTTTAGTTATTATTGGTTTTGTCTGTGGAAAAATTGAACTGAAACTACCCGCTCAATTTTAATCCGCAGACCGCCAGCTAGCTGAGGACACAGTCTTTCCAATCTGGATTCCAGTTTAGGCAATAAGAAGAGGTCCTTATCCTATCATCTGTCTGTGCTCTGCTGAGTACAGTAGAAGAACATAACTATAAAAAATCAGACAGTTTAGAGGTGTAGTCATAGTAGATATAGTAGATATTCAGCTCTGAAATTTAGAACCCAAAAATGGAAAATTCTGATTCTTTTGAATGATAAGCTAGTCATTTGTCTCAGAGTTGTAATTTCTTTTTTCTATACTGATATAACTCATATATAAAAGATGCTATTTAGTAGTAATCCCTGTTCTAATTGGAAGGAGTACTGGTGTCACATTTTTCATTAAAGAAAAGATTTCTAATAGTTCAAGTGTCAGATAATGATAATTTTAACTGAAATCAACATTGGCAGAAAATTTGAACAAGGCTTTTATTTTCCATGTCTGTCTGATTTGAACAGATTATTTTTTAATACATCACAAAAATCTGGAATTTAAAAATAGTTTGCTGTGCAGGGATTAGAATGATCATAATTTTTTTTAACTTTTCAGAGTAAGTGGAGACCATCTGTCTATTAATTTTTTCCCCCAAGTTCTAACTGTAATTATTTTGTAGTATCACATACCTTCATATCTAATCATTCCACTTGTATGAAAAGTTATATTTTTAACTCATCTTAAGGGTACACACAAACATGGCTTAAATGTTTTCCTTTCTTGGTCAAGGTGCATCCTCAGTTCAAAAAACCATATCTGGTTTTTTTACACGTCTCGATTTAAATATTTGCAGAATGCAGTTAGCACAAAATTGACATTTATCATGAGACTGTTCTTGAAATATAAGATTTACTGAGCAATTTAGATGTGGGAGGAACCCAGCTTTCATCCTGGATGCATGATGTTCTGAAAATAGAAGTGGTATTTCCGATGCTTGCTTATGATCCAGCTAAGTTGATATGTGCTGGCAAGGGGTTTTGGGAGCTGCAAACATTTCTTATTTTCAGGATGTCTTTTCAGTTTTAAATCAAATCTCAGTTTCTTCCAGCTGACCATTAGGTGATGGGACAATAATCCATTTGAGTTCTGAAACTTAAAAGTAATATGAGTTCCAAGGCAGTGGGGTTCTGCTAAGATTCTTTTAAAAAAAATTTTTGTGGTTGTACTTTCTTTTGCAAATATGAATGTCACTTTCTCTCTTCTGAAAAATGGGTCTATGTTGTCTTCAAAATACTTTTAATTTGAAAAATAAAGATGCAGAGTCTTCTTAATTAGGTCTCTGATTGTGATAGCAAGCAGCAAGGGAGGAGGCATACAAGGATAACTTACATGACATTTTTTCCCATGTATGCATCCTCAAGACTAGATGAAAATGAAGCCATATGTTGTTAAGCAGTCAGAGAGTGCTGTACCTGCTGGTGTCATCCCTCTATTCCAAAAGCAGGTGCATTTTATTTTCATTAACTCCTTCTGATGTACAGTCAGGTACATGTTGGGCAGGACAGACAGCACTTCAGCCAGGTGAACCACTGTGGTTAAGGGCTCAGAGCTGCACTTCAAGCTCATGCTTTACTTTCCTGCAATAAGATGACAACAACAATATGCTCCATCTTTTTGACATTCTGATGAAAACCAGTGAACAGTCAAGATTGCAAGGCACCTGTGGAAGTGTCTGGTGCCAGCTCAAAGCAGGGTCAGCTAGAGCAGGTTTCTCAAGATTGCATCCAGTGGGGTTGGCTCCACAACCTCTCTGACCAACCTGTTCTAGTTCCTAACTCTAAAACAATTTTCTTCATGTTTAGGTAGATTTTCTTCAGTCTTAATTTGGGCTCATTACCACTTGCCCTCTCACTCACTACCTCTGAGAGGCCTGGCTCTTCTTTGCCCCCTTCCATCAGGTCCTTACACACATCGCTAAGATCCCTCCTAGCCTTTCCTTCTTGAAGTCTTTAAAGCTCTCTCAGCATTTCCTTGCATGGCAGAGACTCAAATGCAGTTGTCATCTTTATGGCCCCTCACTGGACTCACTCAATTTCTCTGTATCTTATATCCTGGGGAGCCCAGAAGTGCCCACTGTGCACAACATGTGGCTTCATCTGTGCTGAGCAGAGGGAAAGGATCCCTCAGCTCACTGGAAATTATTTTCTTAATACAGCTCTGGGTCCTCTTGGCCACCTTTTAATGCAAGGTCACAATGTTGGTTTGTATGCTAGTTATTACCCAAAAGGACTTCTCTGCAAAGATTCTTTCTAGCTGGTTAGATCCCTGCCTGCACTGGTGGGATTGTTCCTCCTTACCCCCTTGTTGAACTTTGTGAGGTTTCTGTCAGCCCATGTCTTCAGTCAGTTGAGATCTCTCTGAATGGCAACACAGTCCCCTTGTCTCTCAAACACTTCTCACAATTTTTCATCATCTCTAAACTTGCTGAGGCTGCATTCTGTCCTGTTATCTACACAGTTAAATTATGATGCTCAAAATGCTCATCTCCACACTGATATAATTCATGTGGTATTTTCACCCAGCTGCCTTTCCCTTGAATTGATGAAGAGAGGCAATATATATTAGGGAGTTTATGTGCTGTATACAAACAACAAAAGAACACTTCTTAATTTCCTGTAGCCTCACAAGGGGCTACAAAATAACAGTTCAGATGTAAAGGATATTAGGCTTGGAAACCTAGGTGAGTCTAGTTATGAATACTGTAGAAATGCAGCATTTTCAGATGCAAGGCCTCATTTTGGCTTCATTTTGAGCATCAAATGTATTAATTTTGGGTCTGGCTCACTGGGAGGCAAATAACCTCTAGCACGTGTTTCTGATTTTCACTATATTCCTCTTCTACCTTACACAAGTAACATCTCCTAAATTTACTGTTATCTGTATTTGATCCCTAAGTACATACCTCATTCTGTTTAAATGTCTTTTTATGTATTGCTTTATCAAATTTTTAGGAGATAATAGCATCATAAAATTACTGCCACAGTACCTAATCTGTTTTCTACATATGTCTATATATAGTAGATAGCAATTTCAAATTTCATACTTAATGGACAATAAAAACATATTTAATAACTGTCTCCCTGGAAATATGTTATTTTTACCAGGAATATATGTTTATTGGTTATTCATTTAAGTAGGTTCTATTTAAATGTTTCTGTAGTTTTGTTTAGGCTACAAAGTCCTTCGCTGTAATTGTACTGACAGCTGTGGATCCAGTAATCCATTTGTGTAAAAATCAAAGTATTACTCACAACATTAAAGCTGAAAATTGATAAAATGGTGGAATAGAATTTAAACATGGAAGTCAGAGAAGGATAGAAAAAATGTTTGACTGGAATATTTATAAGGTAAATTAATTTTAAATGTGATTCACACTGTGATGTGAGGAGTGAGAGTAGCTTCTTTAATTAAATAAATAAATAAAACAAAAATAAACCTCTTAGCTACTGATTGGGTCATATTCTAGTCTTATAGAATTATTCAAATATTTTTGCTGCTGTAAGTATGTCTAGAACTTGCAACATAGACGTGGCCAGTTTGTAGGGGAAGTAGTTTTCTGACAGGTCTAGCAGCCTGTAAGTTCTGCAGCCAAAGAGTGTGGCTGTCAAGCGGATCACCTGCTGGTACACAAGTGGGACCAACAAGGTGTCCCAACTCTGGCTAGTCTGTTTGCCTGAGAAGTTGAGAATAGTTTGTACTCCTAAGGAAGGCAGTATTATTTGGCTACTGCAATGCTTAGCATTTTTACCATGTTCAGTTTGTCACTGAGCAGGAAGGAAATGGAAATGCACTTGAAGTCAGTGTGATAGGCTCAGAAAGGTGTAGTGGCAATAGTGGAGTGTCTGAGCTGTGATCACCCTTGGCTGATGGCTCTGATACAGTAAGTTAGACACAGATTCCTGCTGGGGCATTTTTGATGTAAAATAGGACTGGGGCATTGGGGGATATGGAGAAAGGCTGAATTCAGGGCAGGTGTAATCCATATCATCGTAGGGCCTGGCTTTTTATGGGCTCATTCAGGTGGTCAAGGCTTTCATAAAATAATGGGGCTGATTTTAAAAATTTGTTTGGATTAACAGAAAAGCTTGAGCCTTGTGGAAAAAAGTGAAAACTACAGAATAACTGTGTGGTCAGCTGCTCCCATAAAGCTGAATTTGCCACACATAGCAATTATGCCAAGTGTCCTGAGCTAGTTATACACTGACAATGAATTATTTATTTTTTTTCCCAGAAGTAAGAGTTTTTTTGCTCAAATGAACACTTACAAAGGGCTTGAAGGAGAAAGGGGAAGGTGCCCATCTTATGTAAGATAGCCTTTCACTTAGTTGATGGCGCACTTTTGCTTTGCAGGTTGTTCTCTAGCTGTGAGAAGGGTGACCCTATCTGCCACATGCATATCTTATGTCAGCACTCCAAAGAGTGAATTTCTGTGAAGGCAGGTTTCTGGTCACAAGTTTCAATTGGTTTTCAGGTGATGCCACATATGTCTCATTGCCTTCAGCTGAAGAAGTGTTGAAAGAATCCTTTCCTTTCAAATACATTTCTGAAAATGTAACTCGTCCCTGGGAAGATGGTATCATGGTCTGCTGTTTCTGCTGTCCTAGTGACTCCAGGTACTACTTTCACAGGTTCAAAGCAAACATGGGGATGGCATTCACCTTCTCTTTTCCCTGTCTGCAATGCAATTTGAGACTGGATTTTAAATGCAGCCAGACCTTCTTACATACAATGTCCTGGTTAGGAGGACACTGGCAGTAATGCCAAGCACACTGTACAAGCCAGAAAAAAAACACATGCTTTTTCTAGGCAGCATTGGCTCTGGGTTTACAGGAGTTAAATCTGTGTGTTGAATCTAAGTACTGGTATGTGCAAATATACCTGCTTCGTGTGCTTGGAATCAAGTTGCTTAATATACCAACATTTTTAATCTCATGTTTTATAGACAACCTCACTTGCATAGTAATCTACCTTCTTCAATTCCTACTAATGTGAGTAAAATCTGAATCTAAAATCTGCTTAGGAAGAAATAAAAAGATCCATTAATTGTTTGCAATAAATATATTTATTCACTGCGTAAATAGTATTTCAGATTCTGGTGTGCTTGATCTTTTCACAGGTTCCATTAATGCTTATTGTAATAGGCAGGAGATGGGAGGAAGAGATAATAATTCTGAAAAAAAGGAAACAGAACAAAATCTAAAAAAAAAAACCCAAGGAACTCATGTTAAAGGTTTTCAGAAATACATCTCTTTGAGTACAGGTGCTGGGTAGCAGGGACATAGAAGTTTTGGGTCGGAGTGAAGAGGAATTAACTAGACAGTCAGGCCACCCACCATGTGTACAAACACCGTGTGCCGTAGGAGAGCTTTTCCTCACATAGACATACCAGGGAATCCTCAATCCTTTTCTCCTACTACTGATGATGTTCTCGCTCATGCGCTTCGGTATTTCTGGATTTCACCCAGCACCAGTTCAGCTCACCCTGTGAAAAGGCAGGTGAGGGTGCTGGCTGTCATACCAAGGTCACCTCTTGTCAGTGTCTCCAGCTCTGTGCTCTGCAGCTGTCTGGAACTGACCTGGCACACAGGGGAGTCATTTGGTGATGGAGTGCAACCTGGATTCTTGTGTAGGTTATTTTAATTATGTATTACTTCTTGAAAGCGCTTCTGCTCTTGTAAGGAGGACTTCACAGAGCATGTCAATCTTGGGAAGGCAGTCTTTATGTGTAATATGGAAATTTTAAAGGTGTTATGGGCTCATAGTGCTGTAGAAGAACAGGTTTTCAAATTTTTCTTTTCCTCAGTGGTGAAAAGAGTGACTAGAAAAATAGGACAGAAAACTTTTGGCCGCTATTAGTTTGCATCACCGAAATTTCACATGCAGTTTTAGTAGTATTTCGTTTCAGAGAGAGGTCAAGAAGTCCAGTCTTATCTAATACCAAAGGACTGCTTTAAGACCTTTTTTCAGGTACTGATCTTGCATCATTTTCAAACTGCCTGAATTTGTTTTGCATACTTCTTTGGAAAACTGTATTCCCCCAAGACTGACTTTTGGAGAATGCTGGGTTGTGTCTCCCTTGCTCAGCTTCAGTTTTACATTGCCAATTGTCTCTTGTCTGGCTCTTTTTATGCACAGTGTTTGAATCTTGTACTGTTTCTCAGTTTCTTTTTGAAGCTATTAACTTGGCAATGTCATCTGATAATGGGTCAAATGCCCAATGGAATTCCAGATGTATTAGATCTACTTTTCCTTTTTTTTTTTTTTCTTTTTACTCAGTGAAAGAAATTGTGCTCTGTGAAACCTTAATAAAAGCAAGTGCATTTGCTTCTTTTCCTTTTAAATTACTAGCAAATTTTTAACTTTGGAAGCCAGCCTAGGCTTGAGTTGTTAGTTTTGATTTTTTTTTATCTTCTTTCTTAAATAGTAAATAGGCATGATACTTTGTAATGTCTGTTTAGAAATTGCCCTGCCCCCCCCCCCCCCCCCCCCGCCCCCAGCTTCATGGAATAACAAAATGTGTGATTACATCTGCTTATTTCATGTAGGGACTGGACAAAATATAGTGCATTGTGGGGTATAGAGATATTATTAAATTTCTCCTTACCATTATCCCTGAGTAGAACACCATTCTTGTTGAAAACAGGCCAGATATAATGCTTTTCTCTGTACAGGTCACTTCTATTCCAGTCCATCCTAACAGAAAGCTGTTTTGTATTGAAGTCTCAACTATCCAGTTGTTGTGCACAGGGTTGTATTGAACTATATTTCTCAACACAAGAAATTGTTGAAATTGAGATTGTTAGAATTTTGTTTATCAGTGGGTCTTTATATGTTTTCTTTACAAACTTTTTGCTTACTCACTGTTTGTTTTTTTTAATAACAAAAAAAAAAACCCATTAGGATCTAGTTACATTTTTAACAGTGGAAGGCTAGGAATGCCTCCCAGCCAGCACTCATTGATCCGGCTTTGACCAGTGGTTTTGCTACATGATGGGCAATAAAGATTTGTCTCTGCTCTTGACACTGACAGCCCTGAAGCTAATTTGCAAATACTGTTCTTCTTCAAAATGGTCACAAAACTCATTGCATTCTTAAGCAAAATTATTGTTTTCAGCTCTTAGCTTTAGCATTTCTGAACTGTGAAAAATTAATTTTGTGAAGTCTAGAACAGATTTTATGTGATTCATATTCAGAGAGGAAAAAAAAAAATTGGTTTCCTTGCTTTTCATGTTAGCTCTGTTTTGCAGTGAGAACAGATTTAGCTTTTTGATTGGACTATTTCCAAGATGCACTGAATAAGTAATATAAAATCTGAATTTTACAATCAGCTTTTAAGCCTAGATTAAGATATTCAAAGAGGAAGAAGCTAAGAGAGTTAGCGAATGATGGCCTAACTCAGTTGAGAACCCCTCAAAGCTTCATTTAGTGTAATTAAAGAAAGCTTAAAATGAATGCAAAGCTGGTAACTTCTGTGTATATGTAGTATTTCTGAAATGGAACATGGTGATTTAGATGGGCACTAAGAGGAAAATATTACTTAGTGGCATGAGCTTTAGTGAAAACTAACAGAATTCTGGATCTACATGGCATGGGAAAGAAAGAATTTTCATTGCTTTGAACAAGTGATGTTGAGGCATCCTAGAGAGGGATTTGCATAGGTAGCCAAGAACTCAATTTTCTTACGGTTCAGTAACCTTTTCACTAAACCAAAGAACTTTCAAAGAATTGTATCTGCCAATGGAAAGCTCAGCTAGTTATTTGAGGTCTGGGTTTCATTCCCTTGTCTTCTGTTTCAGCAGAGTCAGCAGAGAAAAGTAGTGATTTTATTTAACCAAATATAGTTTAACATATTTCTGCATAATTGTACAGGGTTTACAGAAAGTATTTGATGGTCCTGTGCACAGGGTGAGGATCACTGCCCTATCTTAATACTTTAAAGTTTTACAACTTTCAAATTTGAAGTGCTTTGAGGACTGCAGTAGGTAGAATTTTGTTTTATCAAACAAGCCATCTCAGCAATTGAATTCTTTTTTGAAAAAGTTCGTAGATATGAACTCAGTGCTACCATAAATGACAGACTAATTGGTCTCCTAAATATTTACAAGTGATAAAAGCATATAGCTAAGCCTGCTCCATTTTTTTTTAATGCACCATGAGAACCTGTAGTATTTGGGAATATAGTCACTTCTTTAATATTTGCCACATTTGTGTTGGAAAACTTTGCAATAAGTAACAGATGGCTTTCACTACTGGTCCAATTTACACTCTGCTTTGGTCTCCCCATTTAGTGGAGAGAAGGATGGTCTTTTTTGCAGCTTAATGGAGCATTGATATGGAATTAAAGGGTAGGCTTTTGTTTTTCATGAGTATTGGTAAGATTGCCCAAAACAGGCCACAAGTGTTGGGAAAAAATTTGCAATTCAGCTCTAGCAATATCAGCTGCATGGTAATAGGTGCAGATGGGGAATTTGGTACTTTCTTCTATATGCAGACAGTGAGCAATAGAGAGGTTATAGAAAAGCCAAAAAGAACAAAGAAGTTGCGTGTAGAATTTCCAAAGTTGACTGAGCACTTGTTTTGGATCTGATCAGAGTTTTAGTCTAACTCTGGCTACTAGAGTACATCCCTTCACGGCTTGCCTGGTTGGCAAACCTTTGGGACTGGATCAGGACGTAGAGTTTTGTTGCAAAGTAATTGCAACAGAAGTAATTTGGTATTGAAATGTGTAGATTATATATTAAATTAAAAGATTTAATATTTAACTATCTTGTGAGACTTCATGTTCTGGATGTAAAGAATATATAAGTAGAAAGACGATTTAATCCTTTTGTTAAAACAACTTCAAAGGATTGGTTCAGTTGTCTATTGAAAATATTTTTTTCAGCATCGCTTGTATGATATCTGTAAGATATTTTCTTCTTTTTTCTAAAAAAAAATCACCTTTTTCTCTTTAGGTTTTTTTTTTTTAATGCCTGCATATAATTTTTAAAAAAATACAGCATATTTCTTACATCTGTCTGTGCTAAATGTCTGACCTATGGACCTGGTTTTACTAGTGTCATGTCTCCTGTGTTGTATTTCTTCTGGTAGGCAATTAGTAATGGAAGAAATACTATTTTCATAGGGAACTGATTCTTGTTTTCCCCTTTGCACCTTAGTGGTGGAAAAAGCCAGAATAAGAAGAATCTGTGCTTACAGCAATATTCCCAATCTGTCTAAAGGTTACATTTACTTTTTGTCAGCTTGCATTAATATAATTTTAGTCATTTTCAGTAATAAATGTGTGATTAAAGGTTATCCATATAGCTAAATAGCTGTTATTACCATGTGTCATTTCAGTTACTTGGATAATTTGTCAACACTATATACAAACAGACAGTTTACAAATAAGAACTTTCACTCCTGTTGTTAAAATCATAAACCAATAGCAATTTTTCATGGATTGATCCAGCTGCTTATCACCCACCTAACAGACCCAATTACCTTTACATTCATCTAACATTTTCAGTTAGGAAGTAGATTTCTGTTGCCTTTATGTTCATCCACTGAAATGTAAATGTTCCACTCGTCAGTTCTTGCATACATTTTTCTTGGTACTGGCTGCTTCTAGAAAACTCTTTTGCCTGTGTTTCTGGTGGTTTCAGTTATGTGTGGATACTGCTCTGTAACAACCATCAATTTGCCAGCAGCACAGATTAAGGTTATTTCAAATACAGAACTGGAGGCACCATCCTGGGCTGTCCTCCAGCTCCTTGAAGCTGGAACTAATATCGGCTCTTTCTACTAAACTTACCAAGCAACCTTCTAAGAGCAGAGTGAGACTACTTTTCACATCTCAACTCAAATTGTGTGGGATTGGCTGCTTCCATGATGTTTTAATACCTTTTTAAAAGTTCCATCAAAAATTTCAGTGGCCAGCTTGAACTTGTTTGTCCTTTTCCCACATGTGCTTCCTCTGACTATTTCTTTTTCTCCTGTTCTTCAGCCATGCTAAATTATAAAAGCCAGGTGCTCCCTTCTCAGATTTCAGTTCTTTCATGTAAATTCACCAAATTCTTCTGATTACAGCTTTTATCAGTCTTTATTTTCTCTATTAAAAAAATATAATTAAAAAATGCTGAACAGTAGAATACTGATGGGAGTCTCCCACATGCCTTGCTGCATTACATCCAGGAACAGTACTTTGAAAGTAGCCCAGCTTTAAGTGGGGACTGGACTAAATGTTGCCAAATTCTCCCTTAAAGATCAACAAAATTTCCTGCTTCCTGCGGAATCTGCTTCTGTTTCATGGGAGTGTTTCATGTTCACACATCTGGTGGAGAATAGAGAAACAAAAGACAACCTATAAGGTGTGGGTGACCACCATGCAGTCTCTTCAGTGCCAAATTCAGACAATATATTGACACTGAGACTGTTCTTTGTTAGTTAGAGGGACCTTCCTACCGCTGTGCAGGCACAGTAGGAGTTTGCTTCTTGGCTCCAGCAGGCATAAGCTGCAGGGAAGGAAGTAGCTAAATAAAAAGAAACATCCTGGTTCTATATTTTCTTCTGTAGAGGGGAAAAGGAATGCAAAGAAAAGGAAAGAATTGTTTACAACGAAAGAGGTGAAGGTGAGGAGCCCTGTGAAGGGAGGTTTCTTGGAAGCAGCTGAGTGAAGCTAATGTGAAGAGGCTGTAAGGGAGAAGAACTGGGAAGGGCTGTGATGTGTGATTTCACACAGTGACAGGCTCTGTGTGCATGTATTGGGAATTTCCTGCATGGAGTACACTTTCTTCAAGGTAGAGGCTGTCTGGCTTCTGTCTGCTTTATTTCCCTTAGGAACTGCTGAATTCAAAATGAATCATCCCCTCAAAACATTGAGAAAATTCCTTTCTATTATTTACCAAGGACAACACAGAACAAATATTGTAGCTGAAACAGTCATATAAAGTGTGATCATACTTTACATAATTTACCTAAAAATTGAGAAAATCCCTTTCTATTATTTACCAAGGACAACACAGAACAAACATTGTAGCTGAAATAGTCATATAAAGTGTGATCATACTGTACATAATTTACCTAAAACAGTGGTCAGCATGAGGCTCTCGGATTGATCTTCATGTTAAGGATTAAATCCTCTGCAGAAGGGTTATCCTTGTGCAATTTGTTGGTATTTAGAAGACAAGGAGCTTCATGTTACTAGACCTGTGTCTTTTTTACCTGCTCTAGCAGTTAGCTGTCCCTAGGAAAAAAAATATTGTAATATCTTCATTTATTGAAGTGGGTTTCCTTAAAGGAATTTCATTTGCTTTACACCATATTTATTTGGAAATGAATGTTATGGTACCAAAGACCAGAACCAAAAATATACTGAAAAAATGTGTTGTAATTCTTATTTTTAAGTGGTGGTCTCCATGCATCCATGGTTTGAGTTAACACCCAAACCACAGTGATCATACAATGCATGGGGAACTATGTGCCTCAGAAAAGAATCAATCTCATGTTCACTGAAGTTTTCTTACCCAGCATGAAGACACAGGTTGTTTAAGGCACCTTAAAAGAAATTCACTCTCACTTCTTGGTCTTCAGTACCTTTTTCTGCTCCACTGGGAAAATACCTTTCCTCAGTGCTACTATCTGCACACTTTCCCTGAAGGCATCTTTCAAAAGTTGGTGTGAAGGAAATGTAGCTGTGGTGTTGTCTTTTATAATGGAGTTTCTTAACCAAATAATATATTGTTTTCTATACAGGTTAGAGGTTTCAATAGGAAAGACAGGAGATAGCCCAGCGGTTACATTGAACTTAATCACTGCTTTGATTTCTCACAAAATATTATAACTGGTCCCATCACATTGTGCACAAGTGCTTTAAAAGCTAAACTTTTGGAATAAGAGGGAGGAGGGAAAGAAGAAACTAGACCTCACTTTATCTTTTAGGGCATGGTACTGTTTTCTTTAAAGCATGGCAACAACTATTCTGCTTTTTATGCCATGTTGTCAATAAAGCATGCCTGAAGAGCAGTTTTATGGGTACTGATAGACTGTGGTGTGATTTAGGCACCAGACTGCTCTTTTGCCTTAGGGCAGAAATGATTCTGTCTATCCACTATTGATTTCTCTAATTTACCATTTCTGATTCTATTTTAGATGCTTGTTGGGTTTGGATCAGATCCAAATACCACCACTGGGACTGAAGGAATATCACAGTACACTGCTGTATAAACTGCTCTGTGCAGAAGCGGCAAAATTGAAAATTGACCAGTGAGCTCATTGCTGACTGAGGAGGTGAAGGAGGGAGGAAGGAGCTGAGCTCTGCTCCCTGGGATCCAGAGACAGAGCACACCTGGGAACAGTTCAAAGCTGTGTCAGAGGATGTTCAGACTGGGCATGAAGAAGCATTTCTTTACCAAGAGGGTGGTCAAACACTGTAGCAGGCTCATAGAGAGGTGGTTGAGGCTCCAAACCTGTCAGTTCAAGAAGCTTTTGGACAATGAACCTTAATAACCTGCTCTATAAGCTTCAGTCAGCCCTGGAATGGTTAGGTATTTGGACTCAATGGTCATTGTAGGTCCCTTGCAATTGAAATATTCTAATTCTATTCTCTTCTAAATGTGTTCCTGTGTAGCTATGTTCAATTTGGGAACTGAGCTCTTTTCTCAAATAAAAATAGGTTTGAAGCAAACCAGAAGAACTAACAGAATTAGCCTTGAGCTAATTCCTTCTTATTGTGAACCATCATCCTTTTTCTTAATTAATTAATAATGGGAAATTACAAAATTAAGTAATTTGGTTTGATGTTGGCTTCTCTAAATAAGAACAGAAGAGTGGCTGTATTGGTTCAAAACCGGGGTCTATCTAGCCCAGTATCCTGGCTGGAATGCGTAAGGGCATGAAAGGAACATCAGGGGAAGAGTGAGAACAGGACAATCACATGGTGCTTGTTTCCCTAATGTTGTTATCGTGTCCAAGTTTAAGTTAAATAAATACAAAAAGTACCTATTGCCCTCTAAATTATTTTCGTTAGAGCAGCAGAGCTTCGAAGGCTTCCACTCTGAAAGGATTCTCTGTGTTCACTGTCATGCCAGGTCTGTCTGCAGAACTGAAGCTAAAGGAAACTGGCTGGTTGCAAGTGAACTAGCAAGTGTTCTCTCCCTAGGTGACCAAGTTCATTCAAAACTGAAGTAGATGGGTGTTGGGGGTTTGGTCTGTGTGAAATTAATTCAGTAACAAAATAAAATTTACCACAATTGATGCTCTTGTAGACCATTTCAGGAGTGATGGTCAAAAACTACTGGGAAACAGGCTGTGTTATGCTTTGTCCATTAAATAACAGCCTCTGGCACCTGCTTTGCAAGCCCTTTAGCAGGGCATGTGTGGAATGCAAGGCTGCTGCTGCCTTTCCATGCTTGCTGTGTACTCGAACAGTGTTCTTAGGGGTGAACACCTGAACTTTAAATCACATTTAAATAAGAAGAAACAGAACAGTTTTATTAAGCACAATCAGCATAAGGAAATTGAATATAAATAGGACTGGAGCAGTTTAAACTTGTTTTTTAAAGGAGAATCATGTCTGCAAATTTCTGCAAGTATTAAATGTAGAGGGAAGCATTGATTTTTTAGACCCGTTTGGAAATTTGGCTGCAAATATTTCCCTGTATCATTAGAAAGAAGTACAAAACTTTCACAGCACAGCCACAAAGTTCTGCTATTGATTTCATAAAACCTCGGGAATAACAATCATTTTTCTATGAAAAAAATTAGACAGTTTTCTTTCCCTGCAGGAATTTGAAGTGAGGCTATTCTAATAAAGTTGGAAATTAACCACCTGAATGGTTTCCTGGCATCTGCAGCTAAGAACTTTGTCATCATCTTAAAAATCAGTTTGAAATTTCCAAGGTACAAGAGAACAGCCATCAGTAAAATATGTGTGGTTTTGTGGGGGTATTGTTTGTTTATTTTGGTTTGTTGGACTGGTTTTTTTCATTTTCCAGGATCATTGCAGGGAATTGAATGAGGTTTGTTGGAACATCAAAAAAAAGGACTCCTTGATAGGGTAGCCAAGTTGATACCACAGCTGACTAATAGAGTGCTGTTCAATATTTGAGAGAGCCTACAGTGTCACATTTATAGAGGTGAAGGGAGTGCCTACCAATGTCATAGATTTTGATGCTATTTTAAATTGGCCTCAAAACCCAAAAGTTGCTCTTGAGGGTTGTTTTTTATTATGGCAATTTATTGAAGAGTTGGTACTTTTTTGCAGGATTATTTAATGTAAAATTTATTCTTAAGTTGTTTTTTTTCCCCTACCAGATAGTTGGTCCTAAAAGTTGTTTATTATTTTGCAGATAACCTGAAATGTACTGCTGATTTAATATTTGCTTCTCCTTTGCTTTAGATGGAATATAGTTTTTCAGCCTCCTTGCTTTTTGTGAAATGCTTCTGGAATGCTTTTCTTCCACCTTCCCCAACAAAATAAAAAAATTAGAATCAATGAGAAAATATCTGCCTGTAATTATATACAACAATGGTTGTGTAGCTCCATTGTAGAAATAATTTAAAAGATCATGTGCTGATACAAGTCCTTGTAAAATCCTTTCATAGCTTTTCTACAGTAGTGTTATATGTAATTTCATTAATTGTTGTGGATATAATTTCATTAATTGTTTTAGAAAACAAGAAAAATATTTTGGTGTAGCAGATAGCTATAGCACTTTTTCAAAAAATGAGTGACAACTGTAAACTGAATGACTTCACACAAAGGAGAGGCACACAAACACTTCTTGGATAATTAGAGGAATACAAAAGTTTGAATTTGTCCTGGCAGCCTGTATGCAGGCTCAGTGATAAAGCAAGGAGTGTGCCAGAAACAGTGAATGAAAGAAAACCTACCTCCCTTCCCAACAAGGAGTGAGTTTCTCTGCTGTGGTGTTCTTCTGGGGAGCAGCAAGGCAATGAATGCTTTGGCCTGCTGTGCATGTGACTGATGTATTTTGGTGCATGTGATAAGAACAATGAATTTCTGCAGGCTGCATAGTAAATACTATTGCTGGAGAGGTGTGTGCAGGGCAGTGGAGCTCCTTCTTGCACTGAATGGTTCTGAACATATCAAGGCATTCCTCTGAAGAGGGCCTGGTCTCATGTTAGGCCATGTAATGTCTCAAACTAAACCCAAGTGATGCTGCAAGTACTGCTGTGGCCAGCTAGTGTGCAAAATGTCTCTTGGGCTGGGGTTTGGTGTAACTTACCTTTGCCTTCCATTGTCCCTGCTGCCAGTGCCACAGGCACACATCCACCTGCTAGGAGTTCAGCTGAGTCCAAGGTGCCCTTGCTGCTTCCCAGCACCTGCTTTGGAAGTGAATCTTTGCGTGTTTGTACAAGCCCTAATAGCAACAGAGTCTGAGGATGTTTTAGGCAGCTTTCCTTCTGCCAAAATACTCAGTAGTATTCCCCATGTAACCTCTGGGTTACCTCCCTTGAGGACTTTGGTTGCTTTAATAGAAATATGGCTGGTGACTGTTGTCCAGGAGAGCGTTATTTTGGTGTCACGTGGAGCATTCACTGCTACACCACCAAAACTGCTTTTGACTCCTGTAAATTGCTGGGAGAGGCATTTGATGGTCTTCTGTAACTCACCTTGCTATGCAGGTGCTGGCTGATCTTATCATGGTGGATTCCTATCAAGTCCATCATGAAGGGGCGCCCACTTCTTGTTTAACTTGACTTGAGGCACAGGAAAAAATGAAGGCTCCCTAAGGCCTGGTTTGTTGCTTGTTTATGGACAAACTGTAGGTCAGTCTGGGATTTTTCTATTTGTGCCTGAAAAGGGATAAACTTGATATACAGAGCTGCTGGTGATAGTCAGACATCCTCAGCCGGCTGTAGAAAATCTGTGTTTTTGCAATGCTCTGTGCTGCTGCTGTTCCCTCACTGTGCAGAGGCAAGTAGAGCTCCCCAGGTGATGCTCCCCAAAATGAGCTCCCTGCAGCGTGCTGAATATGCCTTTCGCCCTCCCCATATGCAAGGGCACACACAGAGGGTTCTCACTGCTTAGCTGCTTTTATGACATTTGTGCAGAAATGGGAATGTGTGAGTTCAGCTGGAATCAAGATGACTGTTCTGTGGATGCTTCCTTTCCTTATTCTTGCCTAGGGAGGTAAAACAATTTTCCTGAAATATTTCCTTTCCTAGGCAGTTACTAAAGGTAAAGCTTTAAGCACAATGTAGTGCATCCTTACAGAAGATAGGTTTGTTAGCTTAAACACTAACATCAAGAACTAAACATATAACAGTGTTCTTCTTAGTGTTTTGTTCATTTGTTTGGATTTTAGCATTATCTTCTCATTCTTAAGTTATTCAACTTCCTTGCGATTTTCCTTTAATACATTTTCCAAAGGCATAATAAGCTTAGAAGAATGGAGTTTTGCATAGTTGAATAGTGATAGAGGATTCCTTCTGTAAGTCACGTAGAATTAAGTAGAACAGTAGTCTTATTTGTACCTAGAACATTTGAAGTATTAACAGGATGCAATGACTACCAAAAATAAAAGAATAAATAAATTACAATTATTCTTCTGAGTTTGGGTTAAGGTACGTAGTAATTCTACCTGCTTGAGTTCTCGTATCAGTAGTTTTTTTTATGCTAGGATTTTCTAATGCTATACTAATATAGTTCTGGTTAAAATCTCTTCCTCAAACTCTAAAGGTGGGCTCAGGTTACCATACCTCAGAACAGCTTGATAAAGAATTTTATTGCTCATCTTCCTCAGTCAAAGATACTAACATTTGCAAACGTACATAATGAGGCATAGGAATATTCAGAAAAGTGGTTGGTAATGCATTTTTTTCTTTATAAAACAATATGAAGCAAAAATACGTTTCACTGAACATGCTGAAAAAATTTATTAGGATAATAGTTCTGTTAATTATTGGTTTTTTGTCTTTTCATTCATTTGATGTAACTATGCATCAAAAGTATATTGCACTGATCTCTTGTGCAGCTGCGAAATGCCTGAAAGAAAAGGACAGAAAAGTGTGCCCTTTTATTCACTCAACCAGATTTGCCACAGTCATGTGACAGCCTAAAGGCTTCCTGCACAAACAAGTCAGGTTGCTTCAGTCAGGAATCTTTTTCAGGCCAAAAGCAGGGGAAGCTCAGTTAAAAAAAGGGAAAAAGGAAAAATAAAGAGTATTTAGATTAAAACTATGGCAAATTCTAATGAAATTTTCTAGTGAAACCCTTTGAATGTTTGTTTGCAAGGCTCTGGCATTGAATTGCAACCAAGAAACTTCAATATCCAACTATACTGGTTTGTTAAAAAGCTAAAGAACATGAATTTAACTAAGGAAAACTCTTTCCATACCAGAATATACTGATATCTTTGTAGGAGCAAATACAACTTTAAGAATCATAGAATCTTTTATGTTGGAAAAGACCTTTGTGACCCTTGAGTCTAAGCATTAACCCAGCACCGCCAAGTCCACCATGTCCCCAGGTTTCACATCTACACATGTTTTAAATACCTCCAGGGATGGGGACTCACCACTGCCCTGCTCAGCCTGGTTCATGTTCCACATGTTGAATACAAAGGTAGCATTTGGATAAAAATTCTCATAGTGGATCTGCCATCATGACTCTAAAAAAATACATTATTTATTGGAAGACCATTACAGTACTGGTGAGGAGAAGCGTGACTAAAATTGGAAAAATCAAAATGTAGTAAAAATTCATTGTGATCCTGAGGTTAATATGGATACTGTAGTGTTTCTGTGGAAGTCAGACAAGTGGTATTGGGGATTACTATGAATCAACCACAAGTGATTCATTGAACATAATGACCTTTGTTAAAATTTGTACAAGCTTGCTACTTAGAAAGGGCTAAGCTGGAATTCCTGGAAGTGGTAATTCACTCTTTATGCACAACTTGATTTTCTACTCTAACTTATTTGGATGAGGTGGCATAGGCTTTTACATCATGGTGTTCTTGCCAGCAATATCTAGTAATTCATTCTGCCAGAAAGAATGCCACCTGAGATATTACATTTTTCTGGCTGGTGAGGTGATATTTATCACAAAGAAATCTAGATACTGGAAGAGGGACTTTGGAGTGGAAAGTAGTACATTACTTATTATGGATTGTGCTAATGACAGAAGGGAAGATTGCTCTCAAGTCCCAGTGTGTCAGATGAAGCTGCAGTTATTTAGTACATCTGAAAATCAGACAAAAGGAATGTTAAATTGGAAAAAATGTTATTTCAAAAAAAGTCATTGTCCCTAGTCACCACAAGGACTTCATTTCAAAGGTAATTTAAATTAAAGTAATTTCGTCCAGTTCAGCACTTTGCAGTTATTATTTTTTGTCTGAGGACTCTGGCAATACTTATCTTCAATATTGTTAATTTCAGTGGACTTGAATGCAAGAATTTTAGTTCACTATCTCATCCAAGGATTGGCTTCTTAATCTACAACATCTCACTACTGTAGTCAATATAAACCACAGACCATAGATATTAGGAAATTTATGATGATGTATAGATTTGAACTTGCCATGTTAACATTTATGATGCCAGGTAGAAATTCAAAGTTCTTTTAGAACTATTTTTATGTAAATTAGACAATAATTCTTTTTTTTTAACACTATCAAAACTGGTAAATAATTTACACAAGTTCTTTACTGTAAAAATAGACCTTCAAAAGGAAGCATTTAATTTCATTTACATTACTATTTTTCAGAACATAGATAGTAGGAGGTATACTGATACAATTATAAGTGATCCAGAATCTGCTGGGAAAAGGGAAAACAATTAGAGATTTAAATCCTTTTATTCATCCAAGAGAGCATTTAGTCTCAACATCAGAAAATAAATGAAAAAGTAAATATAATTGTTGAAAAGTTAAAATAATTTCAGTCTTTGTTTTTTTCTTCCTTTTTTTTTTTTTTTTAGCTTATGGATGCAACAGATAATGTTGTTCTCCCCTATAAGTATCTTACAAAAATGTACAGAAAAATCTTTCAGTCATGGGTGTCATAATCAGTTCACTGTTACCAAAAGAATGGGTAGTACTGAGTAACTTCAATCCTTTTTGTATTCTTGTCATGTGAGAAAGACCTATATTGAAGCGTAAACAGAACATGCCTAGGAGGAAAGTGTAGTTATTGCCTAATTGAATATACAATTTATTTTATCATTCATTTGACTGTATCTTTCATTTTCTTGGGAAAAAAAAAAAACACCTACCTAACCCATCCTCTGGTGTGCATGCTCATTATTTTAAAATTAAGACCTTCTGTTGCTTAAGTGCTTGTACATGGAAGCACAAACACATCTAAATTTACTCTCCCGTGTAGGCCAATTGAATTAACTTGGCTGCACATTTGAATAATATAAAAATGCACATAATGATCAGTAGAACCAGGACTCATAATTTCTTTTAGAAATCACATGTAATTATTCACTTGAGAAAGCAATTTATAATTTTCTTGATAAACATGGAGAATCAGACAAATGGAAGGATCCAAAAAGTTGAAGAATGCTAATTTTTTTTGAAATAGTGTAGTTTGTATATCAAGACTAAGAGGCCAATTTCTATTCATGATTCAAATTACTTGATAAAGAAATAAAGATGCTTCCCTCCAGCTGAGTCAGTGATGTACAAGTAATTAATTAAAATATATATAAAATTATGAATTCTAAATATGTTTTTTATTCTTAAGTGTGTTCTTCTCTTAAATCATTTCCTTCAGAATAGATTTATATCTGAATATTCATAGCACACTACAAAACAATTTAATTTAAATTGATCACTTTTTTCTTTCTCTTTCCAGTTCAACAGAAGAGCAGTTTCACTGGCAAACACAAGGTAATGTACCTATCTACAGATATGTATTACTTACATTCTCTCCCAGAAAGATCATTTTTACCTAAAGAAGATTGAGGGGAAAAGCACATCGATGTATATGGAGGTTTTTGTTGGGGTTTTTGTGTGCTTTTTCTCATTGCTGGTGTGTGAAAACTGTACTTTAAAAGTGCCAAGATTTGGCAAAAGTTTTAGGATTGACAAAAAGTACACTGAAACTAAGTAGAGTTTGGAGAAGGGGCATTGCTAAATGTGTCTCTGGCTTTTTTTACTACTAGACCTAAATATTCTCATTTTGTTTTTATTAATCCAAGGCCACACTTTCAAAGGATGGCACAATTTTCAGTATGGCCAGTGTCCTGGGAATGTGTGGCCTCCATTCCTTCATCAGCTGTGAATGCTTAGTCGTATATAACTGGTTTTAACTTTTGTCTTGTATGTGGCTTTACCTTTTTGGCCTTCTTTTACATTTTTATGTTGCTAATTTCATTACAGATGGTCAGAAGGATATAGAAGATGAGCTCACCACTGGTCTGGAGCTGGTGGACTCCTGTATTAGATCACTGCAGGAATCAGGGATACTCGATCCACAGGACTATTCAGCCAGTGAAAGTAAGTTGCTAGAAATATATTTTCTAGAACTCAAAAATTTCTTGCTTTAAAACTGAATGCATGTCTTTAAGTGCTGCTAGTTTTTTGGTGGGGGGAAACAAGCACATGAAATATATTTTAAGGAAAATAATTTCTAATTGCAATGTTGCATTACTATAAGGTCACGTTACAAACTTCAGCATCACCATCATAAAAATAGCATTCAAACACCAATTTTTCACTATCCAAAGGTAATAAAATGAAACATACTGAGTGGCTGTGAGGCTAAAATTTTCTTGTGGATACACAGACAGAAATAAGTGAACTTAAAGCTGATGAACAGAACGGCAGCTGGAGCAAGAAATGTGAAGTCTTTCCTCCAAGGCTGGCTCACTGGTCACTTACCAGCCATTCTGTTTGCAGAACTGTGCAGTGAGTGGATGGATTGTTGGCTAGAATCAGCCACTGGGGAAGTGAATCAAGGCAACAGAGCAGCAAAAGTGATCAAGGGACATGCCACTCAGTGTGTTTGTAGAGCAGATGTCTACCAGAGTTGTGCTCATGAGTCACACCAAGACTGTGTTCCAGCATGTTAACTGGTCTGTTATCAGGTGTAGCACTAGTTGATGAAAGAGCAGGTTAATTCCCTAGATTCCTTTATTTTTTCTCAGGCTCCTATCTCATATTCTGTCCCCATCTGCCACAATATGAACCCACGTTCACTTCCCTGCCTCTGCAGCTCCTGACACTGGCTTTGCTTTTTTTTTAGTATTCCTCTACATCTCGTTCCCTCTTTCTCAGTTGATCCCTGCTACCCAGTACCTTCTGACTGAGTCACGTCTTTGGAGGTGGCTGCCCAAATTCAGCTTTCTTGATATCAAAAGGGAAAATCTCTCCTTCATCTGAGAAAGTTGATGAACTGTGACAGCCACCTTCTTCAAAGCATCTCTAGCAGTGACAAGTGATCACCTGCAATATGGTCATCAGGAGACATTGCACATTGGATACAGAATTTTATTTTTCCAGAACACCAGAACACTTTTCATTATTTTAAAACAAGGTTTGCTGTCAAATTAAAGCTGACAATCCTGGGACAGTAGAAAATGTTTCATTTTTCATGTGCAAAATCTTTCTGGGCCAACAGTGTCACTAACACTTTTGTTATGGTTTTGCTTAATCTGAGCACAGTCTGTATGATTGACATCTGTTAAAATGTTGCTTGATCTGAACAAAATGGGAAAGTGATGAAACAATGTAAGCCCTTGGTTTTTTTTCTTCTATTGGGGGTGAGGAAAAACAAAACAGACTAGCATGATAGGGATTGTCTTCAAAATGCGATACTGTGCTAAAAAAATGAAACTGGGTAGATGGCAATAGGGGAGACTGAGAGCAGAGTGGGGCCAGCTTGTATGGAGAACTGCCAAAAACTGGCTTAAGAGATGGAAACTAAGAAAAAAAATTGGAGAAAGATGAAGATAGTACATGGAATGAAGTCTGTGTATGTGAAGAAAACTAATACTAAAGACATTTCTGGGGAGCATCACAATAAGCTAAAAGACAAATAGGAATGCAGGTAGATAGAAAGAAAAATAAAGAAATGGGCAAAGGAAAAATGGTGATAGAGAAGAGGAACAATAGAGATGGGTTTGTAGGGGATCATCAGGAGAGGAACTGAGGTTTGTTGAAGCAGGAGGTCCATACAGAATGTTGAAAGCAGAATTTGCTTGGCTTGATGATTTGTTTGTGGGAGCAAGAGCTAAGTGCAAAGAAAGGGAACAACAGGGTGATGAGAATGACAGCCAAGAAAAGGAGAAGTGGTATCATTATGGACAGGACAGTAGTTGTCCCTAAGAAATATAGGTTTGGAGAGAACAGACAGGTGCATGTGCTCGCAGGGAAGAAGGCTTCCCCACAGGGCTGCAAGCTTGATCTTCTGCATTGTCAGGAAATATTTATAAAGCCTTTTGTCACAGTGCCCTTATTCCTCTGCTCTGGGCTCAGCTTGTAATAAAACTAGATTGCTATTTGCCATTTATGGGTTTAATTAAGAATCAGATCTATATGCCAAAGCTAACAGTTGCAGCTCAGCTAATCACTCATAAATATAATTAGGATGTCATTCATATACTGGACTTTTTTTTTCTGGTTTGGAGGTCTTTTTTGAATTTTGAGTAAAATGTTACAAACACATCAGACAGGTAAAATGTTACTGTGTTTTAAAAGTCAAAAGTACAAAAGTCAAGACAGTACAGCATAATTTAAATTTCTTATGAATGCATTAGAAAACAATTATTATCATGCCCTATTTTGTACATTTTCTGTCCATGCCTAATTTACCCCAAGGTGAGGCTCAAATTGCAACAGCACATTAGAGGGGAGAGTGCTTCTCACTTCTGTAAGCAACGAATAGAACACACATACACACTGAAAACAGAAGTTTCATATTTACTTAAAATATTGTTGTGTCCCTCCTTTGTGTCCTAAAGCTTTCCTGTTATAGTTGTGAAATGATTCAAAGCATTTTCTGCTGATACATGGTTTTAGGTGGGCCCAGTTAGGTGTGCTGAGAAGAAAGTGTTGTAACAGAACACTGTGGGGAGCACAGTCTCAAATATTTGAAGCATGATACAAAAAGGAAGTTTAAAGCCCACTCTGTAATGTCTCAAACACGGTATTTGCATTTCCTAGGCACTTCAATTCTTAATCCTTTCAATTTTGAAATAGGAAATGAGATCTATATAAATGTCTCACTTTACAGGTATTCCAAAAATCACCATTTGTGATGTATCTGAAGTAAACATTGAGTGCTGTAGAATTATCCACCACGGTGCTATTTTTTTTTTCTTTGTATTGAACGTTTTTCAATGGAAACCTGATGTGATGCAGTAAAAAACACAGAACCATTTTGCTTTGTGTGCACTGGCCATAAGGCATGGAAGGAGGGGAAGAGCAATGACTCAGAAAAGGAAACTTAATCTGGCATTTTCTAACTTTTGAGCTCCTAATTTGACAATTTTACTTACGTTTACTTCTCTGCAGTTTGACTGCAAAACTGTGTTTTAAGTAACAAGACTGACTCTGAGGAGAGCATTTCCTGCCTGCCATGCATTTGAAGCAGATTTTTTGAAATCATCATATGAAAGCTTGCCCAGTGATGTGACCACAGCTTCCTTTTCTGCACTGTGTGCATCTAGTCTAATGACTTAATCTATCAGTAGCCCTGCCTTTGTAGAGGATTAGTGTGTCTCTACTCAGAATCTTTACAATTTGCTTTCACGCACTCTGATTTTCTCAGACTTAGTTTTAAAAAGTCGTCACATAGCAGTGAGCTGTTATAATACTCTAAATCCCAAACATCACTTCACATGTGCTATTCCTTTAGTAGCAAATAAAAGCCATGAAAAAAAGGCTAATGGGACAAGTCACATGAAAGGAGCTCACACAGGAGGGGCTCTGGATTGCTAATAGAGATGCTCACTAATTATCTTTACTGAGTGTGAATCAGCAAATGTAAAAAACCTTAAGTATATAAAACTTCTTTATTTGGTGAAATGAAAGCAGAGTGATCACTTGTTTTAAAGTAATTATTATCAGACAGACACATTCATAACTGCTGCAAGCTCTCATACAAGCTTCCTGTGGTGGAGCTGACCCTGGGACAAGCTTATATGCAGCCAAGGAGAGCTCCTTCACTGTCTCCCACCTCTTTCTTCTGTCCCAACTCAGTGTTAGTTGTCTTCCTCAAACCATGCGCTTCCAGCTATAACAAGCAGACAAAGAGTCTGGAAATTTCCAGAATTATGCAAGAAACTGCATCTGACCAGAGCCCTGAGCCTGCATCTCCATGGTCCAGTTCCCCATATACTGCAGTGATTTCTCATTATCTCTGTGTAGCTCTAGATCTGTCAGGATTATGTCACTCCAGTTTATATTGATTGCACTGTGCTAGAGATGAATGCTGGGGATATTTCTCCTCAGAGACACCTTTAGCTTGCAGGCAGTTGCAGGCAGGCACTCGGAATGGGCCCATGCAAAGCAGAAACTCAGTTTACCTCTAGTAGAAAATATTCAGGCAATGGTGAAGAGAAAGAGAGCGGGTTCTGCTGGAGAGTTAAATCCAGAGTTTATTCCAAGGTGACACAGTTCTGAATCTCAGTACAGCTCCAACAGACCCCGACCACCTGGCCTCAACGCCTTTTAAGCTCACCAGGAGGTGGGAGGGAAGAGAATAGGTAAGCCACCAACCAGGTGGGAGGGGGAGGGTCTCAGGGGACAATGACACCTGGAGAGGCCAATGACTCCAGGTCTGAAAAGCATCTTTTGAACTTCTGCCAATCACACGATGCCCTTGCTGGAATGTGGAACTTGCCAGACAGCAATTAGGAAGAGGGCAGGGGGAAAGCAAGGAGGAAGTAGAGCTTCACACCACAACAAGTTTACATCAAACATGTCATAGTTTTGTGGCCTCAGAGGGGCGTTCAGCCTGTCCTGAGCGTTCCTAGGGATCATCAGCAGAACAACAGTGGTCCACATATCCCCTCAGGGACTGAGGGAGGGCACATACAGGCTCCTGCTAGTGTCAGGTACAGAGGGTCCAGAGTTCACCCTGAGGGCACTCAGTCCATCCTCCTCCCTGCTCTACATTGCTGTAACACCCAGTTTGCCTGGCTGCTCCTCTCTGAAAACATTTCTTCCTTCTGCCATTACCTTTTTCTAACAGGACTCAAAAGTACTGCTTTTGCATAAATGAAGTGTCACCTTAAATAGTGTCAGGGGAAAGACCAGACGTGTGAGAGCCAATGTAATCACATATAAGACACTGGAAACGAGTCATGGAAGAGGGATGGGAATGCACAGTAACTGCAGGACCTGAAATCACTGGGTGAGGAAGCATGCAGAGGAACAAAATTTAGTTCAGAACAGAGTTATCTCATTAAGGATGTTTCGGGAGACACAGCAATACTGAACAGTGAATGTAGCTCAGGAAAGGTATTTTCATGGCAGAATGGTTTAATCTAGTGAGGAAAGGCATGTGAAAATAAATTTTGTGAGGTCTGAGTATGTGCTGTGGAGATGAAAAGTTAATGTTTCTGACTAAAAATCTTGGAAGTATGCAGGATAAAAGAAGCAAGACATTATTTCCTCACCTCCCATCACTGCACCACTGTCTCAAAATCGCACAACTACTTCAGATCCATTCCTTTTACTGCCTTGTCAATGCCCCTCCTTTTTTGTTTTAGTTTTGTTTTTTCCTCTTTTCCACTTACATTATATGTAAGAACAATTGAAAAGGTGGAAAGCTGCATGGAGGAAAGAGATTAAACACAGATATACAGCTGTCTGAATTTAGAAGATTGTTTGCTGAGGTTTGTCATTAAGGTTTAATAAGGTTGCAGTCTGGCCTGCAGATGAGTGGGAAAGATCCTGATGAACTGCCTGAGGCCCCCAGATGTCCATCCTCTGTGACAGAGAAACTGCAGTCCTCTAAGCTGTTGTTAAGACCAAACTACCTTTTCCTGGTGATGTTTGTAAATTTGCAGTTTACAGATGGGTAGTGTAAGGTAAAAGTGGAACAAGAGGAAATTTCTTTCCCATCTATTAATTACTTTGTCCCCCTGTTCCTGTGGCACACTAGCATGCCACATTAGAGGATTGACATGACACTGTCATCATAACAATTTCTGAGATAATTAGCTGAAGCTCACCGAGTCTTTACAGAATACACTGCATCCTTACAGTCTACAGCGGTGGAGACTGGCTGTGGTTTTTCCCTTTGTGATGGCATTAGCAAAAGGAGGGTTAGCAGACTTCTAAGATTACTGAGCAAATCCATTGGCACTTTCTTCCTAGCTTAAACCACAGGCTCAAACATCTGCTAATACAGAGGTATCTAATTTTAATTTATCTATTCTTCAATCTTCCACACTTTTTCTTTTGCTTCAACCTCCACAAAATAACCGTAGGACCGGTCTTTAAAGGATTATTGGGCACATTTATGAAGCTTTCAATGTTTATGTTTCTAACTAAAACAGAATAGTTTCATTATTTTTCACTTGCTTCATCAGTTCATTTGGCAACCTTCCTTGTTTGCTCTCTAAATCAACAGTACAGACTGTAGGAACTGAGCTCTCATTGACATGGATCAGAAAACTTTCTGGATAGTTCTCCCAATTGTCTTGATAATTTTTAAATGTTCATTTTTAATTTCAGTTTTTAATTTTTTTTAGAACAAGCAGTTTCTATTAGGATTGCAGTTTTCCCACACAACACTGCCAGTACTCCAGATGAATTTTTTCCCCCACATTTTCTGGATACATATTTTTATTTATGTCTGTGACCCTGTTGTCCTGGTGCTCGGGATTAATTGCAGAATTCAGAGCACTGATAAGGGAATAAATACAGTCCAGATTTAATAATGCCATTTTCTTGGCTAAGGCCATTTCATAATGCACTTCACAGATGCTACATATTGACAGAAATGCAAGCAATTAAGAGTGTCCAAGTTCTTCTGGGGAAGAAAAATAATGGTTTACCACTCTGGTCTCAATCCCACAATATATTAACTCTTTTAGTCATTTGAAACAATTTGCCCCAAATGCAGCACAAATAGGTAGCAGTACCATTTAGATGCTGGGTTTTTTTTCCCTCTGAAGAATGAATTATGTTACAAGAACATTTTACTGCATGAAATTATATACAGATGTTGCATTAGACAGATGTGGATTTCACTTAAAACCCCTAATTATGAGGCTGAAAAGGCAGGCTAAACTCTTAATTTATTCTCTTAATTCACTTTTGTTTCAGCAATTTTTTGTAATAAGAGAGATCCTCCTTACCCAGTGGAAAGCAGTTGTCCAGCTTGAAAAAAGCACTCCTTGTTCAACCTGTATGATTTTCAGCTTTTATCCACTGATTTTATTATAGATACTGAAAACGGATTGAAACAAAAAGGCACTATTTACACAATGAATGTGTAAAAGGATGTCTGTTTATGTGTTTTCCATCCCATAGCTCTTGCTCTGTGAAATTGCCACCTGTCAGATGGCTGGACATGCTCAATGAGATGAAATTTGGCAACGGTGGACATCACAGTTTTTGACAGATGAAGTTATTTCCATTTCATTATCGGCTTTGAGAGTCAGGGCTATCCAGTTTAGTCATTCTTTGTGCACGCAAAGAAGGTGCTCTTGTGGGATCTCCTGGTAAACATACACACTAATAAAATCATGTGCTCTTGGAGCATGTTTCCAAGCTGAAAAACCCCTAGGAAGTGTGCATGCCCCTCCTGCATTTCAGGATCAGAGTCTTAGGAGTAGAAGTGGCATTAGTGCCTAACACAGGGTACACTATCTTTCTGTCTGCTGCATTAATGCAAACCTGGCAGTGTCTGACTCAACAGTTCATAGCTCCAGATAAACCTCTCAGAGTATGAAGTCTGATGAAATTTTGATTTATCAGGGAAACTTCTGTCAGTATTGTAATATATTTAGGGTAAATATTTATGGTTGGACATCTTGTCTGCCTCTCTTTACTCCATTAATCTCTTCTAAAACAAGCCTTTGGCCAATCTTCACTTCAAAACTTTGGGGATTTAAAGTCATCTTTGCCCAGTTCGTCATGGAGTAAATCTTTGAAAGGGGGACACCATTTTCCAAGGGTGGTTTTACAGTTGTTCATTGTGTGTTCTCACAGAGAAAGTTGTAAAGGAATCGTCTCAACTGTGAGTCAAATTCAGTCTTTTAAAGTAGTTGTTGAATATGTAGATTTGTTAGAAATGGGGATAAGATGTTTCCTTTACCCATCTCCCCTTCTTGGCCATAGTCAGCCTAAGTGTGAGCATGAAATAACTATTAAGTCATTTAACATTGTAATAGCCACTGGCTGATCACAGAGACCTGCTTTCCAGGGGCAATCCTCAGCAGGAGATGAATGTCTTTTCAAAATAGCTGACGATGAAAAGCTCCTGTAGATTCATTTCTACACCCCACTAAGACATTAGGATTTGATGAAATGAAGCCGGCTCTAGTGCTGCTGAGAGCCAGCTCTTACATCTCAGCATCAGTGTTTACAGCCAGTGCTGCTTCAGGAAATGCTCCATCAGCACTAAGCATCCTTAGCTTGGACTCTATTGACTATTTTCCTTCTCTGTAACAGGCAGAGCTCAAAGGCATTGAGAATAGCACCAGAAGAAGAGATGTAGCTCAAACACTGCCATGCAGTACTCCATCACCTCTGCCCTTCTGAGTATCAGGATGGTATAACAAACACACCTTTGTGACTGACATATCACATCCTGATGCATTCATGTCAGTGCTCTTACTTTAAGAGCATGAGTGAAGTTTTCCTTTTTGGCTGCTTTCCTTATGCAGGCAGGAGAACAAACTTAGGAGCAGAGTCACAGTATGGGCTTTCACCACCAGGATTCCTGTCAGGCTTTGGTATCTATTCAGGATGGACTCAGGTCCAGTTACTCTTTGGTTCGCTGCCTGTCTTCAAGTTCATGTGTGATTGTTGCAAGCAGGAAACCTGGTGAAGGCTGAATGAAGCATCAGTGTTCAGGGAAGCAGTTCATGCTCTACCTGGTTTCCTCAGAGGTGGCACAGAAGTTCCTATGGGCACCCTCCTGTGCAGGGCTTCAATCATCTCAATTTTTCTGCAGCCCTTCTGCAGATTGGTAGGTGCCTGGGTGAGTTTATAGGCTTCTAGGAGAAAAGCAGTAGAAGTCACTGGCTGTTCAAAACTGATAGCCCAGTACATGCCCTTATTGTTGGACCTAAACTTTTGCAGGGTGCCTCTCAATTTCCTCTCCTCAGGAAGTTCTCCAGCTGGTGACACTCACACCACCTTAACATCCACCCTTCTCCCTTCCTATGCTCTCTTGCCTTTTCTTAGTGCACCATCTTTCCCTAAACCACTCATTTCTGTCTTACCACATCCTTATCTTTTGCCTCCTTTCTTGTTTAATTCACATATTTTCTTTTATCTTCTTCCTTTATCTTTTATTTTTTCACATGGCATGCAATAAAGCCTCAGTGCTTGTCCCTAAAACAGATGATCATTCATCCTCAGAGACAAAAAAAAAAAAAAATTAAAAAAAAAAAAAAATCCATCAAAACTCCCCAAAACACACACACACATTTTCTGCATATAAGTGACATTGCTATCCTGACTTTTCACATGCTTTCCCATTAACTAGAAGCAAACCCAGATTGTGTATTGTTGTGTCATGTTGGGAGTCCAGAGGTAGCATTATGAAAACATTGCAACTAATGAGTTGCTAATTTCCCTCAATTTCTGCACAGCAGCCAACAGGCTGAATTTTTATTTCAATGTGCTGTGACCTGTAACATGGATTTTCTTGGAGTTTACTTATATCTGCAAGATGAAAAATGTGTTTATATATAAATTCCATACTTATATCACAATATTTCTTCATGTCTCTGAACTTGTCCTGTGACGAATCTGATTTTGGTATCTGGTGTCATTTAATGCTGTGCAGCTGACCTAAAATCCATGCCTGAGGAAAACAACCCCTCACAATCTAGCTTTAGTACTGTAGTACAAAATAGTAAAAAAAAAAAATGCAGTAACAGCAGGTAAAACAAACGTGGAGGGGGGAAATGGAAAGATGAGAGTCAAGACCAGGACAGCAGGAACAATTAGTGGCAACATCAAAGATGGATAGGAGGTAATGATCAGTTTGTAATGCTTAGTCTGTGTCGAACACAAATCCTTTACAGGCAACCAGGTGTTTCTTCATCCACTGCAGGAAGCAGCTACTGAAACTTGTTAGGAAATGACAGTGACTTATAGTAGCATCTGTAGGAGCAGAACAAAGAAAGGCTTTTGGCATCCGAACCTACAGCGCAAAAGAACATCGGTAAATATTGTGCCTGTAGTAGGGGCCAGGAAACAAATGCACCCACATCCCCACAACAGACTGATAAACCAGTCACCCTACTCCTGCCTCAGTGGCAGTGCCAGTGCCTGCACACTCGGCTCAGTCAGGAGTGCCAAGAGCCACATAATTCTGGGATCTGCCTATGCCAGCTTGTGAGCATAAGCATTGTGGAGAGGCAGCCCTGGAAACAGAGGTAGTTGGCTTGTTAGCCTATGTAAAATGATGTATGTGGAAGATAAAATTTTGGCAGGTATGAATTTGGGTTTGATTTCTGTTGTGCTACATGCAGTTTACACAGCTCTCAATCAAGTAGGATTTTTGTGACTTCTGTGGTAATGCAGATTAGGGAGCTGCTTCCATTTTTTCCATTCTGGCCTTATAAATGGAGAAATGCATTTTCTCAGGACAGTGTGAGAGCAGAGAATGGTGCACATTTGTGTGGACACAGAGAAAGAAAGCAGAAGGGTATACTTTCTGCTTTATAGCAGAGGAGGTTTTGGCAGATGAAAAAGATTGTAATAAAATTTTGACCTTTTTGGACTTACTTTTTAATTGACTTCTGCAGCAGAGCTAAACACATTCTGAACTGCCTCACCTCAGAGACCAAATAGTCATTTTCTTTTGTGGACAGAAAAGATTCAGGATTTAAGTCTGTCAAAGGTCTGGAAAAAATTGAGTTCTGCTTTGCAAAAGAAGAGGAAACCTGTTTTGTGCTAGTAGTTAAGTTCATAGAACAACATAATAGCGTAATAGATCTGCTGATGTCTTTTGTATTAGATCCATATATCTGTGAGGGGTTTTATAGGCTTTTATAATCAGAAGCTGTTGGGCACCTTTTTTTTTTTTCCAGCAGTCTAATTTAGGTCTATCAGAGGAGATTTGTCGGTTCGTTTTCTTTTTGGATAATGCATTCAGCTTCCTTGTGCATCATGTTTGTGTGATGTCTATAAACATCTGATTGTATTTCCTAGTAATAAAAAGGGAACACATTAGTTAAATACTATTGATAGCAATTTTAGACTGTGCTAGGCACAGAGGGTGACTAGAAACACTTGATGCTCGCAGCTGGTTTTCACAGGTAGAAAACACTTCAAAAAATTAGGATTTAATAATGCAAAATATGTTCTTAACATAGTCAGCCCTTTTTTTTCCTGTAAACAAAACCCACACACCATTTTAAATATAGTTATTCCTTTAAAAATTGGACACTGATAATGAAAACACAAATTAAAAAATGACAATTTTTAGTGCCAAAACCCCATGTTTCTCAAATGGAAACATGGCAGTTCCTTCTGAGTTGGAGTTTCCTGTCTGTATTGTAACGTACAGTGCTTCCTTCTGTACACGAGTTTCTTCTTCTGGTCACATTCACAAATGTATCTAATCCCATTAAGGAGCCCCACTCAGGTACTGTTCTTCTGTGGTTCCACAGTGATATTTTAATAGAGAGCATGCTTCTGTTACAGTGAAGTGTTCTACCACTCCTAGTGTTGCACAGTGTCACAGAAGCAGCATCAGAAAGGCTTGAGGATATTATTTTTCCTCTTTGTGTCTTTTGTAATGCAGAAATGTAATTTAGTTATCATCCTTTCTGCCCATCGTGTTCTTGTATTGTGTCTATCTATTGCTCCAATAAAGCTCATTGTCCTAATGGCCAATGATAAATTATCCTGTTCAGAGAATATCTGATTTCAATATCTGCAGGGTTTAGCAAATAATTTCATAAAATATGATTAATCTTCTACCAAAAAAAAATTGGTTTAATCTTGTAGTCAATTAAAAACTCGCATTAGTATGGTTATCCTTGGTTTTAAACTCAGTTGAGGATAGGTTTTCTGTTAAAAAACCAAAACAAACAAACAGAAGAAAAACAAAGATGAGGCCAGCTTTTGTATTCCAAGCTTAAATATGTATAGATCTGTTCTTGCTCAGTGCGTATATTTCAGTCCTGGTCTGCAGCATCTTGAGGAATTTCTCTCATTATAATGGAACTCCAGATTTTTCCTGCTGTCAAACATTATCCAGTATTGCTTATGAAAGAAGATCTGGCTGGTTTTACATTTCATACAAACATCTGGAGTAATGCTACACATGATATGGTATAAAAAGCAAAATACACACTATCTGAAGTTACCCTATCATGTCACAATTACTTAAGCTTTGCTATGTTACCTTATTCCATTAGGTTTAAAAAAAAAATCTTCCAGGAATCAAAAAAAGAAATATTTACTGTTGGGATAGAATGCAAACCTTTTTTTTTTTCTTTTTATGGCCTTCAAGTCTTATACTTTTCTACTACTTCTTGTGGACATTTATGGTGCTTTACTATCTCTTGGAGTAGAGATTTATTATTTCAAATCCTAGAAGATGCCTGTTTTCTTCTTACAGGATTGGCAGAAGTGTTATCTTGTGTAAAAAGCATAATCTAATCAGCATCTAATGAAACTAGTTTCTATTTCCAGTTCACTTACTGTTGAAATAAAGTGTTGTTCATCTTTCTTTCCAATAGTAATTAGGTCAGAAGGAGAGTTAGAAGGAATATCCTTGTATTGTTCACTTATATAATGGTATCAGCCTAGGTTTTTGCATCATTTCTCCATATATATATCAGTTATAGAATTCTTGGTTGAAAATGAACTTATTCCACACTTGTGAATGCATTCCACAAAATCCTATTTTCCAGTACCTAAGAATACATTCTATAGCAGTACTAAAGACCTTTTCTGTATTTGTAGGTAGAACATAGACATCTTAATGCTGGTAGAGCATGGCATTGCATATAAATTGCTTTCCTTTTTTGTAAAACAGGTTTGTTTTCAGTGTACCCATTTAAGATTTGCTGCCTCTCATCTAAAGAGATGCGTTTGGTTCATAACAAGGGAGCTGCTTGTGATTAAGCATTTAAAGTATTACCATTTATTTCTTTGTTTTAAGTATGCAGATGGTGTCCCCCCTCTTGCCCTCCCCCTGCCTTTTTTTGCCCTTCAACTTTCTTCATTTCTAGGGTATGCAATTCCTTTGCTATTTTGCAGCCTTGGCATTTTTTTCCATTTTTTCTTGTAATATAAAGCTACTGATATATTTAATATTTATTATCTCCTAGAAGGTAAATGTTGAAATATTTTCCTAGACCTATTCTAGTGCTAGTCTAAGATTTGGAGGGAGAATGGGTGCCATGCTTATTACTGTTGTTATAGGAGAGCTGTGTGTTATCTTCTATTTGAGGTCAGACTAACAGGTGCCTTGAAAACCCTTCTTTTCCTACAGAATCTCTTTGACCAGTTGCAGCTGACAAGTTGTGTTTCCAACTGCAGATCTTTAGTTTTGCCTTGGTTAAATCTCTTCCTTTTCTAATTACGAAAATGCCTTCTTTTTATGATTGCCACAAAGTTCTGTCATCTAGTTCCCAAGGACTTTCCTTATTGCCCCATGCCTCTGCATTTCTCACAACTTCCCTGGAGACTAGAAAATGGAGAAGGTCTGTACCTATGTGGCATTGTCACTGCTTTTTGCCACCCTCTGTGGTACCTGCAGGGCCTCCCTTCTGCTCACTCAATTCCTCCACTTCCAAAACCATCCTAAATCATCTTGGCAAGAGAGAGTTTCTTCAAAGAATGTTTTAAATGACCTCAAAAATAGAACATAGTGCAACGGAGGGGGTTAAAACAGACAAATAAGTGTTCTTTACCCTTCTAATTTGGAAGGACACTTCACTCCTCCTTCCAGATGGAGCAGTTTAATTCTGGGAGCAGGACTTAGAAAACAGGACATACGAGTGAGATGCCAAAGAATTTAGTACCACCAGGAATAGGTCTGTCCACCTTGTCATTAACTATCATCACCTCTTCTCTAATACTGTGAGATGCTGGTGTCCTTCCACACCCAGATACTGTGGAAGGACAACAGCAGGTTATGCTCTTATGAGAGGTTACAACTCTCTCTTGTTATGCTGTTCTTTTTAAATTATCCATTCCTTTGCAAAACTGGGCAACAGATAGAACTCAGCTTTAGAATGGGTTGGCAACTGCTTAGTCAGAGTACAGACACTTTAATGAACTAACAAAAAAGTAGGGGGTAGGGTAGGAATCGATATTTTGCACTCAAACTAAATGACCTGGGAGAAAAAAGAAACAAGTAAGTGATGACTTTTTGGTATTTGAGATCCTTAATTAGGCATATACTAACAGTTAGGAGGTGGCTCCTCTCAATGGGATGTGAGGCATCTCAACCTATTAACTCTGTAAATGAATGTTTAAAGGACATTAAAGGAGTTTTGCTGGTGTTTTTCTTTCAACTGTTATCCAAATGAGCAAAGCAGGTTGAAGAATGTGTGAAGTGATTAATTACACTAATTAAAAACACTTTATTTACACTTACTCTATAATTTATCATTACTACTTTTGTCAGTTGATCGAAGGTGAGTGAAGTGTTGTTTATAATTGGTATGGGAGCTAATTAAGTGGTCGTTCAAGCACGTTTTGGTCTATTTCCTTTGTCAATTAGAACTGGCATCGTAATAGATGACTGACCAAATGGAGATGTATAGCACAATAGTAATGCTACACTTTACTACTTACTTGGAGAAGCAAATGGGAAGCCAACTGACTTTAAATCTCAAGAAGAAAAAACCCTTCTCCTTTCACTTGCCTGCTATTTTTGTTTGTAACTTCATATGAAAAACTCAGGTAACAAACACACAATTACCTCACAGAGGGTGACTAGGTAGATGTTTCTGTTGTTTGTTACTGTAATTATTTTAGTCAATTCAGAGGTAATTATTGCACAGATTTGGAATACTGAATTAATCATACCTTTATTTTGCAATAATAAAGCACTGTATGTAACTTGACATTATCTGATATTTATTTTATAATGGAAAAACTACCAGATAACGTACTACTGAATACTTGTTACACAGTAAATTCTGCTCTGTAGTGTAATATATTAATCCTGTTTCATAAATCAGCCTTTTTTTTTGTTTTGTTTGTTTGTTTTAAGGATTGACCATACTATTACTATAGTATTATCTTGAACTGTTAGATACTGTGAAGCTGAAATGTTTGAGGTATTCCCTAAGATACTGTGGTCTAAGGATTAGGAAATGGGAGCAACTTTTCAGATGTCTGACAAGCAGACACTAGGAATAGATTGTCCTTGATATCCCCAAGAGAGCAATTTCTGTTGTTTCTTTTTGGGAGTTCCTCGTTGACAAGAAACTCACATTCATCTGACTATTTAGCTTTGTGACACAGCAATGGTGCTACAAAGTGACAGGAAAACTGTAAAGATCTCAGAGTGTGTAATAGAGTTAATCCACACTCCTGCGACCTTTACTTGCTCTCCTGTACTTTAAATATGTAACACAAGTACTGATTGTACTTAAATCTTATCAGAGTTTCCCTTGGGAAGCTGTCCTTAGGAAAAAAGGGGTCCTGCTAGGCTGGACTCACTTGTAGAAGGAAATCTTAAAGGCACAGGAGTAGGCCATCCTTATATGCCAAAAGATGAGCTGATGGGGAAGAAGACCAGCCTGGCTGAAGCTTTTGCTGGAACTTAGGTGGAAAAGGAGAGTTTATGACCTTTGGAAAAAGGGGTAGGCAACTCAGGAAGACTACAAAGATCTCATTTGGTCATGCAGAGAGAAAATGAGAAAGGCAAAAGCTCACTAGAACTCAATCTGTTAACTGCTGTGAAAGATAATAAAAGGTGTTTATATAAATACATTAACAACAAAGGGAGGGCCAAGGAAAATCTCCATCCATTATTGGATTTGGGCAGGAGCAGGAACAAGGCTGAGGTATTTAATGTCTTCTTTGCCTGAGTCTTTGTCAGAAAGAGCAGTTATCCTCAGAACAACCAGACCCCTGAGCTGGTAGACAGACGGGGAGCAGAATACACCTCCTGCAATGTAGGAGCAAGTTGAGAGTGACCTATTGTGCCACTTAGACACTCACAAGTCTATATGGGACAGGATGGGATTCACCAGAGGGTGCTGAGGGAGTTGGCAGAGCTCACCAAGTCATTCCCCATCATTTATCACCAGTTATCATGATGGTTGGTCAGGGAGGTCCCAGACAACAGGAGGCTGGCGGATGTGATGCCTGTCTACAAGAAGTGTTGGAAGGAGGAGGTACAGAGCTGTCAGCCCAACCTTGGTGCTGGGGAAAATTATGGAACAGATTATCCTGAGTGTGATAACATGGCACATACTGGACAATCAGGGGATCAGGCCCAGTCAGGATTAGGTTTAGGAAAGGCAAGTCCTGTTCACCAACCTAATCTCCTTCTATGGCCAGGTGACCTGCCTTGATTATGAGGGAAAGACTGTGGATTTAATCTACCTGGACTTTAGTGAAGCTTTTGCCCACACCATTCTCCTGGGAAAACTGGCAGCCTATGGCTTGGACTTGGGTTAAAAACTGGAATGATGGCCAGACCCTAAGAGTGGTGGTGAATGTTGCTGCATCCACTTGGTGGCCAGTCAGTTGTGGCCAGGACTTGAGCCAGTCCTTTTTAATATCTTTATCAACAATCTTGACAAGGGGATGGAGTGCACCCTCAGCAAGTTCATGGTTGACAAGTTGGCTGGGAGTGTTAATCTGAGAGAGGGTAGGCAGGTTCTGCAGAGGGATCTGGGCAGGCAGTATCAATGGGCCAAGGCCAGCTGCATGAGGCTCAAAAGGTGAAGTGCCAGGTCCTGCACTTTGGCCTCAACAGCCAAAAAGCCTCCTGCAGCTCTTCAGGCTGGGGGAAGAGTGGCTGGAAAGTTGCCTGTGGAAAAGGACATGGTGGGGCTAGTTGACAGCTGGCTGAGCATGATCTAGGAGTGTGTCCAGGTAGCCAAAGGCATCCTGGCCTGGACCAGCAACAGTGTGGCCAGCAGCACCTGGGCAGTGATCATCATCCTGTACTCAGCACTGGTGATGCCACACCTCAAATCGTGTGTCCAGTTTTGGATCTCTTATTGCAAAAAAGACATTGAGGTGCTGGAGCATGTCCAGAGAAGGGCAGCAGAGATGGTGAAGGGTCTGGAGCAGCTGAGGGAGCTGGGGTTGTTTAGCCTGGAGGAAGAGAGGCTCAGGGGAGACCTCATTGCTCTCTACAACTGCCAGAAAGGAGACTGTAGCCATGTGGAGGTCCGCCTCTTCTCCCAGGCAACCACCAACAGGACAAGAGGAAATGGCCTCAAGCTGCACCAGATGAGGTTCAGGTTGGACATCAGGAAGAATTTTTTTCACTGAAGGGGTGTTTAAGCATTGGAAGAATCTTCCCAGGGAGGTGGTAGAGTCCCGATCCCTGGAAGTGTTCAAGAAACAACTGGAAGTGGCATTTAAGGCTTTGGTTTAGTTGATAAAATGGTGTTCAGTCAAAGGTTGGACTCAATGATCCTGGTGGTCTTTTTCAACCTTAACACTTGTATGATTCCATAATGTGTTTGTTTTTAAAACCTCACTCGTGATCTGGTAGTATTAGAAATATTACAAATTTAATAGGATGAGCTTCATTGCCCCCCATCTCTAATCAGTGTCAGTGTACTGAATTAATCTCTCAGCACTTAGAATATTGCTTATCTTCTGACACTGGTAAGCTCCCTGTAGCCCAAGTTCCTTCTGGCTTTCTTTATAAGGTACTCTTCTGCTTATGACCACCATGGGCTATGATTCAGGTGAGCTCTGCTACTTGTGTAGTCGCTAGACAAGTTCTCACCCTAAGGTGAAAGGGAAGAAAACATTTAATGACTCACCAGCTCTGACTCCAAAACAAGATTCCTGTCTTTTCAACTACTGTTGGTGCTGATGCCTATTTTTGTAATCTCTCAATGAAGCTTCAGTCAGCATTAATGACTTTTCATTGAATCAAAATTCAGTGTGTTGATGCACTTTGGTTTTGGTTTGATTTGGTTTTTTTTTAGCTAGAACAGTATAAGCAGGTACTGGGAAATATCTAAGTTGTTTGTTTGGTTTTTTTTTTGTTTTGTTTTGTTTTTTTTTTTGCTATTTAAAATATATTTGCTTGCAAACACTTGCCATTCAAGAATAATTTATTTAAACATAAATTAAAAATTCAATTTTTAGGCTGTGATTTTGTTTTCTTGGTTTGATTTTTGGTTTTTTTTACCCTGAATGAGGTAAAAGGAAGAGGACATGGTCTGAAGAGAGCAGAAATGACAAGCAAGATATTTTATTTTCAAAGAAAATATTGCTTCTGAAAATTAAAAAGACAAATGTTTTCATAATTTAATTTTTTTCTTCACTTTTGACCCAGTCATGAATTATAATAGTAGCCTGGCTTCTTTGCATCACTTGCTTCCCGTAATCAACTCCTACTGTGAGGTCCTTGAATTAATAATAGTCTCATCATTTAAGGCCACTCACTTCCTCAGTTTGGTTTTTAAATAGCTGCACTGCACCTTATTGCAGCATTGTGCATTGTATTTTCAGAAGGAAAAGCAGTGGCCCCTGCAGGAATCCTGCCAGTGCAAATCCCTGTCCCTCCCAGGCCAGGGGGCACAGCTCAGCCTCAGCTGTGCCATGGGGCTCACCCTGCAGCCCTGGCCTCCTGCTTCCCCCTGCTCCCCCTTGGCAGAAGCAGGCAGCTGCTGTGGAAGCTCTCCTCTCCTGTGGTTTGTCTGGAGCCTGGAGCTCACCAGGTTACACTGATGGCACATGCAGTGTTCTCAGTGCCAAGAACCAGGCTGGTCAGTGCAATATCAGACTGCTTTGGCAAATGCAGTGTGGCAGGAAGACAGCAAATATGGGCTTCAGTGCTGCTCTCTTTAGTAAGAGAGTGCTGCCTCTGCTCCTCTTCCCCACTTGGCTTGAAGTGGGCAAAGTACTCTCAGGTCCTCCACATCTCTTAAAATAGTAAGTTTAGAAATACAAAAAATAATAGCCATATATTTTTATGGCTATATTATAATAACCAGCATAACTGGCAGTAAGAGGGGTGGGTAATATAAACTAAGGAAAAGGTCTTCACACAAAGCCCCCTCTCCTCACTGCCTGAATGGGAGAGTCATTTTCCTCTAACCCTGTCAATGCCTGCCAGCACCTGGGCCTCCAAATTACAGAAGAAATTCCTGTTTCCCTTCTCTGATCCTAGAAAAGTCCTCTGCTCTCCATCACCTCTGAAGTTTCTTTGTGGGTTGGCTCCCTGATGTAAGCATATCCTCCATCTACATCTTTTCTCTTCTTGCCTGGTCTTCTCTGTGCTCCAGCAGCTTTCCCCCACTTAAGTGCACTTTGTGTCCCAAGCAAGACACCACCCTCTCTCTCTCCTTCCAGCTCCTTTCTGAGCTGGGTTACAGAGGCCAAGGTGAGCAACGTAGGGAGGCTTGCTCACTGCTCTGCTCAAGGATAAGAGGAAGAGGAAGGTATTGTCTGCAGTATCTGTCCTCCAAACTGGTGATAAGTTAAAGAGTTGATTGCTCTACCCTGCTCCATCATTTTAAGTCAGTCCACAGAGGTGTCTCTTGCAGTATGATGGCTCTGACTCAATTTCCTGAATTTTCACTCTTACCTCTACTATTTTAATTAAGGAGGAGAGTGACACTAACTGAATCAGTGAAAAATTGGTACTATCAGCCCTGAATAAAATCCAATATCAATATTCTTTCACGAGGATTTTTTTTTTTTAATGTGGTGGTGAAAGCATAAGGGAGAACAGGTATTTATATCTTCCCCATAGCCTCAAATGGAAACCAAACAGTACAAAATTTTAAAGCAATACTGCAGATCATTGATATCTGCTACACTAAATCTTATGAAGCCCAAAGTGTTTGTTTTAAATTGAACAATTGCAGTAATTATGTCTCATTAAGGGAACCAGTAAGACTGAATTGTGCTAGCAGTTAACTAGTGATTTCCAGTGCATAGCTGAAAATTGAGAATTTCCAGCTGCCTTAACTCTTCTGGAAGCAAATAAAAAACAATTGGATGAACAGAGTTTAAATTCTAGCCTGGAAGAAATGATAGATTATTGTCAAGAGCCATCAGCGTACAGGACACAAACTTCTGAGTGAGCTGCAGGCTCTTTAGAAGGTTTGGTTTTACCTTCAGATTGAAATCTCAGGAATGTTAATGAGAAAAGCAATCCATCTTTTCCCTATCAGACAAGGCGGGACTGCTTGTAGTGCCTAAAAAACAAACTCGTGTTTTCTCATGATCACTTTGATTGATCTCAAATGTATCTGCTAGTTTGTATGCTTGAATTAGGGCTTTGCTATTTACAGGCAAGCAACCACTACTCTTTTCTACACTTGCTTGGGCTTATTTAAAATTCTAGGCTTATTTAAAATATATATCTGTCTCTCTGAAATTACTTTGTCATTATTGAAATGTATGTTCATTTTAATTGTTCATTACTGTTTGTTAAGGTGAAAAATAAAAACTGCTGAATAAAACCAATATTTTAGTGAACTTCAAACTATGTGTGCCAAACTTTTTACATTCTTTTTTTCAAGGGGTTGGATAAGTTTCTTTAAGTGCATGGAAGTGTTTAAACTAAATGGTGCAGGGAACCCGTGTATGTGTTTCTAGCTGGCAATGTAAATCCCCTAGTGAGCCACAGTAATGTGAAAGCAGCACTTGAAAGCCAGATGCAATGAAAATTTAAACATATTGCATTCATAGCATGTGATAGTTTAATCATTATTTAAGCTTTAGAAATGTCACAGCATAATTACTTTCAGAATGAGTACAAACACTTTCATGCACAAAAAATTCTTTCTTCTTGCAACTTTTGCTTCTCATAGGAAACTTATGCCTTTGTGAAATTTCTGAACTTGATCTTGTTCATCATTTGATCACAGAAAAATTCTCAGTGAAAATTCAAAATCCAAAAGATTGAAATAAACTCTACAGATCTTTTTAGAACTAAATATGTATTTTCTTTATGCTCTTAAAAAAAAAAAAAAAAACCCTGTGAAAATATTTCTTCCATTAAAGAAGAAATTTTGCAACAAAACCAGTTAAATGGAAAATGCAGAGCAAGGCAATGGAAAGTACCAAAGGCTGGATTTATAAGCACCCATAGAGGATTAAATTCAGCTCTCCTGTTGATGTGATACATTTTTACTGGCCTCACAGCATACATCGAGCTCTACCTCCTTCTGTACTTGTAAGGAAAATACAGGGACCAGAACTTATGTTCTAAATTTGTCCTGTATCTCGAATGTTCTGATGAATGCCATTGATTTTTCAGTATAAATTGTGTTGATATGTAAAACAGTGTCAAAATCCAGTGTGCATTTAGATGCAAACACTTCCTCTTTACATAGCCTACTACGATTTGTTTTAAATACGAGCAGTTCAGGTTGGATTTGGAAAATAGCAGTTATAATGGTTCTGCCATTTCTGAGAAATGGGCTAGAGGAAAAAATACTCTCTGTGTAATTTGGGGGTGGGGTTGTTTGCACGTTTTCTAAGTGGAAATCTTTTTGGAACAGCTTTGCATCCTCATAGCAAAGATTTAAAAGTCATAAAAACTGCCTTTGTATCAGGAGTGTACTGGAAGTTATTTCTGGTAAATTCATTGGAATTTTTCCATTGTGAGTCTGCTTAAAACTGAACTTGCCACATGTTCTGTAGGAGCAAAATCACTGTAATCATTTCACATCTCTTAAAGCTTGTGTCACCTTCTGTGCTCTCATGAGCTAGTTAGTGCTAACCAAAAGATGAACCTGTCATCCCTGTGGAGCCACTGAGTGTGCTACACATGACAGCTGTTGGGTTGAAGGTAACTTATGCAATGGCCAAGGTATAACCTATTTTCCTCCGCTTGTAATTCACTTCCTGGGCCCAGACACTGAAAGAGACTAATATCAGTGAAGACAGAGAGGATTAAGTGTGTATTCTTTAATGTAACTCTCTGTGTATCATAGAATCATAGAATGACAGAATGGCTTGGGTCAGAAAGAATCTTTAGGATCATCTAGTTCTGACCCCCCAGCTGTGGATCGGGACATCTTCTTCTAGACATGGTTGCTCAGGGCTCCATCCCACCTAGCCCTGAACACTTACAGAGATTAGTTATCCACATCTTCTCTGGACAACTGGTGCCTCACCACCACAGGGAAGATTTTCTTCCTAACAGCTAATTTAAAGCTATTCTGTCAATGTGAAGCCATTGTGCTGCCACTACATGCCCTTATAAAAAGTCTCTCTCCATCTTTCTTTTAGGTTCCCTTCAGGTGGTGGAAGACCACAGTTAGGTCACCCTAAAGCCTTTACTTTTCCAGACTGAACAATCACAATTCTCTTTCATCATAGGAGAGGTGCTCCATCTAACTTAGTGGCCCTCCTCTGGACTTGCTCCAACAGGTGTTCTTCATGTGCTGGGATCTCAGAACTGGATGCAGCACTGCAGGTGGGGTCTCAGCAGAGCAGAGTAGAGGGGCAGAATCCCCTCCCTGACCCTGCGTGCTGGCCACGCTGCTTTGGCTGCAGCCCAGGGCACATTTGGCTCTCTGGGCTGTGAGTGCCCATGACTGGATCATGTCCAGCCATTCCACCAACCCTAGGTAGGGCTGCTCTGGATCTGTTGATCCTCCAGCCTGGCTTGATACCAGGGTTTACCCTGACCCAGGAGCATCACCTTGCACTTGGTCTTGTTAAATCTCATGAGATTCCCATGGACCCACTTCTCAAGCTTGTCCAGGTCTCTCTGGATGCCATCCCGTACTTCAGGTGTGGCAAATGCACCACTCAGCTTGGTGTCATCCGCAAATTTGCTGCAGGTGCACTTGATTCCCGTGTAGAAAAATTGGGAAATTTCCTATGTGCATGTGATAAGCTAAATCACTTGTACGTGGACCGAATAAAGATTAGAACATGTTTTAGTTTCACAGAGCTACTAACTAACTGTGGAAAGTGTTCATGGTCCTGACATGCCCTTCAGTCTGGCAGCCCCAGTTCAGGCTTACCGCCTGTACTTGGCTCTCCTGCTATGCATTGCTGTGGTGGGGAAGATAAGATAGCTGAAAAATAGTTGTCAAAGATTCACTGAGATCAGGGTGTGTCCTGCATGATGAGAAGAGCAATTAATATTTTAAAGGCTGCCATCCATCCCTACAGGCACCAAAGTATTACATCACTCTGTGTACAGGACAGTGGCAGTAATCAATAGATCTAATGTGCTGGGGGCTCAGGGAGGGACAAGTTAGCATTTCCCAGGCAGAATGACTACATATAATTAAGAGAAATAAACAAGGCTTATCCTTAGGGGGAAAAACCCTCATCAGCTATTCTGAGTTGAAAAGCAGGAGTTCTCTACCAAATAGTATGGTTGGATTTGTTCAGACATAGAATTTTTTCACCAGTCAAAATGATACATTTCTTACAGGGACAGCAGTGTGGTCTGTTGTTTGAACATGATGACTGAGTGGTAAGGAAACAAAGTAATGCATGTATTTTTATTACTGGAAAGTCAAATTCTGAAAATCTGAATCCAGATACATCTGATAATTTCAAGACTCACTTGACAAATAATGCAGGTATGCTTTTTCACTGAGGCTTTCTGACTGCTCTCGAATCCTGTCCCCACAGGGCCCAGCCTCCTCTCCCAGAGTGCACTCCAGCTCAATTCCAAACCTGAAGGATCCTTCCAGTACTCAGCCAGCTACCACAGCAACCAGACCCTCGCCCTGGGCGAAACAGCATCCGCTCAGCTCCCGTCCCGCAGCAGTCAGGCCAGAGGTGCCGTCCAGAGCTACAGCCAGGTATGTGTCCTAAGCAATTGTGGTCCCTCACACCTGAAATTGTGTGGAGTTGCTCCCAGGAAAGAGCTGTTCAGTGCTTCCCACACCTGAATTTCTTCCTTTACTTTCTGTCTTGTTCAACACACCTGCAGCAGGGTGGAGTTACCATCTTGATTTTTGTAAATCTCCTGTGGGTTGACTTGCATAGTAATAAAGTAATCCTGATTAATAAGGAGATCTGCATACCAGATTAACTTACTTGCTTGCATATATATTTTGGTAATAACATGTTCAAGCATTTAGTTTTCAAAGCAAATTTCTGTGCCTGTGCTGATTAGGAGTCCATCCTAAAGTCTAGGACCTGCCAGCATTGCCACATTACTGAAAGCAGTAAGTGCCAGGAAACAAACAAAGCCAGGCTGACACCAGATGTGAAACCTGCCTGGGATACCAGGCATCACATGGTGCTGTGGCCTCATCTCAAGTGTAGAAAACATTTTTTCACCACATATTGTAGGACTGTTGCCTCTACATTTGAAACATTTTCAAAGATTGTCTCAGATACTCATAAAAACTTTGTAAATCCCTCTACCTGTCTAAACTATCTCTCCTGCCTCTGACATATAACTAACCCTCTCACCTTCTGTGCTTTTCACTGTGACATCAAAGTCTCTCAGGAGCTTCAATTTAGACAAGACACGTTCATGCCTCTGTACCTAAACAAAGTCTGACTGGGTTGTGTCGGTCAGCACTGGTTATTTTCTCTGTTTAGATGCTAACCATCCTAGCAAAGCAGATCATCTCAGTGTGATACCATGACATTTTGCAGTTCAGGATTCTGTAGAAGGGAGTAGTTATTTGAATTTCAAAGCCTTAAATTGCTAAGAGATTTCAAGTATTAGAGTCATTGCACAGTTTGTGAGATACTGAGAGACATACAATATTCTATTTTCTCAATTTTCTCAGAAAAGCTCACTATTCTCTATGACTGAAAAAATGAAATAAAGCACAGTTAAATTAAATTTCAAATTTTGTAGGTAAGAACAGAGTCTAAATATTAACCCGGTACTGGCCATCAGTGAATCATGTCCCCAAGTGCCACATCTGCATGTCTTTTAAATACCCTCAGGAATGGTGACTTGACAACCTTTTCAGTGAAAAAAATTCTTCCTGATGTCCAACCTGAACCTCATCTGGTGCAGCTTGAGGCCATTTCCTCTTGTCCTGTTGGTGGTTGCCTGGGAGAAGAGGCGGACCTCCACATGGCTACAGTCTCCTTTCTGGCAGTTGTAGAGAGCAATGAGGTCTCCCCTGAGCCTCTCTTCCTCCAGGCTAAACAACCCCAGCTCCCTCAGCTGCTCCAGACCCTTCACCATCTCTGCTGCCCTTCTCTGGACATGCTCCAGCACCTCAATGTCTTTTTTGCATTAAGAGATCCAAAACTGGACACACGATTTGAGGTGTGGCATCACCAGTGCTGAGTACAGGATGATGATCACTGCCCAGGTGCTGCTGGCCACACTGTTGCTGGTCCAGGCCAGGATGCCTTTGGCTACCTGGACACACTCCTAGATCATGCTCAGCCAGCTGTCAACTAGCCCCACCATGTCCTTTTCCACAGGCAACTTTCCAGCCACTCTTCCCCCAGCCTGTGGAGCTGCAGGAGGCTGTTGAGGCCAAAGTGCAGGACCTGGCACTTCACCTTGTTGAGCCTCATGCAGCTGGCCTTGGCCCATTGATCCTGCCTGCCCAGATCCCTCTGCAGAGCCTCCCTACTCTACAGCAGATTAACACTCCCAGCCAGCTTGGTATTTTTCTGCAAACTGATTGAGGGTGCACACCATCCCCTTGTCCAGGTCATTGTTAAAGGTATCAAACAAGACAGATCCCTGGGGAATTCCACTTGTGGCAGGCCACCCACTTGATGGAACCTTTCACCACCATTCCCCAGGTCCAGTCACCCAGCCAGTTTTTTACCTAGTGAAGAGTGCACCCAGCCATGCCATGGGCTGCCAGTTTCTCCAGGTAAATCTTGTGGAAAACAGCATCATCTGGAGTTCTGCTTTTTGAAAAGTATCATACCCTGGGGGTTGGCCTGAAAGACTGTGATGTGTCTTTAAGGAGGCTGGGAAAATAAGATGATGGAAATGGAGCAGGTTATGGGAGCAACAGAAACAAAAACAAAGTAGAAGTGAGAGTGGAAGGAGAATCTTTTTAAAAAAAAAAGTCAGGAAGGAAAGTCATGCAGATTTGTAAAGGTTAGAAAGAGATATATTCATAATATAAATTCTGTTATACTCATTGATAGAAAAAGATGAATTTATGGAGGGGGAAAAATTAATGACCTAGATTTTTTTTTTCATTGAGATTACACTGATCAGACATTGCTTAGATCTGAGAAGCTCTCATGAACCATCACTTCAGAAAGAACTGGTTTCCTTCAGAAAGGTAATTAGTAAGGTTAGAAAGGCAACATTTCCTATCCTTTGTTTTTCGTGGTGTGAGAGGACAGAAAATAGATGTTCTTTTTACTTTCATACTCATTGTAGGATAGATATTCTTGCAGGAAAATAATTCAGAGAACTTAATTTTTCACACCATGATGCTGCAGAAGATGCCTGACAACTTCAGATGAATTAAAATATATTTTGAAAATACTAACAAACTGCCATATAAACTATTAATTAATGTCATTAAAAGTATATAAAAGGGGTTTTAAAAGAGGTAAACAGGAAAATGCAAAAGTCAAAATTTAAAAGTTCTGAATATGACCATTGCTGATCCCACAATTACAGGGAAAAAAAAGTCAATCCTAAGGTTTTGCTATACTTATTATAATTAAAATAAGCCTCAGGAGTTGAAGCTTCTCAGATTGTGATAATTTCCTTTGGTATTTGTGTGCAAGGAATATAGCTATCTCTCAACATGAATGATAGTCCAAATGCCTGCAAAAAAATGTAAATAGTCCCAAGGCCAGCTGTGACAGCAAGAACAATTTCTGAAAATGCAATTGTATAAAAAAGAGAAACTAATTCGTCTTGGGACTTCCTGCATAGTGTTGCAAAGTGCAATCTAACATTTTTGTCAATTTGGTGGAGTTCATTATAGATCATAGAGTTTTTCCAGTGCTTTGCCTACTTTAGAACACAAAACTTTTATCTTCTAAATCGACTGGGACAGGATTTCTTAGCAAAAACTGCTCCTCTGGCAGGGAATTACTCTGCTTCCCCACTGAAAACTGCTTTTCAAACTCAGTGTCCAACCAGGTTTAGTGCAACCTTGAGAATGATCATCTTATGATGCCGAGATATCAAATGAGTATAAAGTATAGCACATACTAAAAAGAGCGGTTTTCTGCATGCTCTGCCAAGTGTTTACAGGGGGACAGGAAAGGAAGTTTACATTCTGGATGAGGACTTGTTTAGCTGTTGGTAATGTTGCAGTCTTTTCAGAGGCTGTGGCAGCAAAACAGGTAAATCCCTACTGTGTATTATCCTTTGCACCTGATGCTTTTGGACTGAACAAGCTGGCAGAGAATTGGAAAACCTTAAAAACAAAAAAGTATATGGAAATTCAAGGTGATTAAAACGTCTTGAAAAGACATTTTACAGTTAGTATTCTAATGAGTGCTAAAATGCGTTAAGTTTTTAAGCAGAAACTGTGTACTGGCCACAAGGTAACAGGCTTCTTGATAACCTACCCAGACAAAAGCTAAAATAAAGATTTCCCTTCTGGTAGGTATGGCCAACAACAATGTGTTTAAAACCTAATTCCAAATATCAACATAAGAATTTTTCTGTCATAAAGGAAACAAGATGAAATCTTAAGACAGATTACTCTTATTACAGCACTCGGAGAACAATTCACTAGTAGAGATTATGGCAGTGAAAATCTGCAGTGCTGCTTTGATTCTACCGTAGGTAATGACTGTAGCATTCACTGCTGCTTTAAAACCAGAGATGGACCTTTCAAACCTCATGCAGCTGGCCTTGGCCCATTGATCCTGCCTGCCCAGATCCCTCTGCAGAGCCTGCCTACCCTCCAGTAGATTAACACTCCCAACTTGTTGTTCTTTTTCTGCAAACTGATTTAGGGTGCACTCCATCCCCTTGTCCAGTCTTTGTTAAAGACATCAAACAACAGAGATCCCTGGGGAATTCCACTTGTGGCAGGCCACCCACTTGATGTAACCCTGTCTCTGGACACTCTGAAAAGATCTCACACAATTCTGTTTGTGGATGTAGAAGACTACAATTACCTACCTTCATCTATATGAATGACCTTTGAGAGCAGGATCAGGTAGGCTGACAAATTTTCCTAACAGTGTTGAAATTTTGGAATGAAACAATGGAACAAAGGGATGTAATAAGCCATATTTGAGGGATCCAGAGGTATAGTCTGGCATCCATTATTGTGTAAGAGCATTTGAACACACATCTTTCTAGTCAGGTCAGGAACTTAAAAATTACATTAAAGTTGTCTTGCAGAAGAAAGGCCTTTCTGTAGGTCCTGGCCAAAGACTGAAGGATGCATTCCAAGACTAGAGAATGTTATGCAATTTCCATGCCCTCTTCTATCGTTTGTAAGAGTGCTGATTGAGGCATTGGACCACAGCAAAATGATGCCTTGAGTGAAGCCTTATGGAAAGTTCTTTGGGCTTACAGGAAAAAAAGTAGCCCTCAACAGACTGGCAAGTCTAGCAGTCTCTAAAAAAAAGCTCAGAGCATCACTGAGACTGTGAAACTGAGCTGCACCCGTGGAATGTCTCTAGAAAACCCTAGTCAGGATGAACAAGTTTTCTGCCTAAAGCTACCAACACACACCAGTAGTTAAAAGCCAAAGGGGCCTGGAGGGAGGTTTTCTACACAACTTGGAAAATCCTCCCTAAAATCAAGAGAAAGGGTCTTCTCATGGACCACACTGTACTGTATATAACTATGTTAGTATTCATCAGATATGACTTGTTTGAGATTATAAAGGCAAAGAGATCCAGAGAGCAAAATGAGCTGAAAACTGGCTCTGGCATTTACTGCTAAACTAAAGTTCATCCAGACCTAAGATGGGCATGCAGACCTACTCAAACCTCTGGGAGCAATCTCCAAGAATCTCTGTACTGATTCATATTAGCAGCTGACCCCAAAGTTTCACTTAAAGTTGTCTAGCCATTTTGTAATTCCTTATCCATGAAAAATTTTTGCAGAATAAATAAGTCAACACAGTTACTTGGCCCTCTCGATTCTACTCTGTAGAACAGAAATCTTATATTGCAGTCTTTTATGTACTGTTTCTTGGTTAAAGTTCCAATTTAAAATATCATTTGGATTGTAAAAAAACAAACAAAAAAAAACAACAATAACAAAAAAAAAACCCCACCAACCCACAAAAAATTCCCCACACTAGAACAACCAAACAACCAAAAAAAACCCCAAAAAACCCAACCCCCCAAAAATTAATTTCCTGGAATTTTGAGCATTAAATGCTTGAATGAACAGGCAAACAACAGTTAGATTGTTCTCTAGTCTCCTATAACCTAACTGAATACCCCCAATAATTTTCTGTATGAAGCTCTAAAGATACTGTTTTGAATCAGTAGAAAAGGATCTTCTTAGTAACATTAAATGGGAAAGAAAATATTTTTATAGCTGTGTTAATGTTCTCATGTTTTTTTCACACATTCCTGTTTCTAAAAAGGATATAGCAGAATCCATATATTGAATCCAAATAAGCAAGGCTACTTTTCATTAGGATACCAGGGAAATGAAACCCCTGTGTCTTGAAATAGATATTCATAGGGCTGTAGTAAGAAAGTCCTTGATTTTTATTCACATCTAAGAAATAGGATGATGGTAGAGAATATAAATACTGAGAAGCAAATTTGCTCTTAGTTTATTATCTTAAAAACAGTTTTGTTATCAGGTTGACAAAAATAATGGATAAATGGAAAAAAATAAGGGAAAAATATCATTGTATTTTATTCTTCCATATGAAGTATGTCACACTGCAGGGTGAACAATGACATGTCTTTATGTCTGTCTTAAGCCACAGACAGGGAGAAACACAATGAAAAACTAAACCACATTATGTCTCTGAAAAGATGTGTGGAGAATGTTACTGCACACTTGGCCCTTTGAAAAAACCTAAGAACCTCATGGTACATTTAAGACAGGTCTGAGATTAGTCACATCCTAGAAAATACTGCATGCTAGTGTTTTCATTGCAATCTGTTCATCCATAAGTTCTCTCCTTCACACAGAGCACATGCTTAGCTTTTTAGGAAGTGCTATATACTGCATTTTTAATTAAGCATTTAATTATTGTGTCCCACCACTACACCTTGCTCCCTATAACAAATCATCATGAAATGGGATTTTTGGGGTTTGTTTGAATTAGTGCTTGCAGAATGCCCGCAGCTTTATAGAGATTTATTAGGAATATGGGATAATACTGGTTTACTTGAAATTAATTACTCTAAATCCTTGACACATTAAGCAGTGTAGAAGTAGATTAGAAAAAAAAAATTTGTATACATGATGACAGTGCTTGCCTAAAACCCTTAGGCTCAACAGCAAACTGTTAAAGTTACCAATGTGTTACCAGTACGTGGAAGAAGTAACTGGTGCACTGGTAACACTGCAGAAGACTGTATTTTGGAACACTTTTTATTAAAAAATTATTATTATGATGCCACTTAACAGTCCAAAAAGTAAAATTTATTAACAAATATCAATTGATAATGTAGCTAGTTTGAAAGACATTTTGTTAAGTGCAAAATTTGCTCTGGCCATGTTGTCTTAAATCATGCCAACCTTTTTTTTTGTTTAATGAAAGTTGTTACCATATAGTCTAAACCTGGAAAATGAAAACTGTACTTCTGTCAAATACATTATTGGACAGTCAGCTGAAGATTAGTCCTTCTTTCCACTTTAAAGCATACACGGTAAGTAGCTCAGCATGAAAGTAGCTTTTAAAAGTTCACTGATGTTCCCACAGTTTTCCTTCCTGGTTTTTGTTAGGAGCCTTTCAAATGAGCAACTTGTTGGCCATGTTTGAGAATGTCAAGACTTGTACTTTAAGCTGTGGTGTTTGTTACTCGCTGCTGCAATCTGAACAGTCCAGCTCAAAAGAGAGCAGCTACTTCCATCTGTGAGCCCCTTGCTCACCTGGCAGTCACCATACAGAGCACCTGGAGTGGAACAGTTTACGTTTCATTTATGTGTAAAGCCATTGCTCTGTGAGCTGCAAAGCCTCAAAGCCAGGGAGGTTTGGGTCTGGCAGTGCTCTCTTAAGAAGCCTGAACAGTGTCAGTGCTGGTAGCTTCTTCCATGCTACTAGCAACTGGAAGCAAAGCTCCAGGAGGAGCTTCTCAGAAGCCTTGTTTCTTGTCTCTGTCTAGGAAAATACATATTCTTACTCCAGACACAAAGCATTTAATATGAAGGGCAGGCTCCAAAAGCAAAAAAAAAAAAAAAAAAAAGACAGAAACATTTCCAGTGGGCGTACATAGGAAAAAGTACAGATTTCTGGCATTTTGAATCTTGTTTATTTTCTGCTCTGATTAGTTATGTTGTCCTCAGTTCCTGACCAAATCCTTTATTGAGTATCCTAGTGCAAATAAATCAAATTTCATACCAGGAACATGGTGATTTTGCCCACTTGCTTGTTTTTTTTGTAGGATGCTACTGAAAAACCACATTCACAACACCTCTTTGAATTGAGTCACAAAATTCATTATTCACATTTTAAAGCTTCTTCTGGCTAAGAAAATCAGTAGCTGAGAGGCGTGTGCATGTGTTTGGGCAAAGCACCGGTCAGACCGATTCAAACTATGCTGTCAACTCCGAGGATCCAGAGCACTTTCTGAGGTTTCAAGTAAATCCCCTGCCTAACCAGAAAAAAAATAGTATCTGAATCTAACAGCGCATCTTCCAACAGAGCGCTGAGCTCTCATTCACTGCGGGATACAGTTATGAGAGGATTTTAATGTTACCAGACTCATAGATGATCTCTTGAGCCTAAGATCCCCGATAAAAAAAACGGGGGGAGCCGCCTGTTTGAAAGGGCGAGCTCCATCCTCTGCGGCTTCAGAAGCGGCTCAGGCACAGAACCGAAATTTCTCATAGGCAGTACCTCCCGAGGATTTTCTCTCGCTCCCTCTTCCCAGCCCCCCTCAATTACTGGTCTTAAGAGGAGGCTCAGCGCTGCCCTGCCCGCAGCCGGCGGGTCGGAGCAGGGAGCTGTCTCTCTCCTTCTCTATGCAGATTCCCCGCTGGATGCGGCCCAGGCAAGCGCCCGGCCCCGGCAGCTCCTCCCGTACCCCCCGCCCCCTTCGTGCCGCGTAACTGAGTGCGAGGCGGCCGCCTGCCGTGCTGCCAGGGGGGCTTGGCGTGCACCGGCCGGGGCTTCCTCTCCCTCCGCCCCTTCACCCAGGTCGGGGCCGCGGGGAGCAGCGAGCTCCTGGTGTGGTGCCTCTCGTCGCAGGGACATAGATTGCTGGAAACCGAGGAAAGTTACTCGATTAAAGGCTTTTCCGAGGCTTCGGCCGCTGTTCTCTAGTGTATGCAGAATAAAGGGGCGCGGGTGTATTTATCTGTGTATATGTACGTACGTAAGTATTTGAGCCGGGGTTAAACCCTGCCTGCTTTAGGGGTTGGCAGGCGAGCGCATTCCGAAGCCGGCGCCCCGGAGCGCTGTGCCCCACGGCCGGGTGCCGGCTTCAGCCGTCGGGGGGAGTTTCGACACCTCTCGGGCTGAGCCCCCGCTGTTTTTTCCCTGAAAGGCCGGGAATGCCTTAGCAGATTACCGACTCCCGTAATCCCGCGAGCGCCGGGTGCCGGCCTGGTCCGAGGTCAGCGAGGGGGCTGCGTGAGGCCGGGGGGCTGCTCCGGCCGGCGGGCCCGCACCGCCCCGCGCAGGGCCGGGGGAGCCGGGCGCCCGCCGCCGCTGACGCCTCTGCCTTTCCTTCCCGCAGCAGGGCCCGGGGGGCCGCGGCGCCCACCCGGGCGGCCCGGAGCCGCCGCCGCCGCCCGCCGCCCCGCAGCCGCGGGAGCCCTTCGCGCCCAGCCACGGCAGCGCCTTCCACCTGCCCGAGCCCCAGCACGCCGCCGCGCTCTACTACGCCAGCTCCACGCTGCCGGCGCAGCGGGTGAGCTCCCCGCTGCCCGCCCAGCCCGGCGGCTCCCCCACAAAGCTGCCGCGGGCCGGCTCCGCCGCCGAGGGCGCCGCCTACGCCACCGCGCAGCGCCTCTCCTCCCCGAAGCAGTCCCCCAGCCGCCTGGCCAAGTCCTACAGCACCAGCTCGCCCATCAACATCGTCGTCTCCTCGGCGGGACTGTCGCCGTCCCCCATCCGAGTGACCTCCCCGCCCACCGTCCAGTCTAACATTTCCTCCTCTCCTATCCACCAGTTAAGCTCCACCATCGGCACTTACGCCACCCTGTCGCCTACCAAGCGGCTTGTTCACGCTGCCGATCAGTACAGCAAGCACTCCCAGGAGCTGTACGCCACCGCCACCCTGCAGAGACCCGGCTCCCTCGCAGGTAAAACCGCGGCCGGCAGCGCCTCGGGTCCGCGGCTGCGGCGGGGACGGGGCTGCGCGCCCGCGGAGGGAGGCGGCGAGGGGCGAGAGGCGGGGGGGCTGGGCCGCCGGCCGAGGATGGGGGGGAGCGGGGGGCGTTTGGCAGGAGAATGGCACTTGGGGGAATTGCTGGTGGGTTTCATCCTGGGTCGTGCTCGGGGAGGCTGCCTGCCGCTGCTTGAGCAAAGTACCTGAGTTCTCCCGGCTCGTCCCGCCTTCCCGTCGCCGGGCAGGTGTGCGTGCTGCCGGGGGGTGCGGGGCTCGCCGCGCTCCCCGCTGTGCCCCGCGGTGCGGGTGGGGGGTTTGTTACTATGGCGAATCTCTTCTCTGCCGCCATCAGAACCTCTGAGCCTTTTTCAGGGAATCGCTTTTCCCCGGATTTACAGGCGGCTCAGGCGTACTTGACAAGTTTGGGGTTACTTAGCAGGAACTCCCGGTGTACCGACTCGTGCCGAGTAAGAGGTAGCGGTGATTTGGCTCCGAGTGCTCTTTGGGGAACAGGCTGTTATAGCTGATTTAATGTCTCTGTAAACGCAGACTTTGAGCAGATCCAAGAAGTGAGATACTGGTGTGCTGTTCTCTAAACCATCTCTTTGCTAAACTGAGCATCCTTCAGGGGTGGGTTTTTTGTGTTCTCAAAATTTTCAGTTTCATTGCTATAGTAACAGCTGCTATGCTCATATGTTCTCTTGTGTGACATAAATAGATTTGAAGATAAATAGGATACATAAAGAAGTTAGGCTGAGTTTATCAGTCAGGTACACAAGTCTCTTACTGGAGTGAAGACCTCACCCCCCTTTCTCCTCTCACCCACCTCCCCTCCCCCACTCCAGCTGTTGTCAGCATCCTATATAATTCCTGTGTGTCTAAACACACAGATGGAATTAACTAATAATAAAATACTGTTTTGATCTGTCTCCTTGTAAGAATTATTTGCTGGATTTTTTTTTAATTTAAAGGGAAGGGGTTTAAAACTTTATATCTTTATATATATATAACACCACATTTTAATTTCAGAATGAGTAAAGTGACAGTATCATTAAATTAAAGTGAAATTCAAGATCTTGGGATGCTTGTATCAAGCCTGTTGTCAAATACTGAGTTTCAGAATACTAAGTGGTTTATTTACCATTTATATTAATACAATTTCTTCCTGCTGTAGTCCAACACACTATTGGACGCAATGTAAATACTGCCTTTGTACAGTGAAAATTTAGGATTGCCACAGACTTTGTATTTTTGGGAGTTTTCTAACTTCATTGTATAGCAAGAGTTTGAGTCTAAAAAGGCATGGATGGAACTGTCAGCATCAAGGGAATGGAGAAAAAAATCTATTTAAAATTTATATACCTGTGGCTATGAGCTACTAGTATTTTCCTGATTTTTCTTACCTTTATTCTAAGATAGAAGTCTTCGCTTTGGGAAGTTTCTAACAGGCAAAGTACTTTTTCCTGTTTCTGGACTGTTAGCATTGACATTTGTGTTGTATTAGGGGTTTGGTTTTGGTTTTGTTTTTTTTTAAGGCATGTTTATATCATTGCAGCATCAAGTCTGTAATGATAGCTTAGTCCAAAACTTTTCTGTTTAGGACTTAAAGTCCAGCATAATGACTCTGAAGTGCTACAGAAGCTGTTTGTCCTGAGCTTAGATCCAAGTTGGAAATGTGGATTTAGGCTCTTTTGGCCTTCTTGGCCAATAATGCTTCTACAGATATTCCTATCAGAATTTTCTACTTTATTTTGAATAAAAGTTAAGGAACTGACATTCATCTTCTTGGATTGTTTTTAAATAAAAGCTTTTGATAAGACTTCTGCATCTTTAACCAAAATCTTTTTAAAGCCTACTGCAGGGCGTTGCCTGATTTACTGATTTATGTCTTTGGTGAAATAAAAAGCCTGTAGATGATACATGCATTTTAGAAATTCCTGGTGTGTTTTTGTGTGGATTTTCCTATGGGAGGGAAGTAGTGATTGACCATTTGAGTTTGCTGTTGAGTTTGTAAAAATTGATAAAACAACACTAACTTTGCCTAGTGCTGGGCTGATCAGAGCAGACATTACAGTCTACTGGGTCACTCATCCCTTAGAGATTTGATTTTAAGATATGTAAAAACCCTCCTTGTTTTATTTTACAAGAAATGGAAAATCGTGTAACTTGAATAAGTATTAGGTGTCAGACCTGGAGAGGGAAAGTATTGCTACTTCAAAGACTCAGTGTAAGCAACAGTATGTTAGTAAATACTATTTCTTTTTTTTTCCCCCATAGTGAGGTGCCTTTCAAGTGGTCCTTGAAAGGAGCTCTATCACATGATCCATTCTTTTGCAAAGGTTTTCTATTGTGTGCGCCTACCCCTTCTTTTCCACTGCTATTCTTATGCATGTTCCTCATGGCTTGACTGCCATCCCAGAGTTACACATTTGCTAGCAGTGTTAAGTGCCTGACTAATCTTCTAGACTTTCACTGGCTTCACTGAAGCCAATGGACTACTCAGAGGCTTAAAATTAGCGTATGCTTTAGAGTTAGGGAGGATCAGATGTTACAGATACTACTAAGGTAATCTTACTTTCTTCCCTTTTTCTGTAAATATTTTTGCTCAGAATAGGTTTGTAATTTGAGCTCCAAGTACATTATTTTTTGCAGAAGTTTTTCAGTCATTGTGTTAGAAATCAAACCCAATGAAAAGGAAAGCAAGCAATTGTATTTTGAAAAACTAATGTTCAATAAATAGTGGTTTTGCTTCTTGTTCAAAACATCCAAAGATGAGTTGAAGTTTTTTGAGGTTTTTGAGAGAGAGAGAGGAGGAGGAAGAACGGAGAGCAGTTGTCATGTTGCACTGATTGATGGTTTGCCTGCTGTGATTAATGTGAAGTTGCATTGGCATGCATGTGTCATCGCAGGGATGATGTTATACTAAGTAATCTTTTTTATATCTGGCAATAAAAAAATAAGTATTTGTAGTAATTGCTAGAAACACAAATGATGCATTTGTTTTAATTATTTTTGCATTATACTAGAAATTTGTCCTGGAGCTATCTAGTTCATGAATACTCCTGGGTTTCAGTGTGCTAAACAAGCCAAACTGTATCAGTGCCAGACTTAGATGTTTAAAAGAGAAAACATTCAGATAAGATCCATTTTTAAAAAAAAATTAGTTAAAAAGTTACGTAGATGACCCAAAACATAACCTGTGTGAGACTTAACTGAAGGGATGGCATTATTTATATTAATTTCCTACAAATTTGATTATGAAACAACTTGAAATTTTAAAAATGGCAATTCTTAGACTTCATCCTGAATTTCAAATGAGACATGCAACAGCGTGCAATGACTCAGTTTTAACCGAGTAACCTTAGAAACGTCTTCAGAAATGGCTTTTAGTCTAGTTATATTTGAGCTGCTGCCACTGCCAAGTGTGTGTGTGTATGGGTGTGTGTGTACATGTGTATATAGTGGCTCTGGTGAGTGTACATTTGCTGTGTTTATTCTTAGTCTAGCTGCTTCATTGCTATGATCTGCAGTTACAGTTTTAGAAGTAGTTTTCTGCTCTGCACTGCTCCAAAGCATATTCAACCTTCTGTTCAAGCAGCGATCCAAATCCAGAAAGGACAGTTTGTAAATACCTTCTTGCAGCTTCCACACCTGGACTGAGCTTCGGAGTGCTGCTGGGAGCCAAACTCACCAAAGCAGCCCATTTTACCTGGAAGGAGGAGTGTTTAGGACAGCAAGCAACTGAAACATGGGAGAACTGTTTCAAGAGGCAGGTCATGGCACAGGTGCCCATTCTTCATGCTCTTCTGAAGCATCTTCTGGTGGGCAGAATCAGACAGACAGTACTAGAGGAGTACTGAATTATTTAGGAGCAAAGGGGAAGGAGGCAGTCAAAGCGTGTTGTTCACCTGGTTTGTGCCTCTGGTTTGTCCCTGGGAGCAGCCTTAATGTTACAAAGCCATTCCTGCCTCTTCATCCAGGTTTAGGGAAGACTAGGGACATGCAAAGCAATGGAAAGTAGTTTTATGTATTTCCTTATTACAAAAAACTCAAAGGAAAATAATCCTGCTTGAAGACTGCACCATGTTTCATAAGCTGTACTAAAAGGTTAACTTTAAGAAATGAGTGTTGGTGTGAATCACTTGATGTAATGTTAGATGGAAAGAATATTACACAGCTATCTTTCCTGTAGTGGTGACACATTTCACTGAAACAAGAACTGCAGCATCCCTCTAGACAGCTCTGCTGCTACCAGTGTTGAAAACTTCAGTGCTCAGCCTGGTGTTTACAATCTTCCTTCAAGTCAAATCAAAATGGAAAATAATTTTTCCTTCAGAATAGGACTGTTTGTATGCAAATGTAGTACTAACATTTAAATAACACCAGTTTATAAAAATGTGGCCTGCGTTAATACATAAAATATGCTTTACACTCCTTATTGATCAAAGAGTTCTAAATTTATCAGGCTCTTAATTGGTTCCTTCTGCTCCTTCATATGTTTTACCTCACTCATCTCTCTCTTTGCTGAGGACCTTCCTGTATCCTTTCTCCTTCTGTAAGCTTTTCACTGTATATGATGTGTTGAACCCTGGTTTCCTGTTGGGGCTTATGGCAGGACTTCTATTTGGTGGTGAGTGTTGACATGTTAAAGCATGTCAGCGTCAATCATAGGGGCACAGAACATCTTAAACAACTTTTTGTGGGATAACTGATATACATGGATTGATGTTTCCTTTCGATTGCATGAAAATATTGGATTATCTGTATATCACTAGTTCATTGCCATCTTTATAAAGATTATCTTGTTACGTGTTAGAGGCCTCCAGTAAATCACACTGTACTTGTATTTGTGCTAGAAGAGCTGCATTACTGTTAACTTACAGCCAAAGTGAATCGAAATCACCCCAGAATTACAAGTTCCCTGTGCCTTTTAATTCCCACCCTAGCCACAGGGCTGAGCTAATAAAATAGTCTAGGTGTGTTGTGCCATTGTACATTTTTGGACAGGCAAGGAAGAAAAATATTTGATTTTTTTTTTTTTTTTTTGCTTTAAGATAAGCTCTTGGACCATCTATATGATTGATCATAACAGAAAGGACACTCAGTTGTTTCCCGTAACCATTCTGTATTTTTACAGAATCCCATGAGTATCTATTTTATAGAGAGAACCAAATTGCTCCATTAATTTTAACCAAAGTAGTTTTCCATAGTTTTTTTCCTAAGTCTTTTTTTCTTTGTTTTTATTAGCTGGAAAATTCCTTTATCTGCTGCCAGAGCCTTTACACATGAGAACACTGTTAATGCTCTTTTGTTCTGGGACAGACACTGCAGTTTTAGGAGTTTTTTCTTCTCCTTTTACTCTTATTTGTTTTGAGACTCTTTCTTTCAGATAAGAAAACAAAGTGGAAGATTTTGAGTAATATCCAGCAATATATCAGATATTAACTAGAACATGGAATTTGGTGTCTTTCTGATACAAAATTACTTGCTTCCACATTGCAACCTGGAGGTTAGATATGCTGGAGTTGATACAAATATACAACTAAATGTTCACTTTGATTTTCTTTGTCACTTATTCTACCTATTTCTTTAGCAGTAGTTATGTTTCTAATTGTTACAACTGAAACCTTTACAATATTTCTCAATTCCAGTTTGGAAAAGGTATCCACAATAGACAGTGTACAGCAAGAAAGCAGAAGGTATAAGGTGGATGACTTTGAAATATGTTACTATTGCTGTGATTTTTGCTCCTGTATTTTTCAGATTTAGACCACATGAAATTAATTTGCTCGTAGGAGAGGAATAATTGACAAGAACCAAATACAGAAGCCCCATATGCATCTTTGAGCTGGTGAACTTGATGTTGGCTCCCAATGTGAGCAAACACAAGAAATACGCCTAAACTTGGGTCCTGTTCTTTCACTGATTACCACCTTTCCTTTTGCTTCCCATTCTTGATAAGGGACATTGTTTGGCTGATCCTCTTAATGATCTTTCAGAGGGGTGTTAAATCAAATAATATTGCAGACTAACAAGCTTTTTGGGCAAAGAGCACCAGTGTGCAGTCTTGCTGAAAATTGGTCCAACTTGTATTAAGCTACAAGTATTTTAACCAAATGACTGGGAAACTGTATGGCAGTGGCTGTTTTTGGGATTTTTTGGGCGAATCTAACATCAGACATGCTTCTGGGGACTATTAAGGCCTGTGCTGTTGCTTGGTAACCACAAATGTGGTTTCTGGCCTCTGGTCCTGAACTTTAGCAGTGTACCTAAGAAGGCCAGGATTCAAATTTAAGCATGCAAGTCACTCGAAGAAATTTCTTAAGCATCAGAGTAGAATTTGAAATGTCTCTGCTTATACACCTGTTGAGCAGGAGGACAAGAAGGAGGTGAAGTTGACAAAAAGCTAACAGAGAAGAGTCTCTGTCCCTAGCAGAAGGATGGTTAAGCCAAGGAGCTGAAATTTGCCAGTTTTTCTTGGCTACTGAAATCCAGTGAAATGTATGATGTCAAAGAGCAGTGTTTTGGCAACCTCTGAATGGTTTATGGAACTTGGGTTAGAGCAATGGAAATACATTAACCAGTGTTGGCGCTACAGTTCCTATGCTTGCCTTGCTTATATTGATCTGTGTTCTGTTTAGTATGAGATTGCAGGAAGAGAATAGGGCCTCATAAACAATTATACATCCAAACTTTTGGGTCTTAAGGGTATATAGTGAGGCTCAGTCTCATCCTTGCCTATTACAAACCCATTTTTCCCTTCAGGTCTCAGTGGTGTCCTCATGTACCTATTGTCCTCTTCAATTGCCAGGAACGTGATTCTCTGCTATAGTTTGGCCTCAAACTCACTCCTTGAGAGCAGAGGAGAGTGCTGTTGTATGAGATAGGGAGTATAAGCAAAGGCAAGATCCCCTTCTATCAAATTTCTGACACTCAGTCTTTTATGGCATAAGTAAAAAGATTTCTTTCTGCTGTACAGTCTGAAATGGGATGACTATGTTTGTCTTGCTTGTGCACTGGGCAAAGAAGGCACATGTGAAAGGTGCAGCTTCCTCTGTCTCAAACCCTGCTGCAAGGCATTATCCAGTAGCCTGGAAATGTTTGTTGCAAATGTATTGATAAAAAATGACAAATCTAATGTTCATCATGGGTTTTGGGTATTTAAAGGATGTCAGAAAAAGCCCTTCATTTTTACTGGGGTGGAGATTTCCAGTTGCTGTGGCACAGAAACTTTTAGTAATAGATGGAGTAGCTCAGATTTAGGAAGTCGGTATGCAGCTCATCAGTAACATAAGCAATCATTTGTTGGCATATGTAATGGTTTTTTGCTTGTTGTGTGCACCCACTCTCTTTAAAGCAGTGCAGGTACCTCTGATCAGGAATAATTAATTATGGCAGAAAGAAGATGGCAAAACGGGCAGTTGTGGAAGGCCCCTTTATTTAAGGCCAAAGCTTGTGTGAGGAGGTTGCCCATGTCTGCCTGTGCCACATGCAAATGCTTATGGGTGAAACACATTACTTGTCAGTACTAACAGCTGCCAGAAGCTACACTGGGCCACATTTGCTCTGTGAGCAATCATGGGAGATAAATGAGGCAGTTTTTCCTGTAATCATAGGGTCAAATTTGAAGATCACATAGATTTGGACCTAGAACAGAATATCTTTTGGTTTTATAGAAATGATATTGGAGAGGACAGAGAGATATTGTCTAATGATAATGAATTCATGGAACTGTACATTACCATAAGTGGTTAGAAGCAAAAGTCACAATTTAATATGCTGAAATGAGAAGGACCAAGTGATGACTAATCTTACAATTATAAGGCATGGCATATGAAACTGCCAGTTGGATCACATAGATTTTTAATAAGTACATCAAGTTGCAACTTAGAGTGTGTTAGTGAAGTGTCCCTGCCCGTAACAGGGGGTTGAAACTAATCTTTAAGGTCCCTTCCAGCCCAAACCATTCTGTGATGCTGTAATAAAAAAGTGCTATGTTAGTTTGAATACAAGTGGTTTGAAATGTCATGCAGTCCTCCCTTTACTGGGCAAATTTTTGCATATGCTTTTCTATATTTACTTCCTCCACAGTGTATGTCTATGTCTTGCCTTATGGCCCCGTATCCTCTCAGTCCAATCCAGGTGCAAAGCATCCCTTTTATCAGCTAGCCAGCTGTGCTGCTCTCTGGCAGTAAAAGCTTTTGATCATCTGGCTAAAGCTGTCCCTGGGTTTAAAGAGTATTGCCTGGGAGGAAAGAAAGGGTGGAGAAGGAGCTGTGACCCTCTGATACCAGGGTAGACTTTCTGTCATTGGAGTGCAAAATGACACCTCTCCATGGGGTCTTTTCCTCCCCCCACTACTTTCCTGAGCATCCTAGTTCAGTGGGAATGCAGTCATGTTTACATTTGATCACCAAAAGGTGTCATGAGCTCTTCAAAATTCTGGGAGCATGGTCTGTTAAGGAGGTTGAGATGGACTCTTTCAGATATTTGTGGGGGAAAAGAAGGTGGAGTGGGACAAGATGACAGCCCTCTGTGTATTTGGGGCTAATACACTGTGGAGAAAGGGAGGACTGAGTGAAAGAAAAATTACAGACCTGCTAATCACAGTGCTCTTTGGACATTACAACACAAACTGATAGAAAGGATAATATAAGACATGAAGATAGTAAATGGTTAAAGGGATAATTTGCAGCAGGAGTTCTCCAAAACAGATTGTGCTGGAATGACCTGCTTACTGACCTTTTCTTAGATGATATTTGATGTCTTTGTATTTCCTGTCAGGGCTCTGAGCATGGATTTTCTGTAGTGCCACTTGGGAAATATTTAGTTAAGCTAGAGAAGATGGATATTCTTGCAAGAGTGTAGTTGGACAGGGACCTGGGTAAAGGAACATTTTCAGTTTGTCATTTTGAAGACTGAAGTAATGGAAAGGAAGGGTACTCCTAATAGAGTTCCACAAGGAGGACTCTTTTTGGCTACTTGAAAAATACTTTTTCATTTTATTATCTTGGCACAAAACCATTAAATAAGCCAAGGAAACTTCTTGATAGTGGAATATTAGTAGGCATTTTCTGAAGAGAGGAAGATAAATCCTCTAGAAAGATGGAAGATGGAAAGATGGAAAGGGAAGAACAGGATTGGAGCTGAAGTAATAATACACTTAATAGCTGGTTACATGTTCGGCATCTTTGGCTGAAAAGAAGAGGAGGAAAATACCTGTGTGACCTGGTTGAGTATAGCATATCTCAGCCACCTCTATTAGGAACATAATAGAATATTACAGACCTCACACAACAAACAAAACTGGGAGTGTTACACAGGGTTGAGACTCCATCTGAGGAACTGTACACAACAGTGACCCTCTGTAGGCAAGAGACACATTCTAGCCTTCATTTCTTCTGAGCTATCCTGCATGGATTATCAAGAAATAAAGAAGTTGTTGTACACAGACCTGACTTAGTGTGTTTCTTCCATTTCTTAACAGAGGAAAGGCTGCTAGATTACATAGCCTCTTATAGTAAATAGAGGTTGTTTTTTAAGAGTGCTGAATCCTGGTAAGAATAATTAATTTGATGAAGGACTTACTTTCTTTGAAAAAATACAGGATTAGTTTAGTCCCTGGCAGCTTTTAGGATAGTTCATCTCTGGTGAACTATGGTGAGGGGTGTTTGAAACTAGATGATTTGTAAGGTTTCTTCCAACTAAAGTCTTTCTTTATTTCTATAATTCATCTGACCAAGGAGGGAGTGAGAGCTAAAGGTATCTTCTGAGGGGCTTTTCAACATCAGCCTTTGATTTTAGGGCTTTGACTAATCAGCCATGATGTGTTTGACTGGAGCATCTTTGTCAGCTAGTGCCCCTCCATTTTCCCTCAAAAGATTTGAACCCAGTGAATACAGTGACCTCCCAGCCATGATTGCACTTTGTCTGGTCTCTGACCAAACTTCAAAGTTTTCTAGGTTTATTGATTGAAATTTTGTGTTTCTCTCTAGAGTTGTAGTTCCTGTGTAGCTCATGTCATCGTTGTCTGTGTTGCATCTTGAGATGCCTTTGGCAAGAATCAGCTAATGCTTGAGCGTAACTGAGCATCTCCTCCAAAGTGATCTAGTTTGCGTCCTACCATGCTTAAGATCCTATCTTTTGAATCCAGAAATTCAAGAATTAATTGTCTTAGCTGAAAAACTCTCTTTCTCTGAAGTTTATCAAGGTTGTGATTGCATGCCACTCTGAAGTTTATCAAGGTTGTGATTGCATGCCACTGCTTTTTTCAGTCAGCAGTAGATTTTGGATCACTTGTAAAATCAGGCACATCTCGATGCACATGTCTTCAGCCAGCCATATGGCCATGGAAGTGTTGGCTTCACAGGCAAGGCAGCCATTTGACATGCAAATAGTGTCAATTTGCATTTATGAATAACCAGTAACTAATGGTGTGACACTTCAGAATGCCTCAAGTGTTTGTCACCTTTGGGCTACACGAATTGCATTCTTCTAGTTGGAATTACTGTTAAGCCATTCTTGAAGCTGAACACTTCCAGTAGTTTATTGCAAAGGGCTGTGAACACTTTGCTATCTTCCTTATCTTAGATCTGCTTTCCTTTTGCCTATGACCTTCTTTCACCATTTGTCTCCTGCAGCATTTGTCATGGCCATTTCATTTTAGCATGGACTCACTGCTGGAGTGACAGCACTCTTTCAGCCTAAGGTCCTTTTCTGGCCATGCTTTTCAGCAAAAATCTGAATTTGTGCGGTTAATTGCAAAGTCTGTTTTGCTGTGTTTGTTTCTTTTCTTCTCTGCTCTCATTTTCTTTCTTTTTTTTTTTTTTTCTTAAAATAAGTTCCTGCTAAAAAGAATCTGTAGCCATCCATTTCCTCCTTTGCTTTTTGCTTATTGTGGAAGGTTTTACTAAAGGTATTTTTCTGAGTCTTTGGAAGTTGTATACTAAATGCATGCTATTGAGTGATTGCTATGTTAGTAAGAATAAAGAATGGAAAGAGAATTTTATTTTATGGGATGCAATGATTATTTCAGCATAAATTTTAAGTCCTTGAGCTACTCATGTCTTGGTGTTAACAGTATTCCTTTTCTTTGTGTCTACATTCAGCATTTCTTTTATTTAGAGCATCCCTGTTAGAATTGCTTTAGATTATAATGACTTTAGTAATAGGAGATTATTTTAAGTTTTCTAGCAGAGGTCTGAATAGGTACATAATGGAAACAACCTAAAACCAGTTTGAAAAATGGTGCAATAATCTTTTGAGCATAATTCTAAACGTGGGTAATTATTGGTCTAAACTTCTTTGCAGGCATAATGAAATATCTTAGTTAGATTGTATTCAAATTGATTTTGTATACATTTAATAAAAAGTCCATGTTTTAACTCCAGTATTTAAATGCAGCGAGTCTCAAATGGATAGTGAAAACTTGATGAGTAATAGAGTATCACAGAATATCCAGATAATATCTTCCCTTTCTTGAATTTGACATTGAGAAAAAGATGAAGATAATGAACTCAATTTTTTTTCTCTTGGAATGTCACATTCTTATGCCTCATGTCTTGGTGAAGTCTAGAAACCAGGGACTACTAGTTAAGTGTTCACTGAGGAGGAGAAAGCCTCTGGGAGGAGAAAGTTTTTAACATTCTATCAAAGATGACCTTACATGAAGAACAAATATTACTAATGCTTTTCTCTATTCTCTTAATGAAAGGAAAGTTTGAATACAAAGAGTTACAGATAAAATTTCCAAATTTGGAATTGTTCAGACCTCTAATAATGTTCAATCTTCTTGTAAAAGGAATTACAAAAGATGATTTGCCAACACTTTTCTGTGAGCAAACCCCAGATGCAGTGTCTGAGAGTTCAGCTTTGTCTGTCAGAAACTGGAATACAGGTTTTCAAAACAAGAATATTCACAATAAGTTAGTACTTTTTAAAAGGTGAATGTGTGATCAAGATTGGTTAGAACTATGTTTGCCTTTCTCCCTGTTAGCAGGAGAACCTCCTCTTGGAATGGTGAACTTCTAGGAAGGATATTGCAATTAGATAAAGAATTCAGGTCGCCCCGCAAAAGCCAGTTGAGGAATATTGTAGTTGGGCAGACTTGACGCTTCATTACCCAATTGAGTTTTGTTTTCTGTTGTTACCTTTTCCAGAGTGTTGCAGAGTGAGTGTTTTGGTGTTTGGTTTTTTTTTTTGTTTGGGAACCTCTATTTCACAAAGTACCTTCCTTAATAAATTCTCTGAAAATCTTGGGAATTTCACTTCTAGTTGGATTTAAGCTTTAGATATTCTTTCTGTTTCCTGTGCAGGGAGGAGTTGATGTGGAAAGGTTTCCCCCTTCCCCCTGCACCAGAGCTGCTGTGAGAACTTGCTACATTTAGGGTTGACTGAGCTGATGCTCGGTTTGGGGGAAGGCGCCAGAATTGCTGGGGTTTTTAGTTGCTGTGCTTTTCCACAGTGTTAAACACGATCAGAAAGTTAAATTTTTACCAGCAGGCATTAGTGCAGTAGTGCCTGATTTATTTTGCTGGAGGCAGCAGTGCTTCTTAGCAAATCATTCATGATGCTGGAAATGGTCTCTCGCCTTCCAAAGACCTTTAGGGTTTTGGATGTTAAGCCTATACTGCTGCTTAACCAGCAGAAATCGGGTCTCCAAGTTTGCTTAGGTACAGCGTTGTGAAAGAAGGAAGACACAGGCTGGGGAATTACGGATGAACTGTTACTTCCCTTTGGTTTGCAATCCTTCTCAGTGAAACATTCACAGTGGGGCTTCACAGACTATCCCACAGAGAGGGTGTTTTTCCTGGATATTTGCTTTTGGGGCCTGTCTCATCAAGTATTCATACACCAGTATTCCATACACCAGTATTTCATTCCTTTATTTGCTGAGTTGATTGCATTGCCACAACCCTTGCATCAGCACAGAGCCCATGGTACAACACAAACTATTAGCGTTCAAAATTGGAAATAATAAAATTTTATCTTTTCTAAGATCAAGATAAGCAAAATTTCAAAGATCTCTGCTGCTGCAAAGGCCTAATATTGTTTTCAGTAGTCATGTAGCTGTGGTGAGCTATCCAAACAGCTTCTGCAGAGCTGTTTGGCTGTGTTGCTTAGTAACATCATCCTGTTGCTGAGGCACTCACCCTCACTCAAAGTGGGTAGGGAGCAGGAAAGTTAGGAACACTGATTTGTATAACCAGATAGCAGCATCTGTTCCCATGGGACTTCTCTTCCCTTTTCTTGTGAAATTGGCAGGGCTGAGGGGCATGGAGGAGGCAGAGCTTAAGAGAGGGGAGAGAAAAAACACCAAACAAACACAAAGTAACACCCAGGAAAGGTAATTTGGTAAATGGTTTAAAAAAACCCCAACAAAATTATCTTTTACTTCCTTCCCAGCTGAAGGCAAATTGTTGGTGTATGGTAATGGTTGCTTTGGGGCAGTTTCTGTTTTTAGTTTTTTCTTCATTGACAGTACCCTAGATGAGAAATGAAATAGGAATTATCTCCCTGAACTTGTCTGTCACATTTAATCTGCTATTTCTTCCTAGCTATATTTGCCCCTTATATCTTTGCTCCCAGTCAAACTTTTCTTTTCCACTAGCAATTTATTTTTGATAAAATGTTGTAAGCAGGTGAGTGCTTTTCAACAGAATGAGGGCAGTAGCAGAAAGAAGAAAATGCTCAGGATGAGGTACAAATTTATAGTGTGGTTCTTCTGCTTTCCCTAGATTCTTAGAATTATAATAACTGATACAATACTTTACAGTGAAGTTAGATTGCATGGCTAAAATCATGGACTATTTAAAAATATTTCTACCTTTATTTTTCTTTTAAACGTGCTGAGAAATGCAATGGATGCCAATATTTGGTTAAAAACTTATTAACTTTATATTTGGTGAGTTTAAATAGGATAAAAATTATGTGGGTACTTTCTATAAGACACAATAAACTTTATTGAATGATTTTTAAAGTTTATTTGGGGCCTGTTTGTTACACTTATAAAAGTGTAATCCCTTTTTTTCCTCCTTCCTTTCTCTAATTTTAGCACTAATGTGAAAACTGCTGGCCTTAGTTCAGATGTTGGGTTTTGCGGTGTCCCCTAAGCAGCCAAAGCCAATCTGTTTTGAGGAGACTTTTCTAAGATACTTAATCTGGTTAATGGACAAATTATGTCTGGGAAATTCCACAGTGTGAGCTGAATGTGGCAGTATCCTGACGGTGACACTGCTAATAGGTTTGACAGTGAGAGTTTGCAAGAAGCACTCCAGACCATGCATCGTATTGTACTTCAATCTTTTAAGGAGAGCACCTGGGGAAAAGCAATCTAAGATACTGACAGGTGAGGCAAGGCTGTTCTTTTAGTTCTGGGGACTTGATTGTCGGGGCAGACTTTTTGTTTGGTGGTGAGCTCCTGTAGTGTGGGCTGAGCATGCCAGAGTAGCATATCTGTAGGGCTCAGGCATCCAGAGTTTGATATCAGTTGAAAGATGTCATGTGTAATTAGTCAGTTCACTGAGGGCATTATTTCTTTCTGTATCTGTACAAATAGTCCTGATTCAGAGAGAGAATGATGTAGTGGGAATGGAAAAAGTGTAAAAACAGAAATGAGTTTTAATTCTGAGCTTTCATTAGTTAATCTTTCATTCCAGTATTTTGGGAAAGAAAAAATTGATACATTTTTGTTTGTGTGTATGTAAAATCTAAACAGGTGAGAATCCTGTATTTTAAAAAACCCTAAACCCAGTTTAAAAAAATTCACTGGAGACTGTGTCCTGATTTTAGTGACTGCAGGTCTTTGGTGTGCTAGGGGCCCAAGCTGATGTACCAAGGTGTGCTTTAGCTGGAACTGCCATATGGCCTGTCATGTCTTACTGGTAATTTAACCATCTGTCATGTCTTAACAATTTGTATTCACTTTCAAGTAGTCAGGTTAGAAGGGTTTTCTTCTCTTTGGTGCAGTAATTTTCATCATACAGTGCTGTTACATTTCCCTTATCTGAGTTCTTTTAGTTTTATTTATACTCATATTACTTGTAGATCATACTTTCCTTTTATGATGTTATGACTAGAAGATGCATACATTCAGGCAGGCATTTTGGAGATGTTTCTGCTTAAATTTCTGGCACAAAACAAAGTCAGTATCAAAACTTGAGCTGTGAATGTTTGACTCCACTTCTCCTCCTGTTCACTTCTAATTCTGCACTTGTGTTCACATCAATTTCTTTGCTGTGTAAATTAAAATAGGTTAGTGTCTCTAAAACAGGTTTCATAACATATGAGTTCAGAGTAAAAATCCCACTGTTCATATGCTCTTTCTCACATGTTGTGTTTTCAGAAGTGCAGTGAAGCTATGACCTGATTGACTGTGTATATATATATTTATTTAATAAGTAGAATTATTATTATGCTACTGTTTATTTAATAGTAGCATTTCAGGACAAGCAGCTAAGAGAAAGTTACATCAAAAAGGGTTTTCAGCCATGATGTGCTATTTAAATCAAAAAGTTCTTTCAGTCCTCTGAAAAGCATGCAACATATCAAAGCCACAAAATTCCTGTGATTCTCTTTCAGATTCTGTGCCTGCAGGCTCTTACCTCAATGATGGGCTTATTGAAATTTAGTCCATAGTCTGGGCTTGGTTGTTGTTTGGTTGGTTTTTTTTAAACTTGTAGTGTAAGCATCGTTGTCATTATATTTAAAGTTAAGAATTGATGCAGCCAGCTGTAGATCTTTAATCTTCCTTGTCAGAAAGATGCATCATCTAAGTGCAAAGTGTTGTAGTGTGTTCAGTCTGATGTTGGTACTTAAAGCCTCAAGTAGCCAGAGGTCTGCTGTGTTTTGAAAGGTGTGGAGTTGCAACAAAGGTTAATTAACTAAATTAAGTTGTTAACATGTAATTGATAAGGGGTAATACAGTGGTTGTTGATCTTCAGCTCATGTGTCACTAATGATGTTCCTCCATCATATACATAAGGATATTGTTTAACAGGACTCTTGATCAAGGTGTTTAATGATCTAGGATTTCTGAATAAGGACTGAATGGTATACCTGGCCAAATCTGAATGGGTGTTTTAACATCGAGATTATCACTTGCATATTTTGTGTTTCCAAGGAGCTCTTAAATCCTGGACAGGAGGACAGTAATGTATGCTCTTGCTATTAGGGATGTTTAGAGAGTTTCATGACTTTATAGGGCTTCTTCTTAAAGGTGTAGCAAGGAAGGATGATAGGTTATAAAGCTTTTCAAAAGGGGCACAAATAAAAACTGTCTGAGATTTATTAGACCATACCCAATGCCCATGATCCATCAATTTCAGTAATTTTAATGTCTTTAATTTTTTGCAATGACAAATGCCAATCTATTGGTTTACTTTATTGACCTAAACTATCAGATTAGCAGTGCCATTCAAATGTGTCTGTTGTATTTATTTTCTTGACAGCCTGCACCAGCTGTGAAGAGCAATTAGGGATTATTTGGTGTATTTCTCTCATGTTACACTTGTCTGATAATGGTATTTATCTTCCTGTGGGAAGCGAGACTTTGTCAAAAAAGAGCATTTCCTAGGAAACAACTGTCCCTATGCTGCTGAGGAATGTATCAAACTAACATGGAAAAATTTCGCTAGTAGCATGGGCATTTTTCAAGTGTAAAGAGTGGATATTGACTTTTTGATCCAGTTTGGTAGGACTTGACTTTTCATGTGTTCTTTCTATTGCCCCTCTTGAATGTGGGAAGAGAGGAAATACCACATGTAGGAATGTGTATTTTCATCTGGACAGTTCTAGGATATCTTTGTTGCCCTAATCCAGTTCACCTGGCTGGGGGCTCATGTGATACCCCAGTGGAACCTGGCCACAGATGACTTCTAAAAGCTCCACAGTGACAAAGAAGATAGGACATTCCACTTGCTTTCAGGTTTCAGTCTTGGGGACTTCAGAAGACAGAGAAGACTCTCCTTACTATATGCTTTTGTTCATATAGTTAATCCGTTTCTGTTCTAAAAAACACATATTTACCTTTTTTTCCTTATTTTGGTGCCTCTCACAACTATGTTAGAGCTATGTAGTCTTCTGTATACCTTCTGCTGTGATGTATCTGTGGCATTACAATCAAATAATTTCTCAGTCTTTTGTCAAACAAGATTGGACTATTGGAATAATTGATTAATGGATGGTTTCTTGAACCCCTAAATAATGGTTTAGTTCTTCTCAGTGGTTTTGGCTTGGTTTGGTTTGTTTGGGCTTTTTTAATTAATCTACTACCCCACTTTTTGACCACCATGATCATGAGAGTTCTGGCTATGCTCTGTGCTGAATACATCATCTGTAAATATCAACTAGCAGGACTGAAAGTTTAATAGTGAGTTGTCTTTGAGCATAGCCCTGTCTGTTAATGGGCTTGATGCCTGATTACGTCTCTGAAAAAAAAAAATAGCGTTGCTGTTAGGGCAGGCTGGCCAGGGAGTAGGGCTGAGTCCATTTCCAGAACATGTAGGAGAAAGGCCCGTGGCCTTGATGCACATCCCTGGTTTGACATCAGGCAGCCAGAGAGGTGCAGTGCTATTAGTGGGGTGAAGGGCTGGCAGCTGGATAAGGAGGTTTGGCAAGAGCAATCTGGGGGGAGCCACGCATTCACGATGCCTCTGTGTTTAGGGAAACTGCTTTGGAGGGCGCTGAGCTTCCTTAAAGATGCGAGACTGCTCCTGAGCCTTGCTGATCTTATCTTCTGTTGCTTCCTAGTAGTATAGTAGTTGGTTGGTGTTTTTTCCATGCTGACCTCGTTGCTTTTCCAGCCTCTCTGAGCTTCAAACTGCTTTAATGCAAGGGTTTTTGAAGGCAGTGGTACAGATCAGCTTGCAGCTTTGAATAGGAAGGGATGTAGCTGTTGGCTGCTAACCCGGGATACAGGCAGGAGATCCATTACCCCTCTCGTTCTCAGTGACATCAGTTCTTTGAGTTCATGGCCTTTGTTTTGATCAGTTATCTCAACTGTCTCTCCAGTGCCTTCCAAAGCAGCAGAATATGGTAGAGGGTTGAGTGTGTATGTGAGGTGGGATTCAGTTGTCTGAAATTTCCAAGTTATCTGTGTGACCTTTCCTGGATACAACTCTTGGTATAACAGCTACTAGTTAGCTGATTTTAATATTTAAATAAAATATGCAATAAAAAGCTGTTGCTCCTTAGTTTAGACTTGAATAAATTAATACATAGAAAAAATTCTAGGAGCAACTGAAAAGAAATTTTAACTTAAATCAACTTGCTTTTCTAGTTTTTTAAATACCAACTTAATAGAAACATTAGAAAGTATGATAGCATTACATCTTTTTTTAGATCTTCTGATTTATTGTCTTTTTAGCTAGATTTAAGAACCTTAAAGGGTAGTAGTATTTTGTGTTTAAATATTGATACCTGACAATTTGGAAATAGTGTAATGAAATTGCATATAGAAAACTATCATTTTTGCTTAAAACTTAAGGTGTTTAAGAGACATGATTTTAAAATGGCCCTAATTTCTGAGATTTGATTGTGGTTTAATTTCTAAAATGAAAATATTTTAGTTACCCATTGAAATCTTCATTTTCTTGAAATGTTAGAGGGATAGTGGCAGTTACTCCCTGATAGGGTTTTAACTCTTGAACTTCTTGGGAGGGATGTTCAGTCATAATGTTGTTACACAGATGCTTTGAAGTTGTTTTTAGATTGCCACTTCTTGTTTTCAGTCAAATCAGGTTGGTTTAATGTATTGGTCAAGAAGTTTCTCTGGTTATACATGTGCTTACTGTTTAGTACGGTAGCGTTAAAGTCTTAATTACATGTATTATTTGCAAATAAATCTCTGTTCAATATCAGCATAATGAACTAATATTAAGCTTCTGTTTAGACTAGTGTCAGCACTTGCAGATGCAGAAATATTGGTAGAGTGTGAAGGGCGAATTAAGCCCACCTCACCAGAAGATTGCCATAACAGTTTGTAAACATGCTAATATCTGGGTTATACTGCTACTGAGTTCAATGGGAAAAATCTTTTGGCTTGCAGGAAGCTGAGTTAGGAAGAAAATCTGTTGTTCGAAAACCACTGTTAACTTGTATGTGGCCAAAAGAATTGTAATGCTTCTAGAATGGGGTTGTAATTCTTTATTCTGTAGCAAGTCTGATTTGTTGATACTCTGTTAAATGACTGAAATGTTCTCCTCAATTTTTCTATATTTTTTCCTCTGATGCAGATTAAGCCAAATATGCATTGAAATTTGGACATAATCACAACAGACTGTTTTTCAGGCCACTCTGAAGAATACTAGACTTTGGTGGGAGCAGTTCAGCTGTTCTGAAAATCAGTCTCAAGGGTGCAGGGCTAAAGAGCACTTTGAAAATGTAGACCATGAAGAATTTAATTCTGTAATAGTAATATCAACTTTCTGGATAATTGCTGTAGTTATAGATAAAATATTTCGGATTCTTGGCAGACTTTCTAGTAAAGGGAGCAACAGAACTACTTTCAGCAGAGTGCTAATGGCAAGTCAGACTGAAAAATGTTTGAAGGGAAAAATATGCAAATGGAGCATTCCACTAAAAACATGCACAAAAGTTGAAAAATTCAGAAGAAAACACGTATATGGCACAAGCTGATTAGAAGAAGGAAAGAGAATAAATTATTCTTTTCTCCAGACAATTTGTATTAAAGTTTAAGTAATGTTGTGTCAGTGTATATTTCTCATTTCTATCCTGTGTTGCTATCTCATCTTACTTTATATCCGTGGTTTGCATTGTAAAAGTATTTAGTGTCTGTTTATGCCACAAAAGCACTGGAAACACAATGATTGTGGCAGAGGTTTTCAACAGGAATAGCTACACCCATGGTCTGTGCAGTACAAGCTCAGCCAGTGGAACATCACCTACATCCATGATTTCAACCTCACAGAATTAGCAGCAAGGGCCAGAATAGTTGTATTTTTGATTGCTTTTCTAAACACTTAAGTAGCATGTTACAACTTCATGGTATAGATCTGATGTTTGCAAAATGTCACTTGCATACTTAGTGCCTACTTTACTTTATTCTTACCTTCAAAATGTGTAATGTGTGTTAGGCATCCCCATGACTCTTCTTGCCAGTCATGATAACAGACCACGGAGCTGAAGTACCTGAGTGGCAGAAGGATTGAAGTGACAACTTCAATCACAGCTGGAAGTATATAAGTCTCTTTTTTGAATGTTCTAATATAATCTGTTTTTAATAGTAGAATAAGAAGATGTTTTAATAAAATGACAATTGATCTTGTTATTTACCAAAAAAAATAAGCTCTATCCTTAAAATGGTTTTTTCAGGAGGTGTGTTTAATTTATTCATTCTCAAAGGATATTTAAGTTGTAGAAAGTCTTAGCAGCTTGATTTTTTTTCAAAGTGTTGAAGACAAAATGTTCATAAGGCACAACCATTCTTTTGCAATTTTGAGAAGCATTTGAAAGATCGGCCTTCATGTAAATCTTCATCCATTCATCAACTCCAGCTTATTTTATTTGTAGATCTTCAGATATGGGCATAACATGTGAAACTCGTTCTGACTGCTGCTGCTTTTTTCTCCCCAACCCTCCTACCTCCCCCAGTCCTGGACCCGTTTAGTTGAGGACGTTCCTGACTTGTACAGTTTTTACTTTTCTTATTTGTTTCTTTGGGTTTTTTTTTTTTTTTTTTTGGGGGGGGGGGGCATTGGTTGGTTTGGGTTTAGTTTGGTTTGGGGATTTTTTTGGTTTTTGTTGGGAGTGGAGAGTTGGGGTTTTTCTTCTTTTTTTGTCAGAGGAGGTGGTGGGTTCCTTGGTCTCTGTTAAAGAAGAGGTGATAATCAGGGTATCGATCTCACCAAAATATGTAGTTTTCTTGGAAGAAATGGGATTTTTGTGTAGATGCAGGCAGCTGAATGATGCAGCTAAAGTGGTTAAATGGAGCTGTAGCTGCCCTTGTTTGCTCTTTCTATTTGCATGTTGAAAACACTTACTACTTAGTTTGGGGATTTTTTTGGTGTTTAAATCCTACTTTCAAGTAAAACTTTAATAGTCAGATCCTGTATTTGTCTCTTGCTTTCTCCCTCTTAAATGTCTCTTATAAATCTGTTTGCAGCTGGGTCTCGTGCATCTTACAGCAGCCAGCACAGCCACCTTGGCTCCGAGTTAAGGGCACTGCAGTCTCCAGAACACCACATAGATCCTATTTACGAAGACAGAGTTTATCAGAAGCCCCCTATGAGGAGTCTCAGCCAGAGTCAGGGGGACCCTCTGCAACCAGCACACACAGGCACATATCGCACTAGTACAGGTAGGTGGATGTAACCTGCATGATTGTCTTTCTATGGGATATGTAACTTACTCTCTGCTCCTAACTCTTCTTCTCTTCCTGATGTGCTTAACCGAATGTATTCTGTGCATGCCAGTCAAATAAAACACCTTTTGCAGATGGCAGCTACCAATAGAACCTCAGATACATGCAGAAAGGGGAGAAATACTTAGTGTTACATATACAGTAGGTTAAGCTAATTTGGGGAGGGGACTTACTAATAAAGAGAGAAAAAATACTTCTGTTGATCTAGTGTATTGTCTTGAAGAAAGATCTGTTGTCTCTGAAGAAATTGCTAGGATTTTTTTTGCTTACAAAGGTATTTTTTAAGTTGCAAATGGACTGCAAAGTTCCTGCCACATAAAGCTAAGTGATTGTTCCCTTGCTTTCAAAGTAAATCATAAGTAAATTTTCTTCCTCTGTCCCACAGAGGTATGCTTTTGTGTAGGTACACAGACATAAAATTGAATGATAACATAGGGAAAAGCTGTTAACATCACTGGTTTATCCATAAATAATAATGATTGTCACTGAAATGCATTGGTGTGCAAGTCCTGCTTTGCAGAATGTCCTCTCAACCAAATGAAATACAGCTGTATGTTGGAACCCACAAATAGATCAAAAATCAACAGGGATATTTATGGTATTTAATGCACAAAATAATTAGAGTATTTAAATGCTACAGCCAAAATAGCCTAAAGCAGATGTAGAAGAAACTTGCCTTAGGAATTGTAAGTATTTCTGGTGTTTCATCTTTGCTGCGTTGATTAAAGAAGGAAGATTATGTCCAATTTCTGATCACTCTTATTTTCATCAAGGAAAAGCCATGTGCACTTTTCAGAGCAAGATACTTTGCTTTCTTTTAAAGCTATTTTTTGAAACTTCTTTAAAAAACTCATTTCTCCAAGGGAAAAGCTGGCAGTTGTTTTACGTGTCCTACTGCCTTATGCAAGTTTGGGTGTTAAGAATACAAGAGGACATCTTAAAAAGGAAATTTAACCAGAGAATTATATAGCAAAATACCTTTATCAGCTTTATGCTTTTTTGAAGAGCACCATTGCACCGTTTCTCTCCTGTTAAAGAAACTATCACAGTCTCATGTTTTGTACAGAATCACACATGGATATGAGGAAGAATTACTATTCTTTGCCTGAAAGGGAGAAAAACTTCTGCTTACATCAGTGAGTTGTGGAGGCAGTGGTAGTGATTGGAACTACTGTTTCTATTGAACTTTAAGCCTTCTGTTCCACCTGTGGCTGCCTCATATTGCCTATACAATGCTCTCTTTCCCAGACATGCCCTGAAGAGGGTTTCTTGTTTCACTTGCAAAATATCCCTTTGGTTGTCTGTGCTGAAGTAGCAGGCTGTCTTGTGGCTGTAGTGCTCACAGCACCTCAGTAAGGAAGGAAACCTAATCAACAGATAACAAATACAGTGAATTAAATTGGGACATGGGATGTTAGTTGGTTACACATGGAGATGGGTTTTCAAAAGGAAAGAGAAAAAAATAAAAAAAAACCCACAGTCATATGGGTAGCAGAAACATGCCCTGTGAAGGTGAGTTTTGTTTTGCTGCTTGGGATGCAGATTTGAGCATTGCTGCAGGCTCACTCTGAAGAAAGACCCCATCAGTCCAGCTTTGTGTTGGGCTGATCCTCCCATGCCTTCCACCCTGCACCCCTATCATCAGGGTCAGGGGAAATGAAAGCATATGGATGTGTGCCAGTCCGTTCACTCTGTTGTTCTGTTGGTAGCTGTCAGCTTTTCACCCAGCCAGGCTGAAGAGCTGTCAGTGCTCAGAGGGAATTTTGAGCTGGATTGGATCAGTTCTCGGACTCCTGCCTCTAGCACAAATACCAATAGGAGCTTATCCTTTCTGATGGAGACCATACCATTTTTTTCATATTAACAGAAAGGTGGGAAAGGAGTTCAAGTTTGCACTTTTTTTTTTCTTTATTAGGTTTTCCTAAGTGTTGTTTTTTTTTTTTGTTTGTTTGTTTGTTTTAGGACTAGATTGCTCTTTGGGGTAAGATATGGGGGATGTAGATTACTGTGTACTCCATGAAGATACATGCCAAGGATTCATGGCCTGTATATTCTGTGTGTATGACTCATGGTAGAGTGGGGAGCTTTAAGACTTAAGCGCGCTCTCCTTCGTACACCATAGTTGTCACCCTTTGTGTATGACAAAAATAGCTTTAATCATGACGATGATGCATGCTTTTCCACTTCTGACAGAAAGAAAAGGGAAGACAAACTTAGAGATGTGGGGGGATACAATACAAGAAATTAAAGGTAGTATAGAAAGTAATCTTACCCCTTGAGGAGTTGCAGGTGAGCCAATTATTAGAGATTAGGAACAGGCCTGACTTTAACAGGCCACAGCTGCAGCCAATAAGAAGAAGAGTGTTATAAAAGAGTGACTTGGTTGGTTGAGGGGGAGTTGGAGTCAGTTGGCTCCTGCCAGGAGAAGGAAGAGTCAGTGCTTAGAGAAGCTGCCTATGAGAAACACCAAGGAGGTAGCAATATGGAACCTTTGCAATATAATAACAGCAACATAAGCATGTTGACCAAAGGGTTTTTTTTCTCTGCAGCTGACACTGCCCATTGGAAATAAAAATTAAGCTAGTTATACTTGCAAGCCATTTAATTTTTTTTTTAGTGGGGTTTATTTTTGGTTGGTTTTGGTTTGTTTTGTTTTTTTTTTTTTTTTTTAGTTTTTGTTTTACTTCATAGGGTTTGAGGGGATTTTTATGGGGTTTTTGTTTGGTTTGTTTGTTTGCTTTTAAAGAACATTATTCCTGAATTTGAAAATTTCACTTACTTTGGAAAAGTAACCAAGAATGGTTATGTACTATAGACATCACCTCTTTCTATTTTATGAGCCCTTAAATACATATTACATTCAAGAGTGATTACACAACTGAGGATAAAGCCCTCTCAAGAGTTTTTTGTCTTCTAGGTGAATGAACATTCTAGTAAATACAATCAGCTAAAATTTCTCTATGGGGTGAACTAAATTAAGTTTGTTCTATATACTCATTGTGTTTTGGGTGATGTTTTGGTTCTTAATTTTAGTATTTTCTTTGTATTTCACATAAGAATGAAATGCATGGTGATAGTTCTGCACTACATACTGCAGAAGGTACAAAACATGTCTGAACATCTCCCCTAATACCTTTGGAGATGATGAATTCTTCCTAGAATCACTGAATGGTTTGTGTAAAAAGGGTCCTTAAAGATCATCACATTCTGTCTTCTCTGTCACCATCAGGAAACCTTTCACTAGACCAGCTTGCTCAGAGCCCCATCCAGCCTGGTCTTGAGGATTTCCAGGGATGGGGAGTCCACAGCTTCTGTGGGCAACCTGTTCCAGTGCCTCACCACCCTCACCATAAAGAATTTCTTCCTCATATCTTATCTAAACCTATCCTCCTTTAGTTTAACTCTATTCCCCCTTGTCCTATCACTTAGTGCTCTTGTGAAAAGTCACTCTCCAGCCGTTGTAGGGCCTCTTCAGATACTAAAGGGGGCTCTAAGGTCTTCCTGGAGCCTTCTCTTCTCCAGGCTGAACAGCCGTAACTCTCTCAGCCTGTCCTCACAGGAGAGGTGCTCCAGCCTTCTGAGCATCTTGGTGGCCTCCTCTGGACTTGCTCCAGCAGTTCCCTGTCCTTCCTGTGCAGATGACCCCAGAGTTGGATGTAGCACTGCAGATGGGGGGGTCTCACCAGAGGGGAGGGGCAGAATCCTCTCCCTGGCCATGGTGCTTTAGATGCAACCCAGGATGTGGTTGGATTTCTGGACTGCAAACACAAATTGCCAGGTCATGTTGAGCTTTTCATCCACAAACTCTCCCAGGTCCGTCTCCCCAGGTCTAGTCTTGTTCCATTCTCCAGCCAGCCTGTACCTGTGGTGTAAGTTATAACTGGGTGTGTTACTGTCATGCTGTCTAAGCTAAAAATAATGTTTCAAATTTGACAGCAGTAGCTGTAAAAGCTCTTTTGGTTGTTAAGCTTTTACTTAACAATCCCTTTTGCTCTTCAAAGGGTAATGCCTTCTCTCATATAAAAAGTACCAGCCCAGACTTTTGCACTAAAAGTAATAAGTGTGAAATTTTCCTTTTGAAATGGGAAGCCTCAAAGGATGTGCTTGGAGGGAGTACTCAGACACAATACAGAAAGCAAATTAATTTATTTACTGAATAGCAACTTATAGCTTGCATTTGTAACTCAACTAAATAACACTAATAATTTTTGTTCAGGCATGTTCGTTATTGATTTCCCTCATAAACCTAAAGGTTTTGAATTATTCATATAGTAGAGATAAGCTTCTTTGATGGGATGTTTACATGAACACTGATAGAATTTGAAGAGGGTGTTAATTAAGAGGGAGGAAGGGTTGCCTTTCAGCCAGAGTGGCACATGGAATCAATGATTGTTTGCTTATTTGCAGAATTAGGATTTTGAACTAGAGGTTTAGTCTATAGTTATTGACATTTAATCCACGTCAAACATGAAATCAGGCAAAACAGGCAAAACCACGCTATTTTGCAAGCCTGGGATCTCTGTAGCTGCCTTGAGGACAAAGCATCCTCACTGTTCTGGTTGTGGGCTGTCAGTGCTGAGCTGCAGCTCAGGAGCACAGCTTTGTCACCTGTGGGGTCTGTGTGAACAGTTGTCATCACCCTCCAGAGGCTGGCATCACTGTCAGGAAGCTCATTCTTCTGTTATGGTCCCTCAGAGAAACAGATGAGCCCTCTTCTGTAAAAAGGATGTAATTTTCAGATAAAGTTTGTAAAAGCCTTGAAAGAGTACCATCCCCAGTGGCCTGGGAGGGATGAGAAATGGGAGAGCTGTGCTTGTTCTGAACTCACTCCAAAGAGCGACTTTATCAGATGAAGTAAGTGTTGCTGTGTAAGAGCACTGGTGCTGCTGGTGAACTGTGAGCATTTAGATCTTAAAATCTGCAGAGATCTTAAACCATGCTTTAAGAGCACTCACTGGTTTCAAGGGCTGCAGGCAAATAGTTTTGACCCAACTTTACAAAAGTGACGAGGGTGCACTGGAGGAGTGAACCTGTCCTCCTCAGCTCTGTGAAGGGTATGTCCATCTCGCTGGCATCAGGACAACCCTGGCAGCCTGGAGGAAAGTTTAGGGATAGTCTCGGGATTAACACAACCTGAGAATGGTCTGTCTCAGTCCCCAGAAGGTCACCATGGGGAAGGTGTTGGGACACTGTTCAGTCATAGTTAAATGGACTTCAAAGTCCAGCAGCTTCATGTGGTTACATGACCGCTTGGTGCTCGTTGGAGTGCTGGGTGCATAGAGCTGAGCTGCCTCCTTGATGAAGACAGGGCATGCAAGGTACTGCAAAGACCATTCTGAGAGCATTAGGAGAATGAGGAGTCTGTGATTGATCTGCGGAAAATAAAGAGAACCTTGGAAGGAAGGATTTATTGAAAGGAGCTTGGATAGTAGAAACTAAGCAGTAAAAGTTTGTGTTGTCTCTGAAGAGTTGCTTAGGGTGGGGTCTGCAGGGCTCATCAGGCATGCTCTTGCAATGGGTTACCTATCAGGGAACGTGTTTGTTGCAGGCGCGCTCCTGCAGCACTTCCTGCATTACCCTCAGAGCTATCCAGTGTCCCTGTGTGTGCCGGCAGCTGCCAGGCTGTGTTCAGGCTTCTCTGATGGCCTCCATTACTTCAGGCCAGGTCTGTCTCCCTGACATTCCTCCCACTGATGCTTGAGTGCTTCCACCATTACACCAGCACCTCTGAAGATGTCTGTTCCCAAAAGCTGTGCTGCCACAGGCTGCACCACTTCCTGGGCATCATGGCACAGAGTACCGATCCAAGAGAAGAGGCCTGTGGAATTTGTAATGGCAGGTGCAAAGCAGAAATATGTCTACTTGCGAGCTGGGTTTCTGTGTAGAGGAAGAATGCTGACCGGAGAGTGGTTAACAGCCAAGACAGCTGCTTTTCAAAGGAAAGAGTTACCTGCTTCTCCTGGCCATTTGCCAGTGGCAGGGATAAACACAATATTTCATTGTCCTGTGATGCAGCTCAGGAAAAACTGCTGAAGGTGAGAATTGCCATTGTGTATCTGGACAGATGCTCTTGTCCTCTTCTCTGCCTTCCATCCCACTCCTGCCTTGTAATTCATTTGCTGAAGGAAGTGTCTGCACCAAGGGATGCTTTGTCTCAAGTGCTGCTTGTAGTAATGTTGCAGTTCTCCTGTAAAAGTGTGTTTTGCTTTAGTAGGGTAGAAGTAGTGTTTGTTTCTGGAGTCCAGTCTTTCTTCATGGACTAGATACTACTGGAGGGATGGGAAGAGGAGCCAGGTGGCATTGGCAGCATTTGCTGTTCTATGCCTGCTGCACTCGGCCTGGGCTTTTGCTGTCCTGGAGTTTAGGCAGTGTCTGAGGAGAAGGTGTACAAGAAAACCTAGTCCTTCTTTTGACTCTTCTGGGCTGATGGCTTTCTCACAACATGACTGAGCTGCCTCCTTTTTCTGTCTAATGAGGTGTCTGTGGTGAGGATCATGTGTCTATTCATGACCTAAAGAAGGAGAGAGGGAGAAGCCACATGCCCATTTTTCTTCTGCCCCAGGCAGGAACAGCCCATACAAAATGGATTGTACTCTTTGTTTGTGTTTGTTTTTTTGCAGGCAGGGGACATGGCTAGTTTTGGTTCTTGGGGGAGTTCAAATGGCTCTGACCTCCTCCTCTTCTCATTTGCTTTGCACAAGTGAAGCGGGGCAGTCCAGGTTCTCAGAGCCAGGTTCATGTGTCATTTGCCCCTGCTCCCTGGGGGCTCCCTCCCAGTGTGAAAGGTCTGACCTCTTCAAACTTCCATCTCACTGACCTGGTAGACAGAAGTCTGACATTGTGGAGTGGCTTCTGGAAAGCTGCACTGGCCACCATCTCCTTGCTTCTGCCCTCCCTCAGCAGCTGGCCCGGTAGGGCAGAGACCTTGCCTTGTCCTTGGAGGGAGTGCTGCTCTGCTGCCTGATGGCCCTTCCTTGCCAGCAAGGGAGCCACAGGTCTGTGGGAACTGTAATTGCTGAGTAGGTCCAAGGAATTTTTTTTAACAGATTTTTACAGCAAGGAAGGAGGAGGGTGTTGCATGGGCTTCTTAATGCTGCTTTGAAATACCCAAGGGCTTCATTTGCTGCATGTTTTTTATGCTGGTCCAGCTTAGCCTTTCTTTGGTTCTCAACATTTTGTCCTGTCTCTTACCTCCTTTGTTGTCCCTTACAAAAGGAGAATGAGGCTACAAAGGATGCATGAAATGAGCCAAAGTACATCATCTTCACAAGACCGTAAATATTTGTCTTGGTATGTAATAAAGTAGTGAATATCTTTGAAATTTTTAGGAGTCATTATTTCAATGTGTATTTTTTACATCTTGTGAAATAATTTTCAAATACTCAAAAATTTGACATAGGAGAAATTTAGATGTCTGAATCCTTTAGAGTGATTTGCTCTTCTTTCAAGAACAGTTAAGCTACTTTATTGTAGTTGTGTTTTATCACAAATGGATTGTGTTTTTCTGTATGCTTTTACAGAGAAACTGTTCTTGAACCATTTTTAAGGTTTTAAACCTTAATATTTTGACCTTTGAAATTTGTTGGGATTTTTTAATGGTTATGAAATAGTTTATAACAGAATGATAGAGTCATAGAATAGATTGGGTTGCAGGGGGGCTCCAAAGATCCTGTAGTCCAAGCCTTCTGCAGTAGTCAGGGGCTTTTTCAACCAGACCAGGCTGTGCAGAGCCCTGTCCAACCTGACCTTGAATGTCTCCAGGGATAGGCCATCTACCACCTGCCTCTGGGCAGCCTGTTCCAGTTGCTCCTTACAACCTTCATTGTAAAAAAAGCCTTCCTTCTTTTTATCCTCTGTTTAAAACCATTGCCTCTTCTCCTATTGCAACAGCCCTGCTAAAAGGTCCCTCCCCAGCTTTATTTCAGGCTCCCTTCAGGTATCCTTTCAAGTCTCCCTGAAGCTTTCTCTTTTCCAGGCCCCAACCCTCTCAGCCTTCCATCATAGGAGAGGTACTCCAGCCCTCTAGCCATCTCTGTGGCCCTCCTCTGGACCAGCTCTAACATGTCTGTGTCTTTCTTGTGTTGAGCTGACTGCAACACTCCAGGTGGGATCTCACCAGAGCAGCGTAGATGGGGAGAATTCCCTCCCTCACCCTGCTGCAGGGTGGGGGAGGGATGCAGCCTAGGATACTATTGGTTTCCGGGCTGTGAGTGACCATGGCTGGGTCATGTCCAGCCTCTCATTCACCCCCAGGTCCTTCTGGGCAGGGCTGCTCTTAATCCCTTCATCCCCCAACCTGTATTGATGCCACAGGTTTTCTGCATCTTGCATTTGATACTCAGCATTCAGATGATATCTGAAACAACTACAAAGGGGTTTTTTTTAAACTTTACTTGGAGATAGATTTTTTTGATAGTCCCTTGGTAAATTCTTTGTTATTAGCTGTTTCAAATCACTGAAGTTTTCTTATGATTTAAACATGCTGAAGAAAATTTAGAAAATTAACACAGTGTGAAATAAAATGAGATTATGTAAAATGACATTGAGGGACTGCAATTTTAAAGTCATGATGAATCACATGCAGAGGGGTTAGTTCAGTTTTCTGCACCTGTAAGGTGTGCAGACATAACTTCAGCTTTGGAATCAGAAGTCTGATCCTTGCATATTACCAATGGCAGTTTCCAAAGGGCATTTTATATCCCGGTAAATGGACAGTTATCCTTTCTTGGGTTAACTATTGCTTTTCAGCAGGGAACTGGAATTTAGTTAACCAGATATATCACTTCTAATTCCATAGAATTCAGATTAATGAGTGAAAGGAATTTAAAGGGGCTTAGAGGAGAAAAAAAATCGTGTATACAAGCACTTAGATATTGTCAAGTTCTTACAGGGAGCACTGACTATACCAAGTAATTACTATACATTGGTATAGTAATTAATTTCAGAATGTCATCTAACTGTTAATGAAAAGTTACCTGTTACATGTTCTTTCCTGTATTACAAATACTTGATTTAAAAGAAAAAAGGAACTTTGGTTTCAAATATACATTTTTCTTTGTCTCTAAAACTCTGAGTTCAGGGGAAAAGGAGGAGCAGCAGAAATACCAGCTTTCACTTGCCCCACTAGATTAAACCTTTTGTCCTTTTTGCTGCTTCACAAATCTGTATTTCATTTTTCATTCTTCCTGTTCTATAAGAGTTAGACTATAAATACCAAATATTACTTCATTCTGCTTAGGTGGTGGGGTTTTTTTTGGCTGGGGGGACAGGTTGTTTTGTTGTGTCATAAGCTGCTGTACATGGATGTGCTGTGATGGCACAGCTGTAGATTAATTGAGGATCATGCTGATAAATCACACAGCATGGAGTTCTGGCTATAGGACATAATGTTTTCAGAGAAATTAAAAAGAAGAATTACTCCTACAACTGCATCTCTTTCAGTTTGGTAATGTTGTGATAATAGACCTGTATTCCTAACTGACATCCACTTGATAACATTGTTTTGGGAGAGAGAATTATAGGAAGCAAGCAGGGAACAAATCTTCAGTACAAAGTAAATTGAGCAGAAAATACCTTAGTAATCTGCATAAAGAATAACAAATCACCTCAAAGCAATATAAAGTCATAATCTCATTTCATTTCTTAGATCCAGGTTCGCTTGTATAGTCTTACCTGTGTTACAGTCTTGCATATATGTTTTTATGTTTTTTGGGGTTTTTTTAATTCTGTGAGAAAGAATTTTCTATTTTATTTCCTTCCTATTAAAAATTTGACAGAGGAATAACAAAATGCACTGTTTTCAACTTCAGCAGTCTCCTGTGGACAGGAATGGAGAGGGAGGGGCCAGAGGTTAAAACCCTTCAGAATCACCTTTGTAATCTGAAAGCAATATTCCCTCCCTTATAGTGCAGAAGCATTTCTCCAAATAAAATAGTTGTAGTTTCAAAGTACTGAGCCCATGATTGGGTTCCATAGAGGAATTGCACCCATATGAATACAGACAAGATTTTACTCCTCAGAATAGAAACCTTTTAGAATGGTTAGTATCCTTAACTTCTTTCCTGTGTCCCACGAGCAGGACACCTCCAGAGACTGGTATTTTATTCCATATATTTTCTAGTTCTTCTGTTCTCCTTTTTTTAACAGAAGAATGACTTGTAACATGTCTGAGCATTTCTCAGGTGCCCCTTGACTTTTGCCACCTGTTGAGGGAGGGCTGTGATTATAAAATCTTGCTCAGGGGAGTACATACTCTGTAAATCTCATCTGCCACTACTGAGAAAATACAATGTTTGTGCCAGAAACTGTAGGTGTATTTGTCATCTATTTACTGTACAGGTGTAGTCTCTGTTTAAAGATTCATCACATTAGATTTAAGTGATGCAGGACATCCATTCTTATTTTTGTACTTCAGTGTTGCATAGAAATGCAAGATTGTCATTCATGAAATAAAAATTCAATTCAAACACCTTTGATAAATCTCGTTCTTATAAATCTTTGCTGAATGAAAACACTGCTGTGCCTCAGGTAACTACCCAGTCATGTCTTTAAGATGACTAAATCTTTTTTTAGAGTATCATTCCTTCTGCAATATTATATTTAAAGGCACTCTTAAAAATCACCAGCCCATTATTTTTTTTTTTTTTACTCAGGCTGTACTCTTTTTTTCTTAGTATAAGATTGGCTACTATTAGAACAATCCCTTTGTTGTAATTTCAGCAGTTCACTTGTAGTTTTTGTGAGTACAAGCATACAAGTAGAGTAGTATTTACTTAAATGTGTTCAACAACTTTTAAACTATCATTTGCAGAAGTTAGCTTAATGTTTAAGGGGAACATAGTGTGTGGTCTGGCCCTGGAACACAAATGTGATTACCTTGATAACAAAACAACTGTCTGTTCCAGAGTGGAAGCTACTAATTAAAATAGCTGAAGTTTATTAGGGTGTTCTAAGAAATACCATTTAGTAGCCACTTTACTACTTAGGATTATAGTACCCTAAATAAGGAAAAGTCAAAATCTGAAGAAGATGTCCATGTGCTTGATGGCTGTAGCATGATGCAGTGCAGTCTTTTAATCTGTTACTGTCTCATACTGTTTGTGTATCTTTTTATATATTAACTGTGACTTTTGTCCATGTGTTCAGCTTTATGCTGGCCAGATGGACAGGAAACTTCAGAAATTTCAAGAGAAGGTTGTTTTAGGAGTGAAAGCAGAGATTTAGTTTCAGTAGGCTCATTTATGTGCAGCAGTGTGGTCTGTGCAGACTTGCTGTGATTGGGTCATTTTGTCCCACGCACAGAATGTGAAATCATGTATTACTGCAAGGAGGAGAGTGATGTATATATCTCCTGTATTTTGCCATTGCTCAGGGTTGAATTTTATCTTAAGTGAGGAAAATCCCGTGATGAATTTTAGTATGTCAAATTCTGGAAGGGCAGTTGTTGATTTCTCTGTTTAAATGCTCATGTAACAAATGAATTAAACTGCATGTTCTTCCTAAACTGAGGGATGGAGCTCAGAGAGAGAAGACACAATCTGGGAAAAGATCTTGGCAATAACGTCTTAAGCAGCCAAAGTTGGCATCTGATTATCACTTTATGTGTACACACCATTTTTTACGTGCAGAGCAGCATCACTGAAACATGGTAGAAGCTGAGCCTGAGAATGAAAGTTGCATATATTACTGAGATTAAAATCTGGCAGATTTAAAATGCAGTCAGTTTCTGGAGGTGGAAAGAAGTGTTATATTTCTTAATACTGATAACTTGAAAAATGAGGCTTCTCCTCTGCTTGTAGACAAGAAATTTGTTCCAGCCTTGAGTTGGAAATCTGAAATAATTGAAAATATACAAAATAATTGAAATTCTAATATCTGCATAAAACTCTGGTGTCCACTTGGACTAGATGGATTTTAAAGTTATGCTTTAGCTATATGTGCTTTTGAGATACATGCCTTTGAGATGCAGGCTGTGTTACTGTGTTGGACACCCTGTAACTCTGGAACCTCATGGTGGTAAATGACTGGAGGGAAGGATGTAGAATTGGAGAAGGTTATGGGTGTGGGGATGTGAAATAGGGCACATCAGTGGAGCCTGTGACAAACCCAGCTGTGGAAGAGGCTGCATTCAGGTTTGGACTTCAGGCTTCACTGAAGACTCACTAAGCACTGTTGCAGGAACTCATTCATCTCAGCCACTGTATCTGTTGAACAGAAATACAGGTTTTTTTAAATACAAATTCTGCCACCATTGCAGCTCACTGAATTACTTCATCTACCTGTTTCTGCATTAAAATTTGCTTAGAAGTACAAAAATCTTTCTAGATGACTTCATTCATGAAGTCATTTGCTTCTATTGCCAACCCTGGTGGTATCAGGTGATTTCAGCTTGACGCCAGCTAATTGCCTAATGAACCCATAAGTAAATTGATTAGTAGTAAAGAAATGCCAAGTCTAAATTTGCGATGAGAAAAATCATTCCATGATTTTCCATGCTGAGGGTTAGGCAGTGGCAATTATACAACTTCCCCCAACAGAAAACAACAACAAAAAAAAAAGGAACTAAGACTCAATGTGAGAATGGGCAAACTGAAGTGGAACAAGATAGACAAAAGCCTTCAAAGTGACCAGGTAACAGCTGTAATGTAAATAGAAGAATAGGTCAGAAACCAAGGAAGCAGTATTTTCTTTGACTGACTCTTTCTGCATTATAGAAAAAACGTCGGTTTCTAAGCAAAGGAATGCTCAGCCTTACTGTTACAATTAGTGTTATATCTAAAGAACACTCTTAGAATATGGAACTGGAAGGACACCTCAGTGCAGTAGCAAGTTCAGTTCTTCAGTCTTCAAATGTTGTCAGCTTTTTGTATTGAAAGACTCATTGAGCAAAATATACAGAGCACAAGTGATGTTTCCTTGGTTTCTCTGAAACAAGGATTTCTTCTGCAAAAGAATGGCATGTAGATATCACAATGGTAAGGAGATGATTGGTTGGAGTGTACACTCACTTTGAATATGTTTATGACCTTCATTAGGATTAGTACTTTACAGCTGCCAGCAATGGCAATGAGCCTATTAAATAATTCAGAGAGGCCCTGAATATTTCCCATAGCAGTGGGAGCGTAGCAGCTAAACAGCCACCTGTGGTTTTTAAGATGTGATGGAAAAGTGAGGAAAAATATAAATCTCATGTGATCGTATCTGGTAGACATGGATGTTGCCTTGATAAAAAAGCTTCCTCCTCACCATGTCATAAAAACATCTGATGATTAAAATATTACTGAATACCTACTTGCACCAGCTTGCAGACATACTAATTACAAGTAGGTGTGACAGCTAGGTATAACCAGTACTTGAGGAAATTATGACTAACGTGTTTGTGGGTGGAAAAGAGGCCTTTTTTGCTATGCACCATCCTGTTCTGTATTAATTTTTTTAGTTTGCTTGCGTTTCCCCTGTACATTGTGCTGTGTTCCCTTAAAAGATATACTTGTGCAGGAAGGAGACCTGTTTGCCATGACCAGCTACTTAAAGCACAGAGCTGACCATGGGGAAGCTGACTGGAGGGAATGAGGTTTTATTTCCCCTGATATACACAAAATAGGAGCATCTGGAGAAAGCTGGAGCCCGCAGAAAGAATTAGGCAGAACAATCCTGGAAGCCCTAAAGGGTTGATGTGTTTGAAATCAAAGACTGGCTGGCTGGTGAAGAGCCCATCTCATGAGGATGCAAAGGAAGATTTGCTGAAAAGTCCTTTTCATTTGTCTCTGGCTAAGAATTGGGAGACTGGAATTTTGATTGCAAGAAAAACTAGATGGGACAAAATAAAGAGTGCAGAAAAGTGAGGGAGGAGCAAATGGAAAACAAGAGAAATAGAAAGTTGTAGTAGTTTACATGGTGTTTTTTCTGGTTTGAGTATGAGAAGTCATATAGCAAAGATGTCAGCCTCCACAGAACTCCTGTGGTATTTGGTATTTGCAGAAGGTCCTAAGTATTTTAAATCTAAACTGAACCCTTGTATCTTGAAATCGTGTAGCATTTGCTTTTTTGTTTTGTTCTGTTCTCACTTTGCATGTCTGAAGTACAGAATTGCATGTGCATGTGTATTTTGAACAGAGGATATGATAGTGCCTTTATCAAATCTTGACAGCATTAGAGGTAGTTAATAATGCCAATTACAAGGAGGGATTTTTCCCCTCTTTCAGTAAATATTTTCAGTTTCCCTCAACCACATATTTCTCTAAAATTTTATACTTCCCGTGTGGAGAAATGCTTCTAAAAGTAACATCTATGCAAGTTATTGGTAGTATTTATTATTTTTATATGTAATACCATGCATCTTGAGCAGTATTAAAATTGACTATTTGTGCTTGTTCCTTTGGATTGCCAGTTTGCTACTAGCTTGACTAACATTTATTTTCTTTAACTTCTATGCCAAAAAGGCTGGTACATGCCCTAAAACACTCATTTCAGCATTTTGAGTTAAAGCTTGGTGAGTTTTTTTCATAATTGACAGAGAAGGCACTGTGTTATTTTTACGGTTATTTAGGTGGGAAAAGGATCTACTTTATAAGTCTTCCTATAAATTTGGTACCAACAGAATGCAATGCATTTATATCATTTTTGAACTCATGGTGGGATGGTGGACATACTTTGCACTGAAAAGATATCTCACTGGGATCCAATTCCCAACTTTCACCAGAGGATGTAAATCAACTGCAAGTGCAAATCAGTGAAGAAAACAAATAAAGGGAGAAAATAAAATAATTTTGAAATCTCCGTGAAAGAAACTAGAAGAAGGTTAGCACAGGAACTGATTGTCTAATATCAGATAATAAGAGGAAAATTTTACAAGGCAATACCTGCAAATAAAACAGCAGCATCGGTGAGGTAATTTTCAGCAAGCAGGTGTGGCAAGATAATTCTCATTTATGAGTTTATAATTTCTGAAGGTCTGATCTTTCTTATGTAAACTTGGCAAAAATTGTCCTCTGGCTTCTAGAAAGTCTGAACTTTTTAGCAGTTCATATGCAAGCTTTATCTCCCTAAGATACTCAGGTATGGTGCAATAGTATCCCCGAATAGATCAGGACATTCTTGCTTTTTACATTAGTGGTTCCTAACATCTGCCACAGATGTGAGAAGAACATTCAAAAGCTGAAAGTCAGCTTCTGAGTATCACATTATGGGCATATTTAGTGATATACCTAAATTTTCAGCATTAATATTAAAGTTGTGATGCCTTTGTTAATACTATGTATTAAGAAAGAAAATGATAAAGACTGGCTGTTCTATATGCTGTTTGTGCAATCAAGAGAACCATAATCAGGGCATGTATCAGGTTTTCAGAGGGTTTTCATTATATATAACAGGAACTTTTCTTTCTCTTTGACAAACATTTGTAAGAACATACTAAACGTTTGTGTGGTACCCCAGATACTCTATTCACTGGGTGTGTGATTTTGGTTGGAGTAATGAGGGGCTGAGATGACACAGTATCTTTTAGGTATTAATGACATGACAAATTAAAGCAAGATCTTAAATGTTTAGGGGACAAACTGAGATCACTGAGACTGTAGTGCTTGATTTGCAGTGTGAAATGCTCACTTGGAAAATTCTCATTTCAGAAATTTTCAGTGAAACCCTTTTCTCAACCCAAAATTAAAATTCTTCTTTTCAAGGACAGTTCTTACATTGAAGTTCAAAATGTTGATTAAAAATATATAGAGATTTATTGGCCTACAACTGAGCATGTCATTTTTTATACTGGGGCTTTACTGGCTGCAGCAGAGAGTGTGTGCTATGGCTCTCCCTCCAGCATGAGCTGGCCTCAGCTGCAGGACATGGACTGTGCAAGCCCTTCCTGCGTGTCTGGAGTGGGGCGCTTGGGAGGGCAGGTCGGGTCCCAGTCACCCTCTCCTTGTGTCTCTGCAAGGCCACTGTCCTGAGCAGGAGCTGTGGGAAGGCCAGCCAGTGCAAAAGGAGCAAGCAGAGCTTCAGAAACTTACCTGACATTCAGAATCCACTGAATTTCCTGGTCAATTCCTAAAAAGTGAGAAGAGCAGTCACTATTGAAAGCAGTGTTTTCACTTAAGTAAGACACAATACAGGATAAATAAGGTTTTGAGTCCTTCTGCTTATTTGATTTTAATCTTGATCTCCTTGTGAGTTTTGGGACCTTGAAGACCAGAGGAAGGTCTGGTTTTGTGGACACCTTTACCTTCAAGCTTCACAAAACTGAACCTGCTTCTTCACAGGGTGGTTATGAGTTTTGGTTTTACCTTTATGTTGAGGCAGAATAGGGTCAGCAGTAGACCCAGGGAAACATCATGACTTGACCATGATTCTGCTTCAGCCAGGCCAGATCTCAGGCTGGTGGGAGAGGGAAAGACAGCCCATTTCTCCAGAAACAGTTCTGTTGCAATTCCATTTTGTTACTCACTTCTCTTGCTGGGGCAAACTCCCTATCCTTGTCAGCTCACCTAAACTGACCTGGTTCTGGTCAAAGTGTAGCTGGCTTGGATTTGACAGGACAGTCAAAGGCAGAAGTTAGAGAAAGGGCTGTCTTCAATTGACAAACAGGTTAAAAGGTTGCATGACCATCTGCAAATGTACCTGGTATGTGAATGCTTTCTGGTTCAGTCCAGCTATGTGCTTTCTGGATGCCCTGTGCTCAGAGAAGATTTACTATGCTAGGTCAGGAAATCAACTTCGAAATCTGTTTCATTAGACATAATCACTCTGGCTTTGCTGTTGTTGAATATCTAAATAGAAGGGAGATCTTAATAGTGTGCCATAGCCTAAAAGAGCCACAGCTCACTCAGTGGGTTTGGCTGCCAAAGGGTTTTGTTTAAGCAAGGGAAGAAGATGACTTTTCTTCAGTTTTACATACACGTATTTTTGTAAAAATGTCTGCTAAAGCATAACCCATGTACAGTCAATGACAGTGGAAGTTAGATGTAGAAATTTTTCTAATGTGTAGTTGTTTGGGTTTTTTGTTTTTCTTTTATTTGATCTGGATAACACAGTCCAAATAAACACAATTGTGAATGTTTAAGTCATAGATTTGTCTCAGTCTCATATTCTGAATATGGCATTTCTGTGTTCATAGTGATAAAATTCAAAAGGAAGTAACAGTCTGCTAGGAAGGTAATTTGAGAAATGAATCAGAGTGACATGATAAGCTTGTAGGTGTTAGGATGACAACCAGTTTAAGTTTATACAAATACCTATTTTGATAACAAGACAACGGAGAAAATACAAAGAAAACTTTTCAAATCATTTAAAAACAAACATGATTTTCATTGAACTGTCTTGCAAAGAAGATGAAGGAAATACAGTGGAATATTTTACAAAGCAATAAACATTACGATGAAGTTCTTGTTTTCAGCAGTATTGGTGTTGTAGAGTTTTTTGCAATTTCCCATACAATTTATCAAAAGGTAGTAGCATATTCCATGGAATGACAGTGCTTAAGAGTATGCTATGTCAGTATACAATTACATTTTCTTTTTCACTTGAAAATATTTCTAATATTTTCTCTAACTTGTTTTATCACTGTTTTTTCTCACAAGGCACCTGATTTTGCTTTTGAACTCTGTATTTTCTGTTAAAATGTGATGTTTGTCTTTCTTTCTAACACTGAATTTAGCATGATTTGTGCATGGGATGTATAAATATGCTGATACTGTGAATGTATTTGAACTGATGCAGTTTATGAAAAGGTCTGTGTGTCTTAATTACTCATTTCTTAAGGAGGTGTATGTATATATACACACTAGTAATTAAACCAAAACAATACATGTAAAATATTACAATATATGTGATTAAATGTGATTGTACAATCATATAGTGGTTTGGGTTGGAAGGGACCTTTAGGGTCATCCAGTTTCAGCCCCCTGCAGTGAGCAGGGAACCTTTCAACTAGATCCGGTTGCTCCAGCTCTATCCAACCTGACCTTGAGCACTTCCAGGGGTGGAGTAATAGATAAGTGGGTAATCCCACTTTCTTATGTTTGGAATGAAGTTACGATACTTGCTATTGTAAAATTAAATACTTTTGGACCATTAGAAAAAAACTAAAATACGTAAAAAAATTCAATATAAATTTAAAATTTTCAGGTGTTGTAATTTTGATAAGTACAAGGTCATACAAAACCATGTTAATTGTCTTTAAAACTCACTGTATTTCATTTGCTGACACTTTGAGAAAAAATCCTTAAAATCCCTTTCATGAACCTATAATGCATTAAATATTTATTTTTAAATGTGCATGCCAATGAAAAATGATTGGTAAATCTGTTATAAAAACCTGTCTCTTCAGTATGTGGTTTTGTCTGCAGTTTAGCATATGAATTTGACCCAGCTAAAAACAGCCCTGGACTTGGGCCACTCCTTTTGGCAAAAGTATTCTTGTTGTCTTGGGACAGGAAGAAATGGCAACCACCATGAGTTCATGTGCCACTTCAAGCAGTCCAAATTTTCTTCTGAGCAGAGCCAGCATTTAATTTGTATCTGTCTCCATGCCAAAGATCATGTGGGTATTGGTCCTCTTGCCCTTACAGTGATAATCCATTTGCCATTAACTGGACTTTGATTCAAAAATACTGCATGTTTAATCCAGTGGACTGGGTCTCCACTACCCAGTGCTGTAACAGAAAGATAATGGGCTACAAGAGAGATTAATAAGATTTTTGAGTCGCAAAAGCATTAAGCCAGTTTAAAGCTATTGGTTAAGCTGCTCAGAACTGGTAATGCATTAATCTTGAGCTGTGGCGTATGAGCGCAGCCGCTGTTGGTGTGCATTAAGACATCTACATGGTCACCTTGTGCTTAGCTCTTTTTCAGACTGAGTTAGCAGTAACACTCTCCTAAGTCTTAAGGTGAATGTCCAGGAGACAGGTTAACAAAGCATATGCAGTGCTTCTCAGTAGCAGGTGTCTGGTTTTACCTGCTTTATGGATATCACGGCTACAAATCTAGGATGGCTGGGTATTTCTGCTGCTGGAGAGCCATCTATCTCATTTTGGACTCTTGAGCCTGCTTTGATCCTCCTCTTGCTGGTGGATCTGACTGACTTCCACCCCTGTAAGGACCGCAAAAGTCTCACTCAGTGGTGGTTCTGAACCTTAGCTTGAATATTCCCATGCTGCTTCTGCACTTCATTTTGTGTTAGTGCAGTTAGAACCCCGGGTAAAAATACCTCTCCAGTCTGTTTAATTGGAATTAAGGTCTTCTAGTCCAGAACTGGCATGTCATTTAGAAATTTGTTTGATGGTTATTTCCTTCTAAAATTTGGAAAATGACAATGTTGCTTGTTTCTTTTTGTTTGTTTTTTTTTCTCATTCTTTTTGAACCCTCGTTTTATATGTGTGTGTTTTTTTTTTCCTCTGCCTAGACCTGGTTAACCATTTCTGTGAACAGGTCCTCAATTTTTTACTTTGTCCCTACTTTCCTGTCGTAGCCCCATCTTCCCCTGGTGTCGACTCCGTACCCTTACAGCGCACAGGCAGTCAACACGGCACACAGAACGCAACCGCGACCTTCCAGAGGGCCAGCTATGCGGCCGGCCCAGCCTCCAATTACGCAGACCCCTACCGACAGCTGCAGTATTGTCCTTCTGTTGAATCACCATACAGCAAATCTGGGCCAGCCATCCCACCCGAAGGGACCTTGGCTAGGTCACCTTCCATTGATAGCATTCAGAAAGACCCCAGGTGGGTGAAACCTTCTTCATTGTCTTTTATTTCCTGCTCGCGCTGAGGGTTGTGATTGTGGTTTGATTTGCGTGTTTCTGCTGTTGGATATTAAAAAAAAAACTATAGTGGTACACGAAAGACTTTGTTTGCATGACAGCATTGTCCTAATGCTTTACCTTGGATAGCTCTCATGAGCTGTTCTGTGCAATGACATGATAGGTGTGGTCTTGAATGTGTGTGTTTAGCCTGCTTTCAGTAGTGCCACCCCTCAAAAACTTAAGAAAAGTAGTTTTATTTGGAAATGGGAGGAGTGGAGTGACTGTTGACTCTGTAGCCCTTGTGGATTGAATTTTCAAGTTGCTTCTTGGGCAGAAGTTGTTGCAGTTCTTGGTTTGTCTACATGTAATGTTTATAAATGCTGCAGAAAAGGATATTTCAGTGTTATGCAGTGAGACTGAGCAATGTGAAAACGACATGTAACCAGGGTTGTGTTTCATCCCATGTGTTGTACGGGCTTGCAGTGCCAGTATGTGATAAAAGATTGTATGATTACAGTTTTGCAGAAATGGTTATTGCTGTGCATGCTTTTTGAACGTTTAGCACAATTTTTAATGTTACTGGTGACCATCCTAATCTGCTCAGGGAAGGTGCAAGGTGGAAGCTTTACAGCCCAAGCAGGCAGATAGATTAGAGAGAGAATTTTCTGGGAAATTATTTGACTTCCATGATAACAGCAACAGAAATGCTTGCTAGAATCCTCAATGCACTTTGTGGTTCTGTTCAGTTTTCTGAGGGAAAATAAAGCAATTCCCTTTGGTAACTTGATTTTAAACTTGTTGAAAGTGTTAGTGTATACCAACATTTTTCTTTGGCCGATGGTGTGATTTATTTCTTTGTTTGTTGTAATGTGTAATTTAATGATAGGAGAGTCTAAAAATTTGCCTGCAACAAAAATGCTGGAGGTTTTTAAGTAACAGTTTGAAGAATCTTCTTTCCCAAAATCTAAAAAAAGAAAAAAATTCGTGAACTGATTTTTTACTTTTTTAGCAGTATAGCAGTGCTTTCTCTCTCTCCACCCAGGAACAGAACAGTAAGATAACATTTTACAGCACATCAGAAACATCACTCCTTGCAGGGTTTTACTTATTGAGAACACTTCTGTCTTCAGCCTTTCTTTTTTCCCCCCTTAGCTTTAACTGGAGAAATTTGAAAAAAATTTGTATTTAATTGCTTCCTTTCTTCCCCCTGTGCCAAAGCAAACATTAGTAACAAGAGGGGAAAAGTTTTTTTTTTTGAAATGGTGGTATTATATTTCTATTCCAGGTTATAAAAGCCCATGTATAAAAAAGAGCTTTGCCTTGTAATTGTTATGTTGAAAGTTAAGGGAACTTACATTAGGAGTACACTAGACCAGATGAGAAATGACTGTAATCGATATGAAATGTTCTTAGGAGAAACATGATGGTGTTGAAAATGCTATTCCCTTTAAACAGGAAAGACATACTAACAGTATCTCTACAGCTCTTAGGCATAATATCTTTTTAAGAAAAGGTTATTTCTGTTCAATTCCTTTGCTATCACTTTGCAATTGTTAATGTATAGGATATGTGCTAGTATTTTTCATTTGCTTCTTTTTTGGTTCTTCCTTGTCATGCCATTTGTACATTCATGAGTATTGATTTCTGTAGGTAAAATAGGAGCAAGGAGGCATCTAGGTATAAAATGAACTTCATAAATCCTTTAGAGGGGATCATTAAATATTGTTACTGATTAGTGTTAGTCAGATTGGAAATTTGTACAAAACTTTTGTAAACAGGTTTGCATTACTCTTGATTTCATTTATTTGATCTGTAGGCTGTGTGGTATATATTAGTATTTCTACCCTTGCATGTTGGTTTGAATAATTCTGATAAAGAAATGTCAGAAACACACTTGATTATGTTATGCCTTAATCCCCAGGAACCATACTCCACCAAGGCAGACTGGTTTGTGAAACTGTCTGTGGCCTACAGCAGTTGCTGATCATTCAGCTATTGAAAAGACATTGAACATTTGAAAGGAGTTGGGAAAAAACTAACAAAAGCAATCAGAATGCTTTTAACATATTGATTTATATGAATAGATTACAGAAATGCCGATATATTTACAAGTGCAGAAGTGATAAAATGACAGACTTTCCAGATACTTCAAAAAAATAGTATGGAAGAATTGAAATTACTTTGGGTAGAATGTGGGAGATACAGTCAGGAAAAGGAAAATGACCCAAATGCAATACAGGTTTTCAGTGGCTGTGTTGAGTTGTGTTGTGCTGCATGCCCCAGAGGGTTACCAGTTATGTCTTACACAGCAAGAAGAAAGTCCACAGGTTGGTCAGCAGCTGTACTTTGTCAGCTGATGAGTCACAAGTGTCTTTACAGACGTGTTGCTGCTTTTGTTGGCTAGAGGTCAGAGTGTTTTATGACTGTCACAAGTTGCAGAGAGCAGTAGTAGGCATCATTTTCAGACACCAAACCTACCTGTCCAACCAGAGGTCCAAAAAAATGCTCAGTGGCAGAGGAAAATCTGCAAGACAAAAGCTACACTATTAGTAGGCTTTTGATTAGCCTATGTATCATTCAGCTCAAGATGAAAATAGATATCCAGAAGAGATAGTACTCACCCTTTTAAGCAATTAGCATTCCTAAAATTGAACATAATTTTCTGGAATCTTCAATTCAGACAGAATTTCTGTCTGGAGGCTGAGAAAAATGGTTGGCAGACACTGATGCAATTGGTCTTTTTTTCCATTGTTTTCACCATGTAGTTTGTCTTACTGATACTCCTAATTTTAAATATGTGTTCTGAGCTGACATTTGGCAAATGAAATTTTAGCTCAACATCTGTTCTGAATCATCCAGCTGTCATAAAATGCAGTTCAGTGTTCATTAAGTTAAAGTTTAGGACAAAAACATTTTAAAAAAAAGGGATATTAAGATGTTTACAATCAAGTTTGTGGCAGGGGATAATTTTTAATTTATGCAGGTAGACTGTTAGCTCATAGGCGTTTATAGAAAGGTAGTAAAAACTTTACACATCTATACTGTTGGAGAGTGAGGCTTTGTTGTTTGAAAAGGAAATAAGCCCCATATCACTGTCAGAAATAATACTGAAGTTCTGCATATGGGAAATGGAAAAGTTCATATAATTGCATACTGATTTTCCAGAGCATTCTTTTATGTTTCCTTCATATTAAAAAAAAAAAAAAAAAAGGAAAAGAAATATGTGCTAGGGCTGTGATATCAACTATTTCATGCCAGAATTTCTTATATAAAGATGTGGTATAAGAAGGGAAATAGCACAATATTTATAATTATTTAGTTCCTTTTAAACTGTGATTGAGAGAAGTCTTGAGTGTTTTAAGGTATCAGAAGTACATGTTAATGTGGTATTTTCCAGCCTGCTTTCATGAAGGAAGATTAATCTGTCTCTTGGCACCAACGAGTCACATGTGACTTGTGTATACTTATTGTTATTACTTTATTATTATTTTATTCTTCAGTTTTATATTGTCTGTTTCTAAATTTTAGGAAAACTGGGGAATCCTAGAAATGTTGGGATCCAGTTGTCAGTATGTGTGCCTTCCAGATTTAATTCCAAATTCCAAACTTGCCAAATGTGTATAAATTACTTAATTTTTGAAGTTTTAGCCTTGTGAGAAACTGTGTATGTGTACCTCTGTGGCTAAGTTGCACTTGCTACACAACAGACGAAAATAGAACATTTTCATCTCCTCCATTTAAATACATACCAATGAGGTTTTGGGATTGCAGTGGTTTTGCTGGTTTATGGACTCAAACTGTGTGGTTTGATGTGTCCAGTCACAAGGTGTTCTTCATTGTTGTGTGACTTCCCACCTGTTTTTATTTACACGCATATACACAGGTCATCTTCTGCAAAGAAGCTGGCGAAAAGCTGAGGTAACAGCAGTAATTGTGTGGAGAACACACCGGGGCTACCAAAGTGATTTTCAGAGCTCACTGTCCCTTTTCATATTGCCTTGAATTATATTGATCTGCCCTTAAAACTTCCTTTTACGGCTTCAGTTTCCGTGTGTTTCAGAACCTTTAGAACTGTTTATTCAGAAAAAGTGGGATAATTTGGTGAGTGAAACTGTAAAAGGTCCATTATTAATTATAGAACAGACTGCAGTAATGATTTGGCTCTTATTTAAAAAGAAAAAAACATTATCATTAGAGAATCATGTTGCAACTTCACAAGAAAAAAAGAAATAAATCCCAGTTATCTAGTAGCAGTGCTCACCTTTAGAGCTGTCTGGGTGTAAGTCAGCACAGAGACAAAAGATTTCCAGGACGTGCATGATTTAACTGTAATACTCTGAAATGTTTCTGGTCAGTTTTGCATTTTCAGAGTCAACTTCTCATTTCATTGCCTCTGCTGACCTTAATTTCCTCCTAAGCAGAAGACAACAGTGCTGTCTATCGTCTAAACTTCTAAACTAGCTTTCTTTTCACTTATGAAAGGATGTAAATTAGATCAGAACATTTTGTGTGAACTGTAAGTTTCAAAACTCATCTTTTTTTCTCTTTTTTTTTTTTTTTTCCTGGAAATCTATTTCATTTGCAAATTACAACCTAGAGAGCATTCTTTTTCTGTAGGAAAAATGACAGAAGTAAAATAAACTCTAGTGTAATTTCTGTGCTCCCGTAAAACTGCTTATGAGATTAGCACACAGAGTTTGATGCATGGCCTGTTAAATGTTTCTGAAGGGGTCTTCTCCAAATTAATAATCTCACTTTATTACAAGGATTGTCTTGGTATTAATGGTGTTAGTCTGCTGTAAGTCTGAATAGCAGCCAGGCACTCTGAGTCTAAAGAATTAAGAACATAACAGTATAATCCTGCACGGGTGGGATGTTGGCAGTCTTGGTGGGAACATTTCTGGTAGGTTCTTTGGGAAGGGTTGTCACTTTCAGAAAGAAACTTCTGGTGAGATGGAAGGCATTGCTATGTATAGCTGGTGGTATAGCTGGTATAAGCTGGTATAAGCTGGTGGCAGCACTGTGCAACACTGCTGTTTTCAGGCCTGAGACATTGGCTGGAATTTTCAGAATCCCAAGAGACTGGTGGTGGCATCAGTGGGTTTCTGACCTAACTCTCTAATGCAAGGTGTAGAAGATTGTGAAGTTCACATTTGCAGTCTGGATGAGACAGAACAGAGCTTGCAGATACTCCTCCTGCTTTTATGTGACACAAGGCATGATAGGCAGCTCTCCTTTTCTCTTAATTGGTCCCTCTTACCCTTACCTGGAATTAAGGGTAAAGGGGAGGTTTCTCCAGAGGTGGTGGTAGTGGGGCAGCCATGGGAAACACACTTTTAGTGAATCAGATAATGTAAATTTTGGCAGTGTAGGCTTCTCTTCAGAAACAATTGTTTCAACTTTCTAGGTCCTGTGAACACACTAAGTTTTTGGGGATTTTTTTGCATCAGATTTACTCAGGCCAGGACCGGACAGTGTTTGAGAGTGCTCATTTTCTAGGTCTTTCATACAGGAAGGAAATACCAGATTTTCTTTCCCTACGCAGAAGTCATACAGTCTCTCAGGATTTAATCTATACTCCTCCTCAGTATGAAAAACTGACCCCAGAAGAATAAATTTGAAGAGTCTAAACAGTACAAAGACACACCCAGTTCAAGAATAGCAAGTCTGGAGTACATTGCAATTCTTCATAGAGATCTCTTCTACATGGAAGGTGGGAGTTTTTACTTAGTGCACAAGTTAGTTTTTAAAAAGCATAGCAGCTATGATAAACTGCAATCTGTTTTCCTTTCCTGGTGAAGGTAATTAAGGATGAATCTTGCTTCCTTAAAATAGATGGGGATGAAATCCATAGACTATCCTACAGTCTGTTAATTTGGGATTTTGGGACCTATCTGGAAATGTTGTCTGGAAAAGATTTTCCCAGCGAGTATTTAGTTCCAGCTTGAGCATAGCAAAATAAACAAGCATCTAACCTGTCCTTGCAAGTGTCAACTTGTGGTGAGGTAAAGAATTGATATGGAGAACTTGTAAAGTTTATTTTTGTGTGTATTTGAGCACATTGTGGTATCTGCCAACAGTTCCTGTCTTTCCACTGTTTACATTGATGTGGTTTATAAATGGCTGGGGATGCGGGAGGCGTTGGGAACAGGTGGAACCATCTTACAGCACAGCAAATGCAATTCTGTATGTACAGGATTATCTACCTGTATTTGCTATTTTTTCTCACTGGAATTTGCCCTATATTATTTAGCAACCTTCTTTCTCTAGGATAAATGCTTGGTAGTAAAAAAAAAAAAACAACTGAACTGAACCAAAGAAACAGAATTTTATCAAAAACTACAGGAATTAAGTGACTCTGCTTTTAGCTTATGATGTACTTACTACCCTCTTTCTCTCCTTTTTGACTGGTACCATTTTACTGACAGTGCAGGAGGCCACTCAGTAATGTCGCCATCCTGTCTTTCAAGAAATCTAATCCTATCATTAGAAAATCTGCTCTCTTGTGCTCATGTAACATCGCGCTTTCAGGGTATTGCAGTAAGATGGATGATGCTGGTCCATGAATTTTGAATAATGAGTATGTCCCAGAGAGCTTACAGTTCCTAACCTATGAGAAGAGTAGGAGAGGTTATGTATAGCCATTTTATTTGTCAGGTTATTTAGCATCAGGGTATAATTTTGAGACAGATGATACCTTGTCTCTTGTTTTGATCTGCAGGTTTAGCTCTTCCAGTCCTCTCCTTCTACCGGAAAGTAATTCCTTTCCATTATGCTGAAGGGAGGGAAGGGAAATGCTCCTTAGGTACTTGTGACTGAGGCTGGGAGTTCAGGAGGATGCTGGCAGGAGAGCCACGTAGTGTGGTAAAGGCACTTCTAATAGCTCAGGGGAGATAGGACTGATGTTTCTTTTTTGAAGTTTTGTGATTTCTAACCTCCCTTCCTCCCTCGTGCTGGTCTGCCACCTGAAGAACAGCAACAAAGCACATCCCTCTCTTTCTCTCTTTCTCTCTTCATCTCTTGTGTATTTTAATGGCCTCATTCATCCAAGAAGGAACAAGTGGACAGTGTACTTCATACTGTTCTTAGCTCATTTCTGGTTTTTGCATGGCATTACTGAGCTTCTAATGACAACTATATGTTTCAATGCAGTTTTGCCTTTGTTTGCCACACGTTTTGCTCAGCATCCTGTGGCTCATTTGCAAACTTTGACAGATGCAAAATCTGTGTGGTGCCTTTCTGTGATGACAGACTGTAAGAGCCAGGAAATGTTCTAAGTATATTTTCCAACCAGACATTAAAAACCAGGAGAAGAATCATACTCATGTAGGCTGTTATGATCTTCTGGCAAGATAAACCACATAAGAAGTTTCTCAGTAGTAGCTCTTGGACATCTCATCAGCCAAATGGATAATAATGATTTTACTTTTTGCAGAGACATTGAGAAAAAGTTACATTTTTTAGGTGCATTGAAGTTCAAAGGATAATCTTGCTTTTACTTTCATGGGAAATACAATGGGAGCAAGAAGGGGGAAATGGAGAAGATGAACGGGGGAAATTTAAAGAAGTGATAGGAGATCAAGATGCATAGTCTCAATTTTTTTCATTAGAAAAAGCAACTGAAAGTCATCCTTGATAGTGAGATAAATTGCCATGCAGATTTCAGAACCTGGACCTCAGTGTCATATACCATAGCTATTTTATAAGCAGGAAACAAGAGCTAACATTGAGTGTACAGAACATTCTGTAAGATGATAATATCAAGTGTTTGCTAAAACAATATCTCTAGTGAAGTGCAGAGCTAAAATGTTTGAAGGGAAAGAAAGGTCAACAATTAGTTTCTAGCAGAACTTTTTAGCTTTTATAAATTAAAAACTTGACTTTAAGAACTTCTGCTCTGTGTAGATTTAAAATGTTAGATCGTAATATACCTATCTCTGCTAGCTCGCTCAAGACCACAAAAACTCAGAATATTCTGAGTCAGAAGGGGGCCATAAGGATCATCAAATGATCATAGAATGGTCCCTGCACAGAACACACCAGCAGTCACATCCTGTGCCTGAAAATGTTGTTCAAATGCTTCTTAAACTCAGTCAGGCTTGGTGCTGTGACTTGTGGAAGTCCCTGTGAAGCCTGTTCCAGTGCGCAACCTCTGGAAGAAGAACCTTTTCCTGATATCAAAACTAAACCTTCTCTGACACAACTCAGGCCATTTCCTGGGGTCCTGTCCCTGGTCACCACAGAGTAGAGATCAGTGTCTGCCCTCTTATTCCTGTCATGAAGAAATTGTAACTGCAGTGAGGTCTCAGCTTAGTCTTTTCTTCTCCAGGCTGACGAGACCAAGTGATCTCGGCCATTCCTCATACGGCTTTCCCTCAAGGCCCTTGGCCATCTTCCTAGCCCTCTTTTGGGATCAGAGCCTGATGTGAAGTCCAGACTCCAGCTTTTATTTCTCTGGTGCATCTCTGTTTCCCTGTCAATCTCCATCAGCTTCACTGAGATTGTTCTTTCTCAGCCCATTCCACTGCCCCACTCCAGGAACTCAATGAACAAGTGAGGTTCACAGATTCACCCCAGTTCTTAGCATTAAGCAAGTGGTTTCCTAGGGAGCAAAAGATACCACTGATCCCATAGAAAACTGCAGCCGTTGTTGCCAGGGAAACTCCTAGTCTCTAGACTTACTGTGAAATACTTGGGGTTTTTACTTGTTTAGTTTTGGTTGGTTAGTTTCTTTAAGTTGCTGCAGTATTGGTGGGACCACTTGCTACTTCTTAGCTTTCCATTTACCATTAACAGTTTGGGGGTCATGTTTGTCTTCACTGTTTAATGAAGTGGAAGGATCTGGATACCTGTATAGCTACTGGATAGCTGAAGACCTGGAATGAAATGGATGGGTTTTCTTAGCCCAAAGGAGGGCTAGGAGTGAGATATCTAGGTTTCCTGAACATACTAAAGGTAAAAATGTGGAGAAGGAAGAGCTGTGTAAACTCTGTCCCAAGACAAATCATCCCAAGACCTAAAGCTACACAGTTTAAGGGAAGTATTTCAATACAGTTTTTTACCCTTTAGAAGTCATTTGAAGTTAGCTTGATGATCTTTTTATTCCATGTGAGGACATGATGTATTTATTTCATAGATTGCTTTTTGAAGAGGAGGGCTGATTTTTGGTTTTATTCTGTTTGATGCTACATTTTTTTTTCTGAAAATAATTTCTATCTAAACCTACCTGAATTTGAGCATCATGAGTGTAAAAACTTATTTTAAAAGTTTGTGCTTAATAGCTGCAGCTTAAGAAGAGTGGTTGTGTGTGTGTGTGTTGGTGAGAGGAATGAGTATGGACAACACAGGTAGGTGTAACAGGTTTCTTAATAAAAGCAACTCCATTACTTTCCCATTAGCCAGGACTGTGTAACATTTCATTTTGGCTCTCTCTCAGAATCCATGCTGATCCATCAGCCTCACTCACTCCAGCTCTTGTTGCTAGTGTGAAAAGTGGTCCCTTTTCTTGACCAGGAGATGGCTGCTAGGTGTCTAGGCAAAGGGTGAGCCTGGAGCAACCTACAGGTGTTTGTTTTTCAGAGATATTGGTACTTTCCTGTTAGCTGTGTGATATTGCTGCCGTGCCTGTTCTGGTTCAGAACTTGGAGTTGCAGATCTGAAGCAGGAGTTCCCTGCTTGCAGAGAGCCAGGATGCCTGGGCCTGCTCACAGCAGGTTGTTTGCTGCCAGTGAAGTTTACTGCAGCTGAAGACACAAAATATTTGAACTATTTTAGTCAGTTGTAATTCATGTCCAATGAATCACAGAGAAAAGCAGCCTCTTTTTTTTGGTGAAATGATCCAGTAATTACATACATAGTATGAATTACATTACACCATGGCTAGATTTATGGCCTTAAAATAAAAGGGATTTTTCGTCCTGCAAGAAATTGGCCTTTAAGGGCTTACCCTTTTGACGCTTTTTTAGGTTTCTGCATTGTTCTGATTCTGTCCAGTACCTTTTAATAGAGAAAGCTTGACATTTTTCTGTATGAGAATAGCTGTCAAATGTCTTGTAAAGCTCTGGCTGCACATAAATGGACACACAGGGGGATCTTTTAGATGTTTTCTGTTATCTTTTTCAAGAAAAAATGGGAGAAAGACATTTGATTTCTCCTGTGCCTTTACCTGAGTTTGCCCTGATTGGCCAAATTGCAGAACCTCTGTTTCAGCAAGGCATTTCCTCTGTATGTGTTTAGAAATTCTTTTAAATGCATGAAATCATCTCTGCAGGATGAAATCTTCTTTGCATAGTCTTCTCTGGTGGCTGTTTTTTCATTTGTCAGCAGCTACATTTTTTTAAATGAAATTTTATCCTAAACTGTCAAGGTTTTATCTGCCGCTGTGAAGGGATAACAGATCCTGTCAGCCACTGCTTTTTCTGTGGCATGGCTCCAGCAACCATCTGTTACCTTTCTGCTGCTGCATGATTTACACACCAGAATCTCCCCTTAAAAAAAAAAAACAAAACAAAAAAAACACACAAAACAAAACCACAAAAGCAAAACCACAGAGAAGCATTGCACAAAAACTTAGTTTGAAGTATGTAAGATTGTATAAATGATTTCAGTAAGTGTGAGTGACCAGTTCTTGGGTCTGATAAGAGAGGCTTTAGAGCAATTTGGTTATGCTTCACAGGAGGAAGGGGCTGCTTTTGCATCGGGGGAAATGGCCTGCATGAAATTTTCTCATTCTAAAGAGTGTGTGCATGACTTTCACAGAGCAATTCAGGAGAAATGCACACTGAACACCTCTCCACCTTTTGCTTTCCAGTTATGAGATAGAGCTGCTCAATTTTCAAGTCAGCTAAAGTAGAAATACTTTCATTGAGAAGCCTGTTTATCACCTCCTATACGCCTGTAATCATTTCAGTTGTACACATGGGTGCAGTGAAACTGAGCCTAATAGTTCCTAATCCACAGTAGGTTTATTACTAAGCCAGATTTGCCTCAAAATAATAATGTAGACAGCTTCTCAGAATAACTTAATAACTGCAGTGTGAATGCGGAAGCCTTATTCCTGTTTCATTTCATATTCATCAATATAAAACTGTCTGATACCAACTGTCTGATACTTTGCTCTTGTTGTTCTAAAAAAACCCCAGATTTTGGTTTATATTTTATTATTTATTAATATTAAAGGTAACTAAGTTTCATTCTGTTTCAGTGTTTGTATTGTGGACTTTTTTTTAATTTTTTTTTTGTAGTTAGTACTAAGAATGGGGTTGGAGTCATTAGCTTCTCAGCTGTTTTCCAAGAACATGTGATGAGAAACAGTGTACACTTCATTGCCAAAAGGAAAAAAAAAAAGTGTTTTGGAAGGGTGAGGGAAGAACTGATGGAGCTGTTTTCCTTCAAAAGAGAGTTTGTCGGGAAAAAATGTATCAATCTCACTAAAATTTATTTCAGAGCACTATTTATTTATTTAGCCTCTCTACAATTCAGAATAGAATGAACAGCAGAGAAATGATAGAGCTGGTAGGTGACAGCTGAGACATGTAGAATAGTGAAAGTAGCCTGTTACGCTTGTATTGAGCACTTCACATAGCCTGAAGGATAATTAAATGCACAAAGTAGTTTTCAGAAACATTTTAAAGAAAAACTATTTATGAGCTCACGTCTCTAACATTTTAAACTTCTTTGGAAAATGCAATTCTCTGCATGTGGTGTTGATTTAGTTCCTTGCTGTTGCAAGCTTCTTGGGAAAGCTAAACTTTTGGTGCTCCCAGTTGTGCTGAATATAAGCAATATAAGCTAAATCCTGCAGTCTTTTCAAAGAGGAAATTTCATTTACTTTGTAATATGATTTTGAATGGAGTGAGTGCAACAATTCAAAGAAACTTCTATTCTACTGGAATATTGACCATGAGTTTTGATCATCAGTGGTTAAGAGGCAATTTTTTAGTTTTGGATAAAAAAATAAAAGATAAGAGGATAAAACTGTCATGTGACATTTTGTTAGATTGCAGTGTAAACTAGTGAGGTTCAGGAATTTGGTGATGATAGTTTGAAGTTCAGCTTTTGTTCACAGTACAAGCAGAGTGTGCTTGTATTATTCTCCACTTCATGAATCTTGTATGTGGGAGCGAAAATGTTTAAAAGGCATTGTTCTCAAGTTCACAAAATATGTGCAATGAGAAATCTGTGGAGAAAACATTTTCATCTTGTTTCCTTTAAAATGATCTTGTAGTTTCCCTGTACCTCTCTTATGTGCAACAGCTGAGCCTCTCAGCAAGTTCACAACAGTTAGAAGCAGTTCAGGGATGAGGTTTTTTTCATACTTTCAGATGAATAAAGCTGCTTGATTTAAACAAGAAAATAACATTTCTTGGGTATTAACTTTCTAATAACTTATCACTCAAATTTTAAGATGTCAGTGTAACAAGAGAAGTATTTTTTACTGTCAGCATCTCTCTGAAGTAAGAATTTTGTTTCAGTTGGGATGTCATGCATCCTGCTTAAAAATTTTTAAACTTCTGGAGAGACATGTTTTATATTTTCTTGTAAGACCTAAAGATTGAACTTTCAGTGGTAAAAAAGTAAAGCAAATAAACTTTTAATAGAGCAAGTAAGATTTTCATATGCTGGTGTTTGGTTTTGTTTAGAAAATTCAGAAAAAAATACTCTTTTGAAATAAAAGCCAGGAAAAAAAGAATAAATGCTAAAATTAATAAATGTAGCTTTTATGTTTTCAGGGAATTTAAAGACTGAGTGTTTAGAAAGTTCAGAGGGAAGAGAGATGGCTGGTTTTACATGAGTGTTGTAATATTTTAAAAAATATGATCTCTGCCTTTGTTTCTTTTACCTTGGGGAAAGAACATTTTGGCCAAGAACATTTTCTTCCTCATTCTCCCCACAGCTATGTAAAATTTAGTCTTTGTAATACTGAATTCTTTTAGGATCCCATTGAAAAGGAGACTGGTGTGAAGATTTATGTGTCTGTCTCAGGATGTGCCTGTGATAGTGATGCAGCTCTCTTGAGAAGATGCAAGTTGGAATGGAGGCTGTGGAAAGTGCCTGGAGAATTACTGGCCAGCATCCCCTTTTAATATGCAAACCAAAAGTAAAAATATGGATTGATGCCACTGTTTCTGCACATCTTGGTAGCATTTAAATGGTCCAGTGGTTTCATTTTGCTCTACATGTTCAGTTCCAAAAAGCTCATGTTTAATTTGAAATGAGATGTGAAAAGCTGGACTGATGAAGAACAAGAGAAAGAAAGGCAGGATTAAAAACAAGAACAGTTAAATTGTTTAGTTATGCCGAGGATTAAGAATTGGTAGCTTCTTTCTGGACAGGTCTGCTGTGAAAGCCGAGAATGCCGTGTGAAAATTGTAAAAAATATTTTTCGAAAATGTAGGCAAATACATGCTCAAGGTTGTTGTTTAGTGAGCTTTTCAAAGACTGCAGCGAAGGGCAGAACTCTGCAGGACTGTGGACATCTAAGAAAACTCTGTGGAAAATGTACCCAACTATATTCAACAGTCTCATGATACCATCTTGTAAAAATCAAGATTGCTTTGAAAGCTTGATTGCTGGAATGAAAAACCCACATCTTTGAAGTAGAGTAGCAATTTAACTGCATGACTTTTAAGTTTGGTTAACTAACTTGGGATAAAAAAAAACTGTTTTCTTTACTACTCCACACATGGCATTTGCTAATCATAGCTTATTTTATATATATATATTTTTGTGTATTCATCTCTGTATGTAGTATTAAGTAGGGCTTTTAGCTTGAGCATGTGCTGGCCATGCAATGTCTTGAAAAGAGAAAGCACAGAGCACAGGATTTTTAGCAACAACAGGACAGTGGAAGACCTGTGGAAACTCCAGTCTTTCTGTATATAGAATAAATACAATTTTTATATGTAGTATGTATGCACATGCAGAAACCATAATCCATGTTTGCCTGGCTTCAATCTGTATGCTGACAGCATGTGTGCGTAGGTGGGGAACTGGAGCACAGGAGCAGGGTGTGATTTTTATTCAAAGGCATGTGAGATTACTTTGGTTTATAAGAAACAGTAGGATCAGAAAAGTGTGAGTGGAATCTCCTTGGCTGCTGCTGAAATTCCTTGTGCAAATCAAACTGAAAGAGAGTACGTTTAGCTTAGATATTAGGAAGAAATTATTCATTGTGAGGATGGTGAGGCACTATAACAGGCTGCCAGGAGAAGCTGGGATGCCCCAGCTCTGAAAGTGTTCAAGGCTGCATGGGATGGGGCTTTGAGCAATATGATCTAGTGAAAGGTGGTCATGGGGGAGTGGAACTGGGAGATCTGTTCCAACCCAAACCATTCAGTGATGCTATGATTCTCTGAAATGCTGATAAGCACTTGGCCTGATGTAGACCCCAGGCTTTCCAGCACTCTTCACATAGAAACCTCAGATTCAAAGGACATGGTGTGTTCTGTGTCACCTTCAGAAAAGATGCTATATTCATTGTGTCCTCTGCTTAAGGTAGAGTCATTGCCCCTGTCCTTTATGGTCTTCATGCCGGTCTCTCCAAAGTATCTTCTCTGTTGTCTGAAATTACAAGCTCAGGAGGTGCAAATTTGATGTATGCAAATTCAATTGCAGCAGCTACTTTTGTTTATGCCATTGGGATTTCCTTGATTATAAAGTGGAAACTGCAGTATCATTTTATTTCAGTTATTTGTGATGGTTTTCACTGACAGCTCAAGGAACAGTCATGGTCATTTTCAGTGTTTGAGTTACAGGCAAGTTCCAGAGAATCTCTTCTATTTCCATGGTTTGAAATACAGAGTTAATATAGATATTTTATCAAAAAGAAAAGAAAATAAACTTAGTGTTCAAAAAAGAGCAATATATTGCCTGGGTTTCACATTAATGAGTTGCTGTAGCTTAAAACTTTACCTTGGATAGTAACACAATTCCAGTTCAGTGGTTAACCAGACTGACACACGCTGCACCAAATTACATCCTCATACATATTATATGAAGAACTGAAATAAGTGACAAGGTAGTGTAATCTTGAAGTGACCAGAGTTCTGACTTGGTTTGCATCAGCTGGTATGTCTAGGAAAGGCAGGTGTCTTATTAGGGTGTGATATTTGGAAGCTCTCCCCAAGTAGAGCCAATCTGTGAGACTGAAGTTCTCTATCTTTGTTTCATGACTAAGTTTATGATGGAAAGAAGCTTTCCAATTCAAAAAAGGTAAAGGAATAAGTAGGATTTGTTAAAGTCCTAGCTAATTTGCTTGCTAGGAGATACTGCTCTTCCTGGAAGATGCATGACTGAGACGTGGATTTACTTAAACTTTAAAGAGAACTAGTACTGCTTAAGGGTATTAGTTTTTATAGAGTAATAATAATATTAATATTAAATAAGTATATGTATTTACATATAAGTATAGTATTTGCATATTTCACATATATGTGACCAAATTCTTTGTTGTAAAAAGTTTGTTTTCAAATGAGATTTAATTATTGGCTGTTGTGATACTGTTTGTTTATTTGCTTTTTATTAAAAATTTTGTATGAACATTTATCCCTGAATAGTGTTTTAATTTAAATTTTTAGACTCAAAATTGCATTTGCTGAGGGCCTGTAAAATAATTTAAAAGGATTAAATGTTACATTTAATAAGATGATGCTTCCTTCTTTTGGGTAGGAAGCAGATTCTCTATGTGCTTAATAGAGCTTTATGTTTTATAGCCTATTACATAAGACTGGTCTCCATGGAACCTCAAGAAATTAGGAAAAGTAATAAATTGTCTGGGGTTTTTAATTCATTTTTTGGTGTTTTTTTTTTTTTTTTTGTATTGCTGGGGCATCTCAGAAACATTGCAAGAATACAAATCTTGTAAGAGTCAAGTGAAAATTCCCCCTCACGTGTTACCTCACTTCCAAACCAAATACTTGGCTCTTTGAAGTCCTTAGAATAGGTACTTTCTTCCTTTCCTGTTCTCTTATTTGACACTTCAACTAGACGGAGCTGAGTGATTTTTCAACAAGTAGCTAAAAATATGTAGGAGAGTGGCAGATATAAAACTAGTATGAATTAAAATGGTCAGAAGATTGACATGCATGTGTTTCTTCTAAATTTGTCAAAGGGTGAAGCAGAAAAACTTTTTAAGACCTACAGTAAAGTAGACTTGCTTGAGAACTCCAAGAGCGGTATCGTAGTTGTGAAATTGTTGCCTGCTTATTTTCATCCTAGGAGGCATTTCTGGCTCCTGGGCCTCCAAACCTTCAAATTTGAAGTATGTTGTGTAAGTCATCATTCAGGATTTCCTCTCTTAATGTTTTTGGGAGCTGTAGCATACATGTGTCCTGTCGAATAACACTCCCTTGGAATGGCAATTAGTCCCTTCCTTTATTTCTCCTTTTTTTAAAATATTTTTTAGAGCTTCTAGTGATGTGCTGTGTGCCTGGGTGTGCAGCCATCTCATCTCATGTGAGTTTTGACTCTAAAGTGGTCCCTGATGCAAGTGGGAATTTTACTTCATGCTCACACCTTTTTTTTTTTTTTTTTCTCCTCACGGAGCAGGATGCCGGCCAATTTTTTACTGGGATAACTACTAACTTCTCTGCTGAAAGAGGAAGAATTCAGAGCAAAGTTTTATTATGGTTACAGAAAGTGTTGTGGGTAGCTGAGAGAGTGAAGCTGAGCTCTTATTTGTTTACGTGTTAGGAAGGGTAGAAGAGACAGTGTGGTGATACTTCAGCTGTGAAATGTAAGCCTTTAATGCCTCATCATTCAGAATCGCTCATAGGGCAAATTACAGCTTAAATTTGGTGGTAGAAGAGACACATACTCACTGAGGGGCTTATTCTTTGCTGTACTGCACACAGTGTGCCTAGGCTATACCACTTTGACTTATTGTTTAGTATTTGGATTGTCATTATTGACAGCTCTCTATCTGGTGGTGTCTGATGGTTTTAAGAACAGGTCTAATAAGTACAACCATTTTGGTTGCAGTTGGTTGAAGAAGCTCTGAGGGTTGATAGAAAGTTGCGGGTGAGAAATTATATATTAATTAGCTAGTGGAGGAGCCTTTTGTGTATATCAGACTTCCAGAAACAAGACTGGAAACCAGGTCTGGATTCCATTTTTCAAAGTTACTGGACATGTATTGTATAATTGAAAAACTTGTTTTCAAGCTAGTTGGAGGCACACAGAGGAGGGTGTCTTTTTTGCCTTCCTCTGTGCCCCTGTCTCCTCCACAAGTTGTAGTTAGACTGCAGCAGTCCAGTTTATGGTGTGCCATATGGAATGCCATATGAGGAGGGAAGCAAGGATCAAAAATCTTCTGTCATGGATAGCTAATGAATATTTTTAGAATTAAGGCTGACCTGATAGCTGTGACTTGTTGCAGTTACTTGCAGGTTATATCAATGGCCTCAGTAATTCTGCAGCAAGAAAACAAGAACAAGGGATGAAGTCTGCCTTTCCACACAAAAAAGACTGAGGGATCTGAGGGTTCTCGTTCCAGCAGATTAGTAAAGTTGAAGATAAGAACCTGTAAAGTACTAAAATTTGTCATTACTGAATGTTTGCTTGTTTGAAGTTATTTTAATGTGTTTCTAAGTGAATTGTCGTTGTGCCTTCATTCTGAATTTACAAAACAGTTTAAATATTTTAAATTCAGACAAAATTCAATATTTTCTGTGTCTTCCCTTTTTATTTTTATGTGGTTATAGAAGCACATAGATGCCTTCAGAAAGGAAAGTGCCTTTCTTGAGCTTTTTATCAATAAAGAAAAAATGAAATTATGTTTAGGTCTTTGCATTCTAAGATACAAAGTTATGCTTTCAAATACATGAATTAAAGTTTTTGTTTAATAGAATTTGAGTGGAAGGAGTATCAGGAGTATCTGGAGTAGAAAATGCTGAGAGGAGGAAATTTTTCACCACACTCACATGAAACAGCTTTCTTCATTTTATTTACAAAATTTACTTTTTTTGTTTGGACACTTGGTCTTAACTAATCTTTAGCAGAAGGTATAGTATCTGATTCACAATAAATGTTCTAAAATATACTGTTTGAAACACTTCTTTAAGCTCTTAGTGTTAAAGGTGATGCCTTGTCTCTAAAGGTGTTTGTATAGTACTGTTAGTTTTACACAGGCAGAATAAATAATGTATTGTGAACTGGAGCCAGGCAGCCTGGGTGTTGATAACAATGTGCAGAACCAAGATCGCTCTGCGAAGCAATCCAAAAAAATGAGGCTATCAGTTGCTATCTCAGTGGGTAGGTGAGGCAGCTATAACTGAAAGCTAGTTTGAATCGTCAGCATAAACTCTGCCTAGCTTGTACATACACTGAAACTACTGAATTCGCCAACAAAAATTGTCACAGGTTGTCAAGAAAATCTGTTTGTTGATGTGAACGAAAGATACCCGTCTCTGGGACTTCTGAGGACAGTATTTGAATGCATGACTGTGTTTACAGAGTACATTATTTCTAGCTTGGGTTAGTTCTGAGTCTTCAAATTTTACCCACCTTACTGTCCACTGTCATCTTCAGGAGAAGGCAGATTGTCCTAAGGAAGGTGATACATGTGTAGCTGCCTGTGTATCACAAAAACAGGCTTAATCTCTTAAAGTCCAATAAAAGGTGTGATGGGTAGTAGTTACAGAGAAGGAAAAGTGGGAATTAAAAGGCGTATGACATCCCTTATCTTTCACTTACACTAGCCAGTACAGAACTCAGCCTGTGTCATGTCACAGGATGGCTGTCACAGTGGCTGTGCAGCTCCAGCAATATTGGTCCAGTTTGGCTTGTGGAAACAGTCATGATTTAGTATGTAATAGTTTTTGTTCAGGTATTTTCCTGTTTCAGCCTTACCCATGAAGCAAAATGCTGCTTTTCTCAGTTATAAACACTAATTTTGGACACAGACTGTAGTTTTCCACTACTTTGAGAGAAGCCGGGTTCATGTGTTCTTGGTATTTGTTCTACAGTCATGCATGCTAATCTGTGATTCACATTTATTGTATTGCCACCAGTTGCTTCAGGCCCAGAATATTTACCTACTCTCCTTAATCCCCTTATCTGCTAATTGAAATAATCCCTGGAAATTTCTTGAGGTACTATTATCCCAATTCATTCTAACAGGTAGTAAGTAATATTATTTCATAGTTCTGGTTCATGTACAGAACTTTAACTGGAGGGTAAAGTTCTGTAGTTGTGTAAATCGTGTTTATAGAAGTGGCATAAGGGGTTGACCTGGAGTATTTTGTTTGGGGTTTATTTTCAATGACTGAGCAGACTTTCTTAAAGGTTTTTTCTTAGGGAATTTTTGTGTTTGTTTGTGTTTTTGGAGTTTTTTAGATTACTTGACAGAGTTTGATTATCAGCTGTGTCTGCTTTGCTTTATGGTGACTGAATACCTGCTTTAGGTCTCCATAAATGTTTGGGAGTAAGAATACCATATTTTTTACAAATGAGTTGTAAGAAGCCTTCCAAATCGTAGTTGCATTGTTCAACCATGTGTGATTATAAAATCATCTAGTGAAAAAGCAACTACAGTGCATATGAAATCTTGTTGCTCAGCTTCCACAAAAATCCTCTTGGGTTCATGATATTATTCTCATTTTGGCCAGAGGTTAAATGAAAACATTTAAAAAAAAATTTTAAACGTAAGAAGGCTGAACACTGTGATTTGAATTTAAAAAGAAATAAAAACAAACCACAACCTAAACTAGCAGTTTTAGTTGTTTTCCTGTTACATGCTTGAGAACATGTTCTGTACAGCAGGGGAAAATCATCTCATTTGAAAAGTAGACATCACGACACTTACAGATTTGTCATATAGCACATTGGAAATTATCCATGAGAGCTGTACGGTGCTAATTTTTACTGCTGGCCTGTCTCTCCATACATTAAAAAAGATTAACTAGACTTGAGATGAAAAATTGTTGCCATACTTTTTCAGATGAATAATTGACTTCATATTATTAAACTGGAAATCCTCTGGGATGCTAGAGCTTATCTTGAATAGCAGCTCCTTGGTGGCCATCTGTGCTTTTAGATGATAAAACAATGTACTTATTTTTCTTAGCACTGTGATATTCTAGAGTACAGTGCAAGATCTGTATTAAAATCAACTTCCCTAGGGGGGGCTTCCCCATCATGGTTTTTTACACCCTCCTACTACAATTTTTTTTGTGCTCTGCTTACAGACTTCACTTACATAAAATCCAAAAGGGAGACAGCTTGTGTTGATTCTGAGCATTTCTTACCTTACATAGGTTAAAGTAGTTTATAAACTTCAAAAACATCAGTTATCTTTATCACACTGTACGACCTGGAAGGTGGCTTTTAGATTGATATTGCTCATGAAGTTTGTTAGCTATGTGGCCTCTTCTTGTTGCAAAATGTTGCTAGAAAATCCTTTTCAAGTTACTTCAGTTTTTCTAATATGTCATTTATTTCTAGACTGCCCATTTTCATCATTAAATAGCAATGAAAACAATAGTCTTTAGTCTTGAGGGTATTTTTATCTGTAGAATTGTAACTATCCTTTAGTTAGATTTAGCCAGATAAAATATAAGAGTAGAATTATGGCATACCATACTTCGTTCAAAGTCCAAAGCACTCCTTGTCCTAGGTAGTTCAGCTGCAGCCAGGAATGCCACTGCCACTAAAGAAAAAAGTCTGGTCAGGAAATGCTGGATGGTGCAAGTTGTTGAAGCCGAGGTTTGTTAAATACTATTAAAAATGAAGAAAAATGAAAGAAATGAGTGCTTCAAAGCATTTTCTTTGTGTCTGTTGTTTCTGTCAGTTCAGGGAAACAGAGATAGTTGAACTAGATACACAGTTTTTATACAAAGGCAGATGCTTCTGTACTTTGGTAGCTGAGTGAAGGAAGGATATTACTGATTTAAAAGAATGTTATGTAGCAATATAGGAGATGAGCCTGTCCTTTCAGGCTGATAGTCTGTCTGAAACAAGATCACATCATCAGCTACCTTAAGGTGGCTAAATGCCCCCTTAACTTGAGAGATAACTGTTCTTCAAAGGAGACTCCTCAGGGAAGGTGTGTTAGGTGATTTTCTGCTCCAAAGTCACTATGCTTTTTTATTTATTAATACCACTGTTAAGCGTGCAAGGGACATATAAGTATTTTTCCCCTCCTCTCAAATTCCTGTTGACTTTGATCAGAGATTTTGAATGAGGTCTGTACACACATAGCATTCTGGAAGAGCAAGCAATGCAACTTCAGAATTGTGATTCTAAGTTTGCTCAAAGGGCTTTTGAGTCCTATATCCCCTCTGACAGAGGCTAGCACCCAGGGAAGAGGACAGAACGAGCCTGCTGTTATGCAAAATGTTTTTGCATCCATATTGTGTTCAGGGAGTTTTTCAACTCATGTGCACTTTCTTTGAAGATCTCTTGGGAAACTTTCATTTGATATTTTCGTTAGATGTCTTTCAATTCTTGTACTGAGCACAGATTTTAAAAGGAGATCCATATTCCTCTTCCCCATGGCAATCATAATTGTTTAGATCTCTACGACATGTCCTGTAACTCATTTCTTTTATAGGTTGAAGCATTCTCTGTGTATTTAGAAGTATATATTATCGAAGCTGCTCATTAACTGTTAGGGTTCCCCTACAGTCCTCTCTATTTTCATTATGGTTTACTTAATTATTTTTGCAAGAGAGAGGCTACAGCTAGGCATTCAAGGTGTGTACCACAGATATGCAAGTAAAGATAATGACAGTGGTGCCTTTGTCTTACACTGTTTTTCTAATCACATATTGACTTCACAGATGTTACACAGTATGAAGCTGATACTTTCTTTGAACTGTTATAAGCCAAGGTTTTTTTCATTTTTTGAAAAACAATGCACTCCTTGGCTTCTTCACAAGCTTCCAGTGGCTCACATGTTTGCATGTGCTCATTAATTCAGTTTTTAAAAATAGTTTCTAAAAATTTGGCCAGGTTTTTACAGGCCTGTGGTTTCCCAAATATTCCCTTCCCTGCAACTTTCTTCTTTTCCAATTACCATTCCTCTATCTTCCCCCCCCCCCCCAGTTACTTAATACATATAATTTTAAGCAGGAGGTTGCACAGTTTAGCTAGAGGTTCTCTTATTTCATTCTTACATTTTTCATTGTGCATGCCATCATAGACTAGTTTGAGTTCGAAGGGACCTTTAAAGGCCATCTAGTCTACCTCCCCTGCAATGGACAGGGATCTTCAACTAGACCAGTTTGCTCAGAGTCCCATCCAACCTGACCGTGAATATTACCAGGGATGGGGCATCTACCTGGGCAGCCTGTTCCAGTGTTTGACCATCCTCATTGTAAAAATGTCTTCTTTTGATCTTGTCTCAGACTCCCCTCCTTCAGTTTAAAACAATTCCCCTTGTTCTGTTGCCACAGAAGCTGCTAAAAACTTTCTCCCCAGTTTTCTAAGACACTCTCTTTAAGTACTGAAAGACCACAATAAGAGGTCCTCAGCTCCAGCTCTCTCAGCATTTCCGCACAGGAGAAATGATCCAGTCCTCTGATCATTTCTGTGCTCCTTGTCTAGACTCACTCCAACAGTTCCATGTCCTTTCTTTCCTCTGGGACCCCAGAGCTGGATGCAGCACTGCAGGGCGGGGGGGTCTCACCAGAGCAGAGCAGAGGAGCAGAATCCCCTCCCTCACCCTACTGTCCCCTCTGCTTTGGGTGGAACCCAGCATACAATTTGGTTTCTGGGCTGGGAATGCACGTTGCTGACTCATGTCCAGTCTTTTATCCAGCAGGATCCCCAAGTCCATCTTGGTAGGGCTGCTCTCAATCTGTTCATCCTCTAGTCTCTATCAATACTGGGAGTTGCCCCAACTCAGGGTCAGCACCTCTTGTACTTGGCATTGTTAAACCTCATGAGGTTCCCAGGGGAACTGTATTCAAGGGTGTCTAGACCCCTCTGGATGGCATTCCATTCTTCAGGGGTGCCAGCTGTACCACTGAGCTTGGTGTCATCTGCAAACTTGCTGAAGGTGCAGTTGATTCCACTGTCGGTGTCATTCATGAAGATATTAATTGGGACTGGTCTCAAGATGGACCCTGAAGGACACCACTCATCATCAATCTCCATCTGGACAGCAGGCTCTTGACTGCTGCCATATGGAAGCTACCAACCTTCCAGCCAATTCTTCATCCACTAAACAGTCCATTGATCAAATCCATATCTCTCTAACTTAAAGAAAAGGATGTTGTGGTGGACCATGTCAAAGGCCTTAAAGCACTCCAGATAAATGACATCTGGAGCCCTTCCCTTGTCTATTAATCTAGTCGCTCCATCACAAAAGGCCATTAGATTGGTGAGGTAGGTCTTGCCCTCGACAAAGCCATGCTGGTTTGGTCAAATCACCTCTCTGTCTTCAATTTGCCTTAGCATAGCTTCTAGGAGGTTCTGTTCCATGATTTTTCCAGACACAGAAGTGTGACTAGCAGTTCAGTAGTTCCCAAGGGCCTTCTTTCTAATGTTTTTTTTTTTTTAATAGGTGTAATATTTCCCTTTTTCCAGTCAGCTGGGACTTCATCCGACTGCCATGACTCTTCAAACATCATGAAGACTGGCTGGGCAACATCAGCCAATTCCTTCACATACTTCTCAGGCGTGTTTTCAAATTTTGATGTGTGCTTGAAAAAAAACATTTAGCATTGGATTTTGTATGTGTGAAGGTACTTTTTCCCCTACTGATTTGGCCATCCCTTTGGCCTACCTGATTTTCAACATTTCACCTGTTATTTTATTTGTCATATGCAAAGGGGAGATCTTCTCAAGCCCTTTGTATATGATCAGTTTATCAGCACCCCAGGAAAGCCAAGATCCTTGTGCCTGACCTGTCTTGTCAGCATGGCATTATGGGGAGCACTGAACAGTCCCACTGGGTCGGAGGGTGGGTCAAATGTTTTGTTCAGGGACACACATCAACAACATGAAAGAAACCCTCTCCCAGGTCTCCACAGTTGAGTATCTTGCCTGTTAACTGGCCACTGCTGGCACCCTGGAAGGAGTCACACCAGCAGTTAACAGAATACCACTCTATATAATAGAAAATTGTGACAGCTTAAGGTTTGAAGATTGACAGTGGTAATACCAGGCTGCAAAAACTTACTCAAAGCAATACACAGATAATTAATCTGATTCTTAACAAAAAATATCTTGAGATACTTAATCTCGAGTGAACATAAAGTACTCTCTCTTAGTCAGTAGACATTTCTATGGAAAAAGAGGGCAGATTCAGCCCACAAGTTAGGACGGAGTCTTCCCTAATTTCTCCCCATTCTTAAATTACTTTTCTACTGTTATTTTGCATTTTAGGGGCAGCTTGAGTGACTATAGTCATACATAATTTTGTCACTGATTGGTGAAAATTCTAAGGCATAATCAATGAAATATAGAACATATGCTCTGTGAGGGATGGTCAGCTTAGAGTCAGCTTGGGATGGGTTGTTACATTTGGGATCAGGCCATGGTTGCTGTTTCAACAGCAATACATATTTTTGCTCCCTTGCTTGACATTTGCTATGTGAATTATCAGCTACAAGGTACCACTAAGTTCCCTCCATTGCAAGGATTTCCGCAGAGCCTGGCCACAGTGTCTCTGCTCCACTCCAGCCTTCGTTTTGTTCCCTGTGGCACATACTGTGTGCGGGAAGTCAGGCATGCTGACTGCATCCCATCCAGGGCGTAGAAACTGCGTATTTCACCCTGTAATGTCTGTATTGTTATAACCTCTGTTAGAATGTGAATATGACTTCCCAGGCTGTTTTCTAATTTACCCTGAGTAGTTTTCCCTTATCATGATACTTTAATTTCCTCATTTAAGCACAAGCCTAAGTTTTCCTGAAAACTTTTTTCTTAATCTCCAGTTATGCCCTTTTTGCTGCTCTTTAGCCATGATAACTTCTTTTTAGGGTTTATTCATTTTTCTCAGATCTAAGTATAGTGTGCTAAATATTGCTAAGTCTTCACTGATGGTAGAGAGACCATTTAGCTGCTCTTCCTAATTTCCTTTTAGCAAGCTGATTCATTCTAATGTGATTTCTTGCCTTGAAATCAAAGATAACTGTAGTGCTTTCTTTGGGGTTTTGCTCCAACAAATATGTTTATCTGTGTATTCTTTATAATTTCTTGGGCTGGTTTATTTACTGCAATGTTGGGAACTAGACCTTTGCACAAGTGAGGACCAACACAGGCATTATATTTCTTGCATGCATTAGCAAAGATTAGAGCCCTTCCATGCAATAACTGTGCCAAAGTCTAAACTCTTATTAGTAACAGTGGATTTATTTGGGGTGAGTGTTCACCTCACAGAATATCCAATGACATCAGAAATATTAATTTCTTTTTATTTTTAAGATTAGATATTTTTAAAATTAATGTACCCATGAAGTTAATTAAATGGAACTGTAAAGTGAATATCTGCTGTAGTGAGTTTTTCTGGTATAAGTTAATGGGCATGTGAAAGAAAAGATGATTGGAAACAGTCACTGTAGATTTACTGAAGGGGAATTGTGCCTGACCAGGCCAGTTGGCTTCTCTGATAGACTAGATTTCAGGGTGGGAGAATAGCAGCTCATGTAATTGACTTTAGCAAGGCTTTACTCCCACAGTATTCTTTTGTCCACATTAGAATATTATGGTTTTGATGGGACAAGAGATCGCTGTGTGGAAAGGTGGGTTTATGATCACACTTTGAGGCTGATTGAAGGACATCCTCTACCTGAAGGCCAATAGCAGGTGAAATATCCTGGGATCTGTTCTGCTTAATTTCTTTATCAATAACCTGCTGGAAATAATAGAGAACACTGTATTTAAATTTCTAGATGACACCAGATTAGGGTGACCAATTGATACCCTTGAGGGCAAGGCCACCACCCACAGAGACCTAGAAAGGATGTTGCAATGGGTTAGCAGAGGAACCTTTAGGAAGTTTCAGGTGGACAGGTGCCAAGTCCTGCATCTGACAAGGAACAAGGCCATGCAGTGACTCAGGCGGGTGCCTGACTGGTTGGGAGCAGCTCTGTAGCAAGGGACATGGGACCTTGGCGGGCACAAGCTGGGCAGGAGCCAGCTCTGTGTCCTGACCTCAGGGACAGCCTGCTGCACCATGGGCTGTGTCAACAGGGGCACAGCCAGGACAGCAAGGGAAGTAATGATCTGTCTCTGGCTAGTGCTTGTTGAGTCATGTGTAAGTTACTGTGCGCAGCCCTCCCAGCTGACAGAGGAGAGACAGCAGCAAACCAAAGCAGCTTCTGTGAAGGGGACCCCGAAGATGAGCAGGGGGCTAGATGTAAGTCCCATAAGGAGAGCCTCAGAGAATGGAGCTTATGGAGAGGACTTTGGTGATGTCTTTTCTGGTGCCTAGGAGGATGCTACTGAGAAGTGTTTTCTCAGTGTTGTGTGGTAGGACAGGAGGAAGGCAAAGGCTGAAACAGGAGAGATGTAGATCTCATACAGAAAACCTTTATTACCCCATGGCAGCTCAAGCTGGGAAGAGGTTGCTCTCAGAGGTTCTGTGGTTTTTATCCTTGAGATTTTCAAGACATGAAACCTGACAAGTTTAAACCCTGGACAATCTAGTCTGAAGTTTACCCTGCTCTGAACAGAAGGTGGGAGGAGGTGATCTTTGATTGTTGCTTCCAGCCTTAACTTTCTGAGTTTGCTTATGAACTCATCCAAGGATGACCATTCATTCTTCCAGCTGTTTGACTGAACCTTCAGAAAAAAAGTACAAGTTTGTGTGTCTGTATGCATACACGTACATGCGTACATGAAGAATTTGAGATGAATTAATGATTGTTTTACAGTTTAGGAGTGAAAGTAGTGTGAATGATGTGAAATAAACCAGTTTGTTGTGGGTATTGCAATCTGTTGCTAAAGAGTGGTTGCTAACTTACTGCTCCATGAGCAAATGTGTCTTTGCTGTATTTTGTATTCTTACGTGGAGTACTCAAAGGCAGGGTAGATTTTCTTAAAAGGAAGAACGAGATGGAAAGCTTGGGAGTAACAAGCAGTGGGCAAACATACCGAGAGATCACTTTGAACATCAGTAGCATCATTTGGTCCCTACACAGTTACTGGTTCTGTCATATTTCTTTGTGAAAGCACTCTGTTCCCCACTGGATCATCATTTTTCAACACTCTTAAAATACTATCTCAATTCCCTATTTATATCCATTGGGTTTTTTTCTAATTAGCTGGAGGTTAAAGCAGTTTAAATTTCAGGTGACTTTGAATGCACCTTTGCTGCAATCTGAACCCAACTCATTGTTAGGAAGGCTGGCACAGGAAGACAAATAGTCCCTGAGGCAGAGTCAGATCTGATACTTTACAATTCTTCCCCTGGAAGAAAATGTTGCCCAAAGCTACTGAGGTTTTGATGGTATTTGGTTTGATTTACTGGGTTCAAAACTCAATTCACGTATATAGCATTCCTAATATGCCTGCTAAGAAATCACGTAAGCCTAACACAAGTGCTGGTGTATATGAATGGCACTTATTTGTTCTGCTTGCCTTAAGGTTGTAGAGCACTTTTTCCCTAATGTGTCTGTTTCATTTAGGCTGGGCTGCTTGTGTTTCTCCCAAGGAATCAGTGTTGAATTACATCCATTAGTGTAACATCTCCATTTAAAAATATTGCTTGAACACAACACTGAAAATTAAATTACAGATATTACAACTATAACTTGGACTTAAAGTAAAGAAACTCTTACTTCATGAAACATTTCGGAATTAAAAGTATGATTTAGATTGTGTACACTTTCACAATGACAGATAAAATAAAACCTTCCATTGTTGAACTGAAGATTATTAACCAAAATGAACTGCAGTCCTCTTATAGGTATGGTAATGAATGAGCTCTGCAAAATCTTGTTTCAGGATGCCATTTGGACCTAGGGTGTAGGTGCTGTTTCTTTTTTTTACATGTGACTGGTGCTCTGTGTCCATACTGCAAAGAAGAGGTGTAGATAGTAGCTGACTTTGAGGACAGAAAGAAGCATATTTATGTCCTCAATCCATTTGTGTGTTTCCTGTTAACATGCACATTCCTTTTATCCTGGGGAAAAAGAGCATGAATCCTGGGATTACAACCACAATATATGAGGCAGTTAGACATTCAGTTTTCTAAAAGCTAAGAACAGACTCAAGCTCTCAAAATAGAATGGTACTTTTTTGCACTTTTCTCATGGTGACCCCCTAGAAATGCTCCTTGTAGGTAACAAAAGATCCGGGTTTTTTCCTCTACAAGATAGCAATTAGCTTTAGATTTTCCTTTGTAAAGAGAAGCAGTGGAAGTAAGGAGAGCTTAAATAGTTTATCATAACTAACCAGACACTGTCCACTAACATGAGGCATCTGGAGGGTGGGGAGCAGTGATATCCAAATGAGGAGGCAGGTGCGCTTCTGCCACCTTTATCCACGGCAACAGATTTGTCTCAGTGACCTGAGGCTCCCGTTCCTTGGCCCTTTGAGAGGCTGGTCAAGACCCTACCAGATACTATTGCACAAGGAGGCAATATTTAGGCAAGACCACATAGAAACATTGCCTTCCCCCTACTGTGAATTTTGCTTGAGCTGCTATTTTGTCCAGTCTTCTCCTAATTCAGGCAATAGCTAAGGGAAACCCTTTTCCATACCTTTTCCTTTCCTTCTGGAAGAATAATAAAGGGAGCAAGGAAAAACTCCAGTTGACAGAGAAAGTGTTGAACTAGAAACGGGGAGTCAGTAGTTACTTTTATGAAGAGGTTAAGGAGGGCACACACTATGAATTCTGAAGGTGCGACAGGAGATCTCAAAACTGATATATTTAGGAGCAGTTTAGTTATCTGTAAAATTTGTTTACAGTTGCCATCTGAACCATCTGTTGCCTTTCCTTGCGCTGTAGTCAGTTGGGGTAGATGATATTCTGTAATAGATGAAAGGTTTTTTAAAAGTATGGTTTATGTCTCTACATATACATTTATAGAGTACATCTTCTAACGAGGCCTAGATCCCATCGGTGCTATTTGGGGATGCCACTGTAGTAACAATGATATATTACAAGCTGTTAATGCTGTGTTTGCAAAGCATTTCCAATTAAAGTCGTTATGCAAATGAAAGTTGCCTCCTTTCTCCATCTGGTTGTTTGCATACAGGCTGTGGCATGCTTTTCAGTGAAATAGTTTTTGGAGTTATATTTCTTAAAGTTTATCTTTAATGTTGGCAGGGGTAGGGGACAACTTCCCTCATACGGAGTTAGTGTCCCATGACAGGAATTGCCACCAGTGCTTGGAATTGTTGGATGTACAGCTCTGTGCTCAAGCATTTGAGCTGATGGGGGATTGGCCACAGCACTGTTATGTTCTACCCTCTCTTGCTGGTGAGGGCATGGAGGTTACAGCACGACATCAGGAATCACAGCTGCTTTCCAAGGGGTCAAGTAGTATTAGGAGCCTAGAATAGGTGTTCAGTTCCAGACAAAATATTGCAGTGTTCTCCACGGTAATGGATAGGAAAACATACAAGAAATGACTGGATCTGGTTTTTGAACTGCCCTCTGAGCCATAGATTTGGTTCCTTCAGGTCATGTTTGGAAGACCAGAGACAGCTTTTTCCCCTGCATCTTAGTGCGAATGTCACCATTCAGGCTTGCCACTCAGACATTTGTCACAGGGGACTACAGGATGACCAAAAGAGCTGGGAATCAGCTGTCATTTTTGAGAATGAAAGATAAATTCCACTCTGTGCTGACATTAACATTAGTTGAAAAAGCAAAATCTCCATTAGGACTCCACAGAACTAAGATTAACTGAGATTTAATGCACCATTTACAGATGTCTTTATTCCACGGCAGTTTTTGTCGGGATTTGTCAGTCTTATATGTAGTCATGACCAATCTATTTAAGAGCCCATCCCAAGTATATATCTAATAGTTTGTATGATAGTTATTTCACAACATAGGATTTGCTTCAGAGAAATTGCATCTTCTAGTTTAACAAAGTATTAGGAGTTTAACATCTGTGAAGGAATGCGTGGATATGTGGATCAATATGTGGATCAAAGTTTTCCTTTAGTAGAGAGAATGACTATGAATCAAATAGTGCTGAATCAGAGGTTAGGTGGACTCTTCTGAAAAAAATAGCAAACAAAACATTTCTGCCAGCATTAATAACTATTTGCTGTATCATTTAGTCTTGTAGAAGATAACCCAATTTTTGTTGTCCAGCCTAAATGACTCTTGTATGTTCAATGCAAGACAAGTCTCAGCAGCTGTGATCAGCGCTTCAAACAGAGATAGAATAAACCTTTCTGTTCTTTCAGCTAGACGTGCATTACCTTCCTCTAGGATCACAACATATGGTTTTCCTTAGAAATAGGACTTTTAATTGAATGTAAGCCTGATCTGATTGTGGGGCCAAATCAGAGCAATTTTCAAAATCTGGTGTACGCTCTGGACTCAGTATCAAAATGCATTTCTTTCCTCATAGAGGGCTTGGGTTTTTTCGCCCTCTACTTGTGGACTGTGGCAGATAACAATCACCTGTTAAAAATCTTGTATTTATAAAAACTCCACAAAATAGTGCATGAATTCTAATGGCATGTGAAAGGAAAGGGATCAAGTTGAGCAATCCAGTTTTCGTGTATTAAAAAAGTAAACATAAATCTGTTGCATAAATTTGTTTACACCACAGGGTGTGATGACTCTGTTCCTCTTAATACATTGTACTGCAAAAAGTTGTGTATATTTATGTATGTGTATACATATACGCATTTATTAGTTTACAGTTAAATACATATATTTTAATATACATACAGTTATGTATTTATATACACATACATAATTATATGTAGGATATATGCTTTTTCCAAGAGAAACTGATGCTGTGAAGTCAGTATTCACATTTGGCAAAGAACTCAAGGAATGGGTACTGCTGTGCTTTCATTGATGTTTGCTTTGCCATTTCTAGCTTTTTATTCTGAAATACTAATTGTTTTTAGGGATTAATGGAATTAAGAGAGGCAAATTTCTTTAAAGTAAACTTTTAGCAACTAAATGCAGTGCTGCTGAAAGGGCTCGGGGGGTCCTGGTAAATGTCAAGTTGAACATGAGTCAGCAGTGCCTTGGCAGCCAGGATGGCCAACCCTGTCCTGGGGGGCATCAGGGACAGCATTACAGCCAGGCAAGTAAGGAGATTGTCCTGCTGTGCTCTGCACTGGGGCAGCCTCACCTCGAGTCCTGTGTGCAGGTTTGGGTGCCACAATATAAAAATAACATTAAACTACCAGAGAGTGCCCAAAGGAGGGTCCAAAGGATGGTGAAGGGTCTGGAGGGGAAGCCATATGAGGAGCCGCTGAAGTCACTTGGTCTGTTCAGCCTGGAGGAGACTGAAGGGAGATCTCATTGCGGTTACAGCTTCCTTGTGAGGGGAAGAGGAAGGGCAGGCATTGATATTTTCACTCTCATGACCAGAGACAGGACTTGAGGAAATGACATGAGGCTGAGTCAGGACAGGTTTAGGATGGATATCAGGAGAAAGTTCTTCACCCAGAGGGTGGATGGGTGCTGGAGCAGCTCCCCAGGGAAGTGGTCACAGCACCGAGTCTGACAGAGTTCAAAAAGCATTTGGACAATGGTGTCAGGCACATAGTATGACTCTTGGGGTGTCCTGCATAGCACCAGGATTGGACTCAATGAACTTTGTAGGTCTTTTCCAATGTAGCATATTCTGTGATTCTGTAAATCTACGGGACTGCAAATCCTTAATAATCTCTAGGGAGCAAACTAAGGAAAACATGTAAGGCACATAGGACAAAGTAGTTGTTTCTGTAGCTAGCTGATAGCCCCAGACCTCTTTGTCAGATGGTGGCATTTTATAATTCACATCCAGTTCCTTCATCATCCATAAATGAAGTTGGTCACAAAGTTTTGACATAAAAATTTGTACACTATTTAGAAAACAATATTGGGTTCTTATTGCGGCAATGTGGGACAAATGCTGGAGAGAAGTCAAAATGAAGTTGAAAAATACTATTGTAATTTTTCATCATAGTTTACATGTTCAAAGCAGTTTGGTAACTTCTCTTATTGTATAAATGTCTAACATAAAGCTGACCAGTATCTCATAAAGGATTTAGTAGTTTAATGGTAAATATCATAAAAAGAATTATTAGTTCCCTGTTTAAAAAGTAATTTTAAGGACAAACACTACTAAATAGAAATTTTCAATTAGAGTATTATGTATATCTCTGTCTCTGCCACCCGTGTTTTAGCCTCAGGGGCTGAAAACCGGTATATATGTTGTGGGAAACCTCTGAGTAACCTTCTGGTTGCATGAAAAAAAAAAGGAAGATAAATAGTAATCAGTGTGCATTGTTTATTTTAGTTAATATTTAATGTGCATTATGAGTTTCTAAAATAAAGTGCTTACAATAATTCATTATGGAAAGATAATTGGTTTATAATTTTATTGTGTTCTGTATGTTCGTGCTGGCACTAATCAAAGAAAAAATCATAATGGGAATTTTGCCCTCATTTGAAACAAAATTTTTATTTGCTATTTTTTTACCTCAAGTATCATAAACACAGGTTGTTTTATTAATACTTCAGTACTTAAATATTCCTAAAGAAAGACTTAATCATCCTGTACATGTTGTTTTCTTTCCTATTTATATGAGAATAGGCAAGTATTAATCACTGCTGAAATTTTTTTAGGAGGTCAGAGAATCCTTTAGAGAGGAGTAATTGTTACAGCACAAAGGTTTGAAACTACTTTATGTTTTCATTTGCCCCCCTAATCCCTTTGAACAGGTCACTTAAAAGGTATAAGTAATTGTAATTACAGGTTCCTAGCAACTTTATGGTTTAAGTTGGTTAGATTGTTAAAATAATCTTTAGTGTTAGAAGAAGCAGTTTGTGTTGCTTAGCCTGTAGCTCAACTATAAAAGAGAAATTCAAATTAAGTCTTTTCCTGTTCAGTCATCATATAAAGACACAATAAACATACTTATTAAGGTATAATATTTGAGATGGGAAGTATTTGGTGTTCCTTTCTCAGGTGAATAGTCCTTTCTTACACAACTAGTCATTATCAGTTCAAGAGATTTGCTTCTACTAAGGCTCATTAATAATGATTTTGGAGTTGGTGTACATAGTTCTCTGAAATTAAGGGTAAGTGAAACACATTTAATGAGTTTTATATCTGTACCAGTGCTGGCCAAGAAACTAGAAGCATACATATGGTTGCTTTGTGATATGGTTGCACAGACCATCTACAGTAAGAAAATCTTCTGTTATCTCACATGAAAAAACAAATCATTGTTTTGTATCTGTCTTATTGAGCAGGAAAAATGGCATTATTCCCGCTGTGTTTACATCTAAAAAGGTGAAGAGCTGAATTTGCTACTTGCTTGTTACTGTAAAAATTATGCACCATCATAGAAAGAAGTAAATGTTTTCTATCTCACAAAGTAAACATTATTAAATTCTTGAATCATTGAAGTGGAAACAACTTAGTACTGTTTTGAAAAATCTGCAGTGTATGAACACTGAGACTGTTTGTAAATCCAGTGTCAATTCTAACTAGCTAGGAAAACATTATATAAGCCAAATAGAAGGTGCCTATGCTACTGGTGCTGATTTTTTTATAACGGTTTGTATTGGATTGGTTTGGTCGGTTTGGTTTGGTTTGTGGGGGGACTGGTGTGTTTTTTCTTTGTTTTTAGTTGCCAGGTTAGTGCTTTCCTGAAAAGAGCTAGTTAGATTATAGAAACTCTCACCCTGTAACCTCTTGGGAAGTTCTGATCTGGTGGTCTTCTCAGTAAAAAGTCAACACCAAATTTAGACCAGAATGCTGAAGGCTTTGTTTAGGTGTGCCTTGAGAAATCTCCAAGAACAGAGATTACGCTGCCTCCCTAGGCATTATTTTATAGTGCTTGATTCTCCTGATTTTAAACATTCCTTTTTTTATGCCAAGTCAGAGCCTCCCTCATTTAAATTTTGACTATGGTCTTTTATGCTTTAGCCACGGATCTCAGTAAGGAGCTTAGGTCAACCTTCGGTATAACCTCCTCTTACATAAAGGAAGGTTGCTGCTTCCCAGACAATTATTTCCCACCCTGTACCATTGCAGGGGTTTATTCCTAGAAGCAGGACTTTGCATTTGTCCATTTTGTATGTCATGAGGTTCCTGCTGGTTTGTTCCTCCAGTCTGACCCCAAGTTTTTCTGCACAGCTCTCAAAATTGCCTTCAGATAGGATAAAAGACAGCAGACACAAGTTGGAACACAGGAATTTTGGATGAAGTGCAAAGATTTATTTTCCTGATCCATGTGTCTAGAAGTGGCTTTCAAGACAACTTCCTCAATGATTTTTCCAGGTGCCAAAGAAAGACTTACTATACTATCAACTTGTCACTTTTCAAAAAACAGTGTAGTTATTCTTTTCCCTCAGTTGTTGAAGACCTTAGCCAGTCTTCATTCCATGCCAATTGGCAGACTTTCAGGGTCACCAGCAGGCTCTCAGCACCATCACATGCATCAGATTTGTCAAGTCTTCAGCTGTTTGCAAACTATTCTCTGTCGGTGTCTCTCTTCCTTGAACTCTTCAGACATAAAGCTCTGGGAGACTTTGTTGGGGAAGACTAAGGTATCAGGTACCTTGATCTTGTCCATGAGTGTGATAACTGGTTTAGCAACGAATTTGTGGTTTCATTGTTCATCTTCTGGTGTTAATGTTGCAATAAGAGCTGTTTTCATTGCCTTTGACATTGCTTGCACATCTCAATTCAAGCTCATTTTTAGCTTTCTTAATGGCTCCCATGCATGTTCAGGCAGTATTTCTGCTTTCTTCTTTCCACATCCTGTCCTCACTTGCATCCCATCTACCCGTCCTTGGTACTCTGGAGCTCAGTGGAAGTCTGAGTTTCTCAGACTTTTTACTTGGTACACGAACATAAATGTCCTTGGCTTGTGGTCTGTTCAGTATTAAAACTTGAAGTTTCTTTCTGAATGATGCAAACTTTGACCTGTGACAAAAGCTGAGAATAAAATGCAAAAACTAAATCAGTTAATTAGCCCTAATTTTCTTCACTTGAATTAGTTTTACAAATAAATCAGTATTTAGAACACATGTCTGGAATTTTCTGAGAAGCTTCAGCTAGATTTCCAGTGATAACTGAAACTCATCCACGCTTTGTGTAAAGTTCATGCAAGTAACATTAATTTACTGTAAAATTGAAGACTATCAATGTAGTCTTTAATCCCGAGAAAAATTAGAAAAATATGTCCTATCTGGAAGAAATTGGCTAGAGGAGATGTAGCCTTTGTGTGTCTGTGTAACAGTTGATATTGCCTGTAATGAATTCAAAGCAGCTGAAGTAAAAGCTGGATCTCATAAGGAAAAATAAGCTAAACACTGTTAGAAGGTAAGACAGCAATGTGTGGATAGACAGCAAAGCATATGGTGCCAGGAGCTTGATGCTGGGAACAGTCCCACTCTCTATCTTCATTAATTTGGAAAGAATGAAAACATATGTTAAGTTTTATTTTGTATTTTTCTTTGCATAAATGGAACCTTATGAATTGAAGAATCTTGTACTTTACCAGTCAGGACAGAGCATAATGTGATTTGGCATGATTATTTTTTTATTGGAAAAAGAAAGAAAAGGCAGAATAGTATTTGACTTGGAAATTACAAACTAATGTAATTAAGGGAAAATGAGGCCAATTCATTTATTTAAAGACAGAGACACTCATGTAGGAAATAATGGTACTACAAGAGACCCTTGGCATTCCTTCTCCCTGGCAGCATGATGGGAGTGCAGAGAGCTGTATTACAAAGGCCTCCACTCATGGATGAAGGGAGAAGGAGCTGCCCTTTCCTTCAAAGATATGTGGCTGTTTGGCAGAGAGGGGAAAAACAGGTCAAATTGGGATTTAAGGAAAACTGCTAGAATCTGTGAAAGTGTTGAGCAAGTGTGCACCTTTTGCTTTTAATCATTTGTAATCAGTAAATTGAGGAATGAGTTCTGCACTTAAATCGCAGATTGAGGGCTGAGTTAAAACTTCACAGGGATAAAAAGAAAATTGGCACATGGCTTAATCTGTCACTAGGATGTTCTGGAAAGCTTGGGAGCTTGGTTAAAGTATTATGGATTCTTAAGCAAAACAGAGGCTACGCAGCCTTTGAATATGGCCATTTTGCAGTGTGAAAATGCCATCTGAATACATTGAAAAACATAACCTGTTACCAGGAAAACTGAAAAATCTGTCATGCAGAAGTTCATCAACGCAGGAACAGAAAAACTGAGGTTGTTTTACAGCAGCTCAGAATGCCAGGTGTGTTTCTTGCACTCATACTCCTTCAGGCACCAAGTGCTTGCTTGCTAACAGTGTGGTGAATGAAAAGAAACCAGCATTTCTCTTACATCCTCTGTCTGGGAAGGGAAATTTATTTCAGCAACAGGTATCTTTGTGCCTGACTTTCTTCTTTATTGCTTTCATTCTGAGTGGAACAGTGGTTTGGGTTTTATCCTTTAATAACAATAAAAAAATAGTAGAATAATTTCAGAGCTGAAACACTGAGATTTACTTTCTTCACCTGTGTTTTCATGTATTTCCTTTGAAATTTCTGTTCAACCAGTCTCAAAAAAGTAGAGAATATATAAGTAATGTCCTCTGCTGCATATGGGATTTTGCATGACATTTGCTTGATATTTGCTTGTATATCTTGCTGGTTTTAGTCTCTACAGCATATTAAAACTTTGCTTCTATAATACATATTTAAAAAGTACCTCTTAGCATTTAGCAAGTAATGCTAGCTTTATATTTTATGACTATGAATTCACTAAATGTTAAATTAATTGTAATAAATAGAAAATTCAGAAAATGAAGATATAATGCCATTGTTTATACCAAGTTGTTTTTATTATTTCTAGTGAATCCTGCAGGAAAATTCCGCAGTCATTACAGTGTTCCTGTTACAGTTTCTTCTGAAGATTGTTTTTCAAGAAACAGTGACTGCATAGTAAGCTTGACAGATATTTACATAGTATATGTAACATAGCATTTATGTGAGTCACTTCATAGTGAGATTGCTCTGGAATAATAACCATTCTCTTAAAAAATTAATTCACATGACATGCAGGTACATGTTCAAGAGTGAATGTCTAGGAAAACACATTTAAATTACAGATTTAATAATAAAATTTTGATGTGATTTCATTTTCACTACATACAATCCTGCATTGCTTGAAATGATGAAGCTGCTCTATGAGGAGCTGTTGCTTGGCGTATTAAAACATCTTGCTGTGTTTGTATCTAAGTGGGGGTAATACATGAAGAAGTTGGAAAATGTACCTAAACAAACTAGGACTGTAGTAAATAAGTGAAAGAAATTGATCAGCTGCAAGAGCAATAGACAATTATTGGGAAGACAAGCTTCATATGCATTGATTAATTAAGATAATCATATTTATTTTAGAACCTTATCCAGATAATCTTGAGATTGCTCTTTGTTAGTTTTACGTTTTTTGAAGCGGGCTTTAAAAAATTCTTTTTCCCCAGTCCAATTAAGAAACTTTCTTGATAAAATGCTTGTTTTCAGTCTCTTAGTTTGACTTTTTCTATAATCTCTTTAGTTGTCTCTCAAAATGCCTCAAGCCAGTACTGCTCAGTCACTATGAAAATGTTAAAGTATCTGTAAGATTTTTGCCATTCAGGATGAGATTATCCAGACAGTTCAAAGAATAGCAGGGACCCGGTGTTCTCTCAAGTATTGTTACGGGTGAATTTTTGTATCACGATATTTTCTCTGGAGCCACCAAGAGTCTCCTCTCCATATTTTCCATGGTTGGACATCAGATCACACCATCTTGATTCAACAGGAAAGGAATAATAACAGTCCAAGCAATGACCCAGGTTAGAATTACTTCTCTGGTTTCTATGTGTTGTGATTTACTTGGGGTAAAAATAAAAATGTGCTAAGCTGTGGTTTCACCCAGGCTGGCAACTGAGCCTCATGCAGCCATGGTACTTCTGTGCAATAGAAAGTCTTCAAAATTTAGCTTGGATTTAGTTGTTTACATATGTGTAGTTAATTTCCACATACTTCACTAAGGTAGATTGAAATACAGAAGATCAAGTGCTGTATCAAAAAGGTCTTAGTCTTTTGAATCAGTATGGTTTTTGTACTCTGGAAATGTGTGCCAGCTCAGTACTGTGGGTTCCAGGTATTGCCTGAGTTAACTCAGCTGCAGTACAAGACATGGCACTCATGTTTCAAGATCACACATAATGATCTTGATGTTTTTTGTCTGGCTTGGAATTGATGTTGGTGAACATTAACTTGATAAACATGTTATCAGTGCTGGAAATCCACAAAAATGGCTCAGTAATTTGCCTGGAAGCATATGTTTGAGTTTCACAAAGTATATGGGTATGATTTCAATAAAAATTAGTTACTAGAGGGCTGGAAAGGTTGCTAAAATAGTATTGCAACTAGTCATCAACGATGGTCAGTAGACATTTGTTTCAGCCTGTCTTTTTCTAAGTTATATTGACTAAATCACATCTGCCACTGATCTCATTTTACTAAACACTGTCACTAGTTATAATAAACTCAATTAACGTTTTTAAGTGCGTCAAGCTATTTTTTTAACAGATTTAGATGAATTTAGGTAGTGGTTCTTGGTCATCATGCTCTTGAGGAACAAGAGACATTTTGACTAATGAACTGTCTAGTTCAATAGTCTAACGATCATACAAGTCATACAAAATCTTGAAAGGGAAAGGATCCAGAGGCTAAATTCCCTAGCTGACTTATTATTTTAAAGTTTCTTGTTATTCTTTTAACTTCCCATATTTACTCTTTCCATTTGTTTTTTTTTTCACAGCAGTACTTTTTTTTCAAAGTTTTCATACTACTCATCTTTTGAAAATCATTTGTTTGTAAAGATTTCACAATTGCTGATTCGGTAGCAAATAGCAAGTATTCATTAATCACTGTCCAGAGAGTTGTTCTTTATATATCCTTATGCAACAAAGATTAAAAGATAATGATTAGTTCAGCAAAGAGTTTCAAATGTGTCTCTCACCTTAACTTGTAGTATAGATTCCTCCTCCTCCTAGCTTGTGCTTCCGTCTCTTTAGATTTTATCACTTTTGCAGGTGTGTGCCAAAAGCACATTCAAATACAACCTTCGAATGATGCTGGGAGGGCAGCAGGGCAGGATAGATTTGCCTTTTGGGTCAGCCTCGGAGCCCAGAGTGATGGTAGGGGGGGAGTGCCAACAAAGAGAGAGAATATCCAAAGGCCTTACTCTTTCCTCATTGGCAGATTCTAGTTTTATTTGCTCCTTCAGTGAGATAATTAGCTAGCTCCTGTTCTAGCCTTTCACTGTAATAATGATATGCTCTTTCTGAGCATTTGGAAATTGTGTTCAGTAACTGTTAAGTCCCAGTTCAGATGTGACTTCATTCTTAAACCAGACATTTTATCCATCTCAGGAAATTGAATTTTATTTTTAGCTCCTAGGATGAAATGAGAACAGCACAAAAATTGTTCAGGCTCTCCATTCGTAGGTTCTTTTTGACTTTGCACAATACAAAACAGTTTAAATACTACATTGATGTTATCCTTGGCCTCTATGCAAATGCTTCTTCTATTACTGACACATCTCATGGATTTGATGCAATCACTGTAGATAGAACAACATCATTTCACAATGCCTGTAGTGAGCTGAAGAACTAAGCCTTCTCTTGATTCATCTTCATTCTTCAATTTCACTGGCTTGTGTTTTCAAAGATCTCAGAAACCCATTTTATAAATGAACTTTCCTCATCTTTTTTGCTCATTTTTCCCTTTTGTCAGGCTCCTTCTGATAGATGATTCACAGTACTATTGTCCTTTCCTTAGAGTGTTGTAAGGGAGCATTGATACAACATTAAGTATTGTCACTACCCCTTTTATAAAGACAGTCTTCTCTTTCTTCTGTAGCTCCCTTCTCTGAAGTTCAGTGAGACTGGAGGATATTATGGTCTTCATGTTTCACATTGGGATGTTGAGCCAAGGGACATTCTAGTCACTTGAGGAATGTGTCTTCAGTTGCAAGAGCTCAGACAAGAGCTTACACATCATCAGAGGCAAGAGTTGCACCTTCTGTTATGGACTCCTTAAGCAGGAGTTTTACTGTTTCTCTTCATCAGTAGAAGACCCACCCTAGACCGTGTGCTATTCCGTACCATCCATCTTTTACCCCTCCTGCCACCGGCCCCCACTAGTCAGTAAGAAGCTCATTCATGACCTTCTGGATTTGAAATGCTAACAGGTTTTTTCCCTTAAGATTCAAATGTGCTTCTTGTGTCTAGCTTCAAATGTCTCATACAAAGGGATCTCCACTTCATAACGAATAGGAAACCCCAGTTTTTAGCCAGCCATCCTTGCACATTTTTCCGTTTGCAGTCCTGTATGGTATGCAAGTACATAATTTCTTATAAGACCTTGATTCCAGCTTCCCTTGTAGGGTCCTAGATTTTCTCTCTAAAATCTTTCTCTTGCCTTTTCACTGTGCTACTGGCAGCCATGGAAAGCAGACATGCAGGCTTCTCAGACCCAGTGCTTTTTCCCTGGTGATCCACAGTCTTTTTGCCCCTCATATGACCTTTGCTTCTAGCAAGTAAGTGACTGTGTGGTGCTATTTGGTCTTGAAAACCCCTAGTTCCTCAGTGCCAATCCCACTTTCCCCTTCATCATAAGTCCCTGGTTCCAGGACAGAAGGATACTTGGTGATTGTTTGGATGTAAAGGCCTCAGCTGTCAGTGGTCTATTGCCATGTCCTCCTGCCATCTGATGGCATGGGCTTTAGCCTGCGCTTGGATCTTGTTTCCTGAACTTCCTGAAAATCTTCTGTCCAGGCTGATCATCCTCTTTCTCAGATGGCTTGATTTCTGTGTTTGGAGAGCAGATTGCTCACCAGTGTCTCTGTAAACACTGCTTCTAAAAGGTGGATTGTGTATCTCTTGAGTTCCTTTGGTCCAACCCCCTCAGAAAAGCTCCCAGAGATACTGTCCTCATCATGGTGCATCAAGGCTGCTTTCCTGTGGTTCAGTGTTTGAACATGAGATGTTCAACAGATATTTACTTGCTAAAGCTCTATCTTTATTTTTCATTCTGGATGGGTAACAGCAGTTCTTTAAGATGGTTTCTGTATCACAGTGATTCACCTAACTGGCAGATTTCCAGATGTTGCTAAATTGCCCGTGGATCCAAAAATCCATTTATCTTCTCAGCTCACTTCCTCTGATGTTTCCAGGAGCTCTGCTCACTCACACTAGGACTCATGTTACCTTCAGTGAGGGCCCCATTTCTAATTTCAGATTTTTAGCTGTATCTTCCTTTTTTTCCTTCCTCCTGCCACACACAGTGCATTACTGAGTAAATACTGTTCTTGATCTTACAGAAATTTGACTGATTTCTTATTAATGCAAGAGGGACAAAGCAAAAACATGTAAATATTTTTGCACAAAGCAATATATTCACATAACATATTTTAAATTACTGGAGAGAAACCTAGATCCTGTCTTTGAAAAAAAAGGAAGAGCATTAAACAATATGCTATGGTCAAAAGAGAATTTCCGATAGTTTTTATTTCAATTTAAATGAGCAGTTTACTGGGGAGAATTGTATTAGAGACTTGTCTTTGAGCATCTATTTTAAAATACACAAAATAGTAAAATATGGAAAATTTTCCATATATCATCTATTTTCTATAGGAAAATAGATCATGACTTTCCTAGTTTAGGGAAATTAGGCCAAAACTAGCTACATTCTCTGGTCAGGAATCGGTCACGCTCAAGGCAGAGTCTGGTCACAGCTTGAGGTTACCTTGCCACCCTTATCCATAACATGCATATTGCTACATGATCACCCCATTTTTTGAGGGCTTTATTGGAGTTTGCAAAGCTTGGGTATGTCTGCCTTCTTTGGGGTATCTCCAGATTTGATCCCTAGCCGATTCCCATAATTTTATCTGAACTGACACCAGGACTCTTAAATACGTTGTTAGCAAGAGCATCATGTTGTTGACTGAACCAATGCCAACAAAAATCCAAACAGAATGTCCCTGTATTAGCTCTGTGTGTGTGGACAGTGAATTGATCCCAGAAATAGTGAGCTGAGTCTCACTGGGCTGAATAGCTTTAACCACTTTGGACCGCTGGAGCAGAAGTTCATCATCCTAAACAAAAATAAGCAAAGTGAATGCACATTCTGTTATTCCAAGAAATTCCTGGTTTAACTGAGGGAAGTTCTGTGAGTTCGTTCTTCAATTGATTTGAAGCATCCTAATCTGTGAGTAGCTATTGTGGTCCTTCAGGTATTTCACATAAACTGTTCCTGATCTTACAGAGTCATGTTTTGTTTCCCATTATTTGGCTGCATATCTGTGTTTGGTAGCAGTATAAAAATGCATTATTCTGTTTCCGTTTGTGCAGGATAGATGACTTATGTTTTCAGAGGTTCTTTGTGTCAGAATGAGATTTGCGTAAGGGAGGATACGTAGCTGCTGAGCACTGAATGATTCAGCAGTGTTCCAGGGGAACAGACTTTGACATATAGATGTGTAAATGACATGAGCTTTTCCAGTACGCAAGACTTACAGCATTGATTCATTTACTTATCCCTGTTTTCTCTTGCTGTATTTATTCTTTTGCAGCCAGGATGTTTTCTTAAAGGGCTGTTTCAGACTTCAATTATAAATTTCCAGCAGTCATAAATCTTCTATGACCATTGTTTCATTATGATTGTCCTGTTGTTTTGGGGGTTTTTTTCGTACTACAGAAAACTGAATAGACATCTGTAATTTTGGTGTTTCTTATTGCAATTTTAATTAGAATTTAATTAGTATTTTGGGGGGTTTATATGAAACCTATTAGGATTTAGGTTTGCATTTTATACTGTGTCACATGAAATATGTCTCAAATTAATTCACGTATTTTCAGTTTGAATGTTGTCATCTATTCCAAGAGCTTGTTAAAGGCTTTAGATTAGTCATGATTATTAAATCTTTTGGCTTAGGTTGTGGAAAAATGTATATTTTTTGAAATATTATCTGTGTGTGATCATTCTAAATGAGATTTCTATATTAAAAAAGCCAAAGAGGGAGTGAGGAAGCATAACAATAAAAGGCATAAGCAGTTCTTTTTTGGAAGCCTGCCTTACAGTCCCTCAGAAAAACAGGGAAACACAAGAGACCTAGAAAAGTCAGTAAGTATTTACATTCACACTGATAATGTGTTTGAAAAAAAAAAAGATGAAGAAAAAATTATGACAAATGACAGTGGATGGCAAATCAGATATTTTAGATGATGTTTGAGTTACAGTAGTTTACAAGACTCTTCTATGGTTAAGTGCAAAAAATTGTATGATTTGAAAGCTAATCAGGATAACATGCAGGAAGGTGTTCAGAATTAGTCAGAAGATGGACAGCACCTGTGCTAAATTTAACACAGGAAAGAAAAAGCTATTTAAAATTTTTTGTATGGGTTGCTGTTTGCAAGAATTTTCTATTCCTTTGGGTATGGCAGAGTGTAATTGTTTTCTAGTTCATCTGAGAAGCATTTGCTGAAAAAATGTAAATAATTGTGTTTATCTAAATCAAATTTTACTCTTCATTGGAGAAGCAAATTGCAAAATCTGAAAATAATAAAGAAGCAGATCACATAACTTTTATTGCTGTGAAAAAGAAATTTATGAAGTTTCTCGTTAACCTAAAATTAATATTAAAATATGTAATTGGAATTACTTTTGTAATTTACCTTGTCACAATCCAGTTTATGGCATCTTCTTAAAGAAACAACAAAAGCAGGAAAAACAAAGCCAAAGTTCAATATATTATAGTCAACTACTACTGAAAAGAGATGATCAATACATTTAAAGGGAATTGCATTCCAGAAGTGCCACATGCTTGCGCAGCTCAATACTGGGACTGTGGCTCCTCTGAAAATCAGATTTTTTTTTTTTTTTAATTTTTATTTTAATATGTTGTTCCAGAAACTACCAAAATGTTTAGTCTTGTATGTGTGTTCTCTTAGCTAGTTTGTTTTGGGCTTTTTTCTATCTTGTGGTTAATTCAAATTATACCTGCTGTCAGGAAAGAATCTGCTTCTTATTAATACACCAAAGTTTGCCAAGAATTGCATGCTGAATTTGATCTGTGTCTACATAATTCCTTGAGAAGACAGAAGAACATGGAAAGCTGAGAGTGCCTCAACCCAACTTGCACGTTTTTTCCTCCTCCCTGTAGCTATTACAAATTTTATGGGAAAAAGCACAAGAAGTAAGAAGATTGGTATGGTGTTCTGGCTTAGTAAGTTCTGATTCATAGTGTTTAGAATTTAAAGTTTCACTATCTAACAATTATCCTTAAATTTTGTTCTAAATTTTTTAATTTAAAATGTTGGTAAATTTTATTTTTGAGACACTGCATTAAATTTGATCTTTTTTTCTCTGATATACACTGTGCCATGAATGAAATTGCAGTTCTTAAATAAGGGATTGTCCAAAACATATAAACCTGCTGGATTCAGTGAATCTGGTGTGAGGTTTTTTACATCCTACCATCCCTAATGCAGTATAGAAGTTCCCAAGCCTACTCACAGCATCTGCCAATCTCATTTTACTCCTTCTCTCGTGATGAAGACTGACAGGGTAATCTTGGTGTGTAGTCTTCCAGGTTTCCCCTTCTCTCATATGCTGTGGTTTGCCAAGAAAATTTCCGGATTTCCTGTACTGCTTAAGGGATGGTGAGACATTTGCTCATGTAGCTTTGAGACACATCTTTACGTGCTACTTATTGACCTACTGGCCCCCTTAGCCTGCACTGCCTTCCGTTTGATTCTCACAGTTTTTTAAGGGTGTAGATGTATATGCCCATTACCAATTGATGGCCAGCTTTTAACCTGGAAAACTGCCCCGTGTCATAATGTAAAATGATGTTCTGTTCTGAAGTCAGACGTTCTGAAGTCAAGGTAGGCAAAGCATAGAAGTGACAAGAGCTTGCATGAAGGCAAGAAGAATGTCATGAAGCAGTGCAGTGAAAATGCCCTCAGTGTCAGATTGCTTGTGCAGACTTTGCCAATAGTTAGTTCAGCCTGTGAATCACAGTGTTTGTTACACTAGAGGAACATTTGTTTCTTCCTGAATTTCCCTGCCAGCACTTGCTCACTGAAGAGCAAGTGAAAAGCTTTGGCTTTCTCTCCTTCTGAGAAGCATTTCTGAGAGAAGAGAAAAAGAACTTATCATAGGAAGTATCTCAAAATGTATCAGTGGCAAAATTGGGGAACAAATACTAAATTTGGAATAACAGACTGCCAGAACTAGATAGTGTTCATCCAAGAGTAGCAAGAACACTCAGAAACAAAAGAGCTAAACTGAAGGCTATAGTGTTTCTCTTTTAGCTCCCCCAGAATGTCTCATAGGATGCCTGTGTTTCAGATGGGCTTCCAAGTAGATCTAGGCAGCTCAGATCTGTATCACATTTGCATCAGGCTAATAGAAAAGGCAATCAAGAGCAGAACTGATTAGCTGACATACTAATACAGTGTGGTGCGAGAGAAAAAACATGGAGTTTTTAAGAAAGAAATTGTGATGCCACACTGAAATCACTTAAAGTTGATTTTGTGTAAGTATCAAGTGATGTATGTAGAAAAGTCATGACTTCACATAGGCATGTGATGCACTGTAAGCCAATGAGGCATGAAGAGGGTCATGTGGTGATAACAGGATCATTCCATTAAAATGGTTGTTTAGTGTCAGTAGCAAGATGCTGAGAAGAAGTGTCTGAGGTGACCTGGTAGCTCAATCCAGAATGGCTTTTCCTACTTTGTAACATATAACTCAGAGTGGCATTTTTGACAACTTTGGTTCAGCTTTGCAAGTTCACTGCTATTTGAGATAGTCAGTCCTGAATTGCTTCCCAAAGTTTTCCATTAGCATCTGCCTGTTTTAGATCTGTTTATCTTCATCAGAACTTCCCGCTGAAAACTTTCAAAGAGTAAGCAGAGATCTTAGTTTTGATGAAATAACAAAGCTCTTCAGAGCAAAAACCCACATGACAGCCATCTAACAATTCAAAACATGATGTGGGTTGATATTACTGGTTTTAAGTAGCATAAGCAGAGATTTAGTTTATGCATTCTATACTGTTTTTTAGACACAAATGAAAAATGTTGTTTTCACATCATGCATCCCATTCTTCTGCAACACTTGTAGTCAGAACTACTATAAACCTTAATTTCTGGTGGAGTAAAAGGTTTTAGTCCACATGCAATTCTTCATAGTCTTCTTAAAATCTACTCCACGAGTAAAATACTTTTTTTTTACTAAAGATTCTTTCTTCCAACTTATAAAATTAGACCTTTTTTATTAAGTGTAATTATTGAGATTTACCACATGCTGTCCTTTTCTTCTGTGGAAATGCTAACCCTACATCAGTCATCTTTTGCTTTGTGAGTCATAAATGATGTTGAGAAGTGTGTCCCAAATGGATTTTAAATCACTTCTTTGGGTCTTTACAACCAACTGCCATTTTCCATTCTTTCCCAACAGTGCCAGTCTAATTTAAAACATACCATTTATTAACAAATACAGTGACTGAGCTACGTGATCCAAAGCACTGTTCAAAAATTAAAACTGTGGAGAAAACTGAAGATTTTGGAAAGAAATGTACTCTTGTACACTACCCCATGCCCACCCCAAACAGCAAAACAAAACAAAAAAAAAAAGCACCAACAAAAAACCAAAAAACCTACTAGAAAATCTAAATACTCATTCATGCTGTTTGTGGTAGAGATATATTTTAATGTCTTCACACTCCAGAACAGCAAAAAAAATCCATTAGCACAGATTCTCACAGTCATTGACTGTGTGGGAAGATACAGATGGGCTTTTTTTCTTCATTGCAACAATATCACTAACAGCAGGAGCTGAAACATACTATGTCTTGTCAACCTGAAACAAATTAGGATTTAAGAATCTAATAACGTTGGGATTGCTCAGTGGTGCAGTTTACTGACAGAATGTCATTGTGCACGAATGGCATGTGCTCAGAGTTGAGTCGCTCTGGCAGTTGAAATACCCATGTTTCCCTATTAAGCCAGAATGCCAGCAGCTACCCCATTGGGGGCTTCAGTGTAATATAATGCACTCATCCCAAATTTTCTGTGGCACTGGGTGGTCAGAGAGCTGTATGGCCAAACAACTGAACTGAAGAAAATGAAGAAAAATATCTGGTAACCTGTCAGAATCTTAAAATCTGCCAAGTTTAGTCGCTGCCTCACTGTGGCTAATTGATGCTATCTCGCAGATTCAAATAAATATGTTGATATATTCTGTACTATGCTTAATGACAACGTTTTTAAAAACTTTAAGAGTTTGTGGTTTTTTTGCTAAAGAACTAAAGTATTAATTGTGTCAGTTTTCTGTATTCTTTCTGTTACAGTGAGAAGTAAAGCAAAAGTTTCATGGGGAGTCTTTTAATTTTATTACGAAGAACTGCAAGTGTTTGCAGGTTTTTGCATCATATATAGCCAGGGCTAAGAAACATTTTTGAGCTAAATAGCTCCTTGTGCAAGTTTCTTAAACCTGATTTGAATTCATGGTCGCAGGAATGTATGTACAATGTAAAAGAAAAGTTTGCATATAGAGATGTTAATTGCATACACTGTCCATCTTGTTTTCCGCGTGATAAAAGAAGACTCACATAAGCACGTGTTGTATCAACAGCAGGCAGTTGATATATCCCAAACTCAGAATACTCTAACAGATAGTGCAAATACAAGGCTGTGCTATCCTTCTAAAAATTGGCTGTTCTTAGCTCACTTGTTTTGTGAAGCAGGACACAGCTCACTTGTTCCCAAGTGTCAACAGCCCATGTTAGAAGGCTTTGTATGGACATGGCTCTTCAGTGCAGTGGTAATGTCAGCTTGACCTCCTTCCTGTTGCAAAGATATTTTTTAAATGGCTGTGTTTGAAAATGTAAAGACTGTTGTATGTATTAGCTGCCAGTTTTTCAGCCACTTCAGAGAATTCTCTGTTATTGAGTTAGCTTAAAAATAGGCAAATTATTTGAACATCAGTATCATATACAAATGAAATGAAATTTTTAAATTTTTTTCTGGTAAAATTGAAAAGGCATGTTAAATATATGCTAGAAAAACTTATGATTTACCATGTCCAGTTGAATGGTGCAGAAGACATCTCCTGGTTTTGTACTTCTTTTGCTCAACCTTCAGTGTGCATATTTGTGCTTTCTGAAGCTAATGGATTCTAAAGCTGGTGATCCTGTATTTTTCCCCCCTATTTCTGTATCTGGACAGCTGGACCTCATTATCTTCTAGTGCATTTCACTACAAGATCTAGCACTATTAATTGTCAGTTTTAATGTGCATGGAGAAATTTTAGAAAGGGAAAAATGTCTGTAACTTTTAAGGATTTCTGTATCTGTACCTAGGATTCATCACTGTTTAAAACAGGAGAAAACTCATCCCTGCTGCTTTCACATCTTTTGCTGAAATAGTAGCAGATCTCCTATATGGAAAGTGAATGTTCTGTTTAAAGACTAAAAGCTAGAGTAGAAGGTCATAGGGAAATGCAGAAATCCTAGTGATTAAGCGAACGAACCTTTGAGCAGCACACATTTTCAAGCCTGACTGCACATTTCAGTGCTCCTTGTGGGTGTTTTATGGCACCACTTTCTTGTGTCTTAGGAGCTGCTGGTATAGCCTTGGCATCCTGTGCATGCCTGTGTGCATCCTCAGCTCAGAAAGCTGTCCCCTGACTGCAGTGTTCCACATCTAATTGCTGCCTCTCTCACTGGATCTTGCTGAGTTTAAATCTGGTAACTCCCTGCTCTGCACTGATGGATTGTTATTTTTTCCATGTCCTTTTATCTACCGGTGGTAGGACAACATTTTTTGAGCAGATAGTTATATAAGGGTTTTGCTTTCTCTTAGGGAAGAGAGAATAGCTGGGAGTTCTTTTGTCTACTTACCATGTCTATGCACACCTTTGAAATGGAAATTGAGGTATCAGCAGATACTTGAAGGCCAGTTTGCTCTGAATATTCCTAAACCAAGCCTTTGCAGAAAGCAAGTCATTATTTAGTTTTTCTGTATATTCCTTTGGCTAGTCCTTAACTTCCAGCACTGTCAAATGAATCTCACAGAGAGCCATAAGGTTTTTTTAACTGTATCACTGTCCTTGTCACTGAGCTGTGTGCTGGATGATCTTATTCACTCCTGAGGCCCCATCTGAATTTCAGCAATAGTGAGCCTTAGAACATTATTATGCATTCTTGTTCAAAATGTATCACATGAAAATATTGATAATTATTGCTTTTTACCTCAATTACAGCTCTAGGAAATGTTTGAATTATCACAGACTTTTAACTTCTGAATTTCATTACAAATATTAAAAATGCATTGCTTTTAAAAAATCCTCGAGCTGTTACCACTACAAAGTGGGATTTGCTGAAACAGTTCTGGTCATTCCAGCAGCTACTTCAGTCAGTGCATCTCCAAGGGCTGGACACCCTGATCCAGTCACAGTCCAGGTGGACAGATACATGCAAAGGAATGCTGAGCAGCTTGGACAGCCCCCAGGACTCTTCTCTGGGGCTCATATGACATGTGGTTGTCACGGAGGGTATTTATCTTACTGTTGCCTGCTCATGAGTTTAAACAGGGCTTTGGAGTTTTTAGATTATGCCGAATCATCACAATGAAATGTGATATAGTTCTGTGATTTAACACTTGGACGTGTAAGAAACTGTCTGTCTGTCAGTCAGTCAGTCCAGTCACAGCTGGAGATCATGGCCAGTTGTCTGCCTACCAAAGGCACAGCCAGTGGGCATGTTTTACACAGGCAAGGCTCATGACTTCACCTCACAATGGGTGTTTTAGAGGAGGTTTTCCTTTAAAGTCCTTATTTTGAGTTGTGTAGAAGTCGGGAAGAAAGTAGGTCTGCAGTATGTCAATAAACTCTTAAAGTTAGAGAAACATTTGGCTCATGAGTTTTACTGTGCACCAAAGATAGTCTTGGAAAGACATGGAAGGTTTAATGTGGCAATAAAGGTGTTCTTACCCATTACTCAACATGACTGCAAATGAAAGGTTGCAAATGGCTTGATTAGTTCAGTTACTTATTTCCTGGGTGAGTTTTACCTCTCTATTGATACCCCATGGCACTTGTAGAAAACTTTTGTCTTCCTTCCAGGATCAGTTAATTACTCATTAAATAGTCACACAGCTTATTTGATGTCCAACTCTCAAAAGTCTTCTCCAGGATAATGGAAAATTGCTTGTCATGTTCCTGGTTCTCTCTCATTCACATTTGACTTTCCTCATGAAGCAGGCCCCTGAGAGACTGATACTGTGCTTTGTATGGTTGTAGATACCATTTATGAGAAGAAGAGCATTGGATAAAATACAATGTCAAATTATTAACACATAAAATGCAATTAATAAATTACACAGCAGTGAATTTCAGTTAACAAAGGAATTACTTGATACTTTTATTTCATTCTAAGTGATAGCAGAATTAAAGATGCCATCTAAGTATGTGGCTACAATGTAAAAACCAAAATATCTGAAAAGAAAATCTAGTGCTGAGAGATCATGCTGATAAGTAAAATTTTGACTCTTAAAAATGTTATCCCTTATTGATGTGGAAGGAAATCAGTTCCAAGGCCAGCAGCATTCTCTAGAAATGTAAGCTTCTTATCTGGTTCTAGTGGATGCTGAGAGTATTTTTAAGGAAGATGGTGGGAGTAGTATTTAGATGCTTCCCAGTTGGTAAACAGTTGAGACTGCTGAACAGATGGCAGTAAAGTCTGATAGGTATTGGTGAGTCTGGTGATTAGTATCACATAATACTCAGCTATATTGTGTGTACATCCCGGGTCTGTTCCAGATTTGTCATTAAATTACTCCTGAGTGTATGTAAAGCAAAATCTAAGTTTTCAGCCTCTGTATTGCTGAGTAATTCCATTATCATGGGAAAAATCAAGAGCAAGTCTAACTTGCTAAAACAGTCATGAAACCACCCAGTTTCAATTGTTCAGCTGTGAGAGTCATTCATGTATTTTGCAGGCAAAATGCTGACCTAAGGTGTTATTTTATTAAGGGCTGTCCTCAGTACTTGTAATTTACCATTTTGCAGCTGCATACACTGGGATTATTTTTAATAAGGTGAGGAATTTTTCTTAAGCCCCTCTTTAGATACATGTAGTGGCTATATTCTCCAGTCAGCGTCAGTTCTCAGAACTGGGATGCTAGGATTCTGTTCCAAGGAAATTGGAGTTTTAGGGCAAACTACCTGACAACATAATTGAGAAACAGAATTTCTTTAGGCGTGTGAAACAAATTGCATTTTACTAAGCTTCTCTCATTTTCTTTTTGCACTGTGCTTGCTTAACAAATGGTAGTCAATAATTTGCCTCCTGATAGGTTTTTTTTGTCTTAGATCTTCTCCCTCTTTAAAACCATTTCGGTCTCGGTGGCTACTCTGCACTTCTGTGGCAGCACTGATAATAACATTTTGCCCTGGAGTCGGTGATTTTTATAGCAAGGTCTCAAAAATCTTTCCGAAGGGCAATTCAGAAAGGCTATTTTTAATAGGTAGCAAACCAGATGTATAGAGATATGAAGTGACATGGAAAAAATAACAATATATTTATGCCCCCTATTTCCTTGTCTCTTGCTGTGCTTACTCTGCATGATCTCTGCCTGACCTACAGGGGTTTTTTCCTTAGTTTAATTCATGGAGTTTGTGGCTGTGAGTATATTGCTTTGCTTTTATCTCATGTCTTCAAGCCATAACTCTTTATCTCCTAACTCAAAGCTGCGGGACTGAAGGCGAAGCTGATTTGCTTTCTTCTTTTCTCAGTGCTCTGATGTTCTGCAAGGAAAATTTGGCAGAGGTAAATAACTGTCAAAGAGGAAGAACAAGACAAACACAGCAGATCAAGGTTTTCAAAATTGGCTAGTAATTTTAGGTGCATTCATTTTGGATGTGCAGTTGACAAACAAAGACTCACAGCCAGGCCCTTGTAGTTTGGCAGCCAAAACCATTAGCATCTTTTAATAAACTTGGCTACCATGCTATCTTTTTAGATAACCTGATTTTAAACAGCTGGCTAAAGTAAAATTTTATTTCCAAAGGTAATTCAGTTTGTTGAAAAACATGACTATTTTTACTGTTCGTGTGTTCTAATCTTAATTATAACAAGCCAAGTTTACCTTCGAAAAAAGGGTAATACTTCTCTTCTGACAAGCCAACTTTTAATTTCTGCTGTGTGGAACTCCAGTTCAAAGGGAAGACAACAGAAGTCTCAGCTGTTGTTGGCTTTGCAATGCAGACTGATCGGAGCTGCACAGCTGCAGCTGTAAGCAAACCTGGCTGGTGCTGGGTTAGACCCAAGCTACCTGTCCCAGGAGCATCCTCCTATGCAGCCCTGGGCCTGAAAGTCAAGCAGATTTTGCAGGTGCAGAACTGGTTAGCCGTGTCCTCCCTCCCTCCCTTCCTCCCTGCATCTGCCAAAGCAGGGGCTCCCTCTGTGTTGGATGGCATCACTTCTGAGACTGGGCAGCGGAGCAGCTTCACGGGGCCTATTCAGTTTTCCTTGCGCTTTTGAAACCTGTTGAACAGGCTGTGTTTATATAGTGTCGAGACAGTAGCTGATGCATCATTTATATGTCTGAATAAAAATTCTTTTAGGAGCTAATTTAGGATGTATTTCCTTATCTTAAATTCTAATCAGGCAGAACTTGCCTAGTTGTACGTATTCTGAAGAAAGCAGTTAGTTGAAATAGGTGTTGTTGATTTTTTTTTTTTTTCCTCCAAGATCTGTTTTATCAGTTGCTCTGAATTTTTGTTGGATTTCTAGGACATCTCCTCCTATGTTATGTTGCAGCAGCAACAGTCCATGACTGATCAGTATGCAGAGATCATTTTGGTCCTGGTCTTGCCTAATAGTACTAACCTCAAAATAAAAAGTTAATTAGAGCAAGTGAAGTTATTAAAAGTGCCTGTGTGATTTAAAAGCTGAAGTCTACTTTTTTCAGGAGAGTCTTAGGCTTTTTGGAAACCTGATTAAATTAAAATCCTTTATGAGGTTACATTAAAATAGAACTTCGGCTTTAAATCACCTTGCTGATTCTGATAATCTTAGAGTCTTTCATCATCTCGCACAATAAATGGTAATCCTTCGCAGGTGAAATTCACCACTCTCAGCTATGGAGGAGTACAAGGACATCCTCAGCAACAGCATATATTTAGTCAAAATTTTTCACAGAACCCAAGAGCACTTCAAATAACAATTAATTTTAAATGAATTAACGGTTAGGTGAAGACACAAGAAAGTTTATTTGTTTGCGTGGTTTTTTTAAATTTTAGTTCTTTACTGTCAGGAGAGATTTTGTGACTGTTTGTGTTATGGTTGAGATTACGTTTTGTAGCCCAGATATATAAATCTGATACACTCTGACACCCAGCTCATCATGGGCTTTGGCAGGAGAAGAACAAGTGGAATAGAGGGTTGCTGAGGGAGGCAAAGCCTCTCCTCTAAACTCAGTGTTAATATCAAGCACAGCAGTACTCAGGTGCCATTGACCACATATGAATTGTCTGCATTGGCCATAGAAAGCTATTTTGGTGTGGTAGTACCAGGGAATTAGGTGTCCGTGAATCCCAGCTGCTACATCCTCACAAGCAAACCAAAGACTAAATGAGTCCGGAGACCAATTTGTGTTTTCACCTACAGTGACTCTCTTCAGTGGAAATTGACTGTGCTTAAATTAGTGTAAGAAATGCAAGACAGTATGTGTTTTCTTTCTGAAGGAAGCTAATGCATGGAGTGGGAGAATGAATAATCTGCAGGCTGCCCTTGGTGGGAGGGGTGAGATGCAGTGACAGGAGAGGAAGGAGCTGTGAAGTATGTGGAACCACTTCTAGTGAAGTGGACAAGAGACATCTCAAATCCTTCAAGTATTTTGCTTATCTTTAGTGAAAGCATCTTGAGATGCTTTTGCTGGTACAGACAGTATTGAATTCATACTCTTGTTTTATGTGTACTATCTTGGTAACATAATAGGTGTTTAATGCAGCTCTGCCTGTCTCCCTTTTTCTACTTGTCTAGAATATCCTTGGTGTTTTAGAACAACCCTTGTGTCAGCTTCTTTATTAAAGAATGTGCTGCAGAAATTATGCTAATTAGGCTGGAGTGTAATTATGGGCTAGAAAGATTATTTCACAGTCAGAATTGAATTGTTGTAGATAAATGTGCATTAACTTAATAGTGTGCAGCTAATTAGTTTTGCTATTTACTCGTAAAAATTAAAAAAAAAAAGATACAATCACTTATTCTAAAGCTTGAGAAATGAATATATTGCAAAGCCAATGGGGAGAGTACTCCGAATCTCTCTTTAATTATTGTTTTGCTGGAATTTTTTCTTAGTTTTCCTATTCTGAGCTTGCAATGGACACAAGTAGCTAATTAACAAACTATTTCTACTTAAAATATATATTCTGCAAGTAAACCATGTGGTTGCCAGTTTGACAGTTACATCTGTAATTCATACTAAAGCAGTTATAGCATCAGTGTCTTGTACTCTCCACAAAAGTTAAATGGCTTTGGATCTCATTGTGTGGCAAATTAAGATAGAGACTGTTTTCTGTGTACATCTAACTTTAATTTTTGTATTTATCAGCCAGCTGGCATTAGTGCTTAGCATGGCTTTAGGAAGAAAAGAATGAAGTACTTTCATGCTCAGATACATCCACTAAATACCTCTTGGAGTACTGCAGTGTGTAGTCATGGTACAGTCCTGAAAACCGAAGAACTTGACCCCCATCTAAAAGACTGAAAGCCTTGAGGTGTTTGCAAACAAGTAATTTTATATTTTCCAAAAATACCCTTTATAGCTTTATGTCTCAGGTGTTCACAAGTGTGAAAGGAAGGCTGCATAACGTTCTCCTTAATGTATATTAGTATCAGCTTCTGGGAAAATCTAAGACAGTAATTTGATTTGTGCATATAAATTCATATATAGAAATTTTTCTAAGCCACCTCTGAGCATAATATGCCTTCCATTGATTTCAGAGTGAAAGAGACTCCAGTATAAATTAAAGTAGCGATTAAAAAGTGCAATCTCAAACAGAAGTTTGGTGTGCTCTGAACTTCATGGGCGGTGTTGCCTACAGGGCTTTACTGTATGATCATCTTTCTTTATGCTGAAATGAAAAAACACAGAAGAGGGACATATTTTTATGAAACAGAGAAAAATAATTTCAATACCTACATAGTGATTTCTCCCCTAATAAATAAATAATACCAGATATAATATCCTCTGTTGCAGAATAGTTCCATGGCTTTTCCACAGTGAGTTTTAATGAAATTGGCTCTCAGTTTCATTTTTATCAAGTTATAACAAGAACACTAGCTCCTATGTGAATTTGTATTTGCCATTAGAACAAAACTTATGAACAGGAAGTATTGACACAAACCTAAATAATCTCAGACTTTTCCCACTTCCAGTCTCCCTCATGCAGACAGCACAGCTGCAAATCTGTGAACTTTGTCATGTTTGAAATTGGCTTTAGAATTTGCAACAAGAATTTGCAATATGAATTTCCAAATCATACATATTTTTCCTAACATGACCAAAAATGTAAAATTAAAGATGTGTAAAAACGTATTTTTTTCTGCTTTAAAGGATTTTATACCTATAGTTGATGCTATCAGTTGAGCACAGAGAGAAGAGTTTCAAAGTTTGAAGGAGTGGTGTTGTCCTTTCAGTTCCAGTAAGAAAATATGGAGGGAAAGATTAGCAAAGTCTGAAAGAAATCAGCTCTGAGGTGAAAAGGGAAAGGTACGATTCACAGTCTGTACTTCTTGCTGCTGGCAAAATATATTGCAGAGTGTCACTCATCAACTAAATTGTTGGATCAGTGAAAGTAATGGGCACTGGAATTTAGTATATCAGATGAAATATCCACCCAGAACATGTTGCATGGAAATAAGTGCCATAAAAGTAGCAACTGAGTAAAATACAAGTAACTAATTCTTTTTCTGTCAATAGCTGTACTTCACCAGCTGAGGAAAGATTTTTGATAGATCGAGGCACATATTTTCCATTAATATATTCAAGTTTCAAAGGCCTCTTTAAGATATTGATTCTGATTTCCAAATGGCAGATCCTTGGCAGTATATCTGTCATTCGTTAATAAGGGCAGTTGCCCTGAGTCAGTACCATGATTGTTGTCTCCAGTGGATTTATTGGGTACATGCAGTGTTTCACAGTTCAGCTGAAAACGTTGCTGTAGAAATGCTGTACAGCACATTCTGCAGCCTCATTCTTTTACTCAAGAACAGAAGAATTATGTCCCTATTGTATTCTGATAGGATGGCAATTAAGGGAGGAGCTGCTTTTCCTCATTCAAAGGGTGTTTTTCTGTGAGCTGGATTTTACTCTGGTAAAACTATCAAATATACATGTGAAATGTTTATTTTAGGTTCTTTTAAAAGATACAGCCTACTTCTGCACTGAATATCATATGAATATCATACCTGAATATCATCTGTGTGAATTATTTTTTTTTCTGATTCAGCTTTTGCATTAATTTTAGAGATACTTCCTGGTTTCAGCCGAGATTCACTGTTCTTGGTCTGCTTTTGTTGCTGATACATCAGTTCAGGGTTGTGGATTTCTCTGGTGTTTGCAAGGACCTGGTACTACTTTAACCACTGACAAACTCATCATTATTCTGATGGCTTTTGAGTCATTGTGGAGACTTTCTGGCTTATGCTGTGGCCCAAATAGAGATCAGAGACATTACTATGCTAGATAGACAGCTAGAAATCATCCTTTCTCTGTTTACTTCCCCCTTTAAGTGCTGAAGTACAGCACTTATTTTCTTACTATTTAGAAAAGTGGGACATGTATGATGTTTGTTGGTGCTTTGCATAGAATAGGATGAAATCAAAGTACACAGTTCGAAACAGCAATACCAATTTTTAAAAAAATCACTCTTTCTGAAAGAATGTGTGACAGGTCATCCTTTATTATTGTTATTATTTATTATCTGAAACTGTTGTTAGTTCGTATCAACATCTGATATTGATTTAAATTCTAGCCAGTTGATGGCTACAAGAAGCCACCTTCAGCTTACGCATGGAAGTGGGAGCATCCATGCCAAAGAGAAGGAGGGTCACAGTCAAAGATTGGCTTTGGTAGCCCAGAAGGTCTCCTCTTGTCCTGCGCTCTCCTGAAGTGCTGTCCAGATTTTCTGGATTTTTTATATACTTAAAAACCTTTTGCAGTCAGCTAATGGTGTATCGGTGTCTCTGGGTTCCGGGACTGAGGATTTAATAGCAACCCTTTTAGCTTTTGCCAGTTTTTTTTCCTTCTATCAGAGAGTCATGTAAGCCCTGTCTCTCTTTACCCATGCTTGGCATGAAGATGATGGTATCTGTGTAGTGCATTAGGAGTGTTCCCTAGAATTTCTACAAAGCTTTGAAGAAGATGAAAAGCATGTGATGGGAAGTAGCAATAGTATTTGAGTATCCCTACTCATTGCTGTTAGATATGTTTTCTTCAATCCAACAGCTTTTGTTTGAGCAATTTTTTAACAATTTAACTCCTCTGTTACTGACTCCATGAGCTTTCTATCTCATGAGAATCAAGTATGTCTTGCATTATTGCATTGTTTTGGTGGCTGTACATGGAGGTACATCAAGCTAACATGCAGGTGATCAGTTTTTCCATGCTTAATGAAAACTGAAATAAAGGCAGCACAGGAAGACCATTAGTCTATATTGCCCTTTGACAAGAAAAGCAATTTCAAATGCATTTATAGTATTGTTCAGCCTGCAACTTTAGTGAACAGAAATAATTCCTCAGTTTTTCCAAAAGACTGAATAGGAGTCTAGTTGTAAGAAAAGAAAAGGAATACTGTTTGTGGCTTCTCTTTTTTAAAATTCAGTATTAGAAATTTATTTAAGCTTTTCTCTTGGATTTTCAGAGTTGGTGTTTCAGGACAAATTCTGGGCTTACCAATTCATATTGTTTTTATCAATATCTTGAGTCACTGTTAATTTTTATGGCTTAATACTCATTATTAAGCATCAAATGAATGCCTATTAACAAGAGCTTGCTGTGCTCAGGAAAACAGGGAGTGCTGGAAAATGTTGCATAGATAAGAATGATGCCTGGTATGTATGTGTGGGGATGGGAATGGTTTGGATTACTGCTGTGCAGCAAGAAATCTAGGCAATAGTGCACTCAGTGGAGTAATCGTTTAAGGACTGAGATAACACGAGATATTTAGGATTAAGACTTTATGTTAGTTTAGATTAATGCCTTTTCCTGATGCCCCACCCGAACTGTAAAAAGTATTTCTGCAGCTTGTGCTAAACTGTATGCTCTGTTGGAATTTCCTATTTTCTGCTATTTGCACACGTAACACCCAGTTTCTGGTGTTGGTGGTCGCTGCTTTCCTGTGGCAGTCTCCAGGTTACCCAGGCAGTGGTAGGTCCAAGTTTTACATTAGAGAACATGAGAGAAATATCCAGTTTCATTGTTTCTTGGTTTGCCTAAACCTTAAAAAGCTTAACTTTGTCATCCCTGCTGGAAAAGGGCAGAAGCGGTTTTCCTGTCACTGCCATCGAACTTGGGATCTGGAGCCAGAAGCTCGATCAGGCAAAGAGAGCAGCAGGGAGAGACAAACCATGTGTTGTCACATCCCTTATTGTGAAACTCATGCTGCTTTATTACACAGCATTGAAAAGCTTTGACTGGAGAGAGGTGCAATGCCTCAAAACCTTTCGGGAACTTTTTGTGATTCTGGTTATTAAAAAAATAATGTGGATGCTTTGAGCCTTTCATGGAACATTGTATGTGCCATCTTCCCCTCCCACAGATGAATGTGGTTTCAGTCATTAACATTGGTGCTCTTAGGTTAATGTTTGAATGCTCCTGCTGCTTTTTTTCACTTTATTTAGGTGTTGTCATACGTGTAGGGAAATAAAATAAATATCTTCCTTTCTAAAATGCTTCTCCCATTTTCCTAGGGAAATCAGGGGTTTGTGGAGTAACATTTGTTCTTTAGAAAGGATATATTACTATATGGCTGTATTGAAGCAGAGTCTCAAAAGCCTTTTTTTCCCCTGTTGTTGAAATACAGAATGGTTTAGGAGCCTCTTAGTTGAAACAGTAGTTCTAGAAAAGGAGACAGCTTTGATTTATGGGTCTGTGGAGGTGGAAAATCTCTCAAACCTCAGAGAAAGGCATTAAAGTAAATAATTCTGTCTGACAGTGTAAGTCAATGATAGAGTCAAGGCTGGAATCCCCTAGGTCTGTGTACTGTTCCAATCTCCTGCCTACGTTTCCACCTTTCTGATCTATGAGGAAATCATATCTGCATCTGTAACAGCACTGCTGCCAGTGAATAACATTTCACAATCTCCTGGAATCTGCCCTGTGACGTGTGAACTTGTGTAGATGGGGGGAGGCCAAGTGTAAGCTGGTCTCCCAGGGAAGGGTTAACTTGGCATATTTTCACAGCTGCAATGTATTAAGCTACTGTAAGGCCCTTTGGTAACTGGAGGTCAGAAAAATGTTATTCATCACAGGGAAAAAGAAGATAAATTAGGCAGCTTAAAGACATCTTGATAGCTTAGCTAATTTGCCTCTTACTTGCTTTTGCAGAGGCAGTCCCTGTATATGCAAATACCTGCAAAGGAACAGATAAAAGTTTTTCAAGACTTTCAGCTCAACAGCCCCAAAAGACAAATACCACTTTCTAACTAAAACAAACTAAACAAACCAAGTAATACGAATTAGAAACTAAGAGATAGTCTAAAGCACTGAAGTCCCTGCTGCAACACAGTCTAGAGGAGTGATCACTGAGGGTGAGGTTACCTTACAGTACAGACAACTTTTCTCATAAGAATAAGAAATGCAAGCTCCCTCACAAGGTGTGAGAGCATTAATATATAGATCAGTACCAATATAGAGTGAAAAAATATTTCATAAATGTTCATGAAAACATTCTCATTAAAAAGACATTTGTAAATGAAATGAGGGTAACCTTGAATAGATGATACTTTTACCTCTCAATATAATCATGTTGTATTGAAGGCAGTAACCTGGAGCTGTAAATAGTAACATATGGTCCAGTGTCATTAGATAATCTTTACCCAACTGAATCATCTTTAAAATCTTTTCCTCCTAAATGAAATGTTCACAAAATCTGAAGATGGTTCAGCTCCAGGCCATATTTGTTACGTTGAAGTAGCTCTCATCTCAGCCTCTTAACATGCTCACTTCTTAGGGTTTTTTTAATTCTAAAATCTAAATAGCACAAGAGTGATGCCTTATCAGAGAATGTAAAGGATACAAAGACAGAACTGCAGGAGGGTATATTTGCCATTGTACAAGCCAGTTTTAGCCTTTTGCTGTATTCAAGATGTAAGTTTTTGAAGTACTGGATTAACCCTGAGACCCCAGGTTTATGGTTGTGTTAAGAACCTGGGACATGCTGAGCATCTCCATCGCTGCTTGGCAGAGCTGTACAAGAGTCCTGTGCATCTGGTACATCACATCCTTCTCTGCACCTTATTAGCAGACACAAATGTATTGTAAAAACCACTTTGTGCTCAATCTGTGTAAGCCCTACTGCATGGCAGTTTTAGTTTAGGCCACATGAAAACATAAACAAAGGAAAGTGTCATAACCCAAGAACAACATCCAAGTTTTTGGCAGGAGTGCCAGATACTTTTTCATCTGTTTCACATACAGTCATGTTAAATTTGAAAAGCTCTAACAAGAGCAGCTTTTCACAAAGTGTAAAGAGCTCTTTTAGAGGAAGAAAGAAATGGTGAAGATTTGCAAGATTCCGGAATCACAGGTTTGGTGAGCTGTTCACGTTCAGTCTGTGTGATGGTGGATTACCTGTGACCAGCCTTAAGGAGCACTCCACACAGGCTACAGTTTTCAGATTGGAATAAACAATAACATATTTCTTTGTTTCGTAAGACCTTAATGTTTTTATTCATAGAAGATACATCTTCAGTGCCTTTTCTCTGTCATCCTTCTGGTGCTTCCAAATTTAGACTAAACTATGTCAGATTATTTTGTTCCTTACTTTTTCAGTAAGGTTTGGCTTATCCAATTTGAAAGGACAAAAAGAGAAGCATAGGGAGCTGTCTGCTGATAAGGGTTCATTTCTGTCCTAAGGGGTTCGCATTAGGCCCAAACAGGCTATTACTGCAGCTTGTGGTTGGTTATGAGTTGTTTGTGTCACCATTGGTCTGAGGATGACAATCAATTGCTTGTTATGGTACATTCCTTTGACCAGGTTTGACTGGGGAAGTGAGTATGCTGAAGGGTTTTGAGGGTTTTCCCAGGTGAGAGGAAGAGAGATTGACATATCTATTTTGTTTCCTAAAATTGTGTGCTGAAGTTACCCAGTATTCATATGTTCCGTTTTCAAAGCAAGTATAGTGGTTCTGCCTCCTCTTAAACTGTAAGAGATCATTCAGAGCAGGCTGGCAATCTCTGTATATTTGTGTGTGTGTATATGGAGAAGTGTGTTTGAAAAAGAGAAAGTACTTCAAGGAAGTGCTTCAAGTTTAACTCACAATAAATTGAGTGTAATAACTCTGTGTTCTCTTGTGTTTGACCGACTGTCAGAGAACCACAGGAAAAAAATAAGAAAATGAGCTGCTAGATGGCTCCTTCCTCTTTATATCACATTCATTTTCTATGGATTATGCTTAAGTATTCTTGATTTCTTTTTCTATTTGGGTGTAACATCCTATCTTTGCTTTTTTTAAATGTACCAAGTCCTTAGAGAAAGATTCTTAAGTGTTGGTATATTGCCTTCCAAATATTTTAATCGAAGTTAATTTCTCCCTTTAAACACAGAAGCTAGTTCTTTGATCTTCTCTTGGCTTTTGATTATTCTCCTTGTTTGATCTTGAGCTACATGTAGTTTATTTTCTTTTAGTACTACCAGAAAACCATTTTAACAGCTCTCCTTTCTGAAATGAGGGAGAAGAGATTTTCAGACTTTATTTATTGAATTGAGGGAGGAAGCAAACAGAAGGCTCTATGTCTGTAGGGATAAATTCAACAGAAAGTCTTTTAGACTGGCATTAACAATGCCACAATGTATATGAGGTAAAAATTGAGGAAATATTCTTAGCTCAGATTGAATTGCCTTTGCCTTTTAACACCTCTTCATGTATGAAAAACTTTCCTTTGCCAGTTTAAGACTGTTTCACGTGCATATTAAGACAGCCAGGAACACACAGGCGAGTTTGGTTTAAACAATCTTGTAAGAAAAATTTGTGCATTCTCTTTGTTTGATAAATGCTTGGTGGTAGTTCAGTCGTTGTCAAGCATATGGTTCTTTATAGCGGGCGTCTTCACAGCACTGCCTTTGGGGAATGCTGCGGAGACAGGAATAGCTCTGGGTGTCAGTGCTTGCCTGTGCCAACTGCCTGATCAGATGTGAATGTTCTGCTCTAATAATGTAAATCAGAAATGAGAACCCAAGCTCTCGTGAGATTCACTGTGACCAATGGCTGGAGAGTAGACAGAACCATCACACCTGCTCTTGCAATGCTTTGTAGAAGCAACCAGTATCCTTAATAACCAGCTGGAGACCTGTGTTTTTGAAGTTCATTTAGTAGCCTTTTTAAAATCAGAGCAGATATATATATGTAACAGGATTTTTGGTTTTGCTTTTTTGTGTACCGTCAGCATTTTCAGTAGCTAAAGAAGAAAATTCTGGCATAATTAAAGCAAATATTCATATGCAGTGCATCCTCTGTGTTCAGCAGCACCTCTAAGTGAACCCACAAAGCCAATGCACCCACTTGTATTACAAACAATCTCTTTTAAGTTTGCATCTCTTTTACTTCCTGGCACATGTATGTGATATGATAGCAAGAGCAGGACCTGTTTTCAGTGCATTACTTGGAGTACCCAAGTCAGCCTGGATTTCTCAGTGCTACTGCTTCTGTGTCAGAGTTGTGTCTCATGTAGAACTCCTCCTTGATTCTCTTCAGTTGTTCATAATATGACGTAACCTTTTGTGATAACTCTAGGCAGATCTATTGCCAGTTTACATAGAGCTTTGAGTTCCCCCTTGGGTCCTCTTCCACTGCAGGAGCAGGTCTGGTGTAATCCATGGAGCATCTGCTTTAGTCACCACTTCAAGCTAAAACCTTCTGCAGGATTCAAAATTAGATCAATCGTACAATCCTAGAGCACAATTTTCTTCAAAGAAAGAAGGTTGGAACATCTTGGTGTGTTCCAGTCAGTCTCCTCAGATGAGGATGCTTCCTAGAAAAAATGCACTTTTACAACCTGCCAAAATATTTGGAGTCCACAGCCAATGCTGCTTTCCAAACAAACTGTGAAGTTCTTGCACAGCTGGGATTCTCTTGTGGACAAACTCACACTGCCAGCAGAAGCCTTTGGCTGACCTAAATGGGTTAGTGCTCTTACTGCAAGGAAATCATAGGCAAATGGTAAATTAGGAAAAGATCTTGCGTGTAGAGCTACTACCTTACTCTTCATTTTTGGATCAACCACACAGATAGTTTGTTAACATTCTCAAAATGCCACACACCTCCTCAGATTTACTCTAGCCTTTCAGCTTGTTTCACCATCTGTGTGGATTGCCTCGCTCAGATTTTGTAAGCATGGTGATGTTTTAAGAAGGGACACAGGCTTAGATAGTGTTTGTTTAGGATGCTCACTGTGATTTCAAATTCTGCCTAATTCTACTTTATAATTTTACTAAATGCAAGTTTTGTCAATTTGCATGCGGCACAGTATCAGATGTTTCACAGAAATCAAGGTAGATTGGATTTTCATTAACCTTCTACTTTTCTTTAATCTCATCTCTGTCAAATACTGACCCTACTGCTTTTCACTGGTAGGGAGTAAAAGATGACTTAATTCCAGCTCTTTCCTACTGTTTGTTGCTTTTTGTTTGGCTCTCTATTTTAATACTTTTTTTTTTTGTCATTTAGGTAAGTATGATTGGAGGCATGGCCTTGATTTCCCCCCACATCTATGCAAATTGTTCCACATTCATTTTGTGCCTTTGTCTTTAAAGAATACCAGTCCTCCTTCCTTCTCTAGGTGTCTGCCAGATGACTTCATTAAGTGGCCTAACTTTTCATAATAAGACTAAATAAAAATTTAAAAATCCATATTTAAATTTTTAAATAAATGTTAATAGAGCTGCAAACTTGCTGTTCTTAAAAAAAAAAAATCCTCTTTCTCATTCTCACTTTTTTCTACCTATAAAACACTTAGATAAAACAAATGAAAAATTTAAACTCCTAGAAACTACTCTTTCTTGCCCTGAAGGTGGCTAAAATTCTCACAGTTATCCAGGCAGCCCTAAGTGCTGACAGAAGTTTTTGTTTGTTTTATGTAGCTACTGTATTTCATTTAGAAACTACTAAAAATAAAATCATCTTAGAGACCATCTGCTTAAAATGACAGTGCATACTAGGGCTAAATTTTTAAACTTCTTTTCCTGCTTTGTTCATAATCTCTCCAAAAACTGGTTACTTAACAAACTCAGTATTCAGTGCTAAGGGCTTATTTTCTGAATTGATTTTCTGCTTACATCCAATGTGCGCACATCCATTTGCAACAAGTAGTCATACTTCACTCATATGCTGACTTCTTTGGGACATCAGAGGGTACAGGTAGGGAGAGCCTTGTTTTCATACTTAAATACCATGTAGAGGCTTCAGGTTCCTCAGAACAATTAACTCTTCCTTTTATGAAGGGACCTTTTTCCTTTTGCCCCCCTATTTCCTGTTCTGTTCTGCATTCCAGGTCATGAGGAAGAAAAACCTGAGCAGATGGTTAGAGCCCATAATGTACCACTGCACATAATGGGCCTTTTGTTTAGTTTGGTTTTGGTTGGTTTGTTTCTTGGTTGGATTAAGAAATACACATGTTGAGAAGGACGAAATTTCCTTTTCGAGAGGATTTGTTGGTAGAAGTTCCCACTCTTGAACACGTAGTCTTGTCATTCAAGCTGTCTTCTTCTGGTATCTTGTGTGATCTCCAAAATACCCACTCCTGCATTTGGCATTAAGGATTGAAAATGAGAATAAATAAGAAATGGAGGTAGGATAATTAATTTGTCTTCAGTTAGTTTATTGGATTTTGCTTTCATTTCTTATTTTTGTTTAAACAAAAAATCTGGAAGTTGTCTTTGGTTTGTTTAGAGCTGTTTCTATAGAATGCAGGTGTAATAGGTTCAAAGAACCTGTTAGGTAGTGCTACTATTGTTAAATGAAAGAAAGCAGATGTAAGAGGAGGCTGCCCTGTCAGATAACATTGTTTCTATGATTTCTAGCAATTCAAACATAAAAAAGTGCACCCAGTGAATCTCTTCCTTTTCACCTGTTGACAGTTATGGTTAGCTGGAAATGTGATGTTCACAATCTTTGGCTACTGAAGTTTGTAGCCTTCCCTGATACTTTTTACAGTGTTCTCTGACTTTTCAAAATATCAATTAAATGTTAAAATCTTTTTGAACCTATGCAAATGTCTCTTGCAGAGATTTCCAACAGTCTGTATCATCTAAAAATTCATTGGAATAGTCCATATGTGATTTATTACTATATCTTTATGGGTTCTTTGTATTTAATGTTTAATGTGAATTCTAATATTTATGAGTTAACTTACGTTTTGGATGAGGAGAAATAACCATTGAAATTCTGAGTGGTTTTTTACATCTCAGATTCATATTCTAAATCTCCGTAAAGAGACAACTGTAGTGACAACACTCAATCTGGCAAACGTCACATATGAGAAAAGAGCAGACAGTCCCTCTTTCTGTAGCAATTCATTATTATTGTAAAATAACTCTTCCTTCCCTGAAATGTTGGGGAGAATTGTTGTATTTAAAGTGTGCTTGAGACAGATTGGAGAGATGCTGTGAATTCCCCTAGTGGCATAAACTTGGCCTCAGTGCAGAAAAATCTTTATAATTTAGGAAGGAGACTGGTGATCAGTATTTTTTTGGCCAGATGTTATAGTTGGAGTCTGCAACAGGTCTACCAGGGTTTTTTTTGGCAATGAGGTCCCAGATGATCATGGTAACTGCAACAGAGGATTTTTTTGTAAATTACCTCTTTTTCCTAGTTTCCCTAATTTCCCTTTTTTAGCTTAAAAATGTATCACTAGATGGAAAATGGTCAAAATATATATATGGCACAAAAAATAAGCTCTGGGGAAAAGGCATATGATAATGAAGTATATCATGTAGAGAGGCTGTGTGTATCTCTGGTTTTAGGGACATGAAGTCCAAAGCCGTTTCCATGAATGATTTTACCTGTAAATCCAAAGTGGAAAAATTCACCTGAAGTGACAGATTGATTTTAAGTTCAGGTCTGGAAGGTTCATAATACATACTGGGACTTGTTCAGCATACTTGAATTTATTTCTTTTATGTGATGCTAATGGCGTTTCATATTTTGTAGGATTAAGGTAAAGTACAAAGACTTGCGTGCTCAAGTAGGGCCAGAAACGTGTAAGAGTTTTATGTTGACTGTATCTGGAAAGAAGAAAAACCCAAACAAAAGACAAAATTGGTCATTGCTTTTTATATAAGATAGCAATTGGTGTTGCATAGAGATAGCAATAAGTGAAATCCTTTTTTTTACCAATCAGCATTTCATAGCAAACCATTTGTGGTGATATGAGCATTTGTTTTCTTTCTTTTCCTATATTAAGATTTCATATAGCCTTTTTATTTAGAAAACGTATCAGTTAGAGGACTAATTCCACAAAGTTACTTCTTCTAGTTATACTTTGTGTAATTCTTTTTCCAGAGGAGTACAGTTTAAAATGACAAATAGCTTCATATTTGATTTTAATGTTTGCTTTGATAATAATGGGGGCAAAAAAGGCTTATTTAGACATTTCTGTCTTCTTTGTTGACCTAACTGTTGGCACATTTATCCACTAATAGCAGAATTTTTGATGAATCTTTTGTATTTGTTTTCTCACAGAGAGTTTGGATGGCGGGATCCAGAGCTTCCAGAAGTTATACAGATGTTACAGCATCAATTTCCCTCAGTACAGTCGAATGCTGCAGCCTACTTACAACACCTCTGTTTCGGAGACAATAAAATAAAAGCAGAGGTAAGATTTATAAACCCTTTTTCCAGCAGTGTTGCTGTCTGCTGTTTATCATCAACAATTATTTATGCGTGCTTTAAAAAACTTAAAAGAGACATCATGGATATATGCCCAGACCTATTTTACTAAAGCTCTCACTTAAGTAATTTGTTGCTGTTACAAAATGAAAAATATGCATAAAATACTGTTGTAACTCATTGTTTTATTTTCTTTGGAATAGTTTGATTGATTGCATACCATTAAAACACTGTAGCATAGCTGTTCAGTAATCAACTAGTGGTGTAGTCTTGATCTCTCTGAAACATATGGGCATTTCCTTAGGGTTCTCTGAGAGGCATCTAGAACTGAATACAAACACAGAATATGAAAATTAAGCAAGAATGTTTTAAATCAAAGCATCCTTTAATGCATAATTGTGTGAATAGGTTTAATTTGGCTGTATTTGCAGCTTGAATGGTGTTCATTGGTATACGATCTTGGAATTCAGTGCAGATTGTATCTAAAATGCAATTCAGACATCAGTATAGAGCTTGTTCTGTACCTGTAGCTGACAGGTACTTCTTTCTTGTTTGTTCCCTGTGGTTAATGGGACCAGCACAGCTTTTGGCACAAGTTAAACAGAAGGAAGGAAGCTCTGAGGGATGTGACAAACACACAGCAGTCAATTAAAATTGAATGAGTGAAGCCGTTCCCAGCCCCAGCTGCTTCCCCTGGCCCTCTCAGAGACACTGCTAATCAGGGACATGTGTGCACATAAATCTGTGCCTCTACTGGCACCTTTTAGCCTGGCATGTAAAGGTAAACTGAGATCAAGATCTGCTACTGCTTGTTTGTCAGAACTGTGCAGTGATTCTGACTTGCCAGTGCTTCATCTTCCTCACCCTCAGCACAATCCAGTCCGTGGATCTGTCCCACTATAGAACCTTCCCTTGCAGACTTTTTCATGCCATAGAAGTTCCTTAGTGGGTAAGCATGTAGTCTGCTGGTGTTGGCAGAACTGCACTGGTTGCAGACATCGCCTCAAACATCTTAGATATAGTAATAAAAAAATATTTGCATGAATGTAAAGTGAAGAATGTTTGTGTACTGGAGAAGAGAACTCTGGTACAGGTATCACTGAAAATTTTAGCTCCATGCTTTCTCTGTACTTGACTCTCATCCTTATTCAGAAATAGGTTTTTCAGTAAAAGAACTGATAAATCTCTGAGAAAGTCAGTTTAATTATTAGAGCAATTTACTCATTGCACAATCTCTGCTGGCTCCTGTTAGCCATAGATTGAGACCCCTCAAGTAGCTGTCGCATTTGAGGGAGGCACATGGTTTCATTTCTGTTGCTAACCATTTAGAAAAATGGGGTCTGATCATTGTTGATCTCACCCATCCCAGCAGCCTTTGGACATCAGCCTTTGTAAGCTCCAGGCTCATGAGCTGGAAGGGTGAAGGTAGGCAAGTACAACAGTAGAGGACTAGGCAGCGTTCTGAGCTTCTTCTGTGTGAGAGGATAGCAGATAAAACAAGGATTCCCCCATTTCATTTGTTATTTTTCAGGACTTTTATATACCCCTCACCATGTAATAACATAAACTGCTATGTAAACAAACAAAGTACCTTTCTTAAAACAGTTCATCTAAGAATATGCTTTCAAACTTCTGGTACTTTGGATTTTTGTAAGATGATGAAATAATGGGATGTACTGTAATACTTTCCTAATGCTTTGTGAAGCTTTTCAGTCTAAAGCACCCAACATTATCAAACTATTTTATCTCTCTCTGTATCCATCTATGTACCAACCTCTGTTATTTAATGGCAAGTCCTGTTGTGTTTAGGTCATTCTGCCGCAAAGCACTTGAAACAGTTTCTGTGTTTGCTTGTTGGGATCAGAATCTACCCAAATGGCTCAGTAGTGAGCCTAGGGCCTGCTTGACCTTCCACTGAGTCAGTTTCTCAAGGAGCCTTTTTTGTGAGAGTTCAAAATCCTGTTAGTAAGGAGATACCACAACAGATACCTCACATCCTTCATAGGTGTATACCTAGCCAGAGGAACCTGAGCAGTCCTGTTAAACCTGCCCGGGACAGCTCCTGTGATAACTGTTAAGGATGTATCTGAATTATGAGTTGAATTAACACCTAAGTAATACACACTGATACCAAAATTCTCTTTTCTGCAAAGTATTTGTGTTGTAGTTGTGTGTTGTGGCCAGTTCTCCTCTGTGTGAGAATGGCCATGTTTAATACTGAATTCCTTCTTCATGATAACAGCATTCCAGTCCTGCTGCACATGGTTGCAGGGAATCTTGCCAGCTCTGACACAAGGAAAAAAGTACCAGGATACAGTATATTTTCCTTACAATCTCTTATTGAGATTACAGAGCAAAAAAATTCCAAAAAATTATTTTGAAGCAGAGGAAAACTGCTCTTTGATGAAATACCTAGCTTTAATATAGCAAAGGACTTGGGCTAAAGATAAGAAACTGTCCTGGTGGTCTTTCAAATCCTAGATGAAGGACAAACATAAATATTTGTAAGTAAAGAATAGCTGCTGCTATTTTGTGTTCCTGACAGCCAGTGAGGAAAAGGGAAATAGAATTCACAAAATAATTTTTTAATTGGTAATCTTTAATGTACACTTGGTCAAGCATGCACAGAAAGAAAAATATTATACAATTTAGTTTGTTTACCTGGTTTTATTGAATTTGAAGTGTAATGCAGTAGTTAAAGTTTTAACTCTGGAGTTACCTGACAGGGAACAAAAGTTCTCTTACCTTTATCACTATTGAGCATTGAATTCTGACACTGCAATTAATGGCTATTTCATCCAGAGTTTCTGGAAATAACTGTTCTGAAATACTTCTCTTTTTATTATTCTTTTAAACATAATTTATACTGTATCACCTATCCAAAAAGATGATGATCTTTCCTCTGAACCTGACCGTTCTTTCAGTCTTGTTTTTGTATAGTGGCAGACTTGTCCGACTCTCATAAATTAGTGGGATATGTATAAAATTTATTCTCATGTACTTGGCTGGACAAAGGCCTACCTTATATTCCTTTTGTGGAAGAGTGTTGCCTAAAATTTAGATAGAAGTAGAAAATAGCAGCTGTATGCACTTCTGAGATTCCTAGTATCTTTTATGGTTTTACCATTATGTTTTTATCTTCTAAAATATTTCAATTTCTGTGGCTGAAGTGTGGAACACTACCCCTTGCTTCTTCTGAATCCTTCAAAAAAAGGAAGTGGAAATACTCTCCAGAAAACATCTGAGAAAAAGCTGCTTGGTCAAGAATGTTGGATGCATGAGTAGGGAAACGAGAGCTATTTTTCCCTTCCTGACCATGTTTTTTATAGTAGGTGCTATTTCTAGAGCCCACTGATCACAGATGTGCTTATGAATTTGGTGATATCACTGGAAATGTGCTTTTATTGCTGCATCAGCGTAAATGTCCCACTCAGTCTTATGTACCAATGAGGTCTGCAAATCCCCTTCTCTATCTTCAAAGTACTTCAAAGTTGGGAACTGTTTCTCTGAAGATGTCCCAGGCTGAATGCTAAGGTTATCAGAAGTAATTTTCTTTCTCACAGAATAAACGTAGCTTCTGGAGTGAATTAGGTTTTGTATTTCTGGAAGAATTTCTATTTTTCCCTTGTCAGCCCTGATCACAGCAAAACAGCTATAAGCAAACGCCATAAACACTGGCCATTGATAAAGACAGTGGTATTACATCTTGCAGGTGCTGCCACTTCTATGCTGCTCAAAAACATTCATTGAAAGTCTTTATATCAAAGTACAGTTGTAACTGCTGCTCTAATCTGGAAGTTTTTCACAAATGCTACTCTTGAGTCTCCTTGAGTCTTGCTGACTGCAAGGCAGGTGCTATACATGTTCTCAGTAGTGCTTCTCATTCTGTGCCTTTATTTTTATTCCCTGTGCTGGGTGCTTATGTGCTGCAGCAGACATTAGAATGGAGTTGAAGAAATTGGATTGTTTTTGCTATTTGTTTGATAGTTAGATTTTTCATCTTCCTTTGAGTAGTGACCAATCATCGCTGAAGGTCTCACATAAATACAAGGGGACATAGGGAGGCAGAAGTCATAACATAAAGATGATAAAAATTGCCAGGCAGCCCATTACAGTTAGGCATAATAATTCCAAAATTGAGAATCTCAAAATACTTCAGTAAATTCTTATATAAATTATTCTTTCACTCGTAACAGTGAGGAATGTAACTTAAAGGCAGAAGGGAAGGAGGGAAGAAGTTTTGATCAGATATTTGAAAGCAAATGAAAAGCCTGTCAGGCAGAAGAGCACAAGAAGACCCTTTTAGGTAGCATTTTTCTCCTCAGGAGAGCCTCTTACACCAACAATGGTGAGATTGTGAGCAGGGCCAGAGCGGCTGCTCCTGGATGCCAAGAAGGAACAGACAGGGGATATAGGAAAGGAGAAGCATTTTAAAATACTCTGCAGAGAACATTTCTTTAAAAGAGCTCATTCTATTAAACACAGGGTTCATTCTTCCACAGCATTCTTTTCTTCCTATAATGACATTTTCCTCCTTTGTATGAGGTCACCATATAAAAGGATTGAATTGTGCAGTTTCACACGCCAACACCATTTTGCCCTCATGGAAAATGGCAGCCTGCCATCAGCTGCAGAGGTGTAACTGTTCCCTTGGGAGTTTTGGCTCCAGTGATTCCCTTCCTCAAGCTAGGAAATTAATTTTTGCCAGCAAAGTCACAACACCTGAAATTCTTGTCTCAAGAAAATAATTCAAAGATGCCAGATAAAAGAGCAGCAACTGCTGAACTGTCCTGCCTGAAGCCTTCCCTTGCATCCTTAAGAAATACTGCTGAATTGGACAGTGTCCTCTTTATCTTGGAGAGCATTTCCATAAACTCCCTTCAGAAGAAAAGTATCAGTCCAGACACTATCACATGGAGTTGTAAAAACTGAGTGACTGCACACTGAAAGCATCTATTTTCCCAACTCATTTGAAGCCCATCATTCACAGTCATTTTGTCATTAAACTAAAGGTATTTCTACATCTTCTTCTGTGAGTTCTTTAGACTGTGCCCAGCACCCTTCCAACCCAGTACCCTGCTTGTTCACATGTCAGGCAGTGGACATAAACTCCATTAGCCCCTCATTTATCTTCTTTTATAATACACATAGTTGCAGTGTCGTAGTAACTTTGATGTCATCCATTGCGCTGCTAGATTCCTGATGATCAAGGATACTCACATACCTGTTTCTAGCATGGTTTTCTCCCAGGGAGTACTTGCACTTAGTATGGGGTGATGGAGGAACAGTTGCTTTTAGATGTGATGACTGACAGAAATCTGCATAGTATTTGAAGGATCCAGAAGGGTGATTGGAAGTGCTCACATCATCCTGAGAGGGTATCTTGATTTGAATTTTACAGTGTTCTGCAAGATTCCCCTCTGTTTCTATAAGGATAGTCAGAGAAGACAGATTATTTTACCATGCTGCAGGCTTGGGAAAGAGAGTTACTGGAAAAGCTGGAATGCTGCCCAACAGGAAAGGATTTCCACCTGGTGCTGGTCAACAGCCAGCTGAACATGAGCCAGCATGTGCCCAGGTGGCCGAGAAGGTCAATGGCATCCTGGCCTGTACCAGCAATAGTGTGGCCAGCAGGAGCAGAGCAGTGATTGTCCCCCTGTACTGAGCACTGGTGAGGCTGCTCTTTGAGTGCCGAGTCCAATCTGGGCCCCTCACTACAAGAAGGACATCAAAGTGCCGAAGAGTGGCTAGAGAAGGGCAGCAGGTGAAGGGGCTGGTCATGTAGATGTGCCACTTTGGGGACATAGTTTGGTGGTGGACTTGGCAGTGCTGGGTTAATGGTTGGACTCAGTGATCTTAGAGGTCTTTTCTAACCCAAATGACTTTATGTTCTTTTTTTCCCCCATGTGTTTGAATAAGAATTATAGTTCTGGACTCACTTTCCCATACATAGCCTTGCCCTTCTCCTTTTACTTCTAAAATGTCTTCAGTTGAAGGCTAGAATGTGGCTTGTACACTGGTGATCCTGTCAGCTTTCCAATAAAGACAGTATGAGAACTCTAATCTCTGCATACAAGAACATATAGGCATAGTATTTAATTTAAATGAAAGAAGTATCTCTCAGATGATACTGAAAAGTAATGTAGTAATTACAGAGAGACTCTACAGCATTTGTTGAGAGTGCATTTTAGTGCAGACAACACCTGTATACCTTTGGAGAAATTTTACTTCCCTGTTTGGTCATAAACATTTTGTTAGTACTTTGATAACCATAATTTTCATACGTTAAAATAACTTTGATGGGTAAAATCTCACAATTTGAAAAATTACTTCCCTCAATGGCTTCACAAGGAGCTTCCTATTTAAGTGATGATTTTTTATAATCAATGGTACTTGCCTGTACCTGATTACTAAAAGGAACACTAAGATGTTCATGCTTTTGCTTAGCTGTGTTTGGATTACTGCAGTACAGTTTAAGTCTATGCCCCCATCCCCCTGGGCAGCTGTGTTCATCTCTGCAGGCAGACATCAAGCAATCCATTGTCAATACAATTTCTGTGGAGTTTTTACTGGTAGAAATTGCTTAAATGAAGTAAAGCAGTGCCCAGTGGCATACCTAGAAACAGTCTTTGAATTTTTTTTTTATTTTTTATTTTTTCTAAAGCCTTGTTGACGATTTTACAAGACTTACCTTTCAGGTTCTCACTGATCTCTGCTTTGTTTTCTAAGAAGTCAGTCAACAGATGGTGTATAGTTTTGCAGTAAAGGTTGAGAGATTTTATTGATGGGTTATTTACTGTCAAATATTCAAAGACAAAATGCTGCTTATTTGGGGTTTTTTATACTTTACTCTCAAAGCATTTTTGGAAATGATCCTTTGATTTGTCTTTTGTAAATTGTCTTAGTTTGCATTGTTGAAATAGTTTCTGCAACAAGGCTTTCCACTCTTAGCATCTTGTTATTCAAGGAGATGATTTTACATTGAGAGAAAGTTAGGTGTCACTTCCACGCAGAACCATCAACAGCACCAGGGAGTCTCACTCTTCACAGTAAGACAAGAAAGACAAGGCATACAAATAGATAGATATATGATTACTTCTTGTCCCACTACATTCAAGGTTTTTGTTCTTTAGAATTAGGAATGCCATTTTTCATTCTACCTCAAAATTTATTTATATTTTAGTGTTAGTTTTCCAAAGAGCTTTTGAACTACTTAAAGAATGCATTTCAGCCAAGAGAGGCTGCACTGTTACAGTATTTCTGGTGTACTGCATATACCTTACATGAGAAGTAACTTAGAGTGTAAAATAACTGACCTGTCATTCCTGTAATTACTAAATGACATTTGGTCAACTGGGCGGTTGATAATGCCAAACTGTGACAGAAACAATTAATTTGATCAATTTGAGTATCCATTGCTGTAGCTTTCTCTAGCACACCTATGGCTCAAACACACTCCTATTATGCTGTGACATGAAAAAAACCCCACATATTTATGTTTCATTATCATCAGACAGAGAAGAAAAAGGGGTAAATATGTGAGAGTGTCACAAATAGTGAACATGTTAAGTAAAAGCTGTTCACATGAATGTACTTGAAATAAAAAGGGTTTACAGTGAAAACATCTGACTAAGTTTCAAACCCGTGGCCCATTTTTAGCTCTGCCTGATGATGGGCACTCTTGTAAATGGGGATGTTAATTTTTTATTTTTATTATTATTTCTTTTTATTCTTCTTAAGTGTTCTAAGTTGGCAACAACCTGTCAATATCAACTCCTACATGACTTCAGGATGAAAACATTTGTGAGGGCTGTTCCTCTTTCGTGGTTTGACCCCAATCAGCAGCTAAGCCCCACGCAGCCACTCGCTCTCTTCCCCACAGTGGGATGGAGGACTTAAAAGTAAAAGTGAAAAGTAAAAGTGAAAAAGAGTGAAAAAAATGAAAAGTAAAAGTGAAAAAACTCAAGAGGTGTGATAAAGACAGTTTATTAAGAAGAGCAAAAGCCACACATGCTAGGAAAGCAAACCAAGGAATTAATTTGTCATAGCAAAACAGGGAATTTCCTATTCTATCACTTTGTATGGGCAGGCGCTTGGCCCGGCATCAGGTATCTTTTGGTATTCTTGCAGTTGCACTAATTTGAAGTGGGATGGAGGGGCTGAAGATATCTTTTCTCCTGTCCTATTGGAAGATCTCTAAAACAGCTGGGACAGCTGAAAGATGAGCCCACTTTTTGCTTGAAATAGAAATTATGTCCTTTTATTCTCACATGATCAAAATCCCATCACTTGGATACACTAACTGTGGCTTGCCCCACCTTCTTTCCACAGAATTTTTTTAGAAAATTTAGTAGTAGACTAGCCCTTGATTTCTGCTATTTCTACTTGGTTTTGATTTTCTTCTTCTTTTTTTTTTTTTCTGATCCCATCTTCTGCACTGTGTGATCACTCTTGCTACCTTCCATTTTATTCATTCCAGCAGTCAATAGCTTGAATTCTCTTTCTCTGTTAAGACAGGCAGATATAAATGTTTCGTCTCTCCTGAGCAAAGCAGTGCTATCTGGGCTTTAAGCTCTTCTCTATTGACAGGTGTACAAGAGAGTTTATATGACAGCATTTCAATAACTACACTGCCAGTTTGAGGTGTCTCATATGTCTGCTCTGGATGTCCCTTTATGCCATCTCCAGGATGCCCTCTCTCCTCTTTCAGTTTTGCATATAGTACAAGCCTGTGGCTGAAAATTTTTCCTCTTTAATATTAACTAGAACAGGTGAGGCAGAAAGGGCTACACTGGTCTTGACACAATAGTCTATGCTAACATTGTTAAGACCCTCTAAATATGAGTGGTCTTAATTACAATGCCAATAAAAACTCAGTTTCACTCACTTCACGTGAAGTATTGTAATTATGTTTCTCGGTCTAGAAACCAGCACTGAGTTACTAAATAATATTTATGAAAGTTTTTCACTCTATTTTTTTCTTGCTAATATATTGTCCTAATTTTGCTAGTATCTTCCAGAAAAATTATAAAGTGGTGGGCCTTTTCACTTTTTCACAGGAAAAAAGGCATAAAAGTGTACCTTAAATATTACACTGACAGTCTTGCTTTCAAAAGCAATTCTGAATGCATTTCTGTGTTTCTTTTTGACATCTTACTTATACAGTACCATTTTATTAGAGTTCTCTTTTCTGATGAGATGATATTTCTCTTTACATCTCTATTTTGTGCACAGTCTTTACACTGAGTGAAACTAAGTATTAATGATTGTCACTGAGTGCTGTGCTGTGTCCCCATAATATGTGCTTTCTGTAGCACTAAAGTGGCATTTTACACTCTGGGATCCCTCTGGGATCATTAAACCAAGGTTATTCCTGATTTCATCATCAAGATACTGTACCTGAACTATAATAATGATTTACTGTGTAGCTGGCATATATTTCACTTGACTTAATATTAGGAAAATGTTCCATTTGTTCAATAAATGAATTAATGACAAGCCTCGCAGGAATAACATTTGCTTAAAAGGGGGAAAGGCAGATTTAGGATTTAAGTTGGGATGTTAACTGAAGATTGCACCACAAAGTCATGGCTGATTTCTGGGGCCAGGTTTTGTCTTCTGATCTTCTGTGCTGCTGAGGATCTTGATGAATACTTTGGGTTTATAGTATTCACATTTCAAAATTATTTCTGTTGGAAGAAAGCTTTAGTCATGTAAAGTGTCACTGTTTTAAAAAGAAGTAACTAGGGGTGTATGATTTCATAAATGCAATGGAACATCTAGTTGTGGTTGGGTTTTTTGGAGTTAATTCTGGATAATCAAAAATTAAACATTTTTCTTGCCTTCCTGTTTTCAGTTTTTTGTAACATACCATTCTTTCTCATCTTGAAAAGAGACTGAATCAAACAAATTTACAAGGTGACTTAAAATATTGTTTTACAAAATCGTGTGCTTAATATTGAGAATGTATGTCAGTGTTTTCATCTCAACACTGCTTTACACTGCTTTTGTGTTCCTCCCCTCCCACTGCCCAGTTGTTCCCGCTCCAGGGAATAACCAAAAGGACAGTATTTTTCCCATTCTTCCAAGATGTTTCTCTCTAAGGTTTTTCTATGATAGCAATAGTCAGCAACAATTATTTAGAGTGAAAGTGAGCCAAAATTTTGTATATATATAAATAATAGTACTAGTTAACAAAAGTCCGTGTTTTATTTGGATAATTGCAACTTTGCTCTTTGGACTCTGCTGTTTATTCACTACATTGGAAGTTGGTAGCAGCTGTTCACAAACATCTTTGGGATGCAGAATTTGACCTTTGTTCTGCTGCTCTTTAGGGTCTTGGTTCTGGTCTTCTTGCAGGCTGAAGAGAGTGAGTCTAGACAAGAACCTGTCTAGATTCCCTGTTTATCTGGGCAGTCACTCCTACAGTGTCTGCCTCACTGGAGATGGGAATACTGGCTAAAGGTTTCTATCTTTTTCATCTCTGGGCAGCCAGAATAAGCACCTGGAAAAGAATTTCAGGCAATGATTTTGATAAGCAGACAAATTTAGATGTGAATATCTGGTGAAAATGCTTTTCATCCAGTTAGAAGAGGAAAAAAGGTAGTATTATGTGTGCAAGATGAATGCCTTTGTGCTACTTTCTGTGGTATGCAGCAGACACAGAAAGAGCATTGCACTGTACTGTTCCTCTCTCCTCTAGTCTGAGGAAAGCATGTCATAGTTGTATCAAAACATTTGCAAAAGCTTTATATTTTGTATTTGAAATTATTTGGTGGTAGGGAAGGAAGGGTAATTCACTGAAAGACAGTGTCATTTGGCATAGGTAGTGGGACATTTTGAATGGGTAATAAATATATTTGCAGCTTTTTCTAGCAGTATAGTGCTCTCCTGTATATGCTATGTATTTCTTTCTATTCAAAACTCTCCTGCCAATTGCTTCTCTGATTTATTAGACTGATGTGTGCATGAAGAGGATCACTTTCCTATTGTAGAGCATATTTTTTATTACTGTTCTCATCATCCAGCAAGCCATGGTAAGACTTTGCACAATATATATATAGAAATAAAACAACCTAGATTGATATCAATATCTGTAATTTGGTGCTTTCTCAACATATCTCTACTAAAAAGGTTGTCAGGAAAAATTATTTCAATAAGGAAAATCATAGTCCTGATAAAAAGGACCTGCCAAATGAAACTTTTAAGGTAAAGACCATCAGTTGATCTTCAAAATGTGTTTAAAAATACAGAGAGATGGCTGTTACTGAGCTGCTGAGAATGGTGGCAGCAGAAGGCACAGGTTTGTAGAGACATAAGAACACCTAAGGCTCTAAAACAGAAATGCCCACCTTAAAGCCAGGATGTGTATATATATATATTTATACACACACACACACACACACACACACACACACACACACACTCATTTATTATTTAATACATACATACATACATATATATATATGTAAAATTTTGCATATTGATCTGTGGGTAATTCAAAGTGTATTAGCTGTGAGGCAGGTGACTTGTGCTGGCTTTTACTTTATTTATAAATCTCATGTAGATGGGGGGACTGAGGAAAGATTCTGCAGTGCAGCTTTCTGCTTCACTGAAATTCTTAAACTGCAGGTCGTAGCCTGCCTTTGTGAACTTGGACAAAAGTTAAAATTTTATATCCCTGGAGTTCTATTAGCAAAACTTCCTACCAAAGAGGGATATTAGAATGCATTGATTAGCTCTTGAGGGAGTAGCTTGCTCCCAAAATACTTCAGGACAGAAAATTGTCACGTGCCTGAGAGATTCTTTGAATAATACCTCATTTCTGAGAAGAGAACACCTCTCATTCAAATCACAGTATAGAATGTCCTGTGAGCAGAGGTCATCAGGTATGATGTTCAACATAATAAATTGTAAATGTATTTTTAATCTGAGAGGAGGCCTTTTGTTTATTCTGTGGGGCAAATTGAGGTAACTACAGCAAGCATCAATAAAAAGGAACTTCTTGAATTTCCAATTAGAGCTGAAATGTCAGAGTTGTTTTGTTGTTTGGGCTTAAATGACTGGAAAAAAAAATTCTCTGGTCTTGTGCTCGCATTGACTAAATCCCATATATGATACCCTTAACTGAAGAGAGTGAACTGCAGCTTCAGAAATTTTCATATATCACTGAGGTGATGTCCTCTGTTGCTGTTAAAATATTTGAAGTGACATACTGCTATCTCTAAAAAACTTACTTTTGCTTTACATTAAAAAAAAAAATTGAATTTTCTTTATTTTGTTAAACTTCACTAGGTATCTGATTATAGGAATACCAGGATGTTTTTAGTTGAAGTATATGTGTCAGTTCTTTTCATCAATAATAAATATAAACCTTCATTCTCAAATAGATACTTAATCATCTTTAAATACCAGAAAGTAAATGATCCAAACTGTTGGTGTTAATCATAATTTTTCATTTAATGTCAGACAGTACTAAATCTGTTGATTGGTTGAGTAATGCCAATGTCTTTGCATCCTAAATTAATATTGCTGTTGCACTGTCAATGAAGTGCATGCTGCTGAACCTTCTTTGGCATTGTGCATTTTTTGAAAAACAAAGACCCTGAATCAATAACAAGCAGTTAAAATACCTACTGAGGGCTTGGGCATCTGTGTATTTTATCA